>NC_137505.1:20110000-20740000 GCF_041902795.1 Electrophorus electricus | reverse complement strand
TTTTTTATATTTGTATTGTATTTTATGGAATTAAAATATATGCAGAACTACTTTGATCGGATGCAGTATAACCACAATAATACTGGCTAGTACAGACTGGCTAGTAATGCTTTGATAATGTTAGATAATGTAACAATACAAAAAGCACTAAATGATTGTATTTCTTTTCATGTGATTTATCAGGGATACATTTTAAGGAAAATTAATACATTCCTAATTTCTCTGGAAACATTCAAATGCTGAGAATATTTTTTGGCTGTTAAAATGTTTTTCAAGTGGCTTATTGAGTATGTTTGCAAAGTGGAATAACACCTTGCTAAATCTTATGTCCTATATATATATATATATATATATATATATATATATAGGGTTTCTAACTCTCTAAGTGCAGCATTTGATTGTGTTAGAACAGAAACCCTGTTCACTTCACACTCCTGTTTTTTGTCCTGGGTTGGGCAACAATTGCAGTCTTAGAAAGGGTTCACTATAAGGTTCCCCTGGGTGAAGTTGTCTGCGTGGAAACAAACGGAGCCACTGGAATCCTCATCTGGTTTAACCATAGTACCTGACTACCAACTGCAACATGGTCTATCGGGAACCAATAAAGCTAATCTTTATCTCTCACTGCTGCCACTGTTGCTACTGCCGTCTCTTTGAATGTGTGTGTATGTGTGTGCGTTCGTGCGTGCGTGTGTGTGTGCGAGACTGCAGCCATGCTGACACTAGACACTAAACTGGGATATTGCAGAGGGATACCATAACGCACCTAGGATAGGTAGAGTTCCTTCATCACAGCTGCCACTGCTATAAATGTCAGCTTCTCTGCACCTGAGTCTCTTGTGCTTTTCTTTTAGATGACCTGTTTCCATGGTGTGTGGACCTTTCCACTGTTTTTGCGATGTTGTCATCCCCTTGTTTTGCCCAAGAAGTAGCATAAGCTGTTTCTCATTTAGTCTCATCTGTGCTGTGCTTGAGTCAGCATGTTTGCCGTCACGTCTGCAGAGTTATATCCAATGCCGCAGGAGGTATCAGGTATCAGGTGTGATTAAACTTTGACTTAGGCCACTTCCCCTAGGAGGCTTTGGAAAGGTGTTCTCTGACACTCACACCATTCACACCATTCTACAGGAGAGTCAAGGGGTGTGAAACTCAAACTCAGTGAACAAGAGATGGATATGCAAAGTGTCTCTCCTTTCCCTGGGTTGGATGCAGTTTAATTGTGCACATTGTTTAAAAAAAAAAAAAAGATTAGAAAAGTCAGGGCTTGGAACTAACTGAAATTGTAAATTAACAGTAATCTGAGTTATTATAAAATCAAAAGCTCAGACACTTTTTAAATTAAAACAACAATTTTTAATTTTTTAATTTTTTTACGGTGGTGAACAAGAGAGAAGGTTTGAGTTGACATTTGATGGTGGTTCTTTGTAGCTCTCCTCATCACTTACTTAATGAGCCTGTCTTTGCATAATGGGCACGCATTAGGGCGTGTTTGAAGACTGCGTGCCTGCTGGCTGGCCCAGGCGCCTGGAGTTCCGCCTCATTATTCCCCAGCCGCTCTCTTTCTTCTGGAATTTTAAAGCCTTGTATGTAAAAGTGAGTGAGCCCCTATGGAAGCTGAGTGGATTTGTCTCTGGATTGCAAGTGAACTTAGCTCTCAGCATAAGCCAAGTACCCATCTTGATAACTGAGAGTCAAAGATGATATTTATAGAGTTTTTATTTAACTGAGGGAATTTCCTAACAGTTGCAATGCTTTACACTTCAGTTTGTAATGAATGCCGGAGTCTTTTATGGAAAACTGCCGGAGATCCTTTGTTTTTGTTGCTTTCTGTGGTGCTTGACTGCTTTAGGCATCTAAGTGGCACTGACTTCATGATTCTCCTCCCACTCCCACTCGAGTTCAGGGCTGAAAAGACCAACTCTGCTTTAGCTGTCTCTTTCTTCTCATTTTTCTTCTCTTTGAGCTGATGATCTCACTCCCTTTGCAGGGCTAAACCCTAGCTTCCAGTCATCTTTCCTGAACATGCTTGAAAGATACGTTTTTCCATTGCTCTCTGTTTGTCTGACTTTTACCTTTGCAGTTATAAATCAATTGGTGTCACCTTTGCTGTAATCCATCCATTTTAATTCCTTATTCAAACCCTTTTATTTTATTTTGTTTTCATTTTTACTTTTCAACGATTTTTAAAAAATGTATTTATTCCTTTTTTGATGAGTTTTTAACTATATATTTCAAACCAAATCCTCATGGTCTCACCCCTAATCCCTAATGTTATAAAAGTTGTTTAGTGCTATTATGAAAGAGGAAATTAGCAAATACCTCAGTTGCACGCGAATAAGCTAATTAGAGACACTGCTGACACTTGGTTTCCCTTTCACCGTGGCCCTAAGGCCAGAGTCCATCCATCTGCCAAAATTCGTAGCAAAAACTTATTTTTATCCATCGGCATATAAGTTGCAGCTTGCAGCTGTGTCTTACAACCTTTCGGCCCACACAGCTGTTCTGTGCAGTTTGCCTGTTCATTAAATTTCATAAGGTCACTTTGCGGAGAACTTAATTTTCCATTTTTGAAAGGAAGAAAATTGCTAATTAATCTTGCTGTCTGCCTATAACAACAATCAACACATGTATTTTATGGACTTTGTGGTTTTGTAGGTAAGAACAGCTACACTTGACTATATATGGATGCAGGCATTCTTCCGAGCCTTGACAAGTAGCCTACAGTAGAGGCAGCGGGTCCCATTCACTGGCACGACATGTCCATTCTCAGTGAACCGTAAACGCCTTGCCACAGCTTGATTAATCTCTCACTGAAATGATCAGGTTTGGGCACCCAAAAGAATCCTCTTAGGAGATTTTCCATGTCACTGCTCTCTCTTGAGGCAAGTGAGGGGCCTTCAGCTCTGATCCAAATATATTTTAGGATCAATTTAACGGCACTAGGCCATAACTCAGACTTGTGCTTGGACAAGACCAGATTATCCAAATAAATGAGAAAATGGCCTTTGCCTTAGATGCCTGCTTCTGAAAAGTGTGTCCCCCAAAACAGAAGCAGCCATCTAGAAGTTTTCAAAAGTAAATTAAAATACTTTCACCAGAGAGATACTTCGTATTAATATATTATGTAGTGAAAACAGTTTGTGTGTTGAAATGTCATCAGGATTATACAGAGCATGAAGCTTTAATGTGGGAACTTGAGGCCAGAATTGCCCCGCATGCATTTATGAAGCATTAGTAACCACTGTAGTCCGGAAACAGAAGCTCGGCACTGGGCTGTGACATTAAAAACCCCCAGGTGAGTCCAGGAAGAACATGTGTGACCCTCCAGCTCCCTTAGGAAGCCTTTGGGAAGTCAGATTCTACAGCATACTGACAGGAAGTCATTCATATGTATATGTCACCGTGGTGTTGAGGAGTAGGGGCAGTGATAACATTGCCTTTTGCTATTTCCACACGTATTGTTTTTAAGTGCTGGTCTGACCCTGTGTGTGCACAACAAAAAAGGTTCTGCATGCTGCATTTGCTGTGATAGTTACTGTGATAGTCATTTGAAGTCAAATGTTAAAATTTGGATTTGGGTTTTGCATTCTTATTCCACAGTTAAATAATTCCGATTAATGGCAGATTAAAGACAGATTAATGACATAATGAAATGTCATTTTGATATAGCGAGATGCTTCAAATGAACAAATGTTGGCATCGACCAAGGGTTTGCTACTTGGACTCTCAATCTTACTATTTATTGGGGGGGGGCAACCTCCTTTGAAAGTATTTCCAATTATGGATACATTTAATATTATATTGTGCTTTGATGAAAGAGCACAAGGTGAAGTAAAGGGCAGATCAGGACACATACTGTGAGCACAAATTAAAAAACATTGAAATAAGGGGGTATGTAGACCTCAAGGTGGCCCACACGCTATGCTCTGCTCTGTAGGCATTCAGTCCCAGGCTAGTGCACGTATTCTGAAAATGAGGATTGTCTCACTAAATATGGAGGCAACAAGAGTGTAAGGAGTGCCATCGCCTGCCTCTATCAGTTTGGTGAGTGACTTGTCATGCTGTTCCCTGTACTCCACTGGCATGAGCAGTGCACAGTAACAAGGCAAGCTGCAAACTTCTTTAAATAGGGCAGACTGAGCCATGTCCTGCTCTAACCTAACCCGAGCCAACATTTGAAGAGTTTCCCAGGGCTCACAGCTACCCTCAGAACGGCTGTATGCCCAAGTGTCCATGTTAGAGTGCATGCAGCATTCAAATTAGCTCTCAAATTAGAGTCATTAAACGTGCTGAGTTCTCTTGTCATTGATGTCTGCAATTTTAGTAAGCTCTCTGCTGTCTACTGAATTTATCCACCAGCTGGTTGGTCTCCTTTGCCGCTTTATACTACATGGTTTGATGATGTGTCATTTTCTTTTTATTCAAGTCACTTGCAGGGCCAGCTTCTCTGATGTCAGCAAGCTTCATCATTTCAAGCTGCTACTCTCCCAGGTAACTGGCTCGCAGCCGTTCGCCGCTTATGATAAAGATTTCACATAGCAGGGCCTAGATTGCTCTTCTCCATCTGTCATTTGTAATAGCAATCGTTCCAAAGCATTTGATACTTTATACCGTAATAGAGCTTTGCCGTGGAAGTCCAGGGGATTTGAATTGTGCTGTCTTGTCTCATTTTCACAGTATATAGCTACAAAGCATTCCATTGTAAGTGGCTCACCTCTGTGTAAAGGATGCCATGGAAATGTCAACAATGCTCAAAACCAAAGTAGTTGACCTGGACCCTTAAGTGCTAAATTGTTAACAAACCTTTTCATCCTCAGTTATTTATTATGGCCACAAGCTCAACAAAACAATAGTTCAATGCTGAATACTGATGAGATCCCTGTTTAATGTATAATCAAGAAAATTCCTCTCTCAGCAGTATCTTCAAAAGACTGTAAAATAATCTGTTTTCCTAATACCCCTCGAGTTGAGTTCTTAAACTCCTTAATACAAGCCTTGGTTCAATTATGGGTGCCATAGATAAGCATTAGCTTCCTGCCCACAGATGACCCATCTGCAAGCAAATTGGATGTCTTCCATCACCCAGTGTGGCAGTGTGGCAAAAGGACCCAGCAGTGTCTGCACAGAGGCAGACAGCTCACTCTCAGCTTGTGTAATTGGGTAAATCACTCTCTCGTGTCTGCGCTGCTAGCTCAGCAGTGCTGTCAAGCCCTGTCTGGGTTACAAGTCTCCCTGTGGCGGGAGGCGGAGGATGTGGAGGGCCAGAAATTATTCATGCCTGCAGTAATGCACTTTATTTTCCCCTGCACCTTTTCCCTCTTCAGCCTACTTTGTTCACAGTGCTGCTTTGGGTATTTTGTCAAGTTGAGCATCAGCTCATCCTCCAGCATGTTTCAGTTCGAGGAGTGCGCTCATGTTTTTGTGTGTGCTTGCTCTCAAGGGCATTTGCATGGTGCATGTGGGGACGTTAGCGAATGGATGTTTCACCTGCCTGTGGGGGTTACTTGGTTATATTTCATATTGAGTTGGTGCTTTAAAGTTAATAATGGGTGTTTTCTTCATTTTATGGGTGTTATCTAACCTTTTTATGCTGGATAATGTACAAAAGTGTTTTGTTTATTTCATAATGATGATATGAACTTGGTAAGCTTATGAATGGATCCTTGATCCTACACATTCAAAATCCTAGATGCTATACTCAATGAGGGGCACTGCACCGTGGATGGGGCGCTACACTCAGGGAGGAGCACTGCACCTGGAAGAGGTACTACACTCAAGGAGGAGCACTGCACCCTGGATGAAGCACTACATCCTGGAAGAGGTATTATACCCTGAAACAAGCACTACACCCAGGGAAGGGCACCACTAACTGTTATGACATTACTATGCACACGTGCAACTGTCACACCTGCAGTTGATTTTAAGTTGTCTTGTTAATACTTTTCTTGTTAATACTAAGAAGTTAAAAAGCATGATTCCAAGTGACCATTGTACAAATAAATAATCCTCTTGACAATTTTTTTTTGTGTGTGCGTGTCAGCTCAGCTGAAATATGTGTTCAAGCTTGAAATTGAAATGTTAGTGGAATAATGGTTTAAAGTAGAGATGGCATGATACTACCAGTATCACGTATTGATTTCAATACTTTACCAATTTCTTTTCTGTAATGATCCCATGCTTATATCTTGCATTTGAATGCTTCCCGATATCAATAGTGAGCCAATATTCTTTCATTAAAAACTCCGTAGAGCTGTGAGCAGAAGTAGCCAGTAGAAATGGCCAAACACTGGCAGGTAAAATCTGTCAGTGAAGCTTGACCATACCAGAGGGACAATGGCAGAAAAGCAAAAGGGCAGAATTAAAAAAAGAAAAGAAAAATGCGTATACACTTACACACGAGAATCACACACAGTCCGTGGCAACACTTCACAACCGGAAAATGGAAATGGAAACGAAAAGTTTATATAGGGGATGAGGATCTGGAGAGTGGCTCCTGATAGCATGATGGCTCCCTGGGGAATTCTGGGACTGGGACTGGGGAGCGCTGTGACAGATTGTTGAGGAATTTGTTTGTGTATTTTGTCTCTTGGGGCTTCACTAATAACAGTGTAATAACTGCTACGACAAGGTTATAATGTAACAACACAATATAAAAACACAGTGTAATAATTATGTAATAACACATTGTAATAGACTGTAATGACAATGTAATATGTAATAACACATTGTAATTACAATATAAGAACACATGTAATAACACACTGTAATGACGTAATAATGTGGTGTAATAGCACATGTAAGCACATTGTAATAACACTGTAATGACAAAGTAATACCATGTAATAACACATTTTTATTACAATGTAATAACCTAGTGTAATAACACATTGTAATTACAATATAATAACAGTGTAAAAGTATATAGAAACAGTGTAAAATGCAATAACGCATCTAATTAATGTAATAACGTGTTTAAAAAAAACTCTATTGCAACATACATTACATACTTTATTATCATACTTTAATAAAATACATACTTCATTAAACATACAATACTTTCACTTAATAATTGCTAATGTATATGTCCTGAAAAGCTAGCAGATTAAGTCTGATCATCCCCATTGCGGTTCTGATTATTCACTGGAGTTAGGCTCACAATCAGACATAATGATTATGGAAGAGGTGCGAGTGGACTCAGTAATTGCAGTGTACGAGGTTAATTTGTTAATTTTCCTTAACAAGAACATCCTTTGCTGTGCTCTCTTAGTAATGGCTATGTCCCTGCCCCCTCAGATACCTGGATATAACTGGTCATAAAAACTGGAGTATCTCCACAGTGAGTGGAAACATGTCATTCACTGACAGATGTCACAGACAGCTGGGTGGGTTTGACTTGGTGGACTTGGAACAACGGTTTTGAAATTAAGTCCATAAACAATGCCAAATTTGTCTTGGCTGATTCAATATGTTCAAGGTGATGGTGGTAAAAAAACAAAAAAAATCTTTTTCACTAAACCAGTCCTTCAGAACAATTTGCATGCTACAGTTGGAGTGAATTTAAATTATTTGAATACTCATTTGCATATCTGCTATATAATTTGGTTTCACAGCCCCAGCAGGGGTTTGGAGTATGCTAAAAAGGATCTTGATTGTTGTACTGAGCACTGGACCTCAGCCACAGCTAAGAAGATTACTGATGCTTGCATGCATATATATGTTTACCCATAATCAGATGCAGATATATATATTTTTATATGAATTATTTTGACTATTACATTTGTTCTTTGAAAGGTCATTGCAATATTTGGTTAATGTCTATGATTATGTCAGGGCCACAGGTGAAAGAAGTGAAAGATGTCATATAAATATAGACTTATATGTAGATGAATATAATATTGATGTTAAACTTCAGTCCTTATCTGTCCTCATTACACTGGTGATAATTAGAGGGTCTGCTACATCTTTTGCCAGCTAAAGCAATCTAACCAGCAAAAAACAATTTAATGCATGAACAGTTTCTCCCCTTCTTTTTCTGTTTATTTCATAGTGAGCTATTTATTGAAAAGCCAGAATTTGCTGCTTTTCCATTTTAAACCTGCTTGATTTTGTTGCGTTATTTTATTCAATGTGCAGCTGTATTTTTAATATACTATATTTACATAATACATTGTAATATATAATATATATTTTATTTTGTTTATTTAAGCACATGATTTGCTGTTTGCATGTATATACGTAACTTTGGGAGGCGAGGCAGGATGCAGAGACAAACCATGGTTCCGACAACATGGAGGTTTATTAATACAACACCAAATGAAACTTAAAACATGAAGAACAACACTACACTAACAAGGCAAACTCAATAAACGGTTAAACACAATAGGCGGTATATGCACATGCAGCACTAGAGATACGCGCAAACATGGGGTCAAACACCAGCAAAACTGATACCTAAACAAGACCTTGAATATACACACTAACAAGGACAATAACAAAGGACGGGTGTACATCACATAGGCGTACATCACATAGTAACCAGAGCTATCTTATCTATTGACAACATTTTTGCTCAGCAATGGCAATTTTATGCATTAATTCTAAATATTCAGGACGTTTATGGTTCATGACTTACGGCAGAGAGTCTGGTTTTGCCAGGAGTCTTTGCATTCCTCAACTAAGCAGTTTTTTCAGCCTTTTAAACAAATCATTTAGTAGCAGCCAGTAAACAATTCTGACTGGCAGGGACGAGGAAACCAGCTCGGTAACTCTTCTTACCCCTGTGTTGTTTCACATTAATTAGTTCCAGCATCTGTTGTGCCTCCAGCATGAATGCTGATAGGAGGCTTCTGGCTAGATTTTGGCCTGTTTTTTCTGCAGTCGACTTTTACACGCGACCATATTGCTCCGGTGGAAAACTGACTCCTCATTACTAATTCATTGTCCTAAACTGAAGAAATTAGCAAAGAATTTATCAGCAGTTAAACTATGGATGAGATTTTTGTAGAGAGCATTCCTGCTGTTATTGTGCCTCTGCCACTCTCTACCACACAGTAGATGAACTGGGCTGCTGTCTGGGGGATAGCGTAACGTGCTCATTAACTGTAACCGTCAAGTTGACCGCTCTCCTGCCTGTTTGTCTTCCAGGAGTGCGGAGTCATCTATACAGACATTCTGGAAGATTTCTCATAGTATCAAGCTTCATAAGGTGTAATGTTTTTTGTTTTTTTTAACTGTAACATGGACTTTTGCTCAAGCCATATTGTCATTTAGTGATATTTTTGGTGATTTTATTTTTATTCTTTCAGTCTGTAATACCTCACATTGTTATTATTCTCAAAGAGCCCAAATCTTCACTTTTGACCATCCTTGTGTTTGTGTAGAGTAGTGCACTAAATCTGAATTGGTTGTAAATATCTTTAGTCCAGTCTGTCACATTTTTTTTTTTACCAAGAAATCTTTAGAAAGCTGGAGCCTTGGATCCAAACAAATGCAAAATGCAATCAAATCTTTGTTGTTTGTTCAACTGCTTTTGGGTTCTTAACGTTGTGCTAGTCAATAATGCCTATCTTCCTGTTTGGAGCACTTAGTGTTGTCTCCTAGTGTTAACATCTGGACCTTTTCTAATTTCATATTCTGGCAGACTTGAGGAATGAGTCATAGTGTCCTGATGATTGATTTGTGAAATGATCGGATACCATTGTAGATTGGTAGTTTGTTTTCCTCTTTATATTCTCTGAAACATCTCTTCTGTCAAGGAACCACATTTCAGCTCTCATGGTTGTGCCCTTGGAAGCCTCTGGTGGCATTCTGTGTTTTGTGTAAACTGCTTTCAACCCTGGAAAGATACAGAGTATCAGTGTCCCATACCCCAGAAACCCCTTCTCTATCTCCATAAGTAGCTTCATTCACTGGACACATAGGTTCTGATTGGTAAGTTGTGGGTTTGTCACTGACTTCAAACCATTATTAAAATATTAGATGACAGGGAACTCTAGCGGTACTGTGGTTTTGGACTTCTGTTTCAGTCATTAACAATATGTTTTATTACATAAATTGACATTTTTGACAGTTGATTGTAAGCACACAAGATTCTTCATGACTTCTTATTGAAGACTCATTCATTCTTAATTCATATATTCATAAGAGCCTTTTTTCTAATTCCTGTATGGTAATGAGACGGAACTATATCAGTCCATTATGATTAAAAGGCCTATGTGTTATACAATAAGAAAATTAAGACAGAGATGGATGACAATAATGACAATGCACAAACTCATCAGTTTAGGGTTGAGGAATTATGAGCTTGTTTGATTTCAGCAGATGCCAATTATTTTTTTTACAGTCTGTTTTTTTCAGATTTTTTTTCTGGGTCATGAAAACATGGTTGCTTGAGAATTAAAATGGCTCATGCAGCTGTAAAACCTTCTAATTGGTATTAGGCTCAGTGAAGCCTTCAAATTGTGAGGCAGACGTTTCAGAGGTGAAAGTGGTCACTTCCTGGCTAAATGAACACCATTAAAAGGGATAGGGTTAGCTGACTCAACACAACCAAGCTTGAGCCTGTTATATCCCAAGAAAAGAATATTTCTTATTTAGATTAGATTGGTATCAATTTGGAAAGGGTTGCAAAGTTTTTTTTCAAGGACTCTAAGATTTAGGTATCTACAGTGAAAACCACAGTGATGTGAAATATATATTGAATTGTACAAAGCATTTGGTTACATTCATTGCAGTTTAAGGTAAAGCAACCAGTCACTTGGGCAATTATGTTTCACACAGGTTGTGACGGGCCAGGCAAAGTCAGACGCTCGCAGATATAAAATATGAGCTTTATTGGTGCTCAAAATCAGAGTAAGTACTAGAAAGACAAAATCAGGCATAATACAAATGAACGAAGAAACAGTTCGAGTCAAAAACTGGAAGAACAATACAAAAACCAGGCAGATAAATCCAAAAGGGGCAGGCAAAAATTACAGATGAGAAACACGAAAACTAGAGTCCATACACAGAAAGGTAATCAAGGAATAAATGCTCAGTATGCTCAGACTAATGCTGGTGACAATACTTTGCAACGTAATGTAGCGTTATGATTAAATACAGAATCCTAAGTGAACACAGGCGACTTCAATACTCTGGTGATGAGGATCTAATTGGACGTTCTTGGTAGGATGATGCTGGGTAGTGTAGTCTATCAGGGGGTCAGGCGGTCTGACACAGGTGATATGGATATTTTATTACTTTGTTTATTAAATAAATAAAATAATAAAAAGTGTGAATTGTTCATTTTCTTTTCAAGCTACATTTTACTAGCTAATCTGACATGGCATCAAGGGCTTCCTATTGTACATGTTGTATGGCTTCTGCAGGGTTTTATTGTCACTGTACTTACACCAACCATGCTTACCTACAACCAGTGATGGAAAAAGTTGTAGGTGAATGTTAATGTGTGTAAAATGTAATATATTTATCTGACTCCAAGTTATAATAAACAAATATGTTTAGAAAAAGCTAATTCTGTTGCAAAGCCCAACATAAGTCGTGAAAATATGTATAACCAACATTATAATGCTTAATGCAAAAGAATAGACCCTGCATATCAAGACCCTGCATATCAAGCATCTATATGAATTATAATTGTAAAAAAATGATACACAACACGAGTTAGATGCAACTCTAACCTCATTTTCGCATAAGCACCCCCTCACCCATACTGATTTTCAGACTAACGCCGTTTCTTTTCACTTTCTGTGCTATTGTCCTTGGTTGTATGAGGGGAACAACTAGGCTGACATATCGGACTTCTGTTTTCTGGCTGAATACAACTTCATAAATAAGCTGCTTTATTCACCCCATAGAATGCACAGGATTGAGAAATTGCCCCCCCAAAAAAGTACAAAATTGTGTTGATACGTTGTTTTCTGTCGGGACCTTGTAGGAACAGGAAAAGGATCCTTTTTATTTAGACTGACAGGCCCCTGGATGACGACGACAGCAGAGCTCAATTCAGCTGGCTAGTTCAGTACGGGATGATGGGCTTGACAGCCCTGACAGCTACTGTCACAAAGCTGATCGTGAGGTTGACAGCAGAGCAGAGAGGCTCAATTAACTCAGATCGTTGGTTCCTTGGAGAGTGATGGGGAGAGGGGGGTGGGATTTTTTCCTAAATGCTCTGTTTGAATACCTGCTTGGAGTAACCTGCCTTTATTAAGATCTGCATGTTTGTTAGGCAATAGATAGTTTATTTCAGGCCCTGTCAACAAACATTTTGGACTTTTGGGGTGTATCTAGGAGGACATTGGTCTTTATGAAGATGGACTTTTCTTCGGGCCTGGTGAGAAAGGTCTGGTGAGACATTCATTCGTTCTGTCTTCAATTTAAACTTTCCTGAATGGGGCCTGTTTGGGACTTCCAGCTGCTTCCATTTCTAAGTTCTCCATCTTCCCTCATCCTCTCTGACAGATGAGGGAACATTTCAGTTTGAACTAGAAGCATAGATCAAGATGACAAATGCACTTATTTTTTGTTGCCACTTGAAGTGCAAGAAGAGCTGGCTACAATCAAATCCCAAAATCGGCCTTCATCGGTGATACAGATCTTCTCGACATGAATAGGTACCATAGCAAAAATGGCCCTACTTTTTGTTTTGCATATTCTATTTGAATCATGTTAGGGTCAGTCCAGTTCAGCATCACTGTGTAGGAGAGGAGAGAGCACCACTGCTCAACATGCTCTGCTCCTGCTGTGTTTGCTGGTGACTCTGCAGTCTAGCCATTCACCGGTGCAATGAGTTTACCGCCCTGCTGAGCAGCAGCTAGACCATTTTGTCATGTCCTCATATCTCCTCCTATTTGCTCTGCACCTGAGCTGAGTGGCTTTATCTCAGATCATTATGGTGAATCTAGTGAGGTTTCAAAGAACTATTGATCATAGAGCTATTGATTCCACTGTCAGCAATAACAATTTTGAAATAATTTACTGCATGTGTGCAAAGGCCCCTTAGGTCATATTTGAAGGTAATGGCAGCTAATGAGACACAGAGTGAATGTTTATTGCTCCAGAGATTTACAGGTCTTTTATGGTTGGGTGTAAACTACCTGAAAAAGATCCATAAAAGGGGAATGCTGGCTTATCGGCATGAGGTGAATCTATTAAACTTGCAGTGAAATTCACTGTAATCTATCTATAGGTATTTTACAAATGCTTTCCAACTTTCCACGTATATATATATATGAGTGTATGTATTTTTACACAAAAAGATGTTTGAGCTTTAACGAGTCCTCACATGCAGCCCTCTTTTCCTTCCATGTATCCACTCCCCTTTTCTTCTAGAATTATATATGGCCTTTTTTCTAACTGCTGCCATTTTGACAAATCTCAAGCTAAAAATCAGCGAACCGATTGCAGATATGGTTCGTTGTAATAGCAAAGGCTCAGCATCAAAGTCTACTCAAAGGCTGTCTGCACGCTTTGGTGTCTAGTCATGTTTAATAGTGGGTAAGAGTTATTTGGGTAATTACCCAATTATTTGCAGCAAGGCTAGGCTGGTGAAGAAGGCGGCTCATGTCCAAGTTCACCATGATATGCCAGAAAATTGATGCACATCCAGAGGTGTCATGAGGAGGTTCAGTCAGACAGCTCTAAAATATAGTTCCTGGTCCTCAGTCAGTCAGAAAGAGACCTTTTTTGTTGTTGCTGCTTTGTATCCTTTAAGTCTTGAATTACGTCTGAATGTAATTAAAAACAGAAAGTTTCTCTAATCATTCATGTTCAGTTGTCACATTGGCTTGACAGATCACAACCTAAACACCTGCTTGGTAGAAAGGTCAGAGACTGTCCTTTAGCTGGGGACTGAGCTGCAGATGAGCACAGAGGTGTTTTATGGAAAAGACATGATTTCAAAATGTGTATGTGCCCCACTGAAGTCATTCAGAAGCACAGGTGGACAAGTTCAGATTCTAAAATAGAAATACTGCTATCATCCTGTTGATTTCATCATTTAAATCTGCTTGCTCACATGAGCTAATTGGGAAATCCAAGCAGCTGTAAGACCTGCTTTTTCAACATGAACTGTCCACCTCTGTACAGAAATAGCAGTGCATGAACTTGTGTCTTTATCATGCTCAAACTTTTTCCTGGATTACTTTTTTTCCAATAGGTCCCTGAAACAGAAATAGGCTTATGTTAATGGCATTTGGCTGAAGCGTTTATCAAAAGCAACTTACTTTCTGTCTGAACATAACTTGAGCAATTGAGGGTTAAGGGCCTTGTTCAGGGGCCCAACAGTGGTAGCCTGGCAGCAGTGGGACTGGAACTGCCAACCCTCTGATTACTAGTCAAGTACATTATCCACTGAGCTAACACTAATTGTTGGTTTAGGTGATGCGTTTTCCAGTGGTTCTTGCCACTCTATGAAATTTGGATGTGAGATCATAGTTAGGTTCAACCTGTCATACTGTTGCCAAAATGTGGACTTCCAGTTATGGCTGTTTTTCTGTTCAGTGTATCCTCTGAAATGAATAAGTGTCTAAAGTCCTACCATTACAACATTGCGAGTATCAGGGCAAAAACATTGAGTCTGTTTGCAATCTTTGTATTTTTTATTTTTGTATCTTTACTCTGAGACACTGATCGGGTTAAGGGGAAGGTTACATTCTGCACACTCACAGGTTCCCTGGAAGGTCAGGATGTGGTTACCATAATTACAACCTGCCAGCATAACTCCCTGCATGAAGTGTCATGGTTTAAATGTTTGTGTTTTCATGACTGGCATGTAAGTATTCTTTGAGAGTCTTAAGTGGGAGTTTCTCACTTGAATTTAAAGCCAAATTAAATGCACACTGGGGATTTCAGAAATGCTTTTTCTGGGTCCTTTTGATCAATATGGACTTTTCCCCATCCATGTATTATTTATCTCCTTGCAAATTTCTTTTACAAGCTATCCTTTTTTAAAATCCTATCCTAAATATTTTTCACTTCACCCACACACAAAAAACTGTTTTTTTTGTTTGTTTTGTTTTGTTTTGTTTTTTTGCTCTCCTGTGATGTAGTTTCAGTTTATATTTTGTCTGGGAGGAGATATCAAATCCTTCAAGTGAAGCCACTTATTTAACCTTATTTACTCTTTATACATTTTGTTTTCTGATAAATACAACAAAAGCTTATGCATTATGTATAACACCAGATGTTACACTGAATTTGACTGCATTATACCTTTTAGCCTCTAAAAGTAAAGTGCCAAACAAGAATATAAAATCCCAACCTCACTGGGATCCGGGGGTTGATCTGTCTAAGGTGAGCATATGTCTGACTTTTTCTAACCTTCTTCACCACTCCAGTTTATTAAGGAAAAAGGAGTCATGTTAGGATACAGAAAGAGGCCAGTGCAAGTACGATAGCCAGTGCAAGTACGATAGCCTGCTCCTTATGGTCTGACAAGAGAGATACTCGATTTTGCTTTTCTGTCAGCCCTGCTGGTGAGACTGAGAGAGAACTGTGTTCAATTGCAGTCTCAGAGGCACACAGTTGTTCAGATACGATAGAAAGAAGGCTCAACATTGTACTAGTTTGTGACAAAACTCACTTTATGATTCAGACTGTGGAGGGATCAAGTGCAGTGATTGAGTAGAGCCTTGTTTGTAGTTGATGGTTCTGTTTTTCTGTTTTCTGATGACAGTATGTAGTCAGTATAAGGTCTGATTGTAAGAGTTACAGCATGTTTTTTAGTGAATGAAAGTAACTCACTGTATTCTACAGTTAGATATTAGTGACTGGGTAGGAAGAATTTCAGGGAAAGGGAAGCATGTTTAAAAAATAACACAGTCATTTTCTGCTAGTGAATAACACAGTCATTTTCTGCTAGTGAATAACACAGTCATTTTCTGCTAGTGAATAACACAGTCATTTTCTGCTAGTGAATAACACAGTCATTTTCTGCTAGTGAATAACACAGTCATTTTCTGCTAGTGAATCAAATAATCACAGAACCATGGCCATTCATAAATTCACAATTTACTGGCTTTAAATTTGCAAATCCAAATAGTAAATTAAGATGCAGACTCAAGAATTAGTTGAAGCGAGTAGCTGGTCCTGGTCTTTATTGCAAATTAAAGATAACATGCATTTGAGGCACCCTCTGGAGAATGTCTAACAATCACACAAAGAATTCACATTTTTACACAGTTTTTCAGGTGCGATAGGATAATTGCTCCTCCTTTTTTACATTCCAGTCTTTGAAGTCACCACCATTATGTCCAAAATACTCATTATTCAATATTATGTAAATTGAAGTTTGATACCATTATATCCCTTTGAAAGGTTTTCCTTTATTTAAAAATATGATCTCATTTTTCTCCTGCTCAGTGTCCTTGAAGCTCACTGTAACGTGTCCCCAGATGCCCATGGAGACATTATTAAAGATTCTAATTGAATGAATAATGTCACAATTGGCCCCTCCTAGCATCTCTGTCTCCATGGTTTCCCTGTCTCATGTCGTTGTTTCATTTTCTCCATTCCTGTTCCAGTTTTGGCTTTTGCTAATTTCATTAGTTTCACCTGTGTCTTGTTTAGTTCTCATTTACCTATGTATTTAAACCCTAAGTTTGTGCAGTCTTGTTGCTGGACATTGTTGGCCCATGCCTTGCTTGTGGTTGCTTTTCTTATTTGGTTTCATATCAAAGGATAATATTTAACTCAATAGTTTGTTTCTTTTGCCTAAAAACATTTTATTACCTCACCATAATAAGTGGGGATCCACTCCTGTGAGCTAAACTGTTTCCTCTCAAACTGGATGCATTGTTTGCCTTAGTGAAGCCATCATGACAAAATACACAACACCAGACCATAGCATCTGGATTTCTCATTCATCACAGTTAGACGGATCAGCCTTATACATGGACTACTGGGGCTTTAGATGGCTGCCTTGGTTCAAAGTGTTTAAAATGTACAAAGTTAGTAGATGCCATCAATATAGATGACGTAACTATAGACGGAAAACACAGACAGGAAAAAAAGATAAACTAAATAAAAATTCCTGCTCCTTTGTTTTGTAATTAGTTGCAAAAATACATTGCGAGATTTTATCAACACAGCAGCGTCAACGATGAGTGTCAATCCGATGTGAATACATCACACCACATCCTGTGGTGTGAATACATTTTGAGAATTTGTTGTGAGAATCAGTGGATGACACTGGATGGACAGCTACTACTACATTAAAGGTCAGTGCAGCACATTTCTACACAACGATCAGCTTGTCGCCACTTCTGTTATTGGCTCGTGGATTCAAATACGCTCTGCTGGCTTCCCCGTTAATTGATTCACGGTGAGGGCCCATCTGTTGACCGGCTCCAAAAAGGCTGTAGAGTCACACAGGAGCAGAAATCCAAAAGGAGGCACATGAGCCTCGTGGATACAGAAATTTATGCAGAAAAGTCTCCAGCAAAAATGTTGGTTTGTGAGAGTGCTGCGCTGGCAGGATAAAGGGGCTTTTGTCATACACTATCTGCTCAACTTTGTTGGAGATAACACACTGCATAATGATCCTTTGATGTCTAACAAAGTAATATAACACATTACTTTCACAATTTTGCTAAAATGATTAAATCTCTCATGCACTGTGCTACTTTTAAGAATATGCAAATATAACCATATGTAAATATAAGAATATGTAAACATTAGAATATATATAAAAATAACCATATGTAAATATAAGAATATGTAAACATAAGAATATGTAAGTATAGCCATATGTAAATATAAGAATATGTAAACATAAGAATATATATAAATATAGCCATATGTAAATATACGCAAACATAAGCAAGGTCCCACGAGCCACGATACAGTGTTATATACAGTATATGCAGTTTATTTCTGTGTGAAATGGATTTTTCTTTTTATTGCCTTTTACATTTATTTTGCAATGCACATCAGTTCTCATCATACTGTATTCATTTAAAACAACGATAGCTTCAGTGATGTGCAGCTGAAACATATTAGAGGCTAAGAAAGTATGTCTGGGGATCTGGCTTAGAGCAGCCCCAAAACGTAATTAATTATAGGGTAATTATCTGCACTTAAAGAGCCTCATATGGTATGCAGACTACAGGCAACTTTGTATTTCTGAAGTAGACATGTGAGCCAGAAACTTGGAGTAGTTTACCAAGTGAGAGATTTCATCTTGTTATTGACTTTACTTTCTTGCTAGTCAGAAAGTATCATGTTTCATCTCTAATTCCTAAAAATGACAAAGGTTGTAATTGAAACAATGAAATAATTGAAAATGTGGTCGGCATAAATAAGAGTATGAGTGTGACTGTTGTGTGGCTTTCCCACAGCAAGCACAAAGCCAAAGTGCAGGAATTCATCTCAGCTCAATATGGACCACATTTCTTTGTGAGATTTTGCAAGATTTTAAGTATGAGCCACAAATAAAGTCGCACCAAATGAATTAAACTTACTCAAAGACAAACATTCACTGTTATGGAAATTGATGGTAAGAGTGTGAGCATATTTACTGATTTCATGACAGTTGTAAGAAGGAGAAAAGGCAACTAAACTTTAGGCTGTTGTAACTACTTCAGCCCTACACACATTTTCTTTCACTGAAACCAAATATTCCTCAATGGATTTACTGGATTTAGTGCCCTTCTGTTGGAGCCAGTTTGCTCTTCAGAAAACTCTGAACTGAACTTATAATTGTTCCCATATGTGCTAAAGTGCTTCATAGTCAGTATGGTTGTATTTTAAATAATTTTCTCTAAGAAATCAACCCTTCACTGGTGTTTACTGGAGGGGATTATCCCTAAGAAGAGTGCTAGGAGAGTCTCATGTTCCCTCTGGCTGTCACAGAAGGCTTTTGGTATGTTTGTATGAGTGTATTATTCTGTGAGAGATAGAACATTTTTACAATTCAGAGGAGACAGGGTGTACCTCTGGAGTTATGGTACCTGTCACTGGCTTAATAACAATTTGAGTATAAGGTCTCAGTTTTCTGTCTGTTCCAATTTGATTTGAACAAGAAGACATCTCATACACAAGAAAACCTTGTTCATTCTGTGCAGATATTCCAAATAGATAAGTATCTTAATGTTTCCACAGTGCCAGATTTGTATCTTTTACAATTTGCTCTTGGAATACATATTCAGTTCAGTTGCATGCTATGAGAAATGTGTGGAGGGAAATGTGACTTCTCTGTGTTTCTCGTTTATTCACTGCAAAGGTACTTTAACATACTCGATGCAGTCATGTAAAACAAGTTATTTGCCAATATTTTGCAATTCAGCATCATTTTTGAAGTATTTTAACACATCTTCCCTGCATTCGTGAAATGTCTCATTGGTCCCTGGATATCTATTTAATCCAGACAGGTTGCTTTTTTTTTATATTAGTCCTGGGCACATTTCAGCTCCAAGCTCATCAACCAAAGCATTTTCAAGTCTTGGAAGGGTGCCACTCTTTTTTTTAAATAGCTGGCATCTCGAGGCAGCTCAGTAACTGCCTTATTTATAGTCTAGAAACCAGTAATATAAAGTGCCTGCTTACTCTTTTTGAAGATAAGTCACAAACCTGCGATGTCAAAATCGTAGAAGGAAAAGCAGTCTGACCTTACAAAGGCAGCTTCTAAATGCATTCACTTTTCAGGCCTTTCACATACCTAATATGCTTTTCACAATTATTTTGATTCATGCCTGTTATATATATATAACGTATATTTATATCTAATATACGCTTCCTCCACTGAACTGAGGCAAGTGCTGTCCACCTGAATGCAAGTTCCAAAGAACCAATCAATCAATCAATCAATAAAACAGACAAACCATGTTTAGATGGTAAGACTGTTTAGATCTTAATTGTTATTAGGCATGTTATTTTTTGTCAGAACATGTCATATGAAACCAAATTTTTTGCTTTCCAATGCAGCTTATACAACTTTTATACTCAGTTCTTTGGAAATACGGCCTTAACCAAACGTCAATCTTACGTGATTTGACAAACATGTTTATGGCAGCTGTTTCTTACATAAACTCTTTACTGATAGAAGTATAACAGCACACTTTAAGTTCATGTGCAACCTTTTTAGGAATTCCACAAATGTGCTTTGCCCCCACAGTGCATGTAGGACTGTACTGTCGACCAAAACAATCTCAATATGCATATATATAGTTAGCACTTTGTTAGATATACTTAGTCAGTGTTTGTATGTGTATTTAGATATGCAAAGGATTAATAGTTAATAAAAAGGATAATAGTTGTTATTTTCTTTATTAGCAAGTATGGTCTCATTATTGTGATGTAATACTGAGCTACTCCTTCCGCTAATTGTCATTCCAGTCATTCCCTCTAGGTGTCACATGCATGCTCTGTGTTAGCCTAGTTTTTCTCCAGCCCTGCTTCGGTGCCTTACTGTCTGATGTATAAAAAATGGACTTGTTCAACACTGAGACAGCCTGACTGTGCAGAGTAAAAGAAAGCCATAGCATCGATCAGAGATGGATGAGCCGCACTGGTAACAGAAGAAACACCCTGCTGTGTCTAATGACCTTTTCCACCATGGAGAGCGAATCCCCAGAGTTGCGCAGGCGTCTCTAACAAGTGGAAGTGTAATTAAGGGTCTGCTCATTCCACATCCTTCCCTGCACCTGTGAAAAACGAAGATCTAATGACTGCGGTGGAGACAGGCAGCAGCTGGGGGGTTAAACGATGCGGTGCTCTAGATCTCCAGGCCAAGACCAGTCTGTATGGCATCCATCCACAGTGCTTAGCAAAGACACAATCACAGATACGGGGGATGATTCTGCTTGCATTTATATTTATATTCTGTTATATTTTCTTATATGTTTCATTTTCTGGGCACGTTGGTGCAATCTCTGGGAAGGTCCTCAGACAGTAACTGAGGTGTTTCCTAATGTCCAGAGCCCCTATCATGGGCAGAGGTCCTTTGGAAGACTGCATAATACAGCTACTCAGATGTGCATTTGTGTTTACAACGGAGACGGAAAAAGAGAAATAAGAAGTGAGAGAGAGAGATAGAAGGAGAAAAGCAAGGAAAGGAAAAAATGAGGACGAGAACAAGTGGCAACATAGGACTCTTTTCTTGCCCAGCAGCACAGCTACGTGTTTCGATCTGTCGTCCCACCTGCAGTTCTGGGGCTAGTTCGACTGTTGCCTCTTTAGCGCTCCTGCGTGTGTCTGGATAAAAGAAAGCTCGACAGCTTTATTAGTAGTCTTCTCTTGCCGTCTACCTGCCCCGGAAAAGCAGCCTGTAGACCCACGCCAGCCACCGGTAACCCGAAGAGCCTCATCATTCATCGAGGCTGCACTATGCCCTCTGTCTTGCTGTCTTTTTCTCCGACACTCACCTGCTCTCTCTGTCTCTCCATTTTCACATAAAACTGCGCTGTAGTAAGTTGATCTCGTTTATTCTACATCCCGTTCTGTGTGCGTTAATTTGTGGGGTGAGGCGAGGCTTTAGTTATTTCTGTGCATCTGAACCAGTGTGTTGTTTGAGTTTTTGTCTCTGGGAGCTCAGGACCACATGGTATTGTATCTCTTGTGTTTGTACACTTGCCCAAATTCAGTAGCAAAAGGAAAGTACTACTATTGCAGGAATGATATAAAGGAGATCAAGAGGAGAGGCCATAGAACAAATCTGCTGAAAGAGTCAATCACTCAGCATAATCCATTTCAACAGGCTCCTTTGCTAATTCAAGCCCCTGAATCTCGATTCAAAGCTGAATGAAACAAAAGGGTGTGTGTGTGTGTGTGTGTATGTGTGTGTGTCTGTGTGTGTCTGAATGTCTGTCCATTAAATCAATGTCTGATTTGACCACAAAGCAGATCTATCTCCCAAGGCTATGTTTAAAGTGTAGTTGGTTGTAGCATAGCACATCCACACATGCAGTGGCATACCTTGGGCAGTGTGAGTAGCTTACATTCACCCCAGTCCATATAAGCGTTGATCCCCGGTTTTTGTCTTAGTTCTGGTTCCAGAGATTTGAGCCCTGGTTTTTGTCTTAGTTCTGGTTCCAGAGATTTGAGCCCTGGTTTTTGTCTTAGTTCTGGTTCCTGAGATTTGAGCCCCGGTTTTTGTCTTAGTTCTGGTTCCAGAGATTTGAGCCCCGGTTTTTGTCTTAGTTCTGGTTCCTGAGATTTGAGCCCCGGTTTTTGTCTTAGTTCTGGTTCCAGAGATTTGAGCCCTGGTTTTTGTCTTAGTTCTGGTTCCAGAGATTTGAGCCCCGGTTTTTGTCTTAGTTCTGGTTCCAGAGATTTGAGCCCCGGTTTTTGTCTTAGTTCTGGTTCCAGAGATTTGAGCCCCGGTTTTTGTCTTAGTTCTGGTTCCTGAGATTTGAGCCCCGGTTTTTGTCTTAGTTCTGGTTCCAAAGATTTGAGCCCCGGTTTTTGTCTTAGTTCTGGTTCCAGAGATTTGAGCCCCGGTTTTTGTCTTAGTTCTGGTTCCTGAGATTTGAGCCCCGGTTTTTGTCTTAGTTGTGGTTCCTGAGATGAATGTTCCTTTTATGTCTTTCCTACATGATTATTCTCTCAATCATTCACTGTCACAATGCGCTCGGCACCTATAAGGTGAGGGCACGCCCGCACACATGCCCACACACACACACACACACACACACACACACACACACACACACACACACACACACACACAGCACATGCCCTGCTCCCAGTCACCTGATTACTGATCCTCTACACCTGTTTCTAGTTTATTTGCCTCTCTATTTAAGCCCGCAGGTTCCTTCCTGTAGCGTTGCTCGCTGGTCCTCGCCGCCGTGTGCTACGAAAACCCCTGCAGATTCAGCGCCAGAACAGACTCTGTGTTTTTGTTTTCTTTTTCTTTTTCCCTCGCTGTTGTGCTTTTGTTGCTATAATGGACAATAAAAATTCTCCACAACCACACACGCCTCTCACTCCCTCTTTGCTACCATCACGGCCATTATCAAACACACACTAATTACTAATTACCTTTCACTTTCATATTTTAATTTTCTTTGCTCTTACCTCTGAATTAATGCGCGTATGTAACGGGACATTTTGGCTAGGTCTAGACAAAGGAACGTGAATATATGCAGATATTTAAGGATATTTGTATACATAATCTTAAACTAAACGATGAGGCTGTATCAAATGTTTGCACATAACCATGCATCCCTATTATTTTTATAATTTCTCTATAAAAGTGTCTACAAAACACATGCACAACATTTTACAGTAGTTCTTCATAATGCATGCATTGTTAAATCCACATTCATGATGGGTTTTACATCATACTAATATGTATGTCAATTTAGTCAGGGAGAGTTTTCAAGATCTACATATACTGTTCAATCAAAATCACCACATTTGAACAACCTGACTTTGCCCCTTTAATTGCGATGCAATTTAATGTAAATGGTCGTCTGACTGAAACGCATATTACGTAGGCGTCCCAAATAAAATGTGGCCTCCTCCCGTTCTGTGGATCCTCTTACACAAATGGAATAACAAATGAATAGGAGACTTTTGATTGAAAACTATAAAATATAAATATTTCATGAATTTCGAACATTCACAAATTTATGCAACTGCCAAAATGTCTGATATTATCTAGTGGAAGCTTCTAGAACTGAACTTTGACCTGTGAGTTGTTAAGAATTCCATCGGCGCTTGTCAGAGGTTGAAGGGAACAGGGTTAGGAAAGACACAGGCACTGTAGGCAGAGAGGCTCGATGGCAGCGGGTAGCGCTCTTCAGAAGCACGTCCCCTGTGCTACGAGGAGCACAGATCAAGGTGCCAGACAGATGATTGATAACAGTTTGTTTTCCACAGCAAAGTTCTTCTTTTATGCAAAGAATAACTGCTCTAATAACTAACATTATGTCTTTCACCTTCTGAAAAGAGCAGTGACATCATCCTCTCGTGATTCTGACTCACGCCTTTTGAAAACAGCTGAAAATAGACACGTCCAGTGTTTACCATCAAAGAGGCACAGCCATCATTCTGATTTTCCTCCACTCCTCTCCACTTGTTCGTCCACACACTCTTCCCTTCTAGCCCACTTTTGCCATGTCTCATATATGGCGCGAGTCTTGTTTTGGAGTTAGCACGTGTCTGGAGTGAGTCCTGTTTTAGAGTCATCGCATCTATGGAGCGAGTATTATTCGGAGTGCGTGGATGGAGTGAGTCAGTGAGAGTTATGCAGGCCCTCTGCCATTGCCTCACTGAGGCCCAACCTCTGGTCACCTCAACCCACACAGCCATCACGTAACAGCTACCTTCTCTCTCAGCAGCTTGCTCACTCTCTCACTCGCTTATTCACTCACTCACCCACTTATTCACTCACTCATTCAGTTACTCACTCACTCACTCACTCACTCACCCACTTATTCACTCACTCATTCAGTTACTCACTCACTCACTCACTCACTCATTCAGTTACTTACTCACTCACTCACTCACTCATTCACTCACTCACCCACTCATTCAGTTACTCACTCACTCACTCACTCACTCATTCACTCACTCACTCACCCACTCATCCTCTCACTCACTCATCCTCTCACTCACTCACTCACTCACTCATCCTCTCACTCACTCACTCACTCACTCACTCACTCACCCACTCATCCTCTCACTCACTCATCCTCTCACTCACTCACTCACTCACCCACTCATCCTCTCACCCACTCATCCTCTCACTCACTCATCCTCTCACTCACTCACTCACCCACTCATCCTCTCACTCACTCATCCTCTCACTCACTCACTCACTCACTCACTCACCCACTCATCCTCTCACTCACTGAGCTTTGACCACACATAAACACACTTGCAGCATGCTTTCACCTGAAATCACTAGTGTCAAAATACCTGCCGTGATCATTTGCCTCCACTCCAGCGTTCCTCTTCTTGATAAGCTTTTTCTAGCTGGGCTATAATGGCATCACAGTGGAAGGTGTCTGTTGTCACTGAGGAAGGCACACCTAATAAGGCCAAGTGTGACATTTTCAACATGACCTATATAATAGAACAGTTCAGGTCTTTTGTTGTGAGGAAGCGGTAAAGTCTTCTTCGTCATTTCTGCATTTCCCTGCCTTCTGTCCTTGTATTTGTATGGATTTTTTGTTTGTTTGTTTCATTTGCATTTGATTAGTTTTCGCCCCCCATCGCATCTCTTTGTCAGGCTTGCCTGGTTCTGTGTGTCTGCAGTGTCACTGAGTCCCTGAGGGGAGCTGTGAAACCGGCTCTGATGTGAACAACGCACATTTTTTTCCTCTGGTTTCCACCGAGGCTTCTGGGCCATGGTAATATCACGCAGCTCAGGCAGCTGCCATTAGGGGCGGAGCCGGAAGTGGAATTCAAATCAGCATGCTTACTGTTTCGCACCTGCCAAGTAACGCCGTCATAGACATGTCCACTCTGCGGTGTGGGATACAACAAAAGATTAGTTAATTACCAGCTGTCTCTCTGTGGTTAGCGCATGTACGTCCAATGAATGAAATGACCCGTGTGTTGTCAGCAAGCAGTTGAGGTGCACGCGGTGGGGTGTTCTCTCACAAACAGGGTGCCTGCTGATGCAGGATGGAGACTAAGGATAGCGCATCTTTGAAATGCAGAGCTTCTTTCTCTTCCTTCCTCTTCCTCCGCCATCCTCCTTCAGGTATTCAGCCAGTTTCCATGCACCCATATTAAGCGCTTAGTCACTGAGTGGTTGTGCGTGGGTGCCTCGTGCTTCACTGGCCTGTTTTCCTGTGTGTTCTAGGGCTTAATGGGAGATTTGTGTAAATACAATCAGGACAGTTTGACTTTGCTATTATAAAACCAAAGATAAATAACAGCAGAAATACTAGAGCTGAAACTTTGTGGTCAAACCTGATGTCTACTTGCTCAAATCCAGAAGGAATTCACACGGTTTTATTAATATTGCGTGTTCCAGGATCCTTGATCCCTCCCAACCACTCACCTCTCACAAGGCATTCAGTTTAAACGTGGAGAGTGCGTAAGGAACAGGCTTAAGTAGCTCACATGCTAATTAGAACCTACTGCAGTCATTTCTTCACAGCTTTGATCTTTAAGGAAATTTGTCTCTGTTGAGAGGCAGCCCATTAAGACTGTCACAAAGATTTGCCATCTTCATTAGAAACATGGCTGCAAGCCAGCATAATTAGACTCCAGCTCCATGGCTTTCATCTTGGCTGTAATTCGGGGATATCTGCAGGAAGATATTGCAGTGCTAAACAGTGAATGCTAGTGTGCTAATTGTGAAAGTGTGACCTTTCTTTCTGTTCTGTTACAGAATGTCATGGCTTGAATCTGATTATTTACTTCAATTACCTATCGTAAGCCTTCTGACTGTAATATATGGGTGTGCAGATGTAATGATCAGGCTTATGAATATGAGGATATATTTAATATGGTTATGTTTATAAAACAGCTTATAAGATGGGCATATGTTTCTGTTCTCGTTCAAGCAAGTTTCTGAATCGTTATTATTGTAGTGACCGTTGTCGGCCAGAGGAGAATAGCCCCCCCCCCCCCCGAGTCTTGCTTCCTCTCCAGGTTTCTTCCTCGTGCTCTAGGGAGTTTTTCCTCGCCACTGTCACCCTTGGCTTGCTCACTGGGGGCTTGGACTTGGACTTGGACCGCTTAGTAACAACATCTGTTGTAAAAAGCGCTATATAAATACATATTGATTTCATTTGGATTTGATATGACACCTAGATTTTCTCAGAAGTTCATAGTGGAAATATATACCATTCTAACACTTTAAGAAAATACATTTCTGCTTAGCATTTCTATAGCATAATGGACTGTGGCAGTGTGCAAGATTAGGCTGGTGAATCCAGGTAGATGTCTCAATATCACTGTATAGAAAGAACTGCTCCCTCAGGTAGCCTGGAATGAAAACACTTAATCACACTTGAGACTCTTCAGCAGGACAGCAACACCAGCTCACGTAGCCAGATGGGTTTTTCAGGCTATGATCTCTACTGAGCCACAGGTTTAACAAGGTTATTAAAGCTCCAAGGTGACTGCATAGGTAAAGAACGCACATCTTGAGAGTTTTAGCACATGAACAATCTAGATAGCCTGTTGTTCCAAATGGGCCAATGGAAGTGAACCAGTTGAATTCCCTGTTGGAAATAAATTAACTTGGCCAGAAACTGCTGAATTTGAACTTTTAGTTCAGGATCTGCTGAATTTCAGTGACCTCTTGAACATTTCCATTGCTGAGAAGTACCTTGGCGATAAGGTAATGCCCCCAGAAACCCTGACTCCATCAAGCTGGGCTACTGATAACACTAGAGGCTGGTTTTGGAGCAGATTAAGATAGAGAAATTTGGCCCTTCGTATTTAATCTCACCTCCTGCCTGTGGAGGACAGTAAGGCCTCATATTATGCTGGCCGTCAGGGCACACTGGTCCTCTGTCTGCACACCCCAGCTGCACCCACGTGGCTGTATGCATGTCTCAATGTTGAGCTGGAGAAACATTTCAGGGGGTGATAAACATGGTTCTCTTTCTTCGGAAATCATGCTTTCGTAAGATCAAACTTAATAGAGAGTCTCCTCTTATAGGGTACAGATGTACTGTTTCTGCAGTGTAAATACCAAGAGTAAAGTGCACACTAAAAGCATGAAGTCCCAGCTGTAAGACGGAACACATGTCATACTGTGAATACAAGAGACACTGAACAGCAATCAAAATGCAAAATGAATATATTGCCATAAATTATTCAGACAGTGGCATATCTTCTCCACTGATGTTGAGAACTAAATACAATATTTAGGGAAAGACATGAATATTGCTCATCACTTGGATTTTGACTTTACATCAGCTACACTACAGCTCTCCTATGATCTGAACATTTGCCGAGACTCCTCAGTCTCAACCTAGTCCTAAATGGTTGTGCACTGAGAAAATTAAACCCCCTTTAGCATTCTTGTCTACCTGGGGTTTTTTTGTTTTTGTTTTTTTTGTAAATTTTTGAAACTGGCTCAGTGATGAGAGAAGAGAGAGTGAAAGTGTGTGTGTGTGTGTGTGTGTGTGTGTGTGTGTGTGTGTGTGTGTGTGTGTGTGTGTGTGTGTGTGTGTGTGATTGTGTGTGTGTGTGTGTGTGTGTGATTGTGTGTGTGTGTGTGTGTGTGTGTGTGTGTGATTGTGTGTGTGTGTGTGTGTGTGTGTGTGTGTGATTGTGTGTGTGTGTGTGTGTGTGATTGTGTGTGTGTGTGTGTGTGTGTGTGTGTGATTGTGTGTGTGTGTGTGTGAGAGAGAGAGAGAGAGAGAGAGAGAGAAAGAAAGAAAGAAAGAGCACAAATAGATTTTCTGGGTTTGACATTTCTTTGCTCTAAAACTGGATTTTTTCCTCCATAGTTCCCACACTCCCAGCAGTTCCACCCCTCCAGTCATGATGGGTCCTTAAGGAGTCTCTGTCAGAGCCTTATGAAACATCACGTGCTTCCACGTCATGAGGCCGAGCCTTGAAGCATATCACAGTGTGTTTCTGCAAGTTAATATAGCTTATAAATATTTTAGATGTGCTGTGCTCGCCAGTGTTAAAACTCTGAGAATAACTCTTGTTGTAAACTCTTTCAGTAAGCATGAAGAAGTAGCTGCTTTATAGATTTATGTCATCACATATTCCCAGGAATGTTTATGGACATATTTAGTAGTGAAGTAATTGTGGGAAAGCCTGGGGATCCCTGACATTTAGCTGCATATTTGCGATGTATGAGGTAAGATTTAAGGCCCTTAGCACTGCTCTATGACAGTAGTGAATGCTATTGGCCCTGTGCTATTGTTATCAGACATTAAGGAAGCCCAGGAAACTGGTTGTGAAGGCTAAAGGTTTTTCTTGTTAAAACAGGTTCTTTCAGAACTTTATGACCCCTGCAAGAAGCATTGTTTTTCAAGCATGCAAAATGTACAATATTTAAAAAATAAAGAATTTCCCTGCAAAGTTTTCACTTCAGGAGCTTAGAATGGCAGGAAGGGGGATTTTATTTGCAAGGGTTCTAATCGATACAGCCTGCTGAAACAAGCACAAGTGAGTACTTGTGCTTTAAAAAAAAATCTTTCTTTTTACACCCTCTCCTTGCGCCACTGTATTTCTTATTCACACAATGCTTAAGCTGAAACAGCATAATGGGCCTTTTGATAAGGCAGCATTAGTCCGAACTGAAGCTCTTTTGGCCTCTAAATAAGTGGTATTAGTACAGAATTAAATCGGAAGCCACATATTATTAGACATGAACCTGGTTGTTCATTATGAACACCTGCCACTCGAGTATTCCAAAGGACAGCACACTGCTTTGCCAACCTGCCCCATGTTTCTAGCATGCAAAGGTCCTTTGGCCTCTCGTGACCATGACTGACAGGAGCAGGTTAACATCAAGTCATTTAGGAAAGAACAGCAGCCAAACATAATAACAGTTTTTAGTATCAACATTTTTCAGCTTTTGTTCAAAAACATATTTTGTATTATTGCCCACACTGAACAGGATTAGTGGAATTAATGGAAACTTATAAATGTTGTGGGCACCAAGGACTTCAGTGGCAAAAAACATTAGGGGATCATTTTTCTGCTTTTCCAGTAAGCTTTCTGCTTTTTTGAATGGCAGTTTTAGCAAAGTCAAGACTTTAATAGTCATTTTCCCGTAACTTTATAATTCATCCAAGAGGCTAGCATCTGAGATACTACTTAAGAGTACAATTTCACTCTCAAACATCATTTATTTTTTAGTATTGTTTGATCTGTTGTTGCTTTGACTCTGACACACCTCTGCATGAGTCATGGGTTTGGGTTTGGGTGTTTGTGGGGTATAAGCACATGTGTGCCCTCACTGGGCACTTCATGACTGACTATGTGTCTGTTCCTCCTGAAGTCACATAGCTGTTTTTCTTCCCAGTGCTTAGACCGAATTGAGCATAAGAAACTGTTTGAATCAAATGCAGCCGACAGACCAAGGCATTGGTTGTGGCATTAATTATTTTTGCTTTATCATGGAAAAGAGATTTTACTGTAGTAGCAAAAAAAGAAAAAAGTCATTTCCCACAACCCATGGTTGTGTTACTTTTAGAATAAACAAAGATGCACATTTGTATATATTTGTATATATATTGTGTATGAATGTTTTAATGTATCGTATGTTGTTATAGCAGTAGTACAAACTTAAAGTCTCTGTCACCAGTTTTGTTTTGTTTTTTCCTAACCAACTCTTACTTTGAAATTAGGGCTCAAGCTGCTGTGTATTTGATTGTAATGACCTGTGTCAATCCTGCCTCTTTATATCCTCTCTGCTACGGTATTTAAGCCAGCGACATGACCTGTTTAACTTTGCCATGCTTGTAACAGACTAGCTTTCATTAAGAAAATGGTTCAATGCAAACTGTCTACACCAGGTGCACAACACACCTGCACAGCCAGTGAATGGCATAATTAGTTATGTGTACATATCCTCGCTATGAATATGTATGCATTCTCTATAGAGAATAGAAAATGTAACATTATTTCAGCATCATAGTATTAAATCTCTCATAGCTTTGTCCCAAACGTAATCTCTTCCTGGGGCTTCCAAGTGAAACTGGGATTCTAGAGTGGTTATTATCAACCAGGCAGCAGTACTGTCATTAGGCACCTCGTGGGTACACACAGATATGGCTGATGTCTGATTACCACAGCACAGTGTGCTAAATCATGTAGTCATATGCACTCTTGCTATAAATTACAGGCACTAAATAATATTAATGTTTTCATCTAAATTTCATTAATGCATTTAATCTTGTCTGTGAAATCTCAGAAAAAAAGGTGGAAAATTATTCACATCTATATCAGTGTTTTTTTTTTCTCCATGTAGGATGGGGAATGCTGTCCCTGTGTGAGTTTTGTGTTTGTGTATAATGCAGGGCAGGGTGTGTGTGTGTGTGTGAGCTCTGTGTGTATAATGCTAGATATCCTCTGTTTGTCTCTTGTCTGAGTCTCACAGTACTTTAACAGAGAATACAGAGCCAACAGGTGCTGTGCCTTTCTCTGCACGGTGATTCAAAGCTTAAGAATTCTGACAGCAACCTTAAGATGCAGACATGATATCAGTTACACAGATCCTCATTCACATGGTCACTTACCTGTTCTGTAAGACATTCATTTGGCACAGACATTCCAACGTATCCTGTTAGATGTTGTGAGATATGGTACTGTTGATCTCTGTAGTGTTTGTGTTAAATGTACCTTTTGTGCAATTAATCAATCAGTCAACCAATCAATTAAACAATCAATGAGGTAACTTTTTCCTCCCTCCACTCCTTAATGATAGACTATGTCCATCTCAAAATGCATTTCAGCTGCTGAAGTCATATTCTCTTACATAATACAATATTCTATGGCATTTTTCTCTCTGTTATATGATCTAGCATCTTTCATGTCTCATTAGTTTGCCTCCATTAACGAGGAGTCAGACTGCTTCAGTCTGAAAACTTAAGATCTATGCATGCTCAGGTTAGCATTCTCTGTTTAGCATACGCTATGCCAAAAATGATCAGATTGTCATTGTCCTTGCCACTGTTACTCGGCGTTAGGAGCCTAGCTTTGTAATGCTTTATCTGACCAGGCAGAGAGTGTTGCCGCGTTGCTGGGATTTCGCTGTCCTTATTAAGACTGATGGGGGAGGATCAGAGGCTAACGCTAGTTAGTGATAAAGCTGTCAGCTGTTTTGAAGAATAGCTTGAATGGAGGGAGATAAGCACTCCTGAATGGCTCACGCGTGTCTGGAGGGAGTAACGCTCTGGCCCTCCAGTGCCTCCAGGGGGCCTTCAGAAGCCCCACTGTAAGACCACTCACACAGCACTATTCCCTTCTCTCTCTCTCTCTCTCTCTCTCTCTCTCTCTATATATATATATATATATATATATATATATATATATATACACACACATATATATATAAACACAAGCAATATTTTTTTACATTCATTACACACATTACATTTGCTAGATCGTGTGAACAGTGTGATTCATATTTTAATGATGTGATTAAATTGATTAAACGCTGAAGACTAAATAAGAGCTCTGTTGACTCACTCCTCCAATAAATTAGATAACTGCATTATTCGCAGGTCACGTAGGACCTCCCTGAAGCCCACGCATGCTACAGCACGATTTAAGTGCAGCTGTGGGGGAGGAGAGGCAGCCTCTCCCTGAGCAAACCAGGTTGTGAAGATTGCTGTGCCGCTCTGCTCATCTCCGATGACCCACCTCTACGACCGGCCTGCAGCTGGCCTCTGTAACACCCTGCGCTTTAGCCGAGGCGTGAGAGTTTCTGTTGCTCTCCTTTGCCAGTGGTCAGTCAGTCAGTGTGTTTCCCAAGCATGCTGGTTCTGTATTCTGTGTCCCATTTCATGTTTCTGTTCTGGCTTCTTGAGGGAGCTCAGAGCCTTCAGGTGGTGAAGGACATATCCAGCTATTCTGTCTCTGTCATACTGTTACAGTGACAATAATACCAATTGCTGACTGGCTAGACAGACCAACACCCACTGTGGCACCCACTGTTCCTTCTTGCGTTGTATGCTTATTGGATTTCAGTGCAGAAGCTAAATTCTTTTATCCTGTGGTTCAGCAGATAACTTAATCTAAAGGGTGTTCCTTCCTCATGCACTGCTGGGTTAAAGACTTACAAGAATTACTGTATTCTCCCCAGTCAGCTTCTCTCTAGCTTGTTCTTAGCTTGCTTTGAAAAAGAGAGAGCATGTTTGTTTACCTTGACTGTGACCCGGTGTCAGGATTTAGGCCATCTGATATCAGCAATGGACTGTGGCAGAGGTGTTCTGCATTGCTCTCCGTCTAGTCTCTCACAGCACATGGTTGCCTGTAACAGATGGTAATGTTATTCTTGGCAGCCTCTCTCCTGGGGCTTGTATCAGGGCCATCCATGTGCTTTGTTAGATTGTCTATCCAGAGGAAACCTGTGGGGAAAAGCAAAGCTCTGGGGGTTTAGCTCTAAAGCAGAGGATGTGCTTAGGAGGTAATAGCCTCGGAAGTGCAATTACTGCTCAGACGCTCTCTGGACTCGCCAGGTCTTTGATGTGCAGTCCATCTTGGGATGTTGCCCTGGAAATCCTAGCCATCAGACACTGGAGATGACCCACCTGCCATGTGACTGAGCAGAGTTAGGATAGTGAGCAATACCTGGTTAAATATAGTATTAGCTGGGGAAAAGCAGAGGGCTCATGTGAACCAACAGACTTGCAAATGGGAAAGCCAATGGGAAGGGAGTTCTCCACGTAGCCAGCTATCCGGAGATGGTGCCAGGACTGTCTACACTAGGCATTTTTCCCTCTCCAGACAATTGGAATAGAAGATAGTATTCCTCGGATGTCCATAGAATTTATTTACCCTAAAATGCCTTCTGATCAATTCCTGAGACAAAACGCCTAATGACTAATGAATGCCTAAGGTTTGAATGCAAAGCCAGTTGAGTTGAGTATCAGAAGCCTTTCTTTGGTAGCTTGTCTCCCAGTCTTACAGCACCTTACAGAGAAGCGCCAGAATGGAGGACTTGATATTCAAGAGGTTCATCCTCGCCACCTTCCCTGATGCCGTTGCTAATATAAACGGCAAGCCTTAAAGATGATTAAGAATAAGCCTTGTCCTCAATATTACCACGGAGTACAGCAATCACGCCTCTCCTGTGTGCATGTGACCCTCTGTTCTCTGTGCCTGCACACTGTAGTATCCTGTGTCACTACACCGTCACTATGGCGTATCACCTGGGCTTGTCAACAGAATATCTCACACACTGTTAATTATATGCAAATGAGTTATTTATGTGTAATATAAGTCCCTAGAAACTCTGGAATGTAAATGTGTTTGCTGCATGAATCACAGGGTTGGTTTCTTAACACTTAGACACTTGCAATTGTAAATTCACTGAATATTGGTCATCATGTAAGCATTAATTTCTGGTCATTTCTTATCGCAAACGCAAGCAATGACAAAAATCTAGCAACATAATGCTTGTCAGAAAGACAAATCTTTTCGCTTCTGAAAAATTGCAGAATCTTCAGCGTAGAACATGGAGATGGGGAGAGTTTTCAAGGTGGGGGTGACAGTTGAAGTTTGAGGGTGAGAGTCTATCGCTGAGGAGTCTGCATTTGTGAAGAAGTAGCCAAGCAAGGTGTGAGGAAAGAGTTTAGAGTGTGTGAACCCTGCTCTCCTCTTTCACTTTCCACATTAAACATCCCTAATTACAGCAGGGCTAAAAATATTTGTCTGACTTTATAGACTCTATAGGATGTCTCCTAAAAAAAAAACCTGGGGTTATTGAATGGATGGAGAATAGCACATGGCGGCTGAGATGGCTGTTATGTTTTTGTTCTCCTGGAGGAATCTAAAATAAGTTGGATGACTACACTAAGCCCTGTGCCAGACCAATTCCACTCAGCTGCCTGCCTGCTCTGAGGCCCTGTGCCTCCATGTCTGATCTGGTACACCACGACAGCAAATTTGATATCTGCAGAAAGCTCAAAAAGTTTACTGGCACTAGGGCCCCCCCAGCCACTCCACATGGCACTGGTGTTCCTCACCTACCAGACTGGTTGAATGGCTCATTACCACCTGTGGCCTAACGATCCAATTGGTACCTGCAGTCGGATCTGCCATGAAGAGGAAGAGGGCTCAGAGCTCTGTTTGCATCAGTGCCTGGTGGACAGAACCCTAAAATCTGTACAATACCCGCATCCTGCATGCTGTCCTTGTTGCCTGGCATGAATATGGTATGCAGTCAGCCATCCACTGACTGCCCTTCCAGCTCCTCATGCACTGTGTCGAAAAGCCCACTAGACCATCCTGCATCCCTGCAACAGCACGTGCCTGACACTAGGGGGCCTCACGTGCATGGCAGAGGGTGCCATGTGCAGAACGCTGAATGCAGTGCATTGTTCCCTACTCACGCCCTGCCTGCTAATTGGTTGGCTTCTTTGGGGGATTGGGAGTGTGAGCCGAACAAGGTTTGGTGTGGTGTGTGCACAGCTTAATACTAGACACTGAAGCGGTCAATTTATGAAAGAAAAACCTGAAATGTGAAATCAGGTTGTTTGCTGTGAGCAGGTACTTCTACATACTGCTACATAATCAGATGAGCAACAAAGCAGATCTTCTTTGTGTTAGATATGTCATACCCTGAAAACATTCCAAACTTGCATAAATCATGTATCATTTGATTGTAGGCAGTGTGTCACATATTAAAGATATAAGGTATAAGAAGCCAATTTATTGTCTTGCTTTAATTACTTATTTCTTTTATCATTCAGTGGGCTACATTCTAGCTGAAAAGAAACCAACGGTGAAACAGTGAAATACCATTTTTTACATTTCTTTTTTTATCCAAATGTTCACACTCTCCTTATTGTACTCTCCTTATTACTTAGGAGTTATGAATTTTCAGAACGGTCTGATGACTACTGACACAGAGGGTGCAGTGTCCTCCAAGTCCTGCCACACTGTGTACTGAGTACTGTGTGCCTGGAACGCGCCGACAGCTGTCAGTCCTGCGCTACCGCAGACAAGGATTCAGTAGCATTGCCATTGCAAAGTCCTGCACCAGTCCACAGCCATGCATGCCCATGATACCTGCAGTCCTCTCCCAGAGCTGAACGCAGTCTCTCAGAACAGGTTGCACACTGATTGGTCAAACAGAACAGGTTGCGGCTTGTCACAGTTCAGCACGGAGTCATGAGAAGGATATTGGCAACCGGGATCTTATTGGTTCCAAAAGGAGCTACAATCTCTGCCGACTGACCTTCACGCTGTCAAAACCTTCCAGAGCTGTCGGTGTCAACACTTCCATTCAGTTCCATTCAGTAGTTGAGATCACCTCTTTTTCCAGGAAGTCGTTCCAACGGGCATAGGGAATGGGGCGGCATCGATTGAGGGGAGAGGGCTGTCCTTTATCTCAGCACGCAGAGTGACAGTCCCTTCAATCCTACACTCCCACCTGTGTGCTGGACACACAGATCCCTGGGGTCTCCCAGGCTTTCCCAGGCTTTAGTTTCTGTCCTGAATAACTTCTGGATTGACATTTCTTCCACACAACTCTGCTCTGATATGAAATTGGGAAAGATTCCAACTAGTATCTGTCTCTAACAGATACAGTGCCATGCTGAACCCCCCTAGGACATAGATTCTCCTAATGACTTGGAAATGGGATTTTATTCTTTGCCCAGGGATCTTAAAATGAGATCAGTTATTTATCTAACTTCAGTGCTTTGTTGTTTAGGAAAACACTATGAGGAAAAACTCAAGAAAGTGATTTGTAATCACACATCTGTGATGATCTTAAAATAGCTACTGAGTTTTTGTTAGCCTTAATCCCTTTTAGATTATTTGAACTACCCAATTCACTCAAATGTATTATGATTATGTATCTAGCATTAGAGTCGGAAATCTATTGCAAACATACCTGTATATTCTTTGGTATTCATGCATCTCTCTGTATGATATTTCATAACTGCATTATTGTGTTGTGTATCAAGCCCCATCTGGAAATGAGGTATTTGGTCTCACTTGGGCTTCCCTGCATAATGAAAGAACCTAAGTGAATTGTACCTTATTAGAGCACTGTGCCAATCCAGTCACACTGCCATGAAGGCCTCAATGCCAATTCCCTACCTGCAGCCCACTGACTGTGACTCTCATCCCATCATTCCTGAGACTCTAAAAGCAACTCTGCAGTATGGTGCACTATTCATCATCCCTGAGCTTTAAAAATAGTCCTCATCATTGTTCTCTTCACTGGCTTTTTCAGCACTGATTGTCCCACATGTAATTATGTAAATGCATCAGATATTTTAATCTAGGGCCATCTGGGAAGCAGCACTTTTGATGCACTTGGTAAGCTTATACATTCAAAATAAAGTGTAGTCATTGCACTGTGTTTTTGGAGTTGGTTTATCATTCTAAAGTAAGCATTTTGCAGTTCAACAGTAAGCATGTTACCAAGGAGCATGGTTTTAAATGAACACGGGTACATAGAAAAATCTATGTGCACAAACTTAATGAGATTCTTTTATTTCTTTTAATACTCCCATTAGTCAGAGAGGATAATGGTATTTAATTCACTTAAGGATGAACTAAAGACTGTTTACAGTTAATCAACAGTATGTCCTTTTACTAAAGTTTTAAGATGTACTGAATCTAAACACAAATTTAAGTCTAGAAGTTCTTGTCATTTTGCCTCTGAGTCTGTTTTCTAGAAAGTCTTTTCTGGACTGCTTGGAACAAAGTGGTCAATGCTGCAGCCTTAAAGAGGTAATCACATGAGGTCCTCTGTTGGGGAAGTGTGCACCCTACTGTGTGGCTAGAATCCTTGATGCAATTTTGTGGTGAGAAACGTTTCTCACGCTGGGCAGCTGAGATACTGAGGAGCAACATGATTTCTACCAAACGTAAAACGTTTTGTGAGGAACTCCCGTGGAGTTGGTCTGGTCATAGGTTTTTTCATTGTGCCCTTCCAAAATGGCAGCATCTGATTTTCCAGTTTCGCACATTTCTGAACACGTTTGTATTGATGCTTAATGAGTAATTAGAGAAGCGGTAGGTCAAAATCTCTTGTCAGTCTGCAGGATTTTTGCGAGCACTGTAGAAACCTGCTTTACACTAACAGCTGTGGACATCGTGCCACCATGCCACCATGCAGCGGGTGGTTGATGGGAGGATTGTTCGACACAGTGGCCCAAGCTGGTGCTGTATTGTAATTATTTCAACAGAGGTGAGCTGGGAATCGCATTCTTTCAGCACTTTTTTAATGCCAGAGTTGTTTGCAGGCTCACTGATTTGCACAGGGGTGGTGGGAACAGAATGATAGTTTCGCCTCTTTGTGCTGATTTCGTCCTTTTAAGGAGACAGGCCAGGCTTCCTTCAGTGTTTCAGTGCTGGGATCACGGGCAAGCCAAAATTCGTAGTGCCTTTCCATTATTCCCATCATACGAAAAGCCTTTGAATGCATTTTTACATTTTTGATGTTGATCACAGCATATTCACACCATGGCTGGGTGCTGAGCACTTGTCTACCCGAAGCACCCCCAAAACAACCACCATGCACATACAGCCTACACAACTTTGTGCATACAGCATAATAGAATACTTATGCACAATGCTCCAGGCCATGGACTGCAGCCCACAGCCAGACCTACAGCTGGGAAGGAATTGCATAGTTCAGCATCACTGGCAGTGCTTAGAGGATAATGGAACAAACCCCACAAGCATGGTAAACATCAGGAGCAAGTGCCTAGAGTGAATATTATCACTGTAAAAAAGAATTAGCATAGTGGCTGAGTAGAGTAGCAGTAAGTCTCTCTTTTTTATTATTTAACAGTAACACATATCTGGGATGTGTCACGGTACGGCCCCTCCTCCCAAATGCCTCCCCGTGTGTGTTTGTGTGTGTGGGTATATGTTCATTCGTGTGGCCACGCCCTCCCTGTGTTCCACATCTGCTCCACGTAGTGTGTCGTTAGTATATAAAGTCTATTGTATATGTGTGACTGTTATCGGTGTTTCACTATGGTAGCCTGTGAGCTGCGTCATCCGTATTATATGTATTAATAAACATATGTTCCTGCTTTGCCTCCACGCGTAACAGAAACACCGGCCGATGAAGGATGCCTGGGAAGGGGAGCAAGGAAAGGAAGGGGAAGAAAGGAGGTAAACGCCCTCCCACATCCCGCGCAGCGAGACCCTCCGTCATCCTGGCCTCACTCCACACTCCCACAACAGGGGAGGAGGCCACTGGTGGATTCTGGGGCGGCCCTGGGTACGGTCCAGAGTCGGACTCTGAAGAGTCCTACAGACCCCAGCCGGACTACGGGGAGCGGTACGTTGAGGATCAGTACTCGGAAGTGGACTCCACTGGGTCCTATGACCCCTACATGGACTATTGTGAGGGTTACGCAGATTATGGAGGGAACGGGGAGTGCAACGACGTCAGTCTGTGGTCGGAATTGGGGTTCGACTGTGTGGAGGATCCGTCAATGGAGGTAGAGGAGGTCCTCTACGGGGATCCTCCCACTGACAGTGACGTTGAGTCTGCAGTCTCCGGGAGCGACGAGCCTCCGGCACCTAAGATACTGGCTCTGCCCAGGAGGGGCTGCTGTGGAGCAAGCAAGCCATCCCGTGCAACCTCGTTCAAGGAAGAAACTCCCTCCACTAGGGCACACAGCCCCGGAGCTCGTGCGCCTGTACCTAAGCCTCGAAGAGGCAAAGTAGCTTGTGCGCATCCTGAAACGAAAGTTACCACCCCCCAAATCAGCGAGGGGCAATCCCCCACAGACGGGTTGGACTTCAGCCCAGCCCAGGACTGGGGGACAGGCCGGGGCTCTTGCTGAGTTATCTGGACTCTTTATCAATCCTCTACGTAGTTTTGTACCTGTCCCCATCACGCTGTCTGTGCCAGTCGCTGTCTGGTGCCCCTTTGTGTCTGTGCCTGTCCCTGTCAGTGTGTCCTTCCCTGTGTCTGTTGTTGTCCTGGTCTCTGTTCTTCCCCCCTCTGCCCTGCTCATGCTGGCCTGTGTCAGGTCGCTTGGTCCTCTGCTTTTGGGGCCAAAACTCGATAAGCTGGCGTGCGGGGAGTCGCGCCGTTGGGGAGGGGCTCTGTCACGGTACGGCCCGTCGTCCCAAACATCTCCCCACCTGCTCCTCATTGTGTGTCGTTAGTATACCTGTATAAAAGTCTATTGTTTATGTGTGACTGTCGTTTCTGTTTTATGTGACTGGTCCCTGTTTCCTGATTTGCCTCCACGCGTTACAGGATGGCAAAAGCTAGAATATGCCTCCTCCCTTACTCACGGCCTGGAGGGGAGACATGAAATGAATGCTTTAGAGTTTGGAAAACTCTCTTTTTCTCTGTTGCCTTTCTGTGGCGCTGGTGTTATGACCACTTAGTTTTGGAGATTTATTTCTGATGCTTTAGCCTAAGTTTAGCATTGTATAAGAACTATAGCAATGATTGATCTTCAGTACAATAAAACTGATATGTGGTTTGGAAAGATGAAGATTACGCTTGCCACTGTGATTTCTTTGGTGGGGGTTTGGTTGTCTGCTCAAAATAACACGTGATAAGGAAATATTTGTGTGTGTGTGTGTGTCTAGTAGACCTCTTGGAAGTCAGGGGCATTTTGTACCATAAATCTGACATACCCTATTTCTACTTCTGCTGCTGTTAATAGAGAATGATATATATTATAAAGGGCAGGGTAAGGATCACTATTTAAGCAGCCAAAGAATACACCCACCCAAGTTAAAACTTTTTAAAATGCTGCTGGAATGCAACTGTCAAATTCCAGAAATGTCACTCATGCACATGGGCACCCATGGAGCCAGGTTTTCTACTCTTAATCGCTGTTGAGCTGTGTATGACAAATTGCTTGCAGCGATTCCTAGAAGTTAAAACATTTGGAACTGGTATTAAAACAGCACCCCACTGCTTTCATTGGAAAGAGTCTCCATGAGAACTCTCTCCTCATGCACTTAGGTCTCTCTGACTCTCATAATGACGAAGGTAGCTGAAGCCACCCTATTTTACATCAGCTCTGAGCAGATGTACTCAGACACAGACACTGATCCTTCGCCTTTGACGGCGAGGGCTACAGTGAACTTGTACATAAGACTGCATTACCCAAAATTCAGTGTCGGCAGGTGATCTCACAGCTGGGAGCAACACTTTGTTTGGGTAACCTAGATAATACAATCCTCAAGTTAGTTCAGGAGTGTTAGCACACAACCACATTCATGTATTTCCCAGTCGTCTCTAAAATTCCATTCAGCTGCAGACATGCAAAACTTGTTATATTTGTTTAAATGTTTTGTTGTATAGAAGGAAACTGTTTAATCCCACAGTGGCAGATGTCATCATTGTTTTGTTAGTTGGTGGATTTGAATCCAGATTTTTTATTTTTTTTTGTACAGGGACTGAGTCAGTGTGTCTTTAGCCTTTCCACTGGCAGCCAGGGAAGGCTTTGAGTCTGTGGAGTTGCCTTTGAACTTTTTTCTCTACCTCATCAAGTCCACCCACATGCTGTGAGTCGAGTTGCGTGTGCCGCTTGCTGGAGCACACTCTTTTCATACTGGTAGGGAAAAAAAAACAAAAAAACTCCACGCATTTAGTCTGTACGTGGGAGGCAGTGTGAAGCACTTTTACTTCATGCAAACAAACACCTTTTACCACTGCCAGATTAAACATTGGAAATGGGGCAGTTAATTGCATAGAGAAATAAAAACATACTTTAGAAGAATCTAATACTCCAAAACTCCAATAATAATCAAAAAAGTTGTTTTTCACTTTCTAACATCCAGTCCTTTCTAATTCTTTACATCGCCTTATATTTTTTGAGTTTCAAAATGTTTCTCTGTTTGGTTTGTTATTAAAGATCGAAACCAAAGAAAAGGCAACTCAGACTCTATGACTGAGATGGAACACGTCATCTTGTATCAAAAGGAAGATTTTAAATTGGTCTCCTAGAATAGCAGAGATGGCGTGTTTAAGCTCTGTGAAGCTTCTCCCCGCCTCCCTCTCATTAAAAAGGCCTAGGCAGCTTGGGCTCTGATGTGACTGCAATTGCTTGTATGTCTCTGGGTGAAGCTCCTGGGTGCTGCTTCCTGTGCTCCCTGCTGTCTGAACACTGCGTTGTTATCATAGCTATCGGAAGTGACTTAAAGCCAAACATACTGCAGCATCTTTGAATGGTTTTGCTGTTAGGGAGAGCAGGGCATGGCAAGGATTCCCAGGATGCTGTCCTCCTCCCTTCTGCCCTTATTTTGATTAAAACTTAATGTTAACAATGCTGTTGAGTAGTTGAATTTTGTGTATGTCTTGATGTAATCATGGTCTTTTTAGTTTAATTAGCGTGTTAGTGGTGTGTTGCCATCTTCATGTTGTGTTTGCTAATTAGTTAGCCTCCCCCCAATTTAGTCAGCCCCAAAGTGCTTGTTTGCCATGTGCAGTCTGTTTTGTGAATTAAAGAGCACTGTTGAGAACAAAAGTGGTGTTCTCTGATTCTTCTCTTCTGCTAAGGCTACACTGGTGTCTGAATTGAGAAGTCACCACTGAACTTAAAGAAATCAAGCAGCACATCAGTGAAGTTGACGGCAGGTGGCAAAGAAGATGTATCCTAGATGAAGGGGGTATGGACCACAATGCTGGTCCATGCTCCCAGTTTCAATACTGGTCCATGCTCCCAGCTTCAGTACTGGTCCATGCTCCCAGCTTCAGTACTGGTCCATGCTCCCAGCTTCAGTACTGGTGCATGCTCCCAGCTTCAGTACTGGTCCATGCTCCCAGCTTCAGTACTGGTCCATGCTCCCAGCTTCAATATCAGTCCATGCTCCCAGCTTCAATATCAGTCCATGCTCCCAGCTTCAGTACTGGTCCATGCTCCCAGCTTCAGTACTGGTCCATGCTCCCAGCTTCAGTACTGGTCCATGCTCCCAGCTTCAATATCAGTCCATGCTCCCAGCTTCAATATCAGTCCATGCTCCCAGCTTCAGTACTGGTCCATGCTCCCAGCTTCAGTACTGGTCCATGCTCCCAGCTTCAGTACTGGTCCATGCTTCCACCTTCAGTACTGGTCCATGCTCCCAGCTTCAGTACTGGTCCATGCTCCCAGCTTCAATATCGGTCCATGCTTCCAGCTTCAGTACTGGTCCATGCTCCCAGCTTCAATATCAGTCCATGCTCCCAGCTTCAGTACTGGTCCATGCTCCCAGCTTCAGTACTGGTCCATGCTCCCAGCTTCAGTACTGGTCCATGCTCCCAGCTTCAGTACTGGTCCATGCTCCCAGCTTCAGTACTGGTCCATGCTCCCAGCTTCAGTACTGGTCCATGCTCCCAGCTTCAGTACTGGTCCATGCTTCCAGCTTCAACAACACACTCATCACCCTTAAGTGAGTAATTCTTTGACTGCATCAAAAGAAGTGCAAGCTCATGCCTGAGCTTCCTGGGTCATGATAAGAGTGGAAATGGCCTCAGGAAATGTGACTGCGGTGTGGCGGTGGCCCATGCCATGCAGCATTGCTGAGCTGCAGCGGTGCTTCCGTTTGCCTTCATACTACTAGTGCTTTGTGCACAGGTTTGATTATATAGCCGCACTGCAAGAATGACTCCAAGCAGGTTGAAGGTCAGACTGAGCAGATGTGATGGGCCCACTGAAAAAGGCTATTCATGCTGGCCAGGACATCCTCCGGGTGCATGACGGAATGCTGCACTGTGTGTCTAAGGATCCAGTGGCTGGATATATGGCGAGCGTATGGAGAGAGTTGCCGTAAACATGCCGTGCCCCTTCCCCACCACGAATGCAAGGGACCTCTATGTCCTCATGACACGGATTACTTTACAAAGTGGCCCTAGACAAAAGCACATCCATGATAGAGGACTGGCTACTTGAGGAGTTCTTCTGCTTGGGCTCCACAGTGACCAAGGACATTGACTGGGACAGTAACTCTCGCCAGGGATGAGATTGTGGCCACACAACCATTCCATCGGAAGGGACGCAGGCCCAAGCTCTGGTTCGGGAACTTTGTCTGGGCTGTGTGGGACACCAGCGTACCCATGTGCCTCTTCTTAGCAATTACTTAGTTTAAAATTTGTGTGCTTTTTTATTTAACTAATGTGTTAGTAGTGCGTTGTCATCTTTGTGTTATTTGCTAATAAGTTATTCAGTCCAATTCTGCTTGTTTGCTTTCTCAGGACTGCAGTCAGTTTAAAAAAATGGGGTTCTCTGATTCTTCTCTGCCTACACTATATTTTTATCTTTACCTGAAGGTTTTTTCTTTTCATCTCTACCAAGTACAGCCTTTATGGAGCCAGGCGCTAACACAAAACAATGAGTGTTGTCTCTTTCCGCAGATTCACCTCTGCTTTTATTGCAGCAAGTGCTCTGAAGTGAAAATCTCACTGTTGTTTCGCAACGCAGCTCTCTGCTGTGAGGGCTCCCTTACACTGTTGTTCAGCATTTCCAGCATGCATGACTGAGGTTTATGACTGGTTGGCAGAGCCTCTGGGATGTTGGTTATTACAGATATGCTTTTGTACCTTTTTCACATGAAGCAGCCCAGTGACCAAGCAATGATGCTGTCCTGCCAATCAAAGGGACCTTATGAATAATCTTTAAAGTAGGAGACAAAATTCACATTCTTAACTTACTCATCTCTGACAATAAAGATCTTGGCTCTTGATGCTAGCAGCTCTTTAATTATCTAAGACTCTGATGACGGCTGGTGAATGGACGCGAGAGGCAGGTCAGCAAAGAGGTACTCTTTATTCTCCATCGGTTTGTCAGCAATGGAAGCACTTAACCTCAAACACAAAATACAGAAGATCTAGTCTTCCTCTAGGCAAACAACAGAATACGTGTTCGACTTGACGTAGTAGGACCACTAATGTGCAGCTCCGTCTCCTGGGATCTGTGGGTTGAAATAGAGCAGAGAGTGAATGTGGAACAGGTGAAAGCAATCAGTAGTCAGGGGATTGGGAATGAGGCAGGTGCGAGGTGTAGTTCCCAGCAGGAGTGGGCGTGTCTCCCCTGCTATCTGGCTGACCAACCAGGACAAAGACTGGCTTTTATCACATTATGAAGAATCTGTTCATCTCAATGATTCCACTATTATTTGTTTTGGAGCTAAGGAAGAAATTCCATAAAATATTGCACTCTGATGCATGCAAGCTTGTAGTAATACTAACCAGGTTTTATGATGAATCTTTACACATGCATAAACTAGTTAATTATAATTATACTTTCTCTCATCATCTAAAAATGCATAGGAGTTATCTTTATTCATTTTTTATGTTTAAAATATACTGTTATTAAAATGTTATTCACACTTATTAAAGAAGGGTGGTGGTTAAAACATGAATTGGAACAACTTGAAATCTTTGAAGGCAGGTCAGGTCAATCTTGACAACTGACGGATATTAGGTAAGGTATAGCAAGTACATTGGGTGAACATACATGGCAATGTAGGGTAAAATTACACCTTGAATAAATGGACTGTATGGTCCCCTATAAAAGAAGTGATGTCTGGAAGTATAGGCAGAAGTTTTAGAACATTTCCTCAGCAGAAGAATAAAAGTAATTTGGTTTCACTCTGAACAATCACACAGCCTTTTAAAGTGAGTTACTTGGAGACTTGGAGAAACGAGGACCAGAATGAATGTCTACCGGTTCTGGCTCTGGGTGCTATAGACCCTGTTGTATTTTCAAAACATAAAAAGAATGAAGCACAACTGACTGTTCCCCCATTCAGATATAAGATTCTGCAGGCATTATAATATAGCTTGTTTTTAATATCTATGTGGCTCTAGTACATCTGCATTAGGAAACATGATAAAAATGTGTGGCGCATAAATCAGTATTTAAAATATCAACACCTAGAATCACTTAATAGGGCTTCGCGATGCTACTTCCATGAAAGGCTGTTCGGATAGCAGCTTTGCTAAGTGACACGTTACTGCGTCACGTTCTTGGGTTTGCAGCTGGAGGAGGCAGAAGCTGGTGAAGCCACATTACTGCAGAGCACGAGAGCGGTGAAGACCGCGAGGGCGTGGACTCTGCAGACCCACAGACAGGCAGCTGCAGGACGAGGGAGAAGATTATGAAGAGGAGGAGGAGGATGATGATGCTGAAGAACGGAATAATGTGCCATCGACCTCCATTTGATAAGTATACTGTATGTGTTCTAAGCCTGTTTGTGAGTACACATCTGTGTGGGTGTGTCCGCATGTATGTGCTGACCTGTGTCAAACACAAGACATGCTTAATTATTAATATTTACATTTAAATATTCATTTTGAGATAATACAAATAATTATATTTGTACTAATTATTTATATTAGTTTGTAATTTGCTAGTCATTCTTATTCCAGGTCAGGGAGGAAGCTAAAATGATTCCCCTCTTATGCCAACATATACACAGAAGCTCCAAAAAGCTATTCCAGTTACTCCTCTACGTTCATTAGGAATACATCCTGGAACGTACATTGGGCTGTGTGGTCAGCTACAAACACCTTACACGAGGTACACTTTTCTATCATTGCAACATGGGATTCGTGCTACACTTTAGACTTTGACACACGGGTAGTCGTGATGGGTGTGTGACAGCTCTAGTTACAAAAGTGGGTGAGGATTTTGTGCAGGCATTTAAAAACATGGGCCACAAAGTTTGGTTTGACAATTTTTACACATCACCAGCTCTTATAATTGGACTTAATAAATGGATGTGGGACATGTAGGGGTAATTGTAAGAAGATTCCTGCTGACTTTAAAGATATAAAGAAATGGAAACAAAAGGGAAGTCATGGGGACATGACGGCATGTAGAATAAAGGTGAGAAGGCTACAGTCCGATGACTGTTAGAAAAAGTTTGTCACACCAGCTTTGTGTAATTTAAATGCTTTTTCAATAAATTCATTTATACGTGTTGCATCTAAGCTAAACATTGGTGTCAATCTGATTTTTTTGGATCTATGAGTGTGTATATATATATATATATATATATATATATATATATATATATATATATATATGTTAAGTGTGGTTAACTGAAATAAGAAACACATTCTACATTGTTAATTAGGGCCAAATTACACTCATCACTGTCACGGTACGGCCCCTCCCCCCAGACGTCTACCCGTGTGTGTGTGTGTGTGTGTGTGTGTGTGTGTGTGTGTGTGTGGCCACACCCCCACGTTTCACACCTGCTCCTCCTTGTGTTGTTAATGTGAGTGTATATAAGTCCTTTGGGTAAATGTTAGTATTGTCAGTGTTTGATCCTCCGATGGCCTTAGAGCTACGTTGTCTTCTGTGTCTATAAATAAATGTCGTTGTGTGTGTCACGGCTCCTCTTCGCATCCTGCTAAGCCTCCCCCATCACAATCATGAAATTATGTCACTAAATTAGTGTCACATTAAGTTATTACTAAATAAATTTTGAACAACAGATGGTATATCCATACTCATTATTAATATTTCATATGCTCTAAATTTTGTTCTATCATGTACAGACATTTGTTGAAAATATGAGTTTCCTTGAATGAATGAATATTTCCTAGAATGAATATCTTTTAAAAATATTGTCCAAATATTAATATTAAATGTTGATTTTTATTCAATTTTCATATCCTTACCAAGTTTTATAAAATTTTAAATAACTTCTTGCCCTGATTCAGATTGTTGTATACTTTGTATACTCATATACTTTGTAAAACTGTATTTACTATAATCACACAATACACGTTTCAATGAGCACAGTAATACGCTCCTGTGCAAAAAAAATGGAATGTCCCGCTCAGACAGAAAAGAGTTACCATGCCTGAGCACAGGCAGCCTAACGTCACCTAGGGACGGATGAAGTGGTTCACATTATTATTATAGAGCCTACACATAATCTTAACGTCAGAATAATATTACTCTCTTTGAATTTCACGCTAGGGCAGAGATAAGATCATCCCAGATCCACATAGATCTCACCTTTAGAAACATTCACTGGCCATGATTTAGTGATACAGTACAGCCTAACTGCACTCTTTTTTCTTCTCCTAGTTGCTGGGATATTTTTCCTGCCTTGTCAGCCTTCGCGTCTCATCACCGCTGTAACGTTCAATATTCGTAATAGTTTCTGAGACTCCGGAAGCTCAGCTGGGACATGCTGAAACCGCAGAACAGATGAATCTAGACTATGTCCGAGGGTCCTAATAGAGAAGGGCAAATCTGCACCCTGGACTACATTTACAAAATGACCATCTGCACGGATTTTGCTTATGGGTGCAGAAATTATTTTAAGACCCATGTGAGATGAGGGTTTAAATGGAATAGATCAAACACGTGATTAATAACTATGGATGTACAGTGTACTTGCTGCTACAGCAATTATAAATAACTCAAGTCTGTGAGCACATGGCCTGGGGTTCTGGCCAGTATACTTGACAATGAGTCCCATTTTGTCCAGCATCACCTACAACAGTGGTCTCCTGTGTGTCCAATCAAAACTGAGTTATTTCTTTGGGGTCATGTGAATGTCTATGAATTAAAAGGAAAATACATACAGGATCCAGTTTATCATATTTTTTGCATGTAAATATTATGCTGTTAATATCACATAAAATCTTCAGTTTAATTAGGGTCCAAGTGATTAACCTTATTGCAACGGCTTAGGTGGTTTCTTGAGATTATTTTTCTCTGCTAAAATAAATCATGCAGACCAAACAGTAAGGCCGAAAGACATGAAATTCCATCAACAGCTAGTGAGATGAGCCTCAGCGGCATGAAGGGGATACCACAGTGCTGTGTTAGACATTTTCACCAATAACCTCTGACTCTTAATTCACAGACACAGTTCTTTTTTTTGGTCTTAAATCCTTGGCTTCTGATGTATTCCACTAAGCCCCACCCAAAAACTTCTGCCATTATGTTTTTTGTTGTTGTTGTTTGTTGTTGTTGTTGTTTTTTGTTGCTAATTTGCATAATATAAAATACTTTTAGGGTTTTCACCCAACCAACACAAAATTGGTATTCACAAAAGTTTGAACTTAGTTTAAAATAATTTATGTTTTTGTTACTGTAAACAATATGGCTGTCATATGCCAGTCAATAGTCCAGGGACCTTTATTTACTAAAATGGCTATGACTACTGAAAAGTTTCATCAATTTTCATGAAATCTGAAAGACTTATATGGCCTTTCGTTTTGTTGGCTATGTTGTTACATGTTGTTACGTGGGGGAGTGCTAACGGCCTCAGTCTTGTTTCAAATATGAATTATAGGGCTGCTGAAATAATCTTTATAAAACAGATTAAAAAATAATATTTTGGAGTTGCAAAACAAGCCACAGAAACCAGTATCATCGTGAAGCACTATCATGTCAACTGCACAAAGTGCAAAAATGGGCTTCAACCTCGCTATTGCCACAATTGTGGCTATATATTTTTTATTTATTTATTTTACAAGATAAACATTTACTTTTTGCTTTCACACATTTTAAATAAAAGAGAACACTGTGTAAATATTTTTTTCAGTTTTCTACATATTTCTGTTAGTGAGGCAAGCTCACTAGTTGCTGACTGTGTGTGTTCCTGTTTCTGACAGATGTGCATTTTGGGTACGTTTCCAAAGCTGTGGCAACTAAACCTCAAAAATAAGGTTCAATGAAACTTTTAATATAAGTATTGGTTATTTGTGGGAGGAAGATGTGCAGTACTAACCCTAACCCTAACCCTAACCTAACCCTAACCCTAACCACAGAATATCTGTGTAGAAATATTCCTAGATTTTTCAAATGAGGTTGATAGTCCCTCATAAATATTTATGGAGGGGTAACAATTTATCTTGTTTGTTGTCTATGACACAGATAAGCCACTTCTGCTGATTAAAATTTATTTTGAGATGAATCTCTGCCTTCAAGTTAAAAGTGATACATTTGGGGGCTCTCCCTATGTGTAGTTGTAATTGTAACATGTTGGTTTCATCAGTTGGGTTGTTGTTGCTGCAGAATTTTGTATCTAATCTTGTGTGACTCATGTTGTTGCTTCTTCTAAACAGGTTTTTGAAAATGTATTTCTCTGAATTTATGTTAAAAAACATCAAGTACTTTGTTCCCTTTAGAAATCTCTACATCCTAGGGTCAGGATACTCTGGGTTGTTTGAGAAATGCAATCACTGAAAGGTAGTAAGATGGCCTGAAGGAAAACCAGACTCTTTCAGTATTATGCCTAATAAATGGAGGAATTCATATGCAAACAGCACTGGTACCAGGGCAGGCTGCTTTACAAACAAGGTCCCCAGTGCGGGAATACGCAATTAAGAGTTACGGCTAACCCAACAAACTCTTCAGGCGGCGTGATCCACGGCTGCTAACAATAATTGTAGACCATCTAGTCTTTGGTTCCTCAAAAGTTCAAGCTCGTTCAAACCTCAGTTCTGCATCGCAAGTAAACTTTAAAAATGCCAATGGCATTTACATGATATGGTAGCTTTTAATTTTTATTCCGTTTTTAAATAAACAAAAATCAGCATATTCAGTAAACTCGGTGTTATCAGCATTTGGCACAACACAGAATAAGGACACGTGAGTGTGAGAAGAGAGAGAACAGGCAAGTTCAGCATTCAGGGATAACGAGTAGGCATATCACAGCTGGAGAAAGGTGCCTTTCCTTTGCTCTACATCAGTGGGTTTCTGGTTCAGAAATAATATTTATTCAGCCAGGGCCAGTGTTTCAAAAGGGTTGATCTTGCTTCAGCTCGCTAACCAGTGAGGTATTGTCATGACAACGTCCTGTTTCAAACACTGCTATCCAGGACCCTGTAGATGTATGATTTTATGAATTGAGGTTCTCCGCAAATCCCATGTATATCGCCAAATTGTGGACAGTTTTTTAGTACACTAAGATCATTACTTATGAGCTTGGGGGGGGGGGGGGGGGGGCATGTTACAAGCTGCTCTGTCGTTCAAAGATTTGATTCATTAAGTCCCTGTCCGCAAATCTCCGTACTGCAGCAGTATATAGCGCATGTCATTGCGTGACCCCTCGCTGTCAGACGTAATGCGAGGTGCTGCAGCATGGCAGAGGGGTGCTTTGGGCCGGACGGTGGCCCTACACGATGCCCTCGCTGCGCTTGCTCCTCCACACCACTAGGGCAGTCATGAGCAGGGTGACCAGGACGGGCACGATGATGAAAGGCCCCAGGACACGGTTGGGCGGGTCGTGCAGCAGCCGACCTGTCGGCGAGCAGTCGTGGAAGTAGTGGCGGTGGATGCGAATGAAGAACTCATCCACCAGTCTGTTGGGCCAGAAGCAGTTCATCTTCAGGGCCACTAGGAAGGTGCAATTTGTCAGTTCTAGATAGGATCTGTATGACAAAACAGAAAAGGGCAGATTACGATGTGTCCAGGTACAGAAGAATGAGCTGTTTCCAATTCATACATTTGCCATGTCATTGGGAATCAGCGATGTCATCTTAACAATAGGATATAATATAAAAATGAATAATCAAAACACATGATGAAAATGACAATGGCAATTTATTCATAGCTACAGAACACCCTGCTCATGCCCCAGGCAGAGCTGAGTTTAATGAAGACACAAATGGTTAAAATAAGTGTGTATTTTGTGAATATGCATTAATCCTATGCACACGCACTGGTTCTGATAGTGATTAATCATTTGGCTGTTCCCTGTGTGTGCATGGTTATGTCATCTCTGTGGCAAAGAGAATGCCCTAGTCCAGGAAAGTCATCATTTTATAAAGCATTCATTGCTTCTGCTTCCTGAACATGCGCAGCACATTACTGCAGTCATTCATTGTAATGACATGCACCCAGCGGTTCCTGAGCAAATATCCTTAACTCCCTTAAGTATTTTAAACCGTCTACTGTGGACAGTGGATGGTTTATATGCATTTGTGTCCACTTTTCATCTGTTTCTCTCCTGATGATCTGGGCTTTTATGGAGTGACATGGACCCTCAATAATGAGAGTGGGCACTGTCTAAACAGAGCCTGGTGGAATAGGCAAACTCAGGCAATCTCTCTCTCTCCCTCCCCATAGGATCTCCATAGCAGTTCTCACACGCTCTCTCTCACCCATTCGGTCACCCCAAGCCCCCTCCCCCCAAATAGCAGGCTATTTATAAGACCAACCGGCCATGCGTGGGATGCATGCCACTGCTGGCGCAGACGTTTCATCAAGGGCCCTCTCCTGCCATGCTTTCCGGGCTAGCACATAACTGCCCCCCCCCACACTTTCACCCCACCCCCAGCCACATTTCCCCTGCAGGGATAAAGATGGTCCATGGAACAGCAGGCCAAGCTCTCGGAGAGCGCGGCTGATCCTTCCGCCACGGAATGCGGGGCAGGCGGGAGCGTGTGGGTCAGTTCTGGCCACCAGGCCTAGGTGGAGGCTTTGAGCAGAGGGTGGGAGTGTTAAGAGGAGGAGAATTAGAGAAATGTTGGTGCCTGGAACTGTGTCTGATGCCAGTGTGGAGCGCATGTTTTAGCTGTGAGAGCATTTCACGTGCTTCTCGTTAAAGATCGGTGTAAATCTAGACGCTTAATACATTTCCATGCTCCGTGCAGCTGTGCTTATAAAGACAGGTGCACGGTTACTGTGGCTACACCTGTCTTTCCCATTATTTGACAACTGGAAACAAAGGCAGACAGACTCTTTATACAAAGATGTGGGGATACAGGCAGTTACCCAGTCATGAGCTGCTCAAGCACTGGCCAGGTTCATTAGTGGTGGGCATGGGAGAGTAGAGAGATTCTCACCAAGCTGTCCGAGACAAAAGCTTTGTTGTTGGAACAGCAGCCATTTCGAGCACAAGATATACAGTTTAGTTTATGATCATAGACAAAGGAAAACAAAATACCCACATATGTTTTCAGCTATGAAAAATCTATCAAGTTAACAAGGTTTCTGTTTATTTATTTATTTATTAGTTCAACACGCCTTTCTCTGCATATCTGCTGATATATAGCATGAATTAGACACTAATTATTTACAAGTGCATTCATCAGCAAAGGTGCAACCAGACCCTGCAGGGAAAGTTGCTGTACTGCACATCAACAGAACAAACAGGAAGGCTTAAGAAATGGTAGTCACTATGAGCCCTCATAGTAGGAGCTTACTGGAGAGGAATGAGTTCTTAGCTGGTGAGAAGAGTATGTTCCCTGTTCCCCTTATCGCTCCCTCACTCTGTCTGTCTGTCTGTCTGTCCATCTGAGAGACGAGTGATAAAGTGTGGTCCTCATTATTCATGTACTATAAATATGAAAATACTTTCCTTTGCAGACACAAGACTGTGCCACTGGTGCTGATATTGGTCAAAGTAGCCAAATACTGTGTCATGACCGGAGCCACTAGCTTCCGAATAACGCCACTGTAATGCTTGGAATTCCCACATTATCAGAAAGTCTTTACATATTGTCCATGTGAACTTAAACTGGCCTGAATTTCAAAGATGATAATAATAATAAATATCCCTGTAAGAATATAGCTGTTCTATAATAGGATCAATCTAATTTATAAAAAATAAATGCACAATTAAATGAACAGAATACCCACAGACAACCCAGACCATAAATTCGTTTCAGTTAGAGAGAAAGGAAACAGGTGTTTAATGATACTCACTATACACATGCAGCCAGTAAGCCTGACTGTGTGCTTTTATCACTGCTACAAACAGATGCAGCACAGTAAAACTGCTGCCCAAGTTATCAGCATGGGGAAATGATTCAGGCAATCTAATCACATGGATGTGAATCGGCTTGTTATTGTCCTGTCAGGTGTTATTATCATGTAATTAGCTGGAGAAAAGAGATGGAAAAGCAACACGGTCAGAGACTTGGGTGATGTAATTTCACATGAGGAGCACAGATTCATCTGGACAGGAAATTGCTTTGCGTGAGCGCCTGCTGGTGCCCAAGCCTTTGGAGAGGACAGATCCTTGCTAAGAGGATCTACATGAGAACTGGTGTTGTCTTCCTGGAGCTCAGTGTCAGCATGATGTTCTAAAATGGTCTGACGTGCTAGTCTGCGCAAACCCACGTGAACCAAACGCAGCTGCGCTGATAATGTGTCTGTAGGGTTTCGTTATGGAAGCGCTTCACTTTCACATTCTGATTTCTTTCCTTCTTTCTCTCCAGCTCATATGTGACGTGAGTTATGTCCAGCTGGTCCACATGCTGCATTTAATATTTAATATTATTACAATCATGATCATTATTATGAGAATTACTATTCAAATGTCTATTATTTAACTACTACTGTTTAAACACTGTTTAAAAGGAACCAGATCCTTCTTGCACATGCAACAAACATGCAAATTGTGATTAGTCTTATGACACCCACTGTAGCCTCTGTTGTCTGACCTGTGGCAGTATCGTCACAGTAACTAAAACTGGCATGTCCAGGAAGCTTGTGTCTGGTTATAAAGTGCTGTTGGGGTGGGGGCAGGAAGAATTATCTTGCAGCTTTCAGTGCCAGATTGAATTTCCAATTGGTTTAGCACCACTAAATATAACCAGCTAGTGAGAGTGGTGAGAGTCAATGACAAGCATCCACACCCAGGGACTACGACTGTGGGTCACTGCTGTGACTTTTATTAACCCTGCTGTTGTACTTGTATACAGATCTGTGATGCTGCCTGACCTGAAATACATTTTTAAATGCCACTTCACATTAAAGGGGGTTGCCCTTTGACATACTGATCCGATTTTGTCTAATTGAATCCTACATGGATAGAAATTATCTATCTATCTATCTATCTATCTATCTATCTATCTATCTATCTATCTATCTATCTATCTATCTATCTATCTATCTATCTATCTATCTATCTATCTATCTATCTATCATATATGTATATATGTATATATGTGTGTGTGTGTGTGTGTGTGTGTGTGTGTGTGTGTGTGTGTGTGTGTGTGTGTTTAAAAAAAATCTTGGAATGTCTTTTCCCCCAGTAAATATTAGGACTGCTTTAGTGTTGCGAATAACAAATGTAATCAGTTTACACGAGTTATAGGGTGCTAGTGAAAATAAGTGTACTGTGTTTTGGCCAAGCTCATTTACCACTACACATGCCTGAAGCATGTGTCTGCTTGCTTTTAACTCAAACACACAGTTTTAACAACTGGCCTGATGCAACATTTCTCTTAGGTCCCTAAAACGATTCACGTGCTGTAAGAAGCATTGATCTTAACAAACAGCACTGCAGAAATTTACCTGGGAACAAACTAAAACATCACTGTCCACTATGTCATGCTCAGAACTGTATAACACTTTCTAGCCTGAATGTATATCCATTCATTACCTCATAGAGTTGTTCCTTGCAAAAATGAAAATGAAGAAACAGGCATTAATACTTTTAATAATACTATTAATTATCAAACATAAATTCTATTTGGGCCAATATCTCAGGGGTTCTCTGTAAATGAGAATGTAAATATTCACTTTGTAGCTTCTTTCCCACACAGATATATGTCCCTGCCAGCTAGCATGGAGCCTTCCTTACCCACTCTACATTGATTAGCGAGCAAACCTCCCACTGTTCATAAAAATCAGCGGATTGGCACATTACTCAGCTGATGTTCCTTATGCTTTAAATGATGCTCTCCGTGGCACGGCTCTGCACAGCCTCTGGCTCTCTCTCTCTCTCTCTCTCTCTCTCTCTCTCTCTCTCTCTCACTCTCTCTCTCTCTCTCACTCTCTCTCTCTCTCTCTCTCTCTCTCTCTCTCTCTCTCTCTCTCTCCTCCACCATGTTACTGCTCCGAATGTGCAGCCAGACTACACACTGGACCACACAGACCGAGGCCACTCGCCACTCCCGCCAGCAGCATTCCCGAGCAGAGCTGCCTCCTTCCCTGCCCTGCCTGCAGGCTCAGGAGCCCCGGCCCGGGGACACAGCTCGGGTGCTTCAGCGGAGTTACACAGCATGGAAGAGGGACTCCCATTCACAGGGTGACCATCTCCCGGGAGGTGGTGGATCCACTGTATCTAGCATCGAAAAATAGCCTTCACGTTCCGTGACTCTTCCCAGAACAATTCCCAATAGGAGTGTCTGACCCCTTGTTCGATCAGTGACAGATTTAGCTATTGTAAAAGAAATAAATGGGACATTGACCTTGATTTACCCACAGGCTGCTGCTTTTTCTATGAAGTCAATGAGATGACATTGAAAGGAACTGATTGAAGTAGATAACAGGATATGTGCCACACTGACTGACACTTCACGCCTGGTCTTGAAAAGCGAGAATGATGGGGAGAAACATCTGTTCACAAGACACGCAGTAGGAAGATTTACAACTCTGATCTGAGAAATATGGCAAGAAATGATTGCAGCCTTCCACCAGAGACCTGTTCAGTTATGTAGGACGATAAAAATCCAATTCCCAGCATTAACCTGAAGTTCAAGATTTAAAGATATCTCCATAAATGCAGTTGGTGCACAGTCCAGTGGGCTTACAGAATTGATTTATGTCAGTATTTAGCTGTTGATCTTTTTCAGTATAAGCAGTAAAACCCAGACAGAGCTGCTAAGGGGTGGCTAAAACAGATACCGTATGAGTCAGGACTGCTTTCATGTTCATTTTTAATCTGATTCTCTTTATGTGGGAAGAGACTTGGTTAAGACTTGGTTTTGGATAAATAGTCCCTTATAAACAAGCGATGTGTCATGTTGTTTGTTTCTTTTTTGACACTTGCACAGTGTCAGTTTCACTGAGTCCCTTGGAAAAAGTCAGGTGGATATCAGGGGAAATGTCTTTGCTCCCAGCAGGGACAGGGAGGGCAGCCGTGGAAGTTTAGTGTGCCATGTGCCATGTGGTACAGTGTGGTGACCTGTATTGGATCTCTGGCTGGTAATCAAGCTAACCCACTGCTCAGTGAAGGTGCAAAAGGTCTCCGTCACCCAGTAATGGGTTGATGTGGGGTAAATTCTAGCTCTGTATCAGGAATTGATGTAGTCACAGGTTTCCTGGTGTAATAATCTTGTTGCCTGAGCAACAGGCATTAGCGTAAGCTGCTTCAGAGCGCTTACACCATGGCACTCTACTGTCCCTGACCTCTGACCCTGAGCATTGCTTCCAGGCACTCCCTGGAGGGGAGAGTAAAGCACTTTAAGTGACCAACAGAAAGACCAGGTGCCTGATATTCTGTTTACTGTATATAGGCAAAATGCAGCCTGAGGAAAGTTCACTGGCCCTCCATCAGCTACAAGGAAGCTCCCATTTCCTGCAGATTAGTTTTAGGATCTGAAGATCTGTAGGAGAATTATCCTGACAACATTGGCTTGCAGTATACTGAGTAGTTGTACAAGGGTTCCAGAAGGATTTTGTTTCTTTGATGGATAAACCCTAAGAATTCTACCTAATATTAGTAAAAAAAAAATCCATTGTCTTACTATAGACAGAAAAAAAAGTGTTCAAGTATGATTCATGGTTCAGGAATTTGCAATGAGAATGCTCTACTTGTTTGGTGCTAGTGCCTGTATTGCACAGCATAACTGATATTAATGATATTAAACACCAGTGTTCAAGGTTGATCCTGCTTATCACAGCAAATATTGGTCATGGGTAGCATAACAAATCACTCACTGTCGATAGAGACAGCAAACGAACTGCACAAACTGGTCAAATTTGTAATTAAGGAGACATGGCAACCAAATGGGGAGCTCACTGCTCAATGTCAGATGTGACTGGTCTAATTATTTGCAACAGTCGGGGGGGTTGAGGAGGGGGGCGTCTGGCCCTGTAAAGCACGGCACCAAACCTGCCACTTACAATAAAAAAGCAACAGCCTAGGAGCATGACGACAAACAAAGCCATCACACTTTTTGCACCGTGGGCTTAGCGGCGAGCGCGCCTGCCATGTTTGTTAACAGTCCGTATTCTGAGTGCAGTTGAGGGAATTGCCCTTCACTCCTGTGCTGTGCTTGAGCAATGAAATATGAATGTGGCTCACACTAAAATGTGCCTGACTGTACTAAAACCAGAGTGTTTCTTACTTGAAGATGCGCTGGAGATTTAGCAGGCCGGATTCGCGGCACCGACTCTGTTCCATTTTGGACACATTTCAAAGGCTGAAAGCAGTTAAAAAAAAAAAAAAAGCAGGAAGTATAAAAGGCTTAAAGTGCTCCAAATAATCTGCCTCACACTCTTCATCCACTTCAGAGGACGACGCATCATACGTTTCACTGATCTGATTCGTCTGGACTCTTGTATAGAAGCCAAGTCAGCTGGAGCGTGCTAAGAGAGGAGGCGATTACTCACACTACTGTGTCGTCCCAGCTGCACCAATGTTGCTGGTCCAGGCCCTCCATGTCTAGCTTAAACTTGGCCAGACAGAACTCCTCGATGGCGTACTCATAATGGCTGCTACACGCCAGCGCTACCACAGGGAGCATCGCTGCAGGGAAGACAGGACATGATTATGCAGGGTTGGTCAGGAGCAAACTCGCCTGTCTACTCTCTCTGTCTCCTGGTTTGTTTGGTTTTTTTTGCCTGTACAATAAATGGCAGGTCGGAGTGGCTGAAATCACTCAGCGGGTGTTTAAAATATTGCAGAGCATAAATTGTCCCTTATGATGGGATTGACTAAGATGAGCAAATTACTGACATAAGTGCACAGATCAACATCAAATTCTGCATTACACTGTATCAGTCATGAGCCACACACAGCATTTTATTTCATCCTGCATTGTCTATTATTTTTTGTATAAGCAGGCTGTCATATAATTTGCATGGCAAACTACGAAAAAAAAGGCCATTCTGGAGTAAAAGATATTAGTCCTGTTACCACGTTAGTCATTTACAGATAACCCATCTGTACAATTTAGAACCAACATTTTATGGTATGAATTTGACTCAGACTTTCAGTGATTTATTGCTTAGACTGTTGTCACACTTTGCTGGCAGGAGTGCAGACAGACTACAGCTTTTTCGAAACAAAGCAGCAGGAGTACTAAAGCACCCCAGGCACTGGGAGCCTGTCACACCTTCTTTAGCACCACCAGTACAACTGACTGTCTGCTTCATTCCGCATGGATTTCCAAATCCTCTTATTGGTTTTTAAAGCTTAGCAGCTTATCTTTATAAGCACTAAATGTTATTCATTTGATGCCCTTTACTTTTTAGATTTAAACTTGGGATTTTTTTGCTTCCTGATACAAGCACTAGTTCCTGCTTGCCATATTGTTCTTTTATTTTATTATTTATTAATTCTACTTCAACTTTTAAATTTATATCTCAGCAAGATCAGAAATGGGATCCTTGGTCATTAAGTGCCCATCTAAAGCTCAGGGCCAAATCAAGAGCTACAGTATTTAGAAAAACGTAATGTTGGGAGGCAAGGCAGGATATAGAGGAGAGCTGTCATTAAAACAGACACTGATGTTTACTCTGAAACGCAACAGAACTGAGAGCAGCAGCGCTAAGCGAATACAAGACAAAACTTGATAAGCGACAGAACGAATTCAGAACACAATGGGGCAGATAAACAGCAGTATGCACAAGGAGAAATACAGAACAGGACCCTAAATACACACGCTAACAAGCACAACAACTGCTTGTCATTGTCATTACATTGTCATTCCACTCAGCTGTCTTCATTGTGATGCTTGGAGGTTAAACAAAATCTAAAAAAAGATATTAAAGACCATCTTGGGGACAACTGACATGCAGCTGTCAAGAAGTGACTGACCTTTGTTCAGTAAACACATGGGGGGTCAGCGTAATTGCCTGGTTGGAAATATGTGCATTTTTTCAGAAAGTCCAATTCCGTGTGTGTGTTTTTCTTTTTCTTTTTCTTTCTTTCTAATTTGTTAGTGTAAAGAAACGCATCAAAGAATTGCTGAAATTCGGACACATCTAAATGTGAGGGTCTAAATGGCACAGGCTGGGCGGACAGAAGAGGAAGAATGCCCGAGATGGGAAGTGGTGATGAGTAGTGTAATTACCTCTGACAGAACTGGCTTAATATGCAGCACTTGGGAAAACCAGTAGCCCTTTCCAGTCTGCCTAAAGCGTACTGGTTACTGGCTACACTTATGCCCTTTGTTCTCATTATAGCCTCTATCGGTAGTCCATTTTGAGTTTGCAGCCATGACCTATGACCCATAATGCCATGGGTGAGGGGTTAATGGTTGATGGGCCATTGTCATAGCTTGTCAAGGGAATGTCAACTCTGGCAACAGTCCTTCTGGAGAGGGAGATGTCCAGGGGAAGCCAGGGACAGATCGATGCTTTTATGTGTGGATATGTGTTTAGCCACCAGGCTTTTATAGTGAGTGCCAGGCTACAGTGTGTGGATGATTACGTAAGTATGTAAAGGGCTGTTTGTAGGGGGAAAGTGAGTAAACATGTGGGAACGGGCAGAAAAGGAAATGTGAGGTTGATAAGTACATCTGCAGCCCAACCAACCGGAGCAAACTGGAGCAGGTTTTGAAACATCTAATTACTAGCATGCAGACACATGTGGAGGAGGCACATGAGTACGTGCTTTTATTGCTATTACTGCTTTTATTGTTTTATACTCTGTGTAATAACTCAAAGCATTTCCATAGAGAAAATGAGAGCGGGAGAAACAAACAATAACACTGCATATTCCCATATGCACTTATATAGACCAGAAGATTTTTTTTGTTTTGTTGAGCCCATTCAGATCATTCAGATTTATCGTTTCCAGTGGCAAGTCATTTTAATTCTTATGGTCTTTGCATTGCCTTAACAACATTTCTGTTTGCATTGCCAGTAGTTGCTATGACAGCAAAAGTTCTAACTCAGAACTTTACAACCCCATGGATTTAAAAAACACTTTTTCTAAAATAAACTGGTTTCTGCTCTGGAAACGTGGGGGGGGTGGGGGGGGGGGGGTGCGCGTGTGTGTGAATTCAGACACAAGCTATCAGATCAAATGTTGAATATATGAATATATATGTCTTACTAAAGACATGGTGTGGCTGTGTGATGTTATTGTGACCCTCTTGTTTTGGTTCTGTCAAAGCTTTCCACATATTCAAGGCCTGTTGGAGGGATTTCATCGTAAAGATCAACTCCTGCACTGAATCCTGGGAGAAATCAAATGTAACCATGTTTTGTGTGGAACTCATTATAGCAATATAGCATAGCATTCTTCAAGGCCTTAGGAAATAGATGACAGAAGACAATGATTCCTTTTCCTGGTGATTTCACTCACATCATGCCATTGGCTTCTGTGATAAGATACATACAGCATAGAGTCCTGAAGCAGCCCAAACCACATCCGCTTTCTCAACTGACTGTCAGTACCTAGGCAGTCAGGCCTGCTGTTTATTTCCTTCAGTCTTAAAGTACACATTTTTTGACAACATGTGCATTTTTGTGCGTGCGGGCGTGCGTGTGTGTGTGTGTGTGCGTGCGTGTGTGTGTGTGTGCGTGCGTGTGTGTGTGTGTGTGTGTGTGTGTGTGTATGGCTGGGATGCCTTTTATTTACTGCATAAATGCTGAGTTTGAAGAACTGCAGTATAGAAACTCCCAGGAAAATCTGGAAGAAGCAGTAAAAACTGAACCTGAGCGAGAACACTTCAGCCTGAACATCCACACACACACACACACTTCAGCCTGAACATCCACACACACACACTTCAGCCTGAACATCCACACACACACACACTTCAGCCTGAACATCCACATACACATACTTCAGCCTGAACATCCACACACACACACACTTCAGCCTGAACATCCACACACACACACTTCAGCCTGAACATCCACACACACACACACACTTCAGCCTGAACATCCAGACATACACACTTCACCTTGAACATCCACACACACACACTTCAGCCTGAACATCCACATACACACACTTCAGCCTGAACATCCACACACACACTTCAGCCTGAACATCCACACACACACACACACACACTTCAGCCTGAACATCCACACACACACACTTCAGCCTGAACATCCACACACACACACTTCAGCCTGAACATCCACACACACACACACTTCAGCCTGAACATCCACATACACACACTTCAGCCTGAACATCCACACACACACACACTTCAGCCTGAACATCCACACACACACACTTCAGCCTGAACATGCACACACACACACACTTCAGCCTGAACATCCAGACATACACACTTCACCTTGAACATCCACACACACACACTTCAGCCTGAACATCCACACACACACACTTCAGCCTGAACATCCACATACACACACTTCAGCCTGAACATCCACACACACACACTTCAGCCTGAACATCCACACACACACACACACACACACTTCAGCCTGAACATCCACACACACACACTTCAGCCTGAACATCCACACACACACACTTCAGCCTGAACATCCACACACACACACTTCAGCCTGAACATCCACACACACACACACTTCAGCCTGAACATCCACATACACACACTTCAGCCTGAACATCCACACACACACACACTTCAGCCTGAACATCCACACACACACACTTCAGCCTGAACATCCACACACACACACACTTCAGCCTGAACATCCAGACATACACACTTCACCTTGAACATCCACACACACACACTTCAGCCTGAACATCCACATACACACACTTCAGCCTGAACATCCACACACACACACTTCAGCCTGAACATCCACACACACACACACACACACTTCAGCCTGAACATCCACACACACACACTTCAGCCTGAACATCCACACACACACACTTCAGCCTGAACATCCACATACACACACTTCAGCCTGAACATCCACACACACACACTTCAGCCTGAACATCCACATACACACACTTCAGCCTGAACATCCACATACACACACTTCAGCCTGAACATCCACACACACACACTTCAGCCTGAACATCCACATACACACACTTCAGCCTGAACATCCAGATACACACTTCAGCCTGAACATCCACATACACACTTCAGCCTGAACATCCACACACACACTTCAGCCTGAACATCCACACACACACACACACACACACACACACACACATACACACACACACACACACACACACACACTTCAGCCTGAACATCCACACACACTTCAGCCTGAACATCCACACATACTTCAACCTAAACATCCACACACACACTTCAGCCTGAACATCCACACACTCTCCCATTGTGAATAATATATATATATTTTTTAACCTGAGACAGTGGAAGAATTACAGCAGGCAGATATGCTTTTTCCAATACTTTCTCCTAGTAACAATTGTCCTCTGATGCTGTAAACATTATTGCTTTATTGTTTTATTTGATAGTGTCCGGTCATAGCATTCAAAACATCCACCCACTGTATCTCTCTGTCACCACTCACGCATGCATGTGTAAGTCAGCGTGCTTGTGTGATGAAGCGCCAAGCATTAGAAATACGGTCAGAGTGTGAATCGAGGCCAGGACCCTTCATTGCCCAGTAATTAGTAATGCTTCATTGTTTTTGATGAGCTGGGAAAAGGCACCTATGATGAGGGGGCGTCACTAGCAAGCAGCTGGGATTAAATCCAAGGGTTCGGCCGTAAGGTGGAGTCGTGCTAAAAGTGGAAGGTGCACGCAGCGCAGCGGCGTACGCCGGGGGCTGTCTGCGAAAGGTCACCACAGCACCCACTCCCGTGAAATGGCAAAGGCGCCGCACCTTCACGGACTCCTTGTGAGGAACTCGAAGGAGAGCGAGCTCTCACGCTGAGGAGGGGGAACAGTTCGATAACAGCGCAGCCCACTTAGTTCCTCACATTAGGTTCCATCTTCAGAAGCAACGTGAATGCCTCCTTCGCAATTCCAGGTAAGAAATGCTGCGGTTGTGATGGTTCTCCAGCCCAGCCGCTTCTCAATGAACCCCAGGGTTTTATAGCAGAAATAAAATAAGCACAGCTGGGCGAGTGTGCATGCCAGCATCCAGCACATCTGGAATTAGTGCAAAAACAAAGACTGGGTCTCACTCTCATGGGAGTTAATGTTTGTACTAACCTTTCTTGTTTTCAAAATGTATCATATATGTGTTGTTTAAACAATACTGTTGAACATTGTTGTATATGATATTGTGATAGCTTGCATATTCAAAAGAATGTCCCACTGCTGGAACTGGGGATTCCCTGCAACAGGGATATTATTGAACAACTGTTGGTATAATTTTGTTTTAGTGTTTCTCATTATTCTGAAGGCGCAACTCAGAGAAGCAAGTGGTGGTAATGACTAAGAGTGACCACGGCTACTACTTATTCTACAGATGCAGTATCCCAACACCAAATCTTTCAGTGGACAGCTTATGAAACGTTTACAGTATAAACATACAAAATGAAAAATAGGAGTATAACATCCTTTTTCCTTAATGCTAAATACTAATCTAATGTACAATTTATGCAGAAACTGCATCCTGAGCAGAGAGAGGCATGAGGTGCACGTGAAGGGCACGTCCTTGAAAGGGAGCATGGGAGGTGGGTCATTCACATGTTCAGGTCCTGCCTAATTGGTCAGCTACCAGACAAGTGCTTTTCAGTTGTTGTGTTTTTCACCTGAAAGGATGGGAGAGTTGTGGTAACTCTGCCGCTGTGATCGGCAGCGCTGAATGACTGGCACAATGCTTGAGCTCACCAAACCTTTACGCACAAAAGCCCTGGAGAATGTTAGGGAGCAATGCAATTCCAGGCAGATATGTTGTTAGGCACAGTGAAAGAGACATAACTTTTATACTCAGAAGAGAAAAGAGACTTGGTGCACAACAAGCAAGAAACAGAGAGAAGCGATTTGACTGCTATATACTCTGTGCTGGAAGTCATTTTACATTCAGATGGGGACAATGACAAAAAATATTACTAAAGAAACAGCCTAAATCAAAAATTAAACTGTAACAATTCTGAATTAAAAATACTTTATGAAATACTTCACATTTTCCAGTGGAAGGTTAATGGAGTATTGCGTCCTTCACTGTGGGCCTTGTTCGTGCCTGTACACCCACTCTCAAAGCCAGCTTTGCTGTGTATTTCCGGAGCCTTTCAACTTGGGACTTACTGTTGTGTAACATACACAAACATGCAATGGAGCACGGAGCCTATAAACATACTTGACGGAAGAAAACACAAATCACGTACTAGAGTGAAGTACTTGGTGCTAGAGACGCAGAGGTTAAGGCATTTTGCATATGATGTCTTTATTCACTTAATTTAATTTAAATTTGACTAAAAGCTTACTAAAAGTTTACCCAAAATGTATTTTGAGGGGTTCTAAATGTTTATAAAATGCCTAAATACCTAAAAGGCCATAGCGGAAGCCAGACTGCAGGATTTCTGCTGGGGACGGCCGTAGCTGCAGGGGCACTGAGATATACTTGTCCATTTCTCTGGGTTTGACTTGCTTCATTGATTCAAACACTACATTACTGCAGACTGTTCAGCAAATAACAAGTCTCTACAGCCAGTGGTCTTATAACAGTCCTTATGTTTTCTCATTTCCTAAATAAATAAATCTTGGAAAGTATAATATATGCTAGAAGTTAACATAAGGAATGAAATATTTTTCAACACATAAGTGCCAATGAAATATATAACATATGGGACTTCATCTGAAATATCAAACAAATTTCTTCCAATAACATGAAATAAAATTCTGGCAACAAACATCCCCTACGGCACAATGTCATTACAGATAAAGATTAGCATTTGAAAATGCAGCTTCTAGACACGTTTTGTTTCACAGTGGTCACCCCTTATCAAATCTGGAAATTAAATCGCCTTTTTGTGTCTGTGTCAAACCGTCCGTGCTTTTCTAAACGTAATGGCCATGTAACAGGGGAAAGAAGCATCTGGCCCGGTGAATGCCACCAGCCAACGCTGCTTGGTGAACAAAGGCCTGAGATAGTGCGGGGCTGCATTCTGCAATCACAAGCCCACAGACGCACAGGACACGAGGCCGCACCTAGAGGTTGCCTGGTGACGTGTTAGCAGTGGCGAGGCATGGACGTGCTCACCCAACCTCATATCCTCTGTCTCGCTCCTATCCCTGCTGTGAATCGCACGCATCATCGATTAGCTCTCCGCACGTCACGTAACAATTATACTTTAATCCCATTGTGACACTGCTTATTATAAGAGAGGAAATGAATAATGAACAATTCCTTTTCTTACTGGGTTCGATGTTGAATAGTCCTATTCACGCTAAAACATGGCTGGGGGTAAACAAGAGTCCACTGGTTGAATAAGCATATATACAAAGACTTTGTCGTTTTCAACTGAAGATTACATAAACAGCCATTCAGGTTAGGCTAAATCATTAACAAAGTCAGAAGCAGAACGCCAGCATCATTAAAAAGGATATGGATCTGCTCTCCGCTGTAACGTATGGATTAGAAAGCATACAGAAAGGGAGGTGAAGAAACACAGGTAGCGGTGCATGATGGGAAAACAAGCAGCAAAGCTCGGCACAGCATTAACGCAAACAGCCTTCACTGCAACCACAGCATAAACAGCTCCACTTTAGCGCCGGTTTTGTGCAGCTGTGGTATCATAATATCCAGTTTTCTAGGTGACTGCTTGAACTGACAGGCTTGGTTTATAGTCCACCTACAAGTCCAGCTTCAGGGCTGTAACAATCTATCACACAGGAAAACAGTCAAATGTGTTGAAGCAAACTGTCCCTTCACTTTCTTCGGCATGGCTGCTTTACAACTATTGACAGAGCAAGCGCCAATGTGATACCCTCGCTCGCTCGCTACCTCACACACAACACGCTCGCGCTTACACGCTAGGAATTCATCACCACCTCCTGCAATAATCCAAATGGCAGCGGCCCTTTGTGATGTTGTAATTACAGGGGTCACTGGATGTCAGCCCATTCTGCTGTACTGGTGACAGATCACTCACAGTCATTATACAGAAGCTGATTCCCATCAACAGAAGCATTTGCTGGGGGCTTGTAGAGACTCACTGTTGCAGCCTTTAACTGACACCTTGCACTCTGGTTTGTTGTAATCTGCGACTGAGTTGAGCTTGCAGCTCAACGTGACTGTGCTAGAATGGCATACAAATCTATCCTAAGAGGGTGGGGACCCTTCCGATTTGTATGCATGTCTTGAGATCAAGATGGGAGAAGGTGCAACAGGATTTCTATAATTAGACAGATTGTCACAGCACAAAAATTGATAAATACATAACATATATTGAGGCAAATCGATACGTACTGGTGTTAGTTTAGACAGTTAACCTGAGCTTAAAAATGTTTTATTGTGCTTATTTTATAATTGAGTAATTGGTATGACAGGTTATTATCATTCTATTATTTATATCAGGCGACACATTAATGTCTACTGTAGCAGTGTCTACAGTGTTGTGGTAACACTGGATTGTATTACCTCTTCACACTCCAAGCCACAGCGAAAGAGCTCATTAAAACATCATCAGATGTGGGATTGGCTAACGAGGTGTCATTCATCAGTCCTCTTAACCAAATGAGATTACAGAGCCACACGCTGCCACAATCAAAGTAGACACTCAATAAAAAAAGAAAACCTTTAGTAGCCATTCCAAAGTACAAATGATCTAAGTTAAGTTAAATAAGTTAAATTGAATGTTTGAAAGCAATTCTTTTAATTTGAACCTGAATTCTTGGGAACTGAAAAAATGAAAAAGATCTGATGAATGTGATGAATGAATGAATGAATGAATGAATGAATGAATGAATGAATGGGTGGCCTAAAATATTAGTGTTTGTGTGTGGCTATCTGAAGAGCCGGGTTAACAGCTCGAGGGCACGCAGTTGTGGCTCTATTCAAACTTTCTTTTCATTGAGGTCTCATTTCTCATGCCATAGTCTGAAAAGAGTTGTTAAAAAGGACAGCGTGGGGTACAGCTAGACTCAAATTCCCATCGGGTGACACTACGTGTCGAATGAAAATAAAGGAAATCTGTCTCTGAAACCTTTAAAAACTGAGGCCCAACCTTAAGCAATGTGTGCAAAAAGCCATTTGACTTGGGCCTCCCTGACAGGCAGCACTGGCTTGACCGTCAATCACGCAAGAAAGGAGGGAAGAGTCATTCTTCCTCCTCCTGTTTTCTTTTCCAATGTATGTGACAGTGTCACTCTGTAGTTCACTGGAGGGTGTGAACTAATGGATATTCGTTGGAAGGATTTCCATTCTACTTCCATTCTGCAGCAGTGTAGCCAGCAGAGCCCAGCTCCTCACTGGCATTCTGCCTCAGATAAACATCAATAATTTACTGTATGCCATCCATACACCTGTTGCGTAATGCGACAAACCGCACATGCTCGATGCAAGACACAAACCTCAGCGGGTGGAGGAGGGCTTGAGCCACATTTCTTAAATATTTCATTATGTGTTTGTTTGTCCTTGTCCTCGTCCCCACAGATACTCGCAGTGTGTGGCCCTATCTGGAAAATGGCCGCTGCGGACATCGTGGTCCGAGGGCGTCTGCCATGCAGAACGGAATGGGCTTCTGGGTTAATCTATACCAAAGCGAGCGGCAGTGGGCCGTGGAACGTTCTCTGGCTCTTCAGGAGCTCCCACGGGGCCCCGCGGTACCAGGGGGAATCGACCACACCCTCCACGAAACGGGCTGTGGCACAAAATGCAACTGCAGAGATCTAAGGGGGCAATAAAAGCTTGGAACGTTATGAGGAGCTGCTTTCCATACTGGAGTATTGAGTGGTGAGGATATGGCCATTAGCGCAGCTCATGTGGAAAACTGCGACAGTAGCACACGCGGTTCCTCATGTTACCAAGAAACATCTTCTCTGAAAAAAAGGGAGACGACCTTCAGTTTTACCCCAATACGTGGCTGTCTGTATTAAATGCAAAACCCTCCTTTGCAATAAAATGCAAAAACAATCTGGCAGGCCCCCAGTGAGTAAAAAGTCCATCTACATCATTCACTGACACCAGGACATGTCCAACTACTTCAAAACAGCAGTAAAAAAGCCTTAGCAAACCTATATTTGGGTACATTTTTATTTTAATGCAATTAGCAACCATTATTTTGTTTATGTTCCACCTGTGTGTTAAATCCCACACATTTATTAAATTATTAAAAAACTGTAACCTGAGTAGATTACAAGGTCATTCTCCACCTTCAATGCTTAATGTTAAGGTGTTAGTGGGTTGAATTTGAAGGCTTAGCTGTTGGTGTGAATTCTTATTTTAGGATGAATTGGATTTTTGGATGCTGTTTTAATAGTAGGTCTTGTTCACCTCCCTTTTCAACATTTTTTTTCTGGCACACTTTCTTAATATTTTGTATGAACTGTTAAATCTTTAAATTCAAAACTCTCAGTGAAATCTTTAAATTCAAAACTCTCAGCAAAACTCTCAGTTTTAGTTCATGTACATTTAGCTTCTAAATCTAATCAGTGTAAAGAATAACAGATCAATTCATATATTTCGAATAGTTTAATCGCAAAAAGCTCAACAGTTACACAGTATTAATAATACCTTCGTGAATTCTCAGCACTTTAATAAAATCTTTTCTATGTTAATTTATTTTTGTTTTGTTTTGGTGGGGGGGGGGGGGGGGGGGCGCCAGCCACCTCCTCGTTTGTAGGCCCCTCGCCCGCGAGCAGCACGATCTGTCGCTGCATGTCCAACGCACGAAAACAGCGGGACAAAACCGCACCATCATCACTCTTCACGCCCGTGCACGGCCAAACTGCAGTGAAACGTTATGAGCACATGCACAAAAAACACGGAGGTACTACGTGTGTAGCTAGAAACAAAGGCGACATAAAAGCTTCGTTACCCGTGCATAACACCTGAACCGCCCTGGCAAAGTAAGTGAAGTGGAGTCTCTCCAAAGCAAGGCGGTCGCCATGCATTATTAACACATTTAAGAATTCACCCATGTGTAGCCGGCTCTGTCTGTTGCATAGATTTTTGATTCAGCAATTTAACGACTACTCATGGCTTAATAAGTTCCCAAAAGAAATGTTCAGTATAAACCGTTCCGTTTTATGTTTTGGTTCCTGCTGTGTTACTAATTAAAATCTAATTTGTAGTAGTTTAGGGAGCTTGCAGAACTAGGCAAATCCATGTATAAATCCAACCTATGTCTTAATTTTGTAGTTTCACTGGGCAGATCCTCTCGGGCGGTGAAAGGAAAGTAACACAACTTGCCCACACGTTCCTGCCGGCGAACAGTCGCGAATAAACGCGTAAGTCCAGCGCGGGATTGCGGGAGGCTGCAGCAGTTTGGAGATGACGCGTGCTCGGACACAGGCGATCTCTGGTGTGCATGTGAGGTTATATGCGCGGCTTGAGCAAACTTACCTATTATAAGACAGACAGTGACACGCTTCGGGGCGGCCGCGCTGCTGACCCCCATGGTCATGTGAGTGTGCCCACACAGCACCGGAGAAGTTTGACGGGTCCTCTGCTATATCCGAGTTAGTAATATTCTAGCGCGCTGATCTCCACGGCACGGGGGACTTCTCCGCAGAGAGCGCGTTGGACATGTCCAAACAATGCTGGAAACATTTCTGAAAGCAACGACAGTTTAGCACAGAATCTGCACGGCGCAACGAAGCTTAGGCTTCCCGGCGCACGTCCCAGCACACCCGGTAACACCCTTTTAATGGGAAGCGTCTTTGCCAAAAAGCAAAGTCCGTGCGGCCGCGAGGACACGGAGAGGGTAGAGACTCGAGCGCGCGCGTTTAGCGACAGCACGAGCGGTCCGTGCAGTGGCGCGCTCGCACGGTAAAAGGAGCGCGTTTCGCGCGGGGAGGGGTCGCGAGCACACGGCGGAGAGCGCGGGATCAAAGTGTCAGTGGAATTGCGCTGGACTGGCGTCGCGCGGGCGTAAACGCATTATTCTCTGAGATGCATGCAAGTGAAGTTTGTTTTCCTCCAAAGCACGCGTTAACTTCGCGTCGCTGCATTAATTTAATGTCATCGTCACCGCCGAAGGTGCAGGACGTGTATTTGTTACATTACTTATGCTTTAAAATCTTACAGCCATAAATAAGATTCACATGTCAGTAACTAGGCGTGCACTGCTATTCACGTTGTTTTAACCTTTATAAGAAAACGCGATAAAGGATACGCACTTACAGTCAACTTGTTGCTGCTTTATCGCGTAACCGCCGTACAACATCCGTTTTGCCTGCTGGGTGGAAGTTACTGTCGTCTTAGTTTTAAGATACTATAGGTGTTTGAAGCCCATTCACTTTGTATCTGGGCGAATTTAAAACACTCTTTCAGTTTGTGCCCATTACCCTTGTTATTCCTCAGATCTGTCAGTCCTTCAGAGAAGCCTGTTGCCATGCCGGTATTCCTGCTCATCCTGCGGCGTCTGTTGCCCCCTGCTGGTAACGGAAGGCTCTGTCTCCACTAGGTAATGTGAGGGCAAAGAAGAGAATTTTAAGATAATTCCCTGAACATGACATAAGGCTAATTTTAATCTCATTAACACATTTAATTTGGTTTTACCTACTGTTGGATTGAAAACTTCCTTTACTGTTTCTCCTTTTTGTCAAAGGACAGTTTGGATTCACCAGTTCACATCTCAGACTCTGGTAATACCTCCTAGGTTTCCCTTAAATGCCTTGGTGTCTGGCTATAGTTCTAATTAACATAGACCACTTTCTTTCACTCAAGCATTGCTGACTTCGTTCGAGGTATTCCCTGCACTTATGTTGACTTGCATCCCATCATATTTTAATTTAAACTTGTTTATGTCCTCATTTTTTTTCTCAGTCATTTTAAATGAATTATGCTCTTGATATCCACAACAAAACTGCTGTAACTGTTCTATTTCATTGCTGAGCCATCTAGCCTCCTCATCTGTATATGTTTTTACCCAGTATACATATGTCTCTTTCTCATCACCAAACCTCTACGTCCTGGCACTTGGTCTTCAGCTCCACAATCTCTTTTCTTATTTATACATGCAACATTTGAATTGTTCTTCTTGTGTTGTTTGCTCAGTTCTTCCATGTCATGCTCCCTGTCCTGGGTTTTCTGATCATACTGCAGTTTTACCTCTTCCAGCTCTGTCACACTATGTTCACACGTTTTGATGTGCGATTCACACTTTTTTTTGTGATCCTCCAGCTTCTGGTGCAGCCGCTCTCTCTCGTCATCTTTGTCTGACGTCTCTTCAGTCGGTATCATGCGGTTCCACCTTATTTGCTATACCTTCATCTGCATTTCCTCATGCTAGGCCATTAACCTGTTTAATCTTTCACTTTGTTTTTCCGCCATGTGTTACTCACACTGCCCCTTCAACTTGTCAGTATTTTTGCCCCTTTCCTACAACTTTTCTTCATAAAGGTCTTGTATTTCATTCTCTTTCTCCATAATCATCTTCTCATGTGAAGCTTTTGGCTTCTCCGTGTCTTTTTCAATTTTCATTATCTTGTCTTGTGGAGATTTCTTGAATATCGTTGTCTTTTTCATTTAGGATCAGTGTGTTTTCATTTCCTCAAATTCTCCCTGTTTGGATATGTGCATGCCCTCAATCTTCTGCCACAACAGAAGTCTTGAATATCTTTGCCTTTCATTTAGGTTCACTGTGTAACCTGTTTTCAGTCGGTCAAGTTCCCTCTGTTTGGTTTTGTGCATGCTCTCATACTTCTGCCAGAACGTATTATTCTCTCTTATGCATCTTCAGTTCAGAATAAATTGGTGTGATTAGAGAAATGGATACCCCAGTTCTCCTTGACTAAATCTAAAGCTAAATTTTCAAACAGTTCGCAGTTTGTTTGGCATTGTTTTGTTTTCACATACATGAAGCTGACCTCTACACTTTGCTATTAGATCTTTCGACTCTGGTTGCCTCACAAGGAATTGTTCTTCACGTTCGAGTCCAAGCTTTAACCTTCAGGTGAGCAGGACTTTTGTATGCCCTCACACAGCGGCACCCACAATTCCCAGCATGTTCTCAGTCACCTTCCCATTTCTCTGAGAAGTCTCCCACTGGAATGACTAGGAGGAAAGCATGGGGTCCTGGTTCACACAGTGGGATGCTGTTTGGAATCTCCTCCTGGATCTGAGCAGGCATGTCCTCAGCTCACACGTGGCCCCAGGTTGAGATGACAGTGGCTAAAACCACTGCCATCCACCCCGACCCGCCCACGGACGCACTTCTCGAAGCCTTGCTCAACATCAAAGATGGTTCGAGCCCAAGATGTTTTCTGAGGAACTCCTACCTGCCCTCCTTCCTGAGCCCTGATGTCTGTGACATCAGACACTGAATCTTTTCCCTTTAATGGTAATTAACCAGCAGTAGACTTACATTTACAGACATAAGATTAAAATCTCTATTACTGGCAGTAATCTGGACATACTAGAAAGTGCCTTATATTCTTGATTAATGTGGTTAATTTGTATTTTGTGGCTAGTTTATAGAGATAGCACCAAGACACCAAGGTCTGAAAAAAAGAGTTTCCTACGGTTATCGGAGCACCAGGGGCTGTCACACCCAAACTGGAAGAAGATCCGAGTTCTGTGTCCAGAAGAGTGCAGTGCTAGGAACAGCACTAAGGTACGATCTCAAGCTCCCAGGCCTCTGATGGAGGACCTGAGCTGGTAAGAAAAAGACCATCCAGAGCAGGATGACTGGGGAAGCTCTATTACCCATATATAAAAACCAGAACATTAAAAATCATACAGCATAAACATGTCTAGTAAACATTCATATTCCTCCCCCCAACAATCATGAGAGTAAACAGAAGGACTTACCATAGTGTGGCCTGTCCCGTATTTTTAATGCTGGCTTTTTCTGTGTCTTTGCTTCTCTCCAGAGAACCACAGTGAAAAGAACATATTTCTTCTGTCCTAAGAGACCTTTTTCAGGCCTTCAACAATGACATCACACAAGTATAGTCTTATAAAAACGGAGCACATCTGAATTTGAAATAAACATTTACATTTTCAAAAGCGATGAGGGTGGTGAAGTAAAACGTTCATATCATGTAATAGTCTGTACATGTCATGTGGTGTGTAAAAGTTCACTGTTCAAAGTTCAGAAGGAAGTATAAGAAGTATAAGATGACATCATGTCACCAACTACAAGAAATTGAGTGTGTGCAATGTCCCAAAGTTCACCCAGACCAGGAACAAATGTAGGGCTCAACACTCAATAGCGATCTGTGAAAACAGTGGCTTTGGGACATTGCACACACCCAGTTTCTTGTAGTTTAAGATTTATTAATGATGCTTTTGGGATAATGTGGCCTAACTATGTTAGTGATTAACCAACTAATCTTGGTCTGGGAAACTGAAACAAAACCTCCACAATAATAATAATAATAATAATAATAATAATAACAATAACAACAACAATCTTTTTCATAAACCCAATTATGTTAGGATGAACAAAACTCTTGGGATGTAGAGAGAGAAAAATATGTCCAGTAAAGAGGAAAGTGTTGAGCTGAATTTTAAAGGAAGATAGAGCAATTTTTAATTATGTGGTAGAGAATTCCAGAGTTTAGGAAAACCAGCAGTGAATGACCTGCAAGAATTTCAGAACTGCGGGAGACAGGGAGAGTATACATGAATCTGCTCAGTGAGTTAGACGGGGGCAAAACTGTCAAGGGCTCTGAAAGTTAAGAGGAACAGTTTGCACTCAAATGGGTTGAATGAATGAGTGGGTTACCAGCGAAGGTGATGTAGTACATGGATAAGATGAAGAGAACGTTTGGCATATGTGAGGACAGTGGTGAACTGAAGGCGGTTAAGACATTTAGTAGGGAGTTAATCAATGAGGGAATTGCAGAAACCCACATGAAAAAAAGGCATTTACTGGCCTCAGTATCACCGACCAGCGGAGGGTGGAGACTGGTTATATTATAAAGATGAAATAATGCAGTTCCAGTAAGGAGACTTGAAATGGGGTTCATATGTGAGAGAGAGGTCATAAAACAAGCTTTTATGTTTTTAATAAGCGGAGCTGATCCAACAGGAAAACTGGCATCAAAAACCAGTGTTTTAAGTTTGAAATGCATGTAATCCCCTTAATAAAATTGTGGATGAAGCACTACTAATATAGATCTGAATATCAGCAGCATAACACTGAAACTTCAAATCTTGATTACAAATTATCCAACCTAGGTTAGATATAGCTTATATAAAAAGCAGGGGTCCAAGAAGAGAACCCTGGGTGACATCGTGAGTGACTGGGGCAATGGATCAATTGTGCATACCTATAAAGATAAACTGTTGCTTGTTAGTAGTACCTGGAAGATGTTCTCTTTAGGCCAAGTAATACTTGTGCGGAAAATAAAATGGCGAGAAAGAGTATACTGTTAAAATACATTTTTATTTGGAGAATGACCTACATCATACCAAATGACAAAAGGCACACTACTCAAACTTCTTCAGTCAGTGTACATACATGATACCAATCAGTGCTGCGACCTCTACAGAAGTCATTAATACATCTATGGTATTCTACAGAGAGTAAAACAGGGTGCTTGTACAGAACAGAGAGAAAAAAGAATAAATTAAAGCCAGACAGCTACAGGAAACTGCACTTCTGATTACACATATTCTCGCAGCCATTAATCGTGAACGTGAAAGCGCTCAAGGCCGACTAGGACTCGTAACGGCCCATCGCAGCGTGGTCTTGGAGAAGACAACAAACTGAAAAACTGACAGCTCTCATCAGAACACTTTCATTATAAGATCAAGAAAACATTTCAGATTTTTGTCCAGAGATCTTCATCTGACGGTCTAGTTGTAAATTCAAATGTGTGATGCAGACAGCAGGAAAAAAAAAACGAAGAATACAACAGAGGTAAATGAAAGAGCTTATCTGGTTGTGCAGAGGTAACTGGTGGACAATAATAGACACAGGACATATTAAAGTGTGACCATATTTATGGTCAGACTAGCCTCAGACTAGCCAGCCAGCCTTCATGGCAACACAGTCGTTAGTTGCAATTTCAGAACTACTTGAGAACTGGGTACAGTTCCTTTCTCTGTTCCTCTTTCTAGCCAGTTCTCATAACCAGTGTCAAGACTACATGATAACCATCATGCATTATCCAGTGAATTACAGTAAAATGCAGTGATCCAAAAAGCAATATACATGCTAGTAGATTTGATTTACTAAAAAAATGAGTGAAGTATTTAAAATCTGCAAAATGAGCAGTTAAGACAAGGTAGGTAATTAGGCAACTACGTCTCTGACAGACATGAAAACAGCAACAACAGATCGAAGGTCAAACCAAAGTGGCTCAGCCATGCCATGATGGCATGTGGTCCAGTGCTACGCAACACAACTGTCCTAACAATAAACAGGTTTGAAGTACAGTGCTTTAAAGCTTCATACTGAATACTACCGTGCCTCAGAACAGACAGGACAGAAAGAAAAAAGCAAACAAAAGGGAAAAACATGCTTGTAAAAAGACCTACGGCTGTTCTATAAATAAAAGTTTCCAAAGTCGGTGATCCATAGCGGTCTGGCAAATTGCTCTGTCACAGTGATCTAACTACACGGAGTTTGAGAACAGTAGGTGGCCGAGCAAAACCACAGCCCTCTGAAAAGAAGTCCCAGCACCGCCAAATGGAGGCCTCCCAGCCCTGACCCTGGAACAGCTGCGGTGATATCAAATCGCGCCATGTCGCAGTGGCTGTAACGGAAACGATGTCTCGGAAAATCAGTGTCCACACCCCTCCACGTCCTTAAAGTCCAAGATGAGGCTGTTTGGTGCCGGTGAGGCTGATCCTGGGTCAGAGCTTGGAGGCCCCTTCTGAACCCTGATGCTGCTCAAAGGTGGAGCGTCTGGTGGAGTTCAGCCGGTAGAGTCACATGTACCGTACACGGGGCATTAGTGTCTTGCTGTGCTTTAAGCTCAGGGTGTGCTGGAATGTGTGTGAGGAAGCCTCACAGTAGAATGTAGTGGGGGGGGGGTTGGAACAGCCCAGAGCGGGCGGCTGAGCAGCTGGCGGTGAAGAGGCGGTGTGGGGCCCGCGGGTCTCAGAGCTCAGTGGTCAGCAGGGTCCTTGGTTTGTGGCTGTTGTCCCTGGGAGGAGGAGGAACAACGCTGTAGTCAAGAGGAGACGTGGTGAATCCCACTGCCTGAGCCGTGAGGACCACTTCTACACAAAAAGGAACAATCTGAGACACTTAAAGACTATTTAAAACACTTCAAATTCAACCAAGTTTCAGTGTTAATTTGTTATTATTAATAATAATAATAATAATAATAATAATAATATTAATCATCATTATCATCAACAAACATCCAAAAGCCGCATCCCTTAGTGATAATTAACAAGAAAAGCGAAGCAGTTTAATTGTGTAGAGGACTGCATACTGCATTAAAATTTGCTAAATAATTATGGGGATGTTAATCACTACAGCAAATTGATGATAATTAAAAAAAAAAAAAAAAAAAACCAAAAAACTTAACAGTAGCAAGATTTTAGTCTTAAAACAACATGGGAATGAAGCAGGGCTTGCACAAACCTGGTGCCAATCACATTATGAGTGTGAGAAAGCTGAGGAAGAGAGGCGTGAGCGCCCCCTTCAGGATGGTGAGGTGTCGCCTTTGCTGTGCAATCCAGCTCTAGAAGGCCGTTAGTAAAGGCGCCGGCGGCGTGCTGGAGGTGGGGGGGGGGGTCACAGAGAGGGGACGGAGGTCACTATACTGGCTGTGTGTCAGCAGAAGAGCGAGAGGATGACAAAACGGACACCAGAAAGGTGAGCGCTGGCATGCATGGTCAGAGCGATGGGCAGCACTGCTCCCAGTGTCATGGCACACTGAACGCCCAGAGAGGCCGCCGACCCTACGGGTCTACAAACGCACGCAGTGTGCGCGGTACAGGTCAATATGTCTGCAGGACGCAGAGATTTACAAATGTCATCTTTTTTCCCTCATCTTCTTTTCAACTAACAGTGCATCCCAAGACTCTGGACTGCAGATTAGTAATGATAGCACCGAGGGTTGTTTTTAAACCAAAGAGCTTCAGAAATCATTGGACAATTCTTGAAAAGCCACAATACGATGCTGAACATTTCGAGATGGGTGTTGAAAATATGAAAATCTATTTGATGCTCATATTTTTCCAGCTGTCCCTGTGAGCGTCACGATGCTGCACTTCATACATCTGAGATGATTACGAGGTTAAAAAAACAAAAAACAAAACAAGCCCATCTTGTTCTTGTTCCTGTGGACATCATGCAAAGAGGAAGCAGTAATGCTATGAAGTGCTGGTAATGGATCCTATGCCTTACGGTGTTAAAAGACACCCACCATGCAAGGTCCACATGCCTCAATTAAATTACCCACATTTCAGTGTTGCGGTTAATTAAACTGAGGGCAAACACGGGCATTTAAATTAAATATATGGAGCTTGAGTGTGTGGCTTTATTAGTGACATGAAAAGCTTCCGCATGGTAACGACATGATGCTGTTATGTGATCCAGTTATTGGAGCCTGTCAACTGCCTGAACTCACCGTAGCTGCTGGAATGATCCACCGGGGGCCGGTAATAGGCTTGGGCAGCTGCACTTGCGTAGGCTGTTAAGATAGGGACAAGGTCATTCCAATTTCAGCACCATATCGCCTTACAATTTGTTGCACTTAGATGATTCGGCGTGTCCTCTTTGGCCGAGAGCTGACCGTTTTGAAATGCATTTCCTTTAAAAGCATCACAACACCTAAGCTTGATGGAATGCTGGCGTGTCTGTAGTGTCTTTGGACTCACTCCTGGGTTAGGATCAGTGAAGTCAATCAGGTTATCGCTCTGGGGTACAGGGCGTGGCTCCTGCTCCTCCAGCCTGCCCTGCGTTGGGACAAACACTCCAACGGTCATTTGTTGTCTGGTTTAAAAGGCATAAAACCTTAAAAATGCATTAAAAGCTGCTTATGGACTGTCGTTTTTGCAAAGAAGCTCATGACAGCTGCTCTGCACAAGCTCCTTTGCTTTGCTAGCCAGGCTTCTGCTCTCGGGCAGCGGCGTGAGGGGAGCGAGGCCCTTCACCCTGCCGCAGGGCGCCGCCCGGAGGCTCTGCGGCTGGAGGGGGCAGGCTGTGCGGCACGGAGCCGCCTGGCGCCTCTGTTACCTTGGCGGAGTAAGCTTCCTCGCTCCTCAGCTCCGCCGGTGTGCCGGGCGGCGGAGATGTGACCTCATCTCCCGTCACGTCGAGGCTGAAGGGCAACAACAAGCAGATGATGAGCTGGATCACGTTTCAGTCGGTCTGTGAGTCTGCCTGAGCAGTGACATAACACATTCCTGATTCTGATTCACAAAGCAAGGTTTCTGAGTGAGCCAGATAACTGAAAACCACATGAAACCTGAAAGTCTTCTATATCTGGACCATGGGGAGGAAAAAAAGAAAGAAAAAAAAAGCAGTTTCAGGATTTGAAGTGCAATTATCCAGATAAGACAATAAGCCTGTTTTGTCAAATACCCATTTGGACTTTGCCGAAAACCAGGCTTGGAGTCAGATTTAGCTTTTGAGACCCGCTGGCTATAAAGCTGTTTGAATGCAGTCTTTTCAAGCAGTGTTGGGGTTAGTCTGAGCTCTCAAAAGAGGACCAAAAAAAATGCCACATGGCAACCCAAAGAGACGTTCATCTTATTGATGACTCACTGTTGCCCCTTATCACTCACTCAGTGAAGGGGCAGGCATGTTTGCAGGAAACCACATCATTCACCGTGAAGCTTTAGAAAACATATGTGCATTTTAAAATCATCCTGTCATAACTTCTGAGCTGGCCTGTATACACACACACACACACACACACACACACACACACACACACACACACACACACACACACACACACACACACACACACACACACACACACACACACACACACACACACATATATATAATATATACATACACACACACACACACACACACACACACACACACACACACATAATATATACATACACACACACACATACACACACACACACACACACACGTATGTGTGTGTATGTGTGTATAGTTTTGATTCTTCTAGACCTTTCAGCAGCCTTTGACAGAGTAAACCACAACATTCTTCTCTCCAGGCTTGGTGTGACTGGCTCTGCTTGGAGATGGTTTCAGTCCTATCTGGTGGGACGGTCCAATCAGGTGACATGGAGAGAATCCACATCCAAACCGTGTAGACTCTCCACTGGTGTTCCACAAGGCTCAGTATTGGGCCCCCTTCTCTTCTCTTTGTATACTCGTTCTCTTGGTGATGTAATATCTTCTCATGCTTTCTCCTACCACTGCTATGCTGATGACACTCAATTATTACTTTCTTTTTCACCCTCTGACACACAGGTCTCCAGATGTATCTCAGCATGCTTGACTGACATCGCGTCATGGACAGCCCACCACTTGAAGCTCAACCCCAGTAAAACTGAGCTTCTGTTCATCCTAGGTACTCCCACCCCTTACCATGACCTCACTGTTTCCTACGAGAACTCCCTGGTATCACCATCCGAAGCTGCCTGGAGCCTGGGCATAACTTTGGACAACCAGTTGTCATTCTCAACTCATGTTTCTAATCTAACCCAGTCTTGCAGATTCCTCCTTTGTAACATGCGAAGGATTCGGCCCTTTCTCTTGCAGGAAGCTACCCAGGTGTTTGTGTAGTTTCTTGGGATCTCAAAGTTAGACTACTGCAACTCACTACTTGTTGGTCTTCCTCCAAGAGCCATCAAGCCTCTACAACTTGTCCAGAATGCAGCAGTACGACTGGTATTCAATCTTCCGAAGTTCACACGTTACTCCACTGCCGTGCTCCCTTTATTGGCACCCTGTAGCTGCACGTATCAGATTTAAAACCTTGATGCTTGCCTACAAAGCCAAAAATGGACCAGCCCCTTCATACATGAGGTCAATGGTCAAAGCCTGATCCGTACCTCGAGTACTTCGTACCTCAAATACGGCTCGGCTTGAAATACCGTGCTTCAGGTCTCATGGAAGACAAGCATCGAGACTATTTTCTGTCCTGGCTCCAAAATGGTGGAATGAACTCCCACTTGCTGTCCAGACAGCAGAGTCTCTTGCAGTCTTCCAATGCAGACTGAAGAACCATCTATTTGCAGAATATTTAAAGGACAACTGACACTGCTCCCATATTGACTGACTACATTAGTACTTATTGTAGGGTATTGTTTATGTTGTTTAACAAACTCTAGCACTTATTGTTCATAGCACTTATTGTTTAAGATAGACCTTGTGTATTTTGTACTTCTAGGTATCAGCATTCATCCCTGTATTCTACAGTATTCTAGTTCATTGGTATGTTTGATTCTAACCTACTGCACTGTACTAGGATGTATTCTATGAGTAAATGACAAAACACTTTTGTAAATCGTTCTGGATAAGAGCGTCTGTTAAATGCCGTAAATGTAAATGTATAGGGTGTTATATAGCTGCACTGAGACTGGATTCCGAATGTGGAAATGAGGATTGGAGGAAGCATAAAAAGACAAAAAGAAAATAAAATCCATTGTGTTGGATGCCAGGAAGTGCGGGAACACAGTCAACGACATTTAAATTCATCATCGGATGTTTAAATATGATTTACATACATGCATGTAGCACTCAACTTATTACACAGCTGAAGTGGATTTTAAAATGCGCCAGTGAAATTGATGTCCTATAAACACACACACACAAAAAATTAATTATTGATGACCTAGTTTATTTCAATTCAGCCCTAGACTTATTTGGTTACTTATGAATTGTAGTATCCTTTGGTCTGGCAAAACTTTTTTCCAGTTTCATCACAGACAGAGCAGATCATAAGCGCATCAGGCAGACTTTTAATTGCAAAAGTGTATTATTCCTGCAAGCTTCCTGTCTGCATCTACAGAGACAGGCTGCTGGATCCATACTGGGTAAAAAAAAACAAAACCTGGAGCACATTAACAGACACAATGGGTAAATGACTCAAATCCCCAGCACAGCTGGAAAAGTTGTGTGTGGCTGACGTGTGGGGTGATGTGGACCCCAGCACGTTCCCCGTGCTATGGCCTGCCTCGCTCTCTGCTCTGTGCCTTGGCTGGGGAGAAGAGTCCTTCTGTCTTGAGAATATCAAAGCTCAACGTATCCCGGTCATGCCACAGCGCTAACTGCACAGTCTAGCTGATGCATCTGAGCGCATGTGGTTATGTAAGGACAACATGTATCTAGGCAGAACTTTGGTCACGTGACCCACAGAGCCAGCTTACCTCTAGATGGCAACAGAGAACTGGAAATGGACTAATGAAGTGGCTTTAGTTTTTACTAGGTTAGAGACCAAAGCAACCACTTTCAGCATTAAAGGACAACATGTGTGTTTGTTATGAAGTGGGTCATGTATAGCATTCACAGGTGGTGTTTGAAATGAAGCCTTACAACCTTCCTCCCTGCATATTCAGACTTCCCAAATGTCATTACTCCTGCACAGTCAAGTCATCCATCTGAAGTCAGTCACTGTACTTGGAGAATTCCACATGCTCCTGCAATCAAATCCACACTCAAACCGTTCCTTCTCCCACAGAGCGCGAGTGCCATGTACAGGGCCTTACCTCATGGAGCACGCCCCCAGGGGGGGCTGCCTGAGCGGCTGCCTGGCCTCCTGCGGCTCGGCGCGCCCGCCCACCGTCGGGGATGAGGTGCTGTCTGTACGCCCGCCACGCCCCATTAACCTGGGGGAGGGTGAGGAAAGAGATTAGATAATTCTAAGTAATAACAATAATAACTACAAATGAGTAACAGCAATGCCAGGAATGTAAGACTATTAGATTAAACAGTACAGGACTTGAGGGCTCAATAAAAATAGCCAATGGCTTTAGTGCATTCATGGCAACGTTCACGGTAGTGATTATTAATTTTTTTTGTTTAATTAGAAATGCTCATCTGTGAAGCATTAAGCATTCTACAAAAGCAAGGACACTTCAGTGCATTCCTAACTAATCAGTCCACAAGCATGACTGAGATATAATCAGTCATATAACACAGAAATACGCAACGATAATCCGAAGGACCCACAGCAACCACATGCTTGTAGGAGTCTGCACCATCTAATAATCCCTTATGAAGTCCTAAAGCAACCCACCCCCCCCACCCTCCGTGCTGAATCAGGGAAAGACCGGATGAATATTCTTAACAACCAATGAGCTTCACAACTGCATGTTACTAACTGCATGCTAAAACTACAGGAATGTTAAAATTCACTTCACTGTCTAATTGTTTGTTTATAGTCCAAACAAAAGCTCCTTTTCCCATTTCAAAGAAAAACAAAAACAAACTCTTTCCCTTCTCAGTTAGCCCAGAGTCTCACCTGGCTGCTGCATCCTGCAGGTTACAGTTCTTCTCCCCAGACAGCAGGGCCTGTTCTTTCGTGTTCTGAGCAGACAAGCCAGCATTAGATCCATTAAAAATAAAAATAAAAAAAACGATTTACTCTTCAGCATTAGAACATGCTGCCGTTTAAAAGCAAACCCTCAGACTGGCATGGGACACAGGTTGTTGAAGTGCCGTTGCCGGGGGCAGCCTGTGCAAGAGGGGAGAGTGTTAGTGGGGGGGTGCAATTCACCCGCAGCTCAGCATCTGCCTGGGCCTTCAGGACATTGCTTTTGAGCTGGTCAGCAGCCTTCAGATGGGTCAGGATGGGACTGCTGCCCACACTGTTCAGACCCTTCTCCGAAAGCTTCAGCACGTCCTCCTGAACACAAGCGCAGACACACACACACACACACACACACACACATCGTGGATTCAAGAGTTAGACTGTATACAGTGTGATGTATGACACAGACTCATGTGTAACAATTCATCGCTGACTAAGGCAGGGCAAATCATTTCATTCGTACGTAATGTACAGTGTGGCCTGACTGTAGTGTGTCTGCGTGTGTGTGCAGTCGAGTGTCCGACACAGATGACGGTGATCATGCCCTTCTACTGTGTCGTGCCTGTGCAGACATGCTTCCTGACCCCTCTGAGTGTAAACGACCACCACGCAGAACTCCGCACACCCGCCATCCGTGTGTGGCGGGCCGGAGACGGAGGAACAGAGGGTTGCGTGAGTGCCGTTTACCAGGTTTTGTGCTCTGTGAAGCGTGAGGTGTGAGCATGTGTGTGTGTATCCGAGGGTTTGGGTGTGCGTGTGGGGACAGAGTCCACGTACCCTACTCTTCCGAGTGGCTGCACCTACCTGGTTGTTCATGTTGACGTTGACGTTGGAGCGGGTAGGACTGGAAGCTGGCACACTCTCCAACTCCAACCGCTTCAGGCGAGCAGCGGCCTCTGGGAAGAAGGGAGCAGGGCCCAGACTCAGCGTGACCCATGAACCATGCACGTGCACGTGCACTTAGCATGCCTTACTCTGGGGCAACCACCGTTTACATTTAAGTGAAGTTGGTAAGACATAAGGTGACTAGACCGCGAGAGCAAAGCTCCCAGTACGGCCAGAGGTTCTGCTTCCATCTGCACCCAGCAGGGTCTAAACTACCGAAGGGTCTGTTTGCTCAACATGCAGTTTTTCATCTGCATGATGTAAACTTTCCCTTTATTGCATTTTCTTGTCGGTGTTCTGTCAGTCAGCAAATTATGATTATGCAATCATGTAATTCTGTAACTAATAAAATGTTATACATGTACACATTTCTATAAATACATATTTAAAAATATAAATGTTATAAAAAAAGTGTGTGTGTGTGTGTGTGTGTGTGTGTGCGCGCGCGTGCATGCACTTGCCTGACTCACCCACGAGAGAGAGGCTTTCTGCGATGTTGATGGGGGCAGGCCCGGGGCCCGCTTCCTCTGACAAACTTGCCATTGCCATGGAGACAGGCATCCGGACTACCTCGTCCACGCACGTCTCCGGCAGGTCTGCCGCACCAGGTGTGCTGGGTGGGTGGGAGGGCAGCGGGTAAGGCAGAACAAGAACCGAGCCGGTACTTGATGGCTTCTGCAGTAGAATTCACTTTGGTCCATGGATCTGGTCTCCACTTACCTGCAGTCTGGCACACCATGTCTAACGAGCAAAGATCCCTCACAGTGGGATGAGCAAAGATACTACAGTGGGGTCCCCACGGTAAAACTCCAGGGATGACGTTAAGTATACTGCTGCTCCTTGTAGTCTAAGTTTGGCTAAAGTGTTAAGAATAGTATGTATGATTGTTGTCTGAGAATGATTTTTTTGTTTGAGTATGTATGATGAAGGAATAGTATGCATGATTTTTTTCAAAACCTGAGCATTACCAAAATAAGGAAAACCTGCTACTACTTAAAACTCCAGGCAGTGTAAAGTTTAATATGTAGGTGTCTTTGGTGTTTTTGTAGAACACCAAGGCAAGGAATACTGGCATAACATACACAAATCTTCTTTCCAGGAAAATAAAATTTAAACAATTATATTCCATTCTTCATAGAAAAACAGCATTTCCAAGAGTTAAACAGTTGACCAAATCATACGCAGCATTGGTGTTAGTGCACCAGTACAACCCGCATGATGTAACTAGTTCTTGCAAGATCTTAAACGGAATAGAAGTTTCATCATTAATAAACACCAAACTTCATAACTGGATTCCATAAATAACTACTGACAAAAGTTAAAAAGCTCAATATAAATGTTATTTAACATGAATGTGTAACGTCCATTAAATCAACATGTTAGAAATACCATGTTACTACTACAAGAAGTTAACTAGTAGTGGACTCAGTGTGATTTTAAATGGCCCGTGGAGAGAGACGAAATCCAATAATACACACTTCTAACAGACGAACAAAAAACAACTGGAACATTACATAACAGAAATGCATGCCTGTCTGACCACACCCGCACACACGGCTTGGTTAAACCAAAGCCCACACCCACACAAACACACTGCAGTAATGTAAGAGAAAGGAAACTCAAGGAGGCTTCTCCTTAAAACACCCTGCTCTCCCACCACAAAAGCCTTCCTACCCTTGTGTGATAGGGTGCACTCAGGAGGGAGGGAGGTCACTCACATTCCACACATGGCTAGAAGGAGACTGAACTTTGGTAGCGGTTTAAATGTCACCATTTAGTGATATTCAGCTCAGAATAGACAGCACCTCGCCCATCTATACAATGTGACAGTGCCCCGAATCTTTTTTGATGATGTAAGAGTTTAATAAACTACATGGTCAAAAAAGAATATATAATTAACTTCTAATACACTGAAGCTGCAGTTATGACTTTCATACAAGTCATTACTGAATTACTGCAACCTCATATCAGAGTCAAAGCAAGACGCTTCCCAGATCTACTCTCCTCATTAAGAAGAACATACTGTACGTTATAGCTGAAAAGCTCACTGCCTTCTTCATGCTTCCACATTGTGTTCTTCTCAGGTTTTGACTGCTGTGTATAAAACATTTTTCCCCCCCAAAATAAAATGTAATCCAAACACATCAATGCACTTTTATTGGTATCCACTAGGAAAAGTGAAGTAAAAGCGAAGTGAAATTGAGAAAATCTTTTGTTCACACTTTATATGTAACAGAAGGCAGACACAGTGTTTTCTGGTAAAGTTGTGTAAGGAGGGAGTCAGCATACAGGGAAGGAACACATGAATCTGGTACAAGCTTTCAGGACAAAAAAACCCCCAAAACAACTCAACCCCATGCAAAAACACAACACACTCAAAAACTTGTTCTGTGTTCCTGCCACTCCGATTCAACAGGGATTCAGTGAAAATATAGATGAACTGAAATGGCAAAAGGATACCATTAAAAAAAAAAAAAATTTAAAATCTATGCTTCCAGGAGTTACCTCATACTACAACATTTAAGGCAAGACAGAGTTAACCATAACGATGATAAAATATTAGCATTTAGCATAATTTCAGGAAAGAGATGTATTGTTGCTCATTCACGTCTTCAGTAAAAGGCCGTGAGCCCAGCGCTTCAGTGAGCTGTTTACAACAGGTGGGCGTTTCCCAGCTGGCTTATGGGAGACATTTGTTCGATTACTTGTACACTCACGCAACTTTGCTCTGGCTAGTTTCAGTCACAGGAGCAAAGGAAGGGTGGAGGTTTTTTTAATTCTTTTTTTTTTTAAAGCAGTTTCTGTGGTTACAGCAAGACTAGGCTCAAGCTCAGGTGGTTTCACTCTGGTACGCCCTTCGTCCCAGCACAGTCTGGGGGCGGAGCCGCAGCCAAAGAATGCAGGGGTGGGTGGGGCAGAGGCGGGTTCCCAGGGCGGAGGCAGGCTGCCCGAGTGGGAGGGTTTTTCGGAGGAGCTGAGGGCTGTAGTTAGGAGAGTGGAATGCAGAACAGTCAGGGGAGTGTGGGTAAGAGACAACACTTGAACGGAGGAGGAGGGACTCTGGAGCAAATGAGGGGGATTGGAACACAAAACAGTCGAGAGACTCGGATTAAGGACGCTTTCTTTACACGCCTGGCACTGGTCGTGATCCGACATGTAGCTATGCCCGTCTGAAATTTCAGCAGCTTATCAGGGAGGCAGCAAAAAGGTGTTAAAAAACAGCTTCCATGTCTCATTTACCTCTACGCACTCTGGTCCACTGTGATCTGTGGCATAAGAGACCAACACTCCCACTACGTGATGGAACACAGCTGAATGGACTCAAATGCCTGGCCTGGGTGCTGCGTCCACGCATCCACACCAGTGTTTTCCTCGTTCCAAAGCGCTCGAGGAAAAATTGACCGATTCATCTCGGCACAAACTCTAAATGTTTAACAGTCTCCGAATTTCTGTACTTGCAAAACCGACGCGAGACCAGGCTGCAGCCGCCCCGATAAACATGCTTCATCATCAATAACGCGCCGAGAAACTACGTTCTTAATATCGACATGGTTCTTGTCGAAAGAAGAGATCCCAGTTATTTAGGAACAAGAGGTCAAGGGAAAAGGGAGCAGAGGTCACAGGTCAGAAGGGTGGAGATGTTGATCAGCCTGATGAGACGTCAGAGCAAATAAGTTCAGAGGCATAAAACAATTGAAGCAAACCACTAAAAATACTTGCATGGAGTGTTCCTTGAATGATGCGCTGGGTTAGTTTAAGAAGAGTGGGAGGAGATTCGTTTTCAACCGTGCATGCTCAGAAACACACAGAACAGAGGGGAACCTACAGAGATGATGCTAAAGCGGAATGCATTAGTGCTAACTGTGCTTTACCGCACACGTCCACCAGCGCAGTCAGGCCGGTAAGGGTAGTTTTTCCCCAAACCTCAGTGAGATGAAGAAGAGCTGACCGAGGAGGAGGTCCGAACCTCCCCCCCAGCCCTGCTTTATTTCAGTAAGCTGACGCGGTCATCTGCACTGATGCACTCAACTTCTTCCATACGGTTTCACTTACAAGCTCTGCCCTTTGCTTTGGTCTCAAGGAGCTCTGCTCAACTGTTCTCTGTCAGTGATGATGAATGTCTTTGGTAAAAAATGTGCACTTACTGTCTCTCACACACACACACAACAGGGCTTTGGTAGCACAAAACATAAGCTTCTCAGCAAGTAACTGGACCCTCCACCACACACACACACACACACACACACACACACACACAGGTCAGAAGCCTGCATGCAAAGTCTACTTCGTTTGCTTTAAATTCTATTCTGCGAGAAAATTGGGTTTTTCAGGCTGGGAAAATTAAGAATGACGTCCGAGACTTTGGTGATAGCAATGTTGCTGTTAGGGTGGATTATAGTGGATAACCCTTTTGTTATTATTGTAAATTGTTGTTTATATACATTTTTGCTGAAATTAGGAAAGGTCTACTTTTTAAACATTTAATTAAAGACATGATGAGTAACAATGGAATTCAAATATACAGTTAGAAAAACTCTACAATGTAAGTGCAGAATAGTTCTTTGTAAAGGACTTTATACTGTAATGCTTCGTTTTGCATGTACACAATTTAGCAGATGTCCAGAGCAGCTTGCTAAAGCGCCTTGTTGTCTCTGTGAAACACAGGCATGTTATACTTGGCCAGAGTCTAAGGTTCAAAGACCCTTTAGTGGTCAACATAATTTGACATTCATGAACACTTCATGTCATTCATTAGTTTAACATCCCCATTAAACTCTGAATAAATTAAGATATTAACTTGTCTCACACCCCTTATTAAGGTTAGACATTTTTTTAACATGACGATTCATCATTCTATGACCAAAAAAGAAAAATGCCGAAGCGTACTGTTTATTATTATTTATTATTAGTATTTTGTGTGTGTGTGTGTGTGTGTGTGTGAGAAAAAGACAAAAGCATTTTTAAAATTCTGCTAAAAAAAAAAAAATTTCAAAGTCCTCTATCTTCATCTTACAAACCTTATTCTTCTTTGGGAAAATAGGCCTAATTTTGTGTAATCATAAATGGGAGCTACTCTGTAAGACCCTGAGGTCTAAATGTAATTATATATACCATTTCAGGAAAAGGTATCATATGCATGAGTGGGCAAACACAGTAAAGCTCTTGGAGTAATTAAAGAGATGGCAATTAGATCTGACCCAGGCTCTGTAGATCATCTCATCTGCCCTAACTTGCAGAAATCTTTCTGATTAAAATTTTCTTTAAACTTCATTAAATGCATGTTGACTCAAAAATGTGTCATATAGCTGTTCAGCATTATATATGAATAAATGTTTTTTTTTTTTTTGTGTTGTGATTGTCAACTGCTCCACTTCAGTCAGCCCCTGAAGCTAGCAAGATCCCGAACCGTCGATGGTGTGTGTGTCCATGGAAGTTGCTCTTGACAGCAAGTACATCAGTCTATTAGTCGAGCAATCACAGAGGAGACAGTTACAGGTTAGCATTGGCCCGTTTAAGATTTGAAAGGGTAAAAAATAAATAAATAATTTTGATATCCAGACCAGAAAGACCCAAGGCTTATAAATCGTGGAAGAGAGAGAAGAGAATCAGTGCGAACTGTTGGTTTACCCCACAGCACTGTGGACATTTGACAAGTCTGTCGTGTCTGTTGATTGGCTTGATTTGGAAGCACAGCAAGACAGTGCTGTAGAAGTTGATTCGCTCAGCTAGAAGAGGGCCAACTGATCCCAAGCCAATCATGAGAGCTCACCCACAATTCAATCACAGCGCGAGCCGTAAGAGTACATACCTCACCTTATGAAAAGGCCACATGCTTTCAGAACATCAGACTAGAACAAACAACAACAACAACAACAACAAAAACAACAACAGTTTTAATAAAAGAACCCACCCCCCCAAAACAACACACCAGGAATCAGGATAAAAATTCATGAGAGATAAAAACATCCACGCTCATCTCTGGGCTTCATACAGGCATGCACACACAGCGCTAATGCAACGGCCCAACTTCATTACTTTTCAATATTGCAGGAAGTTTAGGCACAAGCGTTTCATAGTACAGTAAAACCAAAAGCTGCCTTAAGGGGAAGAGAGAATGAGAGGATGGAGAGTGAGCAAGAGTGGGAGACAGAGAAAGATAGAGAGAGAGGGTGCATGAGGAAGAGAAAGATGTCCATGCTTGCCACTGCAGCAGGGAGGTTTTCCCGTGAAAAATCACCCTCTGCTCAAAGTTGTATTGCTCTCACCACCAATCACAAGCCCCCACAGCACCAAAACCACTCCCACCACATAGCCCACTAGCTGCCTGAAGGAAGTACTGCACATAGCCGGCCAGCCAGGACCCCTGGAGCGAAAGGATGGCCAAAGATGACCCAGCTTATTTGTCTTAGTACATTAAAATCGCATTTGACTCACCTTCGCCTTTCCGACTGGCTGCCACCTGGGCTCCTGGGGAGAACTTCGACTTCTAAGGGGCTCTGGGCCAAGGGCGGTCCACGGACAACAGACCAGGGAGGTCGAGAATGGGCCAGCTGCGTAGGGGGGTGGTCAGGCTTAGATGCATAACAAATGCTACTGGATGGCAATGATGCATCGGCAAAGCCAGGCAGCTACAAATGAAGCCACTTGGATAGCCTTGTAATCTTTACACGTCAACATGGAACGCCCAGTTAGGCAAAAGTTTCAAATTATTCTTCCAGCAGCCTAATTCTTAATCTGAGAGGCATGTAAGCCTAAAATAATTTAAGACATCGACTACATCTGAAAGGTAAGATGTAGTTTAGTAGTTAATAACCAGATATGTTGCACCTTAAGATTAAATAACAAAAGGAATCCAACTGAGTGCCATTCTTAGATGAAACATTTGACGGTTTAGTACCTGTGTCTCTTTACTGGGACTTACTCCATTATTGTGCATCCTGGAGAGAGGAGAAATGCAACAGACATTATGAGCAGCAACACACTGAACTCCTGAGCACGTGAAGCCTGGCTATAGACCTTGCTTCGGTCTGGATGAACCGAGCTGAGGTTGAGTGTCTGCTTTGTGACGAGGTAATGCGATAGCAGACTCCCCCACACCGTGCTCCTCGGCCCCCCTCATCTTCTGCACAAAGCCACGTTCTTACATTCAGTGTCTGCCAGCATCAGAATACGAGACAGAAAGTCGCTCTACTCAAGTTTAGTCCCTCTTAGTGGGTTAGGTTTTGAAGTCTTGTTCTGAAGTCTTGCTCAGTGACTCGTGGGTGTCGGCTGTAACTGATCTCTACACACCGCTACTACTTTCCAGCACTCAGACTCGCTGGATAAGAAACCACTGACTTAGGAGTTCAGAACTTTGGAATCTAAAAGACCTCTCATTTAGCTATTTTTTCCACAATGAACTGCTCAAATCATTTCCACTGAATGTGCAAATATGCCCAAATGAATGCGACAGCAGTGACAAAATGCAAAATAGAAATATTCTAATTCATTAAAACCGAATGGAACAGACCCGTTAGTTAGAAATGTTTATACTGCACTTCAGTATAATAAGGAGGGTGTCAGACATGGTTAGCCTCACACAGTACTTACAAATCATGTCTGGTATTCGATCCGAATACAAGCTCACTACAGAAAGCTCTGGGTAAGTGTACTAAAGTGGCCTTTATGAACACAACAGGGCTTTGGTAGCACAAAACATAAGCTTCTCAGCAAGTAACTGGACCCTCCACCCCACACACACACACACACACACACACTTCAGTCATCATACTAGTACAGCTTCAGAGGTCACTGCAGAAGCTCCCATATTAAACACTGCACAATAAACCCAGTAAAAGAATTAGACATACTTACTCTAGGGATTTAGGGCCACCTGTGAAGAGAGATGACCAGTGGCATTACTGCTCAATGACCCAGTACAGTAGAAGGTTGAGCTAACGGTTCAGGTAAAGGTTTCTATCCTGGGGGGGTATCTTCAGTCACCTCGGTTCTGCAGGGTCCTCCTGGAGTAGCGTCGGCTGGGTCGCCTCTCGAACGAGGCCGACCTTCTGGCTTTGTTCGCTTTCGTGGTCTGGTACTCTGTCTTTCCACTGCAAAGAGCACAGGAAACTCATTCAACAATAACGGTGATTTTATATGCAAAATTTGTTTGTGTAATTGGAGATTTGTGTGTATACCCTTAAGAGTGCATTTTAAAACCGTAACAGGCAAATATGAATGAAGGGGAGGGGGGGGGAGGTAAAAAGAGTGCTGGCCCAGTGGACATCTGACAGCGCTGTGTCAAAGCAAGAGGATGGCAGCTGGAGATAAGAAACAAATACCACTGCGCGCGCACACACACACGGAGGGAGGGAGAGAGAGAGAGAGAGGGGGAGAAGGAGAGAGAGAGAGAGAGAAGGAGAGAGAGAGAGAGAGAGAGAGAGAGAGAGAGAGGGAGGGAGAGAAGGAGAGAGAGAGAGAGAGAGAGAGAGAAGGAGAGAGAGAGAGAGAAGGAGAGAGAGAGAGAGAGAGAGAGAGAGAGAGAGAGAGAGAGAGAAGGAGAGAGAGAGAGAGAGAGAGGCAAGCAAGGGGACATTCCAACCAATATGACAACAAGTGTGCTGTTTTGTTCTCTGATGAGAGCAGAAATGTAAAAAGACACCACTAGTCTAAACCCTGGGGAAGCCCCGTTCCTTACTGATGTGCTAAACTAATAACATACACTGAAACAACAGGGCAATGCAAGGATTGAGAAACTTAGATATTAGTCATAAGTAGTACATTTAAAAAAAAAACTAAATAAAAAAAAAACTCTGTTATATAACTGTTCGGGGAAAAAAAATTATAGTAATGAATGTTCTAAAAAGTAATGAACGAAAATTAACACCTAGTTCCCTAAGCCCACAGAAAAGTGGCCAAACGTAAAAGTGGCTTGGACATTTTCCCCTGACTGAATGATGAATTGCGCCCTTTCCAAACCACGGTAAGATCTGAGAGGAGGAGACCCTTCAGCAGCATGACTGACGCATATTCTGGGCTCTGCTCCACCGCGCCGGGCCAGTACTGCGTGGTTAAGAAATCAGCGCAGTCAGTCGGCGAGACACAGTGCTAGCCATTTACATCAGCTTCAAAACAAGCCAGTTTGGCACGTGGCGCTCGATTTCCGTGGGTCCGGACGGCGTGCCTAGCGGCACGGCGTCTCCCCGCTCACCTGTATCTGAAGCGGGAGCCCATGCGGATGAAGCTGGAGTGGGCGGAGCCCTTCTGGACGGGGCCGCGCAGGCGGAAGAAGGCGTGGTGCTCCACGGCGCACTTCCAGAGGTGCTTGCAGGCCTTCGGGTGGTCCATGCGGAACACGAACGTGTGCTCCTGTTCCTTCCCCTGTAACACAGCAGACGTGCGGTCAGAGCCGCACGCGCGCGGGGAATCATTCCCTCCAGCAACAGCCGCGAGTGCCAAGGAAGGAGGAACACTGTTTATTTTCCCCCTGTAGGTTAGATTAAACCTTTTTCGAAAGCACCATAGAGCGCAAGGAAGTGATTCAATACAAGAGTGATGTATTTGCTCAAAATGCTCATGAACATTTATTTCTTTTTTTTATATTATTATATATTGCTAACAGGTTCTTGACTAGTGGTATATGGGTTTGCGGTCTTCAGTGTAGTGATGCCTGAAAGCAGGAGGTAATAAACCACTGTCCTTCCTCAGGCTACACACACATGCACGCAGCACCAGAGTCAACATGACACATGAGCCACTCATCATTGGATAGGCGCACGCGCACACACACACACACACACACACACACACACACAAACTTACATATGCAAACACCTTCCCTGGATGCACCCATTGTACTTTAAGCCCTTTAATTGGATGCATTAACAGAGAAGAAACAGTCTCTTTCAAGTTGGCTTTGATCGACACTGGGCTTTCCAGAGCCCAGACGTTTGACTCACTCTGCACGCCTTTGGCTCTTGACGCCGTGGACAATAAAGGGCTGCATGGTGACTTCAGAACCCAGGTGGACCTGGAAGAATATAGTGACCAAAAGGGACTATTGTGCTGGACACGCACAGCTCATGGTGGAGCGTTTCCATGCATACCCTCTACCCAACACTGGCGGTATCCAATGATGCAGGACAGCCGCGTCCTGGCTTAAGGAAGGACTGTGGGGATAACTGTGGAGAGGTGGAAAGGGAGCATTACAAGCTCCGGGGCGTCGCGTCCAAGGTTGGAGGGACATGATATCCCTGCTGCTCCCAGGAACAGACGTGCATGTCGGAGCGAAAGCGGGAATGGGGGCGTGTCTGCTGTTACCTGCTCGTCATCCTCCACCACCACCAGGGTTAGCTTGCTCTTCTTGAAGTCCAACCGTGTGATCTTGGGCCTGCGGGAAGCAAGAAAACAATCACAATCACAATCTCCCTCGTGTGCCCAGCTACAACGCAAAAAAAACCAAAAAAAAAACAAACAAAAAAAACACAACAAAAAACTGGTACTACCACCTTACAGCTTAAACACCTTAAGCTAGATAGTTTAAACCCTTACAGACAAAAAACAAAAATACAAAAAATATTTTTAAAAAATCACCCAAAACCATCTAACATATGCAGGAAGTGGGCCATGGTTGTCCGTTCCCCCAGGCCTACTCTTCTCTGCCTGAGAGAACAGGGCCATCGTACCAGAAGAACAGGCCGATTTTGGTTTCCCCCTCGAACACGAGCACTCCGGTAGGGGTCAGTCCCAAACTGTACTCATTCCCGTCACGGGCCTGGAGGGGATTGCAGCAGAAGGAAATGACGCGTGTCGGGATGTTACGCGGACCAGGCCGAGCCCCAGGAAACCCACTCCTGTCTGGTACATGCCTTTGTTTTATTTGCTGAACACAGTATTTACAGAGAAGTGTTCACCTACCTTGACCATGTGCATGTCCACGCCATACATCTCTAGCCACTTGGCTTTGTTGAGATAGTTTATCTCAGCCTGGGCTGGCATCTGGCCCCTGCAAGACAGCGAGAACAGAGAAAAGGTAATTAGGAACAGAGTTCCTGCATATATATGCCTCCTAACTATTCCTTTTTGGGACTTAACTATCATAATGTACTTTTCTCTGAGAGGACAATGTGGACACTACAAAAAAGAGCACCTACACATGAATTCAATTACTAATGTTGTGATTTCATGTCATGTTGGCCTAGCAATAAACACCTTAGTAATAACAATATATAATAATACACTTATTACATTTTAACAAACATTTCATGCATGAAATAACGAACCTTTAACCTGAAGTCACAATTCATAAAGGATTACTCTGTCTTAACAATACAATCCTTTATGCTATATGTCCAAAAAGACAGTGGTGTACATACATGCTACATGTGTTGTTGATTACACACTGCTGTGTGTGGAATGAGTGTTTATAACTCATGTGCACTGAACTTGACAGTCCTTCAGCAGCACCACCGAGGCGATGGCTTACGTAAGACATCCGCACTCGATCCGTGCGCGATTCCCGGTTTCGCTCCCTCTCCCAGAGCCCTGGTTTTGTTCTCTGGTCTGATCTCCGCCGTACATACCTGCACTCCTTCCAAGCGCTGAAGATAGCTTCCTCCATCTCCTCTGTTTGCTCCGGGACAAAACGGAACTCCGAAACCAGTTCGAGATTGTGCTCTGAAGGGTCGCAGTCGCCCAGCTCAGCTGAGGGGGGGGGGGGGGGTGCCAAGAGTTCAAAGGTGAACCACAGAAGAGGTAGTGCATTCAACCTGGATGCCATGGTGGAGACCACAGCTCTAATGTGCTTGACAAAGAAAATCTAAACTGGACCTGGCCAGGACCTATAAACCTTGAAGCAGAACTGCAAATAATCACCAAATAATCATCGTAACCCCTGACAGTAATGACCTACATAATAAATTGCTTTCATTGCCCATTTTCTGGCTAAACATTTCTGTTAGTGTTTCAGTTTAGGAAATCAGGTGCTATACTCTAATACAATACAAAAAGGTAAATGAGATTCTAAAACAGGTTTTGCCTGAGCATTTCAGTTAATGGGCTCCTTCCTTTAATGCCATAAAATGACAAACGTAGCCATCTGGAGGTCAAAGACATGCACGGCGCGTTATGAATTAGGCACGACTTTTTAAACTGCGTGTCTCTAGGTTTTGCCCACCAAAGCCAAAGCACGCAGTGCTACGCAGCAGGCGCGCAGGGCCATGGAGTGCAGCGTGCCAGGACAGAGAGCGAAGGTACTGGATTAAGGGGCCCTGCTGTAAGCCTCCACTAATGAGCTGGGCATTTACCCCACAGAAAAGGGCTGGAGACCGCAGACAGACAGTGAGAGAGACAGAGAGCGCAAGGCAAAACAGGAAGAGAGAAAAAGGAAATGAATAGAAGGCAAAAAAATAAAAAAATAAAAAAAATCTCATTTTAGAATATCTTCCGCTTATTATATTAGCATTAATTATTCATTAATTTTCATAGCAAATTATTTCAAACGATCCCCAGTGGAGGCTTACCACTGTTATGCAGCACTTAATCCAGACACTGACACATTCAGTCTGCAGTTTGGGATTAGTGGAGTCTACAAATGAGCAATAATGTTTCTGCCCAGGGTGGTTTCATTATAAACCGCCCCATCGACCTGCAAAAGGCAAAACACGTTTTGCCAAAGGGGGAGGGGCTTTTCACATGCCAGTGACGGAGGGGCCCAGCTGATGAGCGCCGGCGTGGCCACGCAGGGCCTCCACTCACCCTGCAGAGAGCAGGCTGCCAGCTGCACGGCCGTGTCGAAGGGGCAGTCCAACCTGGGCCCAAGCAGGACAGAGGTTAGTCAGCTTCATGTCCACGGGAAAGAGAAGCTTGTTTACAAACGCGGCACGACAACCGCGCGTCCCAGTGGCCTGCTAACCTAGTGCTAGCAGAACCTTTTTTAGAATAAGCAAATGACAAACATATATTAGCATGTGCATTTAGAATGCAGTTTGCACGGTGTTGAAGCACTTGAGGTCTGTTTGTTATGGCTAAAACCAGAACGAACCGCATTTGAGAGTTTCTAATGAAGTCAATAGTGGCTGCTAAGGGGTTTGGAGATACAGCACAATGTTAAGGGATCCCAGATGATACCAACACCGTGTACTGTGAACAGACAAAAGCACTAAATCTTCTTATCTAAATAATTCCATTCCAGTCTCAAAATATAATCTACCCAGTGTTCTTACTGTTAGCATCAGTACATGCATAAAACTGCAACAAATTACTACGAGAATACCGTTTCAAACCAGTGTTCATAATGCACAGAACTGAGGCTGTCCAAATAAACAGCTGTGCCTGGGAAATGGGGACAGCGTGCGGCATGTTATAGAGGATATTCCTCCAGCACCTTGAATGTGTTCCCTTACTTGCCAGTGAGGACGTCCTGTTTCAGCTGCAGTACAAACAGGTACCTGTAAGGCAAGCGGTCAGGTGGTAAGGTTGGCAGCCTCCTTCGTCTGGAAATGCACGTCGCCACGCGAAGTGTGTGTTTCGCGGGTTAACTGACCTCGTTAGTTCCTCGTGTAGGTTGTTGGGCTCTGAGGAATAGAACTTGACCCGCATGTGGAGACAGTATGGAGGTCCGACTGAAATAAATACATGAAATCAGCAGAAGACGTTAAGACCTTAAGACTTCTGCTTTTTTTGCCCCAAAGGAGACATTTATGCCAGAAACCCCTTCATTTTCAGATTTATTCCGACCCATTTCTACTAACCAAATGAACATGAAGTGAGTGGAATGCAGGAAAGAAGAATAATTTTTCTTGAAACATTTTACCGCAATGAGCTGAGAAAACGTACTTTTGACTTGCTTTTTAATGCTTTTTGTGACATCCAGCCAGTGCTGAAAAGATAAGAAAATTACATTTCAAAACCAGTTTAAGTCACTGTAAGTGCAAATAGATTACATTCTGAATATGGTATTTCAAAAATAATGTCCTATTTCACAAAGGAAATATTCACCTTTGATATTGCAGACTGTTCAAGAACTTAAAAAAAGGTCTGAATTAGCCTTTAAGAACTCACTACAACTTGGAAGGAACACGAACACACACACACACAGATTCCTTGCTCTCCTTCTAGGTTTGTCTATTTGAAGGCCGTGACAAGTGTGCGTGGGGGGGATTTAAGAATAAAAGGCTTCGCTCTCTTCTCTCCCACATTCCTCTCTCCCTCTCTCGCTCTCTCCTTCCCTTCCGCATAACATGCACATAACATTCCACATAACCTCGCTCTGGCTCAGTCTTCTCCAACCAAGGAGAGGACTACCGATTCAGTAAATATATACAGACACAAAGGAGTCTAATGGTCATACGACATCTCAGGCCTTCCAACAGGCAAGCTATCGCATTATAGGTCCCAAAGGAAAGCTTTAAGTTAAAAAGTCGGTCAGCAGAAGGTATGACCGCTGATGACAAACACAAACACACACACACACACGAACACACCACCAACAGATGAACAAATCCAAATCTGACCTAAAAAAGGAAGAGACAAAATTCAGGCGTTTTCATACATCTCAGCCGCTGGTCTTACCGGCACTTGTGCGGAGTCCATGAAGCGTAGACCAAAGTAATCCTTCTCAACGATGTCCAGGTGATACATGATCTGGTCAAACAGCTCCTCACCTTTGGCTTTTTTCTGCCGAGATACGAGCCAGCTTCAGAATTCTGAAGACCCGGGCATCGCTTACTATTCTAATCAGCGTCAAACCAAAAGTCACTCATGGTCTTAAAACGGGGTGTTTTATACTACACAAATAACCTACATTGCACAAGCAGTCTAGTAAATGTGTGTGTGCACATTTTTAGACAGACTGAGTATGAGGAGAAAAGAATATGAATTTGCAAGAGTTCAACAGAATAATCAAGTTAGCATTTTTACACTGTTTATTAAAGCTACATTAAAGTGGCAGGGTGTGACCGAGAAGGATGCCCACACTGCCCAGGAACTTTGAGCCCAGCAGAGTGGTGATTTGAAGCCAAAAGGCATTTATTTATGAATGAATGCGCTGAAAATAGCACCTAGCTGCTTTCTAAACATGCATGTGGCTACGTAAATAACTCAGGTCTGAAAACTAATACTCTAAGCTTTGATTTGAAAAAAAAAAAGGATATTCGTCCTCCATTAAAATTTCCACCCATCAGTGATTGTTCAGAAGCAAATGCTACTTAACAGGTCAAAGCTTCTCATTTTTCACAGCAGAGCAGGGCAGGTTCAGGAGAAGAGTAGCACCACCCCACAGTATGACACATCCATTTCAGAGTTACAGGAAGGACGTTAGCGACTGCTATGGCACCTTTGAACTGGGATCTCAACTGAAACTTCTCCTCAGACAAGTGAGTCACAGCCTATAGCCTCATCAAAACAAAAGCTAGGCCCTGACCTGCGACCTCTAGCAGAACCAAAGGGAATGTGCATCATAGTGTTGGAGACCAATGTCTGACCACAAAGCACAATGCAGAACAATACAACAGTCATATGATATTTTGCTTGTATTGTATTTATGGCATTTAGCTGACGCTTTTATCCAAAGCGGCTTACAATTATGACTGGGTACAGCTTGAGCAATTGAGGGTTAAGGGTCTTGCTCAGGGTTGTGGCAACTTGACAGTGGAGGGGCTTGAACCAGCAACCTTGCGATTACAAGTCAACTACCTTAACCACTGAGCTACCACTGCTCACTGAACCAAATGCACATTCTTCATTAGTTCCACACCTAACATTGCTTTCATGATTTAGAAAATGCCAAAGTGGAGTCTTAATAAGCATTCCCCCCCCCAAAAAAAAAACAGAAAGCTCCACAAAACAGACAGCATTCGGGATATGCTTTGAAATGCAGTTATAAAAAGCAACCCTTAATCTGACATTTTAAAAAAATTATCTGCAGTAGATTTAAATGTTGCTTGTTGAAATACACAAATGCCTTGATTCATCAATCAACTTACGTACAGAACATTTATTTGCTGTTGTTTATTAACAATGTGAACTTCTGTGCCTGATATTGTGAATAACTGCAAACGATTAATTGCACCTCCCTAGAAGGATCCTGGGGATGCACACAAAGGGCCCATTGTGCACTGCGGCGAGCGTTGAGGCTCGCAGTGCAGCGCAGAGGGCGTCCTGCTGGCTCCCTTCGTCGGGAGGGACGCGAGAGGGGATGAAGAAATACGGCCCTCGGCACGGAGGCCCGCGAACACTGGGGCCTCTGCCGCACGGGCCGGGGTCCACGTCTGGTGACGGATGGGACGCCAAGGCAGTGAATCCTGGGCATGTTGTGAAGTGACGGCAGACAGGGCTCGGCCGCAGAGAGAGAGACTCAGAGTATTTTCATGGTATCCCGTGGAAACGTGGTCTTTTTTTTTTGCTTCTGAGTTGCTTATCTCTGGCCTGAAGAAATGCATGCTCTCTCTCAGTAAATGCTGCCCTGATGGGATTTATTAAGGTGTAATGGCAAGTTCAACTAGTGAGCTCTAAAGGTATGAATTGTTGGATTGTTGACAAGTACGATTCATTGGTCGGCGAGCTGATTCAAATGCTTTGTTTTGTTTTGTTTTTTTTCTGGACAAGTCAAGTAGAAATGGACCCCTTGATTCTGTATCTGTCTGGATTTAGAAATTTCAGTCTAACAAGTACTTGAAATAACGACAATACAGGCCTGAAAAATCATGCTCAACTCCATAAGATGAATCTTTCTTCCCTATTGTCAGTTTCTGTAGTATGTGTCTTAACAACAGGTAGACAAGACATTTAGACAGATAGAAATTTCAGCAGCAGTTATTAAACTCTAACAAATTAGATACCACATGGAAAACATTAGTCTACTGATTTCAAACTGTGAAAGAGACTGTGATATAATAAGACCATCAACATGAGCGAATGGTGTATGTAAAACAGCCCACATATAACAGAAAACATAGGATTTAGTATAAATCTCCGCCTCAAATAAAATATGGGAGTTTTGATTGATAGGCCAAATAACCCAGATTCATGCAGGGGCCTTCTGCTAGCTCCCATAATGGCTTGCATTCAAAGTAACAGAATATTTACAGGAAATGCGCTAGTTCTGAGACATGTATGCATGAACCATTTTAGACTCTAAACAGAAAAGGAGGCAACAGTGACCACACCGACGCCCCTCGATGCTTTTATTTACTTTTCTCACCCGCACGGGACACTTTTGGTAAACATTCCTGCAACCATTAGTCATGTATCCCTGGTGCATCCGCTAATCGTTCAGCACTTTGCTGATAACGATGGGAGCAGTGCGGAATTTAGAACGTGCGTCTGAGGTGAGAACAAAGCAAGCCCAGGCTGATTATGATGCCAGCTGAAACCAGACCGAAACGAGACACGCATATTCGATTTCAATGCGGGCCCCTTCCAGCCTGCAAGCCAACAGGCAAACATCTCCGTGGACACCTCTCAGAGTGCGGTCAGAAAAAACCCCCGCAGGCCTTGGGTGGGTGCAGCCTGGAGCAGTTAGCCCTCATTAAAAGGAGAGAGTGTGTATAACACCCAACACCTAGCCTAGGATCATCAATGCTTAAGGATGCAGGCATACCCTCGGACAGATACACATACGCGAAGCTCTCTGAACTGCTGAAAAACTTCAGTCTTCGAAGCTTTTATTCTGCTATACCCCACATTAGGAATAAACGATCACAAGAAACAAGAACAATCTTACCAAGCCATAAAAATTATGGGGGGGGGGAGAAAAAAAAAGATTGTTATTGCAAAAACACATTCAGGAGCGTAATAATCCTCCCGGTTCACGTGAGGGATATGAAGCATCAAAGTTCAAAGTTTATTTGCACAGTATAACTGGCAGTGAAATGCCTTTAGCGATTGCTCTGCCCTTAGCCGAGGATTGCTCTGCATGTCCCCGCACCGCTTCAACTCCCCCACACGCTTCCATCAAGAAACCAAATGGTGCCCACCCTGGGCATGCCAGCCCAGGCTGAGGCCCTGCAGAAGTGGCCTGAGGTGGCAGCCTAACTCCCTGCTCCCAGTAAACCCCGCAGGAGACTGAGAGGAGTGAGCCTGTCTGCAGCAGATCGCGAGGCCGCAATTGATTGGAACGTGGTGCGACGTGTGCCGGTCACGTCACAGCCAAGTGATTCCAGCCTGATTCTGTTAGTCATTAACACTGGAGCTCACTGGCACCAGTATGGCCTTCCATCCTCCACCTATGTGAACTGGAAAGAACCCAAACAGCATGCAGAACCAGTCCAGATAAAAAGCCTGTACGGCCAAACCACTTCTGGGCAGATCAACTTCCAAGGAATTTGATTAAGACTTTCACATTTTTCATATCCGTCAAACATTTGCAGATGGAAATCACCAGAATTACAACTGTAATATGAGGGGTTTGGAAAGTGAACTGAGTTTTCAGGGATTGTGAGCTAATTTTGGGTTAGTTTCCTCATAAAATTATTTTTAAATGATTTTTTTTATTTTTTTAATCTCCAGCCATATACTTTGCTATAAATTTCCTCTTTCTGGCTAATCTGCACTTTTCTTATATAAACTCAGTTTATACACTTAGAGTATACCACTCCAGAGCTTGGTGAAGCAGCACTGACCTTGACTACTAAACCTAATCCAGCCTCAGTTTGGAGTATACAAGCCACGCTAAAATGATGGAACTTTACCTTTGTAAAGTCCAGAATAAGCAGGACAATCGTCTGTCTACAAGACACATCATGAAAAGCATGTGCAGGGAAAGTTCAGTGGCCTACTGTGGAAAATTAATCCTCGACAGAGGCTTCAGTTGGTCAAACTCCTGTTAACTCTGTCATTCGCTGCAGCCTCCTGGCCAGAAGTCCAAGAATTTTTAACAAGGCCCTTAAATAATAAGCTGGAACTGCAGAGGCCACAATACTTGCGCAAAACTGGGAGGGCAACACGAAAGCGTTTCATAATTACAGTATTAGTCACGAAACAAACGCAACCCAACTGGCATTGCAAGAGCTCTTACCATAAAAAATAACCTAACAACAAATTATTATTAAAATGAATCTTCTGAAGAACTAACACAGCCTGAAAAAGGTACACTACTCATCTGAAAAACTGCTATTTTAGAGTCTTCATATATCCATACCGGTAAGTCGACACTAACGTCTGTGCCGTCCAGCAGCGCCACTCGGCAGGTAATGACGGACTTGGCGTCTCCAGCCGCAGGGATGTGCGTGTTTGCGCGCTGGGCCTCCCGGTGTCGGGCTTTCTCCGCCTGCCTGCGGACGGACCGCCGGCCCAGAGTCCGGCGGAGAAAGCTGAGCATGGTCGGTGAACCGTGTGAACTCCCTGTGAAGAGGAATAAGACGGGTCTCAGTGGCTTTAAACAGCAGGACACTACAGGACACTACCCATTCAGCGTCAGCTGGTTAAGGCACAAAAGTAACTGGTGGGTGTTCAGGAGGAGGAAGCCACGCCGTTGTAGCGTTTCTAAGGAATTGTAAGGAAGTTAAAGATTAGGATGCAGGTAGCAATCTGCCAAATTCTCTCCAACGACGGCACTTGCGTTTCCAACTTTAAAAAAAAAAAAAAACCCAAAAAAAAACCAAAAAAAAAACCCCAAAAAGCCTGTTGCTGTTCAGCGATCCATCATGCGACCTATCCGACTGCAAATACAGCTGACAACTGCCAGAATTCATGCAAACTCCAAATGCAACTATCCACTTGCTTACATTATCATTACCTGTTTGTTTACAACAAACATGCACATTTACAAACGCCACATAGCTCAAACAGATGGTTAGATTTGCGGATTGCATGTGCAGGCTGCATGGCTGTGGCGACTCCACTTGTTGATCCGGAGTCCCGAGACAAAGCGGCACGTACCAGTGGCTTCTCCCGATCCCAGTCCGATCCCAGTACGATCCCAGTGCAGATAGTCCTTGCACTTCGGAACTAATCAGAAACCAGCCTTGTGTTTTGCATTACCCATGCCCATCGCGTAAGCCCTCCTTAATGCGGTGTTCCTCCAACAAGAAATACAAACGCGAGCTAATTTCCCATGTAGCGTTAGGAGGGTGTTTTTCCCTCAGGAAATGACGTTGACCTACATCCCTAAGAGTGGATTTACATTTAAAGGGCCAGAATTTACATGCAAACCACATTTGGATGTAATATTTAGGTAGTGGAATGTTTAATGGCTGCATATCGCCTTGTTTTGATTAGTGTCTATATGCTGAAGGTTTCCAGTCACATAACTAACCCATTTCTGTGATGAGGCACAATGTTATTTCCCCCCTGACGACTCCATCATAAAACTGAATGGAAAAGCAGTGAGTTGCTGATGTTGGACTGGATTGGTGACTACAATGCACAAATCTTTTTATCCCAAGACTACCCAGTCAGCAAAGACATGGTTGGTTTATAACTGAGCTAAGAGGAGCTGGCAGATACGGCCTTAGCTATACTTTCAATTGGCATGGATTTGTTACACCTAAACTGGAATTTGTTTAATGGTATAATACTTTTTTTTCTTCCTCTCAGAATATCCTATTCAGTCAGACACTGAACTGTAAGAAATGTCCTCTAGCCTTAATGCACATGGACATAAATTAAGGTTTATATTTGCAGTCTTATATCAAATAAACTGTAACATCACCTCAAAGTTTTGAAGTATTCATTCTTTATTTCATTAATGAATATTTTGTAATCTGACAGATGAACACTAAATAAAGTGTTATAAACACAAACAAGGATATTAACATTAAAAAGCAATGTAGACTATAAATCGTTTGTGTAAACGTCTGTAGCATTATCTGAAATTGGTAAAGAAATAGTAAGGCAAGCCATATGCAACAAAACGTTATTTAATGAAATGTCACTGTGCATCAAGAATTGTGCCATAATCTCTCCCCATTTTTGTCTGTCACCTCCCTTTACACAGCTGGCCAGGCATTTCTAGGCAATTGCTGGTTTTTACAACAGTGCCACCCACTGGGTTTTTTGAGGATTTTACCACCTGTAGGAAGCAGAAATTCCCAAATGATACAGGGACGCACAGGTGGGGAAGAGTGTTTACTGACTACAAACTAAAGAGAAGTTATATAAACACTTGGCATAAAATAAGACGCTCATATAGCCTTAGGCAGTCCCGTGCAATGTGATAACCCCGAGAGGCAAAGAGAGCGTTTGAGATCGTACTCTTACTACGTGACCTCAAGCCAGTTTTTCCCCTCTTCACTCATTATGATGCCACTGATTTCTAAACGCATAACAAATGTGTTGGGAACCTCCTGTTATTGCCTTTGCCAGCAGGGGGTGCCAGAGTTGGATGCAACGAGAAGGAGAAACCCTGGACGCCCCACCGAAGTCAGTGTGTGAAAACGGAGGAAAACACTGGAGAATAGCCTGAAGTTACATTCCACATTTAATGGCTTGAGCTTTAAAGCAGAAGGAGCAGTAGGAGCAATGAAAGCCTTTATAAAGATGAAAAACCAAAAAGACAAGGGAAGGAATATAGTTACCTTTCTATGTAGTTCACACTGAGTTTGGTGGTTGGTGAAATCGGTCAGTTAAGAGGAATTTGAAAGATGAATGGAGGTCTATGGAGTGTAAAAGCATCCCATGAATAAGGGAGGCCAATCTGGGGGGAAAATGTAGTGAAAGCAGTTAAACAAATGATTAGAGTAAGTCAGTGGGGGAAAGGAAGGGAAAGACTATCCTATCTACTTAAACATTACGTCCTTGGCAAAGTAAAAAAAAAAAAATTGAATGTAACATCACATTCCTTTTATTTAAAAGATTTTTTAATATACAATATTGTATTCACACTGTCCAGAATATTTACAAAATTCAACAATTGGCACAAGTTTTCTTTCTTACAGGTGTCCATAGGGAACAAAAAAATATAATGTCAACAAGACTTTATAAATGTTTCATTATGTATGTCTGAGGAGCTTTCATGAACTTCTCTGGTGGAAAGTGCTGTCCTTTTTCACAAGGCATGAAACATTTAATTTTTCAAAAATTGCTCAGTTTTCCATTTGCCTCAACATATCAAAACCTGAATTTTTATGCTGGATGGGTTTTGCTTGGGTGTTCAGGAGGAGAGAGATATTAATCCTTCCCCTTAACTCATGTCCCTAAAATGCCTGATTCTCAAGCAAAAACCCACATTTCTATTATGCATACGGTACCCACTACTAGGGCTCAAGCTTGACCATGGACTAATTTCCAGTACTATTAGAGGAATATGCAACAGAACTAACATGTAACATTTCATGTTCTGCAGAGCTGTGCAGGGTTCACAAGACTCGCAAGTCCAAAATTGTTTCTTATTGTCCAGCGGTTTCCTCAGTAAGAAATGATGAACCTGAAAATGCAGCATGCTGAACAGGGCGTGTGAAATAGCTGACGGAATGGGACATGGGCTTTTTGATGTAGGTAAAGCTCATAAATTGCTGATTGTTGTGTACAAATATATATTAGCATATTTAGTTTGAATCAGGCTCTCTATAATTAGGCTAGGCTAAGAAAACACAAGAAACAGTTAACAGAACAAGTCAACTTGCTATCCTGAAGCATACACCGCACTGAATCATTTTGCTGAATCGCCTAAGGCCAGGGTCTGGGAAAGGTCATGACGAGGCACGCATACATTTCCACCACAACACAAACACCACAAATGGCCGCATCATAAATACACAAACATACAGTACTAGCAGAGCAAGCCAGAACACCCGCTCATGCGCGTGTACGCTCGTGCACACAGTCCCCTTTCTCTGTTTGTGCAGTGTTGGGTAATAGGCTTGGCAATGATTTCACCGTCATGCAGGCTCGGCATAGTTAGATGCTGTGCTGCATATGCACAAGAGTGTCACCCACTGAGCCGTGCTGACAGCACGATCAAAACCCAGGAACATATGTGATCTCCTAGCTACAGACCAGAAATGGAAAGGTCAGATTATACACATACGTACACACACACATACATACATACATACATATGTGTGTGTGTGTGTGTGTGTGTGTGTGTGTGTATAAAAACACCCCTTGTACAAAACCAACACATGGGGGGGGGGGGGGGGGCTGACAAAAAAAACCAAAAAAACAACAACAACAAAAAAAAACCCCAGGGCCTATACCCATGATGTTCGATTTAGCATGTAATGCACCAACTTTACAATATAGTTGTATGTATAAAGTAATTTCTATATAAAAAAATGCACACATACAAAATTGCCTGCAGCAAGAAGAGTCAACTACACCCCTTGACAGAAGATGAGCTTTTAAGTGGAAACAGTTTATTTCAAGAGAATGTTCAATTCCTGTCTCCTGTCTTTTACAAAGCTATTGCATACGAAACTTTTAAAGGGGGCCTCATGAATAAACTTAAATGTATTCAAGATTTGTAGGCATAAACGATATGTCTGGCAAATGTCAATAGAACTTTTTCTATAAAAGTACAGCTTGTATGATGATAGCCAATTTGTCTTTTTGAGCTGAGGCATTCGAAGAAGGTTCAGTGGCAGTGTGAATGCATAATGAATTCTGGACATGCTGTCGTCAAGACGACAAATCAGGTTTTTCCATCAGCATAACAGCTCTGTTAAGTAGCTGTAAAATGTGAAAAATCCCCAAAAAGCAGTTTTTGTGGGCCTATTCAGACTGATAAAAGATCAGTGATCGCAGCTGTAGCGATTAGACCATGTGAACTACCTGTAACTTGAAGAGGCACAAATGTAAACACTGATGCATGTCCATGACAAACCCCCTTTCCCCCCGTACTATAGAACTAAAGATCCAGTTACGTAAGTACTGTGCACAAAGTCTTGTAAAAGTTGCTCAGTGACGTGTGATGATCCCATCCCAACACTCAATTAAGTCAAGCAAAAAAAAAAAGCTTAAAAAAAAAAAAAAAGACAGCAAGCATGGTCACTTAGGGTTATGGACACACGCACACGCACACACAGCAACTCAAAGTGCTCTAGGTTTCTTGGCAATCGCATGGATTTCAATAAAAACAAAGAAATTAATAAATAAAAACTGTCACCTGTACCCCCATCAAAAAAAAAAACAACAACAAAAAAAAAGCCCCAAACCAACCAACCCCCCCCCCCCCCCCCCCAAAAAAAAACAAAAAACAACAAACCAAACCACCACAATAGGGGTGGGGTTATGGGGTGCTAACAACATCCAGCTAAAGTACTATTATTCTCTTAATGAATAAGTAACACAAATCAATTTATAAAATGCATTTTTGTTCAACGGATAGGGCTCGGCATTAAAACTAAAGCACAATAAATACCCTTAAAAAAAAATACATTTGTTCATCTGCCACACAGGCACCCAGGCCTTGAGTGCATTTCCACTGGGTGCATCTCCATTTTTATTCTATTCCCATTAGCAAGGCGAGCACATATTTAATAATTAAAACAACAACAACAAACAAACAAAAAAAAAAAAACACCCAACACAACTCTTTCTCACTCCCTCAATCAGGACTGCCTTTCTATACTCACATATGGCACTACAGCAAACTCCATTATTTTCATGTTCAACATACATTTTTATATACTTTTTCAAACCCTGGACACTCAGAAGAAAAAGTCCCTACAAGTACCAAATTCAACTTTATTGGATTTTGTTTTGTTTTTGTCTTGTTTTTCCCCTCCCTCTCCTTGAAGCTTGGCAAATAGTCCATTTGCCAGCATAAAGTGCAACAGTGCTTATGTCCTATGTAGGTTATGTTTCTGGCTCAACAGTTTTTGTTTTTTTTTTCTTCTCCATTGCTTTTGGTGTGTTTCCTGGGGTTTTGCGCGGTGCCTTGAAAAACTATGCAGTACCGAACACCCTTATTACGTTGCCTAACGGTCCGAATCTGCCCTAAATGGTGTTTTTTTTTTTTTCTTCAAAGATCTAAAAGGCATTGCACACCATCTAAAAAAAATAAAAATAAATAAAAATAATAATAGTGATACAACTTCAGCTTGGTATTTGTATTACTGTTGGAAATTCCAAATTTCTCTTCTTTTGTTATGACAAATGTGCAAAGCTTTGCCATTGGAACCACCGGAAAACATTCAAATCTAAGATCTTTCCTTGTATGTGGGGGCATCTGCGGTGCAACACTTTTTCAAGGCCCTGAATATCCTCAAGTAGAGCAGGATCCAGGGCTCTGTCTGGAAAGGTCGGCCTTGGGCGCTGTGGGCTTCACTGCTCTCAGTAGCCCTTGCTCATAGACCTTGAGAATGGCCTCGCACACAAACTTGAACTGGCTCTGAGAAAAAAGAAAGCAAAAGACACAAATACATATGACACGCAAGCAGGTGTAGTAGGACTTGTCAACTTAGCATCTTTAAAACTATAGTGCACAAGTTGCCATGCGTTGGAAAGGCAAATGTATCTACCAAGGGGTGGGAGCGAGAGGAAAACAGTAAGGCTCAGTGTGTGTGTGTGTGTGTGTGTGTACATCTGCGGGCAGGCCTTCCCCCTCTCCCCGTGTCTAATTAGCCTGCAGCCGTGCTGCAGCCCCAGGGCAGGAAGCCTTCATTAAGGTCATTACATAACCCAACCGAATTAGAGCAGCTGCTACATCGGCAGCTCGGTTGTGGAGACCTGGCTAGCCCTGTTCGGGGCCACATGACATCACTACACGCCACACACCATCTATCCCTGTTCTGGATCCATACGCTCTTAGGTGTGGCTGATGACTATAAAATAAACTAAACAATAAAAAGGACAAAGTAAAAAAAAAAAAAAAAAAAAAAAAAAAAAAAAAAAAAGATGACAGGAAGACAAATGTTCTCCTTGTCCAAGTTTCAACACAATGAATATTTCACATCTTTGGAGCCCATACTGTTTTCTTCCCTTAATGTCGAATATCCTCTGTGTAAGGGGGGTGAGCTGGAAAACAGAACTCACAGGGGTCTGGATCATCATGGCTCGTTGGTCCCTCATGGTTCTCACAACGTCCAGCGGATACACTGGCTGACTGCACTCCATTAAACACATTGCTGTCTCCATGGTGATGAGAACTCCTGTTCGGCCAATCCCAGCGCTGGGCAGAGAGAGGAGGGAGAGGGAGAGGAGCAAAGATAGGAGGAGAGAAAGGAGAGAAAGGGAGGGGCCATGGGGATGAGTGACTAGAGATTTCTGTTGAGCCCCAGGGTCTCAGTCTTGAGTACAGTTTAAAAAAAAAAGAAAAAGAAAAATTTAAATTCTGGAATTGGTGATCTGAAGAGAGCACATGCACTCCTTGTTAAATATTGAGCTAATCTCGTATGAGAGTCTGGGTAGAGGAGAATGGTGGATGAGAGAGAAGACAAACAAGTCACTGTACTGCTGGGGAACATGGATCTGAAAATAGCACCCGAACATAGGTCTGATTCATAATGTTGTATCATTCACCTCTAAAAAGGAGCATGGACCTTCCTTGGGATCTGTCACAACCACAGTAACTAATCACCTGCAATGCACCACAACCGGCTCATCTTTTCCTGCTCTTTTACTCCGGACCAGAGCCACAAAATCCAAGAAATCGGTGGAGTCATCAGGCACTCCGTGGTCGGGCCAGGCCAGATACTGAATTTGGGTCAGCCCCCTGCTCTCTTCAGTCTGAGGTAACAAAACAAATACAAGCATCTTTCAGAAACATGAGTTTTAGGTTTGGACCATTTGTGTGTGTGCTTTTTAAAATTTACCTCAGTGTGAGTGAGAGTCATGTCTCGAACCAAGAAAGCAGAGGTTCCTTCCTCAGTTTGGCAGGAAACCTGGAATCCACCATAGGTGTCAGTCCCTGAGGAATTGGGCCAGTACTGATGACATTTCACCTGAAGCAAGGAAGTATGGGTTATAAAAAGAGAATACATGCCCCCCCCCCAAAAAAAAACCCCACAACAACAATAACAACAACAACAACAATGGGAAAAGAGTTTAAATTATAGTAAACATTAGCAAATTAGATGGATTTAGAACTGTGCCTTGTGGGACCTCTTTACAGAATCCTTGTCGGAAAGAAGTGGAGGGTAACCCTTACTCTGCCTCTTTCCACCTGAGTGGTGAGCATTACCACCATGGAGGAGCCCTGCTCCCAGGTCATCTGCCAGAAGTCAGTGCATGTGTTGGGTAGGGGCCCTTGGCAGGCGATGTAGCGATTGATGATACTAGAAGCGGGAATTTCCATCTGAAAATTTACCAGCCAAAGACAAACTCAGAAACAGAAGTGTACGGTAATCACTATGCAGTTGTACTTGTATGTACTTGTAATAATTTGGAGCTCACATTTATGTAATTTGCATTGATGTAGTCATCTGTGCCTTTCAAGATGACCCGTGTGGCATCGTCTAAAGTAGAAGGTCATGGAACATGGTAAATATAAAAGCCCCAGTCCAAGTCACGTATTAAAAAGAGGCATGATGATACTCACAAGGTGAGATGTCTCTGTAGCGATTTTTGGAAATGTTTTGAGGTAATTTGGCACATGACATTGTCATTCCAGGCCTTTTACGGTAAAGTTGCTTCAAAGAAAAATAAAAATACCAATGAGTATACATCCTCCAAAGCATAAATTAACAGATGTAGTCACACCAGACACATCCTCCTTGTAGAGCCTAGTCTTTGCCTGATAATTTGATTATATAAGGAAGCAAGTAGAGATTAGAGATTTGAAAAGTTTTCTGTAAGAAATAATAATAAAAAAAAGTCTAAGGACAGCTGACAAGTTCTACATTAGAGACATGTTCTACAGTCCAGCTCACCTCTCCAAAACAGTATAATGCCAAAATGAATGTTTAAAGAGAATGTACCTGCCGTGTTCTACATGTAACACATGCAGTGCAATGAAATAAAGAATACAAAACCATCATTATCTTGTTTTTCCCTTTTCTTTTTTTAAACACAGAAAATTTGCATATGATGAGGCTAAACCACGAGTACCGACTGGATTTAGCACGTCTACCACAGATTTTGCAAGGAAACCATGACCGAAAAAAAAAAAAAAAAAAGGTTCTCTTACAGCCATTCTTCCTCTGTGTGGCTTGAAGCAGATACTTTGTGGATAAAGCACACGTGCGCGTACACACAAACGCACATGCACACACACACGCACACACACACAGCCTGTATGAATAAAATTGTAGATATGACCACATCCTGATAAATGATGTGATTGCTTACATAACCCTTAGGAGGGTTCAAACTTAATGCAACACTGTACTACGCATCAACCCAACTGTTTACGATTACAGGCACCTTACACAAAGTCAAGTGTCTATATATATATTCAGGGAACTGTTACTGTAAGGTCAGCATTTTAAATCCAATCCCATACTGGTGCTCTGTTTTGGTACTACAAAGCTTATAACACTACTATAGTCTACAGATTGTCTGGTGTAGCTGTTCCCTGTTAGTTTTTTAAAAATCTTCCTTACTTTTCTACATTCCTACATTTTCCTGCATTCTTATGTCAGCTTCCAGATAACCGCATAACACTGAGAGAATACAGTTCAGAACGAATCGCTGAACAAGCAAGTCCCAAAAACCTTGCTAAAGTAAACAAGCAGTCCATCAGAGATTTTGCTCATCATGGATACAAACGTAGTAACGTCCATTTTCCCTCATCATTAACACACAGACGACTTGCCCCTTACTGAGAGGAGATTAAAATCAAAACTGTTTCAAGAGTTTGCATAACGCTCACTGCCGACAGGGTTAGTCTTTCTGGCCGAACCCATGCCAATCAAGACTCACGTCGAACTGGGCCAGCAGAGCTCCACCGCTCAGGCCCTCTCGGAGCTGCTGCATGGACTCCGTCCAGGCGTTCTGGTCCAGCTGGGAAGGGTCTGTCGGGGATTTCGCTGGGATGTACTGGAAGTCCGGCTCCATCTCCAGCTTTTCCTCCACCACATCATAGATAGCTAAAGAGTTAAAAGTATGGTTGATTGGACTCAAAATACAGGAATAACATTAGAAACCTTCAAGGAAAGTTCCAACATATAAATCAGTACAGAAGCACTCTCAAATCATCATCAGAGGCTGAATAGTTGGCAGTGCATTACATTAAGTGACATTATCTGGTATTTAGATTAATCTTTGAGAGAGGAAGACGCAACCTGCCCCTGTAAAGCAGGTAGAGCGATGGCTGAATTATAACCTCATGTTCAGCCATTTGGAAGATACATAAAGCTCCCGTTAGGAGACGTACTGCTAAAAAAAGACAGACGAGTGGAAATGTATACTTTAACGATAGCAGAGACTAAAATTATAACCCCTATAAAACAGGCACACCACTCCTAAAATATCCGACACAGTCGCTCCAAGGGAACATGGCGGGCCTATCTGTGGTGCCCCGGCGGCCCGAGCTCGGCTCTCACCATTGGGCCTGACCAGCAGGACGAGCTCCCCTGAGTGGCTTTCGCAGCTGGCCCTGATGAACATGACCACCTGGTCATGGGTGTGCTCGGAAATGTCCCGGCCGTTTATGAGCACGACCTGGTCGCCCTCGTTCAGGCGGGGCACGCACATGTCGGCCTGGGGAGACGAAGGGCACGGTTACGATGGGAATAAAACAGCAAACAAAAAACCCCACGACAGGCCGCACACCGGAGGAATCGAGTGAACGCCTTTGCAGTCACATGCTACGGCCTAGATTCTGTGCTGTATCCAGGAAGTCCTTGAAGGGTTCAAATTGCTAGAACATTTCTATGAGCAAGTGACAGTCAAGTTTTTAATCTCAATTGCTTTTTATTCTTGGCTTCAACAACTGTAGGAGGTCCTAATCTGCATGTCGTTAAATTTGCCTCTCTGGCATAGCATTCTGATCACTGGCCTGCTTTAAGGTGACTCTGGTGATTGGTGTGTCAGAGCAATTTAAAATGTTCCTAAAACAAAACAAATGCTCATGGAATTTTCCTATCGAGTCTGACATATTTATGGAGCAGCTGTTGAAACAGTTAATCAGTATAAACATCTAGTAACTATTCTTAACAATAATATTAAATTTGAATTGAATAGTGATGTGATAGAGGCAGTATTTTGTAAGGAAGCTGAGGTCGTTTGGGGTTAGGACAACCATCTATCCATGTTTTCATTAGTCCTGAAGGACTACTGATTGATTTAGGCTGAGATTTATTGATTTATTTATTTTTTTGTCTTCCCATATGCTTTTAATGTCTGCTACTTAAATTGACCCAGTGGGGTTAAATAAAGTTTATAAAGTCAAGTCCCCCTACTTTGTCTTTTGCATGTTTAGTAACTAAACTAATGTCAGAGTTTAGTAGCAGCCTTAAATAAGGTTTGGTAGTGACCTCATCAAAAGCAATCCAACAGGAGAAGGTTACATACACACAAACTATGACTGACACTTACCGATGTTCCCGGGGCCACCCGAGACACAATAACAGGCATCTTCTGATCACAACCACCCTAGGAAAGAGCATTCAGAAGCTAGAATGTTCATCACCATTCAGTTTAGAAAATTAGCAGTAAGATCTCAATTTCAGACCCCCCCCCCCCCCCCCACCACGCTCTTCTCTTTTTCTTGTTTTAAATTAAAACTACATCTTACTGTAACGTTGAATCCAAATCTCCCATTTTCATCAGGCGTCATCTTGATCAGCACAAGATTGTCATGAGGAACAACCCCATTAAGCTGAGGAGAACAATCAACCCAAACACCATTATTTATGCAGATCCCTTAAAACACATCAACCAGGGCCACTGACGCATGTCAGTGGCCAAATTCTAATTTCCACAGCCCAGGAGAACACGTTGCTTCAATGTGCTTTCAGTACTTTACAACGAGACAGTGAAACTTAATTAGATGCACAGACACGCATAAACACAGCTAAGCATTTTATTACGCTGTGAGAGGGCAACCACATTACAAGAGCAGCCACACTGTTGAGATGTGTGCCAGCCTGCTTCAATAACAGGAACTTCACAATCGTCCCTCCGGCACCGGAGCATGCGATGCACGCATGACGTACCGTCGCCTTCCCAGGAATATCGTATAGCTCGTTGACGTGGTTGTCCAGATCCTGTTGGGAGTGGGAGAGAATGAGCTGGCTCAAGTTTTTCCTGGATTGTTTAGGTGGCAGGGCAGGGGGCAGTCCATCTACACCCTCCGGAGACCTGAATCAACACCACAAACCAACAATGAGTTAATGAAATAAAGGGTACCTCCATGGGTCATACTGGGTCAGCACGGTTCACTCTGTAAGGTGCTGGTGTTAGTGGACGGCAGCAGCAGAGTCCAGAATCGATGGTCCACCGAATTACGTAAGACAGGGCTACAGCTCTCGCCTGCCATGTGTGCACGCAGCGGAAGTGCTGCGGCGGGGAGCAGAGTGGTGCCAGCTCAGCAGTCTTGGCTGCTCCTCGGTGGCAGTCGGCATCGGAGCAGACGCCCATCGCCACTGCGCCCTCCGAAAAGCCACTTAACCCAGAGCTGCTCCAACTGTTGTCCCTGGAGCTGCATGTCACTACAGACAACTAAACGCTACTCTCAAGAGTGCCATGGTCACTGCCCTTACACAACGTGTGCTATAGTGGAGGTTTGTATGTAATTTTAAATGTTCTACTGAAAGCAGTTACCACCAATATGTCGTGTAGGAATGTGTGCATGGGTGAGACAAGCATGGAAAAAGGGGCCTTTTTTTGGGGGGGGGGTTATACATGCCTGCACACACGCCTGCACAGGTGCACACACGCAGAGAAAGCGTACAGTATGTATATGTCCGTGCCCATCTGGCTGGGTGGAGCAGCTCCGATACGTGCCTGGCTTGTGGGCTCAGGCAGACGGAGCAGGTGGTTGTGTCATCCTTTGGAGCAGAGTGAGCTGAGATGAGCAAAGACTACTGAGCGTGGGTGGGGGGAGTTTGGGAGAGGGGTGGGGTAGACCTGTGTCCTTTTACTTAGCTCAGTCTTTCTGGGCACCTCCCTGATGCAGTGTGAAGTGAAGCTTCCACAGGATCCAGTGGACATTGGCCAACAACGGACGACAGCAAAACGTCTGAACGCAATTAACCAAATTCACGTTTATGTAAATGCAGCGAACCTACTAAAGCCCTTCTAAAATGGCCTCGGGATTATATCTGTGTAACAAGGGGCAAAGGAGGAAAAATTAATCATTTTCCACAGCAGGACATACATTTTCAGACCCATCTACTGCAGCAACGGTTTAAGGGGGACAGCCACAAAGAACACAGATAGGCAGTGGGGAAGGGGGAGTTATTTATCTGTTCAAAAACAGCCAGGCGCCATAAGAATACCTGCCAATGTCATTAGGACTTGGTGTATAGCAAGCCTACGGAAAGAGCACAGAGGAACGTGGTGCGTTTTCCCTAGACCGAAGCAATACGCTGTCTCTCAGAGCAGTAAACACCTATAACAGCAGCTCTGAACATGCACAGTTTCCATTTGAGACTCTTTAATGACAGTGACAGAGTGCGAAACATAATTGCGAGCCACAGACACAACAAAAACGAGGAGGTTTTATGCAATAGTAAAAACAGACGTCAAGAGGCAGTGGGGCTGAGTAGAGCTTTGGCTGACCGCGCGCGAGGAGGGGGCTGGCACATGGACTGTCAAATTCACACTGTAAACTACAACAGCCGGGACCGTGTCGAAGGCAGCAGTCTCGAAACAAACATTCGCCAAATCCCCTCAACGTTCCCTTTCAGAGGTCCACAGCTGACCCTTGAACGTTTCACAGCCGCTGCTGGAGCAGCTGTAGATGTTCTGAAGGGTGTTGGTTACCGCGCCATTAAACTTTTGATTCCGTGCCCGATCACTTAGGGATCATTACGTTCTGGCCGTCATTTCACAGGTAAACGTATTTCAAAACCCCATGCTGTGAAACGGGACGCGGTCACGGGCACGGTAGTTGGCGACGTTGACTGGCGCATTCATCTCTGCTGGCGTTGTCGGTAATATTCGCTTCGTGCCAGAGTCTTGTTAAGTCCAAGCGAGGTTTGTGCACAAACAGAGCGGCGGTGCGGCGACCCTGAAGCAGGACCTGCGGATGGGCTCGTGCGTGGATGGGAGACTTACGGCGTGGAATCCAGGCTGATGCTGTTGGCCTGCGTCGACGAGGCCGACTTGGAGACTCGGTGGTTGGTGAATGCAGGAAGGCTGGGAGAGGCGTGGATGATGTGCTCCACAAGGTGGCCCACGGAAGACGGCCGCGTCCTGGGCCCCTCTTGCACGAACCTTGAATTCCTGCTGTGAGTAAGAAACAGAACGTGCAGGCTTCGACCTGATTCACCTTTAACTTACGAAATCAGGCAGGCCAGGCTTAGAACAAAGGGGGAAAATCTTTTGACTTTTCATCAACTACCATTTTCATTCAATATTAATCATTCTTTTATTCATTCGACTTTCAATTGCTAAGTCCTCACCTGAACAACCCCCCCCCATTTAAGCAGCCTCTTCTTGACTACAGCTGCTGCCAATCTGCTCTGCTTAAGCCAAGTTTCCGTGGCTCTCCTCAAAGGCTGCTGACTAAGCTCACCTTGCAATCTTTCTCTAAAGTGGCTTAGACCGCGGACTCCTTAACCCCACGCCACGTAACCAACTACCTTCACACCATCGATTACAGCACGTGAGCTATGGTACATGGGTGTAGGAGCACAGTGTTGAGCGCCACCCACTGGTTGGGGGTTCCGGGAGGTGAACGCGTGGGAAGGCTCTGCGTCTCCAGCCTTTCTTCGGACACGGAGTTCCTGCTCACCACCTCCCAGTCTGTCACGGCCATCATCTTCCTCTCCAGTGGTTTACTGGGAGATCTAGGTGGACACAATACACACACATTCATGATGCAGCATCTGCGTCACATGGAAGGAGAGGGTTGCCAAACCACTTTGACAACAACTCGGGCACAACTGATTTTGCCAAAAGAAGTCACATTAAACGTGTCTGTAGCTTGAACAATGTCCAAAACCCTCTTTGACAGAGGCCACTAGGGAAGGTCACAGTTGTCTCTCGTAATGGCAACAGGTTGATAGCTTTTTTTTTTTTTTTTCTTTTGATGCCGATGTTGTTTATTCAACGGAACTGCAGTATTTCCATTTCCTGCCTGAGATTTTGATGATGGCATGTTTTTGTTTTCCCAGGAAAACTCCAAACGGCATCTCACAGAGATCCATACTTTTCTTGTAGAGTTAATAAGCGTTTCATTTGAATAATATGGACATTTAAGGAGTGTGGAGCAACTTGACTTGTCACCAGTAATTCATCTCTCCAGAAGAGACGTGCCAGGAGAACGTTTCATTCCAAGACTTTAGTCCTGAATACTTTCTCAGTCAGAAAACAAAAGATGAGTTCTGAATACTTTGGATCTTAACTGCAAAAACACATTGGCTATTTAATTACCAGCAGATGAGAGTTCCATGTTATTGTACATATTTGCATAGATACATATACTTAATAGTTTGACCTATGACCCTCGAGATCAAAAAGAACAATGAAGATCCTCTACTGTCTTGCAAGAAGCTGATTACATCCTTTCATACACTTATAAATCCTTTAAATGGTGGAAACTCTTGTATCAGAAGCCTGGCAGTGGTAAATCTGGAATCTGGCATGATTCAGATGTGTTTCCATCCAATTACCTGCTAGCATCAAACATTACAATAACTCCAGCCACGCCACGGTGGGCCGTTTGGAGAGATGACACACCTAATGAACGCTAGAAAAACTACAAATCTCCTTTTTAAAACTATGCCTTTCCAGCAGGGCGTGTTGACTGCGCCGCCAACATGATTAACGGCAAATTAGCACAATTATGCCCAAGTGATTTGGCGAGCATTTAAAACTGCTGCTGGCTGGGTGGTCGCTTACTTCAGACCACTGCTGTAAGTGAACGTTTTTTTACATTTACGTGGTAGGTATGGTGCCTTTGGGCTGCAGGCGAAACGGTCAGCTCAGACATTACCTCGCAAACACCCTGTCTTTGATTCCCTTCTCCTTGCCATACTGCACAGACTGGGCTTCTGTCCTGCCACTGGGAAGAAACAAACATTCACCACAGCGTGTCAATTTGAAGATTGCTTTACACACAACCCATTACTGATCATGCAGAAACAATGGTTTCCATAGCACCTTTTTTTTTTCCTGTTTTGTCAAAACACCTTGGCATGTACAATAAAGTAGACTCGACTGGACCGTCGCATTTTTAGGTTGTGGGCAGGAAATTCCTCACCGGTAGCGGAACTTGGACCCTAGACGGAAGTAGTGCGCAAAGAAGTTCTTTTCGGGCGGCACAGGCCGGTCCAGCCGGAAGAAGGTGTGGTGCTCCACGCACGTCTTCCAGAGGTTCTTACAGGCTCTGTAGTTGACCATGTTGAAGCCCAGTAATGTCTCACGCGTCTCATTCTGGAAAAGGGGTGTGGGGGGGGTGGAGAGTAATAGGGAACCTTCAGCTTGTGGTAGGTAGAAAGAAGAAGAAGAGGAAATGTAGCGAAAAACATGGCATGAGAGAGTCAGCATCACATGCTTCTTCCAGTCATATAGTTTAGAAATGCTGCATGAGCATCACAGCATTTTTGAAGGGTAACTAAGTGAAGTCACGCCTGCAGGAGTGTGCCACAGAGCTGGCTCAACAGGGTCAGTGTTTCACTAAACCAAACGTGCTTAGTTAGGCTTTGATCATCTCCCTGAGGGCAGCGTGCTCGTGTTTCAAAGTCAAATGACATGGATTACCCAGGGCCTTAAACCGTGCTGTTATTACATTTGGTTAAATTGCTTGCAAATACTTTTGGTGATTTAAAAGAAAAAGGTTTTCACAGGAAAATATCAGATTACCTTTACATTAAAAAAATATTATTTTGAAGACAGGTTACACCAAGATTTAGAAATACACCCACCCCCCCCCCCCCAAAAAAAAAACAAAAAAACGTTAAATAGAATACAAGTGGAACATTTAGATTTATAGTGTGATTTATACCCATGATGACATGAGAGTAAGAATTGTATGCAACACTTTTTCCAGACTTGCTACTCATTTAAAAAATGTAAGAACGAACATTTTAATTGTCTGAACAAAAGGAAAAATGATCATAGCACACTGAGAAAGATGGGGAAAAATTATGCTTAAATTGAGGGTCCACTGCTTTGAGCAAAGGCAATTGATTTTTTTCAGTTTTGACTTTTTTGCTTACTTGAGGCCAAACTGAAACATAACCTGCCCTGCCCTATCCCAGCTGGATAGCTGTGGAGTGAATGTCACCAAAGTAATTGAGCCGGTTACATATTGAACATATCTGATACTGATCTAAGCCTGAAGTAAACCCAACATTAACTCACCAACGTAAGACTCCTGACTTGTATTATATACATCTCCAGTTTTAGAAAAGCCTACAGCAAAATGACTGAGGTCAAAGGTAAATCCTGAAGTAAGAGTCTCTCATACACCATTCATACACTGGTGTATACACTACCTCAGCCACCTCAGGTTTATAGACCTCCCACCCCTGCAAAAGCCTTCCTTACTACAGACTGCAAGTCCAGGCAATCAAGCTCACCGCACATGCACCATTTATAGTGATATTGTGCGCAAAAACAGCTGTTGATGTTAATCAATACCTTTGTCAAGCTTGTCCAAGCTCGTCCGAGCTCAGCAGTGCTACTATGAGAACGCTTTGGTTGTACCAGTTGACCTACCCAACTGGTGGGGAATAAACTGGACAGAATAAACAATCAACCCAGCAAGCTGGCACTCCAGGCTCCATGCCCGCTTTTGACCCAACAGCCCTGTTACGCTGTCAACATGTGCCCGCTTTTCCCTCCGCTCTGGCAAGACCCATCAACTCTAAAGCAGCAGGCTCCAGGACTCCATCAGATGCTGCGGCAGGGGACAAAAATGCATTTCTCTGCACTAGGTTTCCAGGTTTTTGAGTTCTGTTGGTAAGATGGTTATAAGCACACCCACAACCTTGGACACTCGAACACTTCAAACAAGTGGGATGTTGTACACTACTGAGTCCTGCTCTTAGAACAACTACCACTGAAAAGGGCTGCATGGTGCATTATTCACACTGCTCAGGAGCCTTCATGACCCAGGAAGTGTGTGTGTGTGTGTGTGTGTGTGTGTGTGTGTGTGTGTGTGTGTGTGTCACTGAGGAGCCTCCACCACAGTTCTGGTTTCAGATCATGCCCCACTCCCTCATGTGCAAAGTGCAGTATCTACTCTTCATAATTAATACGATGTGAAGAGCCCCCTGCTCCCTCTCTCCATCCTACACTCACCATCTCTCTCCCCCTATCCCTCGCTCACTCTCCCTCCCTCTCCCCAAGCACCCTCCCCCCCGTCTGTCGCTCTCCACGATACTACGGATGGCAGGAAGTCAGTGATGTGCTGTGCATTTCAAACAGAGCTTAACGCTCCACGGTTTGACCGCGGTGGTTCGCGCTAACCGCTTCACTGGAAGAGCTGACAGCTGCAGGCGGGTGTGACAACCGGCAGGCTTTTACTGGGCGTGAGGGGTTAAAGGAAGAACGCTGATACCAGTTTCGCCATAATGGCTACGGAGATGACACTGGTTTTATCTTCTCTGTGTTAGCTGTAGGCAGTTGCTAACTTGATTTTATTTCACTTCTGGCATGGGGGGGGGGGGTCCGAAAAGTCTGGATGTTCACTAAAAACATAACGAAAAATTTTCAAAAGTGCTCATGAGGACAGGCAAATCAGTACTTGTGACGCTAGCCAAGGTAAGTTTGGCGCTTGGTGCCCTGCGGGTAAAGTGCAGGGTTTGACTGGCACATTTCAGACTGCACATCTTTTAAACCATGCGGTAGGAAATCTTATGTGCACACTCGTGCCCGAGGTCCCTTTTGGTCTGAGAGTACATCTCGAGCCGGGTGGACAGAACCCAGAGAGACGCACTTACCACTTCTCTTCTCAGCTGGATGAAAAACTGTTTGCATTTAAATGAGATTTTCACAATCTTCAGCCTGCCAGAATGGAAAAAAAAAGAAAAAGAAAAAAGGAAACATGAAGTACGTTTCAGGCTGGAATACTTGAGATGTGCTCTGTGACAGCAATGAGCAACAATATATTGCACATTATAAGCACGCGCGCGCACACACACACACACACACACACCATGACTCATGCCTGTTGAGCTGGCAGCACAATAAAGACACACAAGGGCAAGAGAAAAGTCTTCATGCCCCACAAAGCCACACGAAGCCTTCTCTGGACCGGCAGGCCCAGGGACAAAATAATCGATACCTACAAGCACATGCCATGGGAAGACATGGAACGGGTCCCTGTCCTGGGCTAAATTTAGCCTGGCAGGACAAGCAACTGTGCATCTATTTCAAAAAGAAGATTCTCAGGGCAGCCATTCAGCGTGTGTGTGTGCACGTGTGTGTGTGCGCGTGCAAGCGTTTGTGTGTCTGGGGTGGCTGAGTGAGGAATTAACCGTCATCTGGCAGGCATCTGGGTGTCACTATCCCAGCCCTTGCAATTTCGAGTGAGCTCCACAGCTCAGCACACCCGTGGGAGCTCAGGAATTTCTAAGCATGGTAAAGCCCCCGAGCTAAAGACAAAATAAGAGCGCGTGCTGTAAATATGCACAGCCCTTGCCGCTCTGTTGCGGGAGGAAGGGGCTCGTGGGTGGGCTCTCGGGCTGCTGCGTGGGGCTCTCTCTTTATACAAGACTTCCTTCAGCCATCAATATGCTCATTCAATGCACATCAACAAACTTTGAGACACATATACAAGCTTTGAAACACAGGTACATTCACACATGTGTGCACGTGCGCACACACACACACTTAACATTTTAATACATGATACAAAACTCTAATAAAGTGTCGACCAAACAAGAAGGTTCCATTCCTTCACTTACCACGGAAAGTAGTTAATTCGTACCCTGTTCTTGTAAATTCCTATCCCAGCGGACATTACCCCGATTAAAATTTCAGTGTTGCTTTGATCCTGGAAGAACATGGAAAAGCAAACAGACAGGAAAGAAACTACATATCATCGATGTCCAAACACTCAAACATCAGGCAAGAAGACTGTGCTAAAGTGGAAAAATACACACCACCACATTGGATTTGCAGGAAAGATCTGATCTAATGTGGAAGAAAGTATAATCTGTCATCAAGGTTACATTCTTCCACGGAAGGGTGTGTAAATGTCACTGGGGCCCAGCTGAAAACAGACTGGAGACGTCACTCTAATAACGGAAGCGCGGGAACACTGGGGCTCCTCTTTTTTTGTTCAGTGGCATAGAACACAGAGCAGCCCACTTAATCCTGTCTCTCCGACACACTTCCCCAGAAACGCATCATTACGCATTCTCCCTTTCCCCTGCTCCAGCGAAACGAAGGGGCTTCCGGCCAGACCTCTGTATCATGTTCTCCATCTCTCTCTCTTACGAACCCTCTGTCGTCTCCCTGGAGCCCAATGTGCCAGGAGTCTGCAGAACGTTACAGAATGTGACTGATAGTCACAGTAGGGGAAAAAAATAAGGAAAAAACAAAGCCATTCTCCAGCACAGAGGGCCTTGACGAAGCCCTTTAGATGTGATAGTTCCCAAAAGAGGCTAATGTCTCTGCACGCAAGCGGCACTCTGAACGCTGGTGCTAAAAACTCTGCCTATCGAACACCTCCAGCCCAGCTAATGCGGAGTGGAGACAGCCAGTGATCTCGACAGATCTGAAAAGCTTTCAGCATATTCTTTAAACACCTTCTGTTTTCTCCACACCATTTGTGTGGTGCGTTCATAAAGACGCGAGCACATTTCCTGCCCCTCAGAAAACAGCATGCATGCCAAGACCTCCAAACCTCAACTTAAACGCCACCTGTTTAATCTCCAGTTCTGCTGGAAATGCTCAGGTGTGTTGGGAGCTGGGTCACAGCAAAACCATGCATCGTCCGGGCATCTGGACTGGACTGACTGGTCTCTGTTGTCCAGCAGGGGGCGACGGCGCATATGCTTACCCTTGCATAGTGCAGCTCGACTCCGTAGAGGTCCAGGGCGCGCGCTCTGTTCAGGTAGTTAAACTCGGACTCGGCCGGACTCAGGCCGCTGCGGAAGGAGTCGGAGAGGAGGGTCATGAGAAGAAGCTCCACGGGGGGAGCGGGGGCGCTGGCATGGGCACCACTGGCCCGGCCAACTTGTGACCTACAAGCGTGAGACCAGGGCGCGGAGAACAACGAGACAACTGTTCTTGCCAGGCTGCCGCAGCACAGGCAGACAGCGCTCGCCAGACGAACCCGCCCCCACCTCCCACTTCCTCAAACACACCAAGCAAAAGCTGGAGTTCTGCATTAAGACTCTCACAGTGTTTAATTCTGTCCAGCTGGACTTGTAAACACTATAAGCGTTAACCCCACCCTGAGCTTCTTGCTGTTTTTACACACTTCAGATAAATCATATTAGGACAGATTAGGGCAAATTAACAACTGCATGTGATATTCCGTAAACAGTGTTAATAAGGAGTGATTCCGACACCCTATATATAATGTGTAAATATAAGACCATGGGCTGATATAATGTAATTGGTTAATATAATGCACCATACAGCCGGCAGCACGATATCGTGTGTCACAATCCCCTGGGACTCACCTGTGTTGCTGGTGATATTTGGCTACTTCCTTCTCAAAGCCCTGCGGTTGGTTGGGGATGAACTGGTATTCCGACAGGTAGCCGGGCGCGTTCTCCGCCTCCCTGTAGTCCCCCAGCTCGGCTGGAGGGCGAGACACGCCTCGCAGTCAATGCATACGGAGGGTACCGGCCGCATCACCCGACTGTGACCGCGTGTGTTCTGCTAACGACCACCGAAACCAGACAGCCTCGAAAGGACGCGTTAACAATGCCTTGGACTTAGCGGTTGGTGCAACTCTGAAGCGCAAAGCCAGGAAGATTGATTCTTGTCAAATTTCCGACACGAGGGAAGTGCGTTGCTACTGGTTTTCGGTCCTTGGGTTTCACCAGCCTACGACGCAGCCTAGCAAGCTTGTCAAACGCAAACAAGTGAGCACGGCTGTGGGTTCTGATGCCAAAGCGGTCATCCTTTACGGCCTGCCGCCAGCCTGCTAGGAGCTGCCCCAGCAGAAGCCACGCCACGGTCCTGTGCGCGCACGCACAAGCTGAGTGGGCTCCGGCTGGTTAATGCCGCGTTTTGGGAGGCTTGCTCAGCGCACGTACCTCACACTCTTACAAGCTGGAGCTTGTGCGCCTTGGAGGCTGTGCGGCGCTGGAATGTTCCGTGCTGGCCAGGCGTGAGGCTTTACACAGGGGAGGCTTAAATAGGGGAGAGGCCGCCTTCTCTCTGATCGACACTTCACACACGCATTGTAAACCCCGGCCTAACGGGCAACGCACTGTAACGGCTTCACTTACCATAATTACCAGTATTAATCATGGTAATCATTAATCACAGTCCCTGAAGGACTGTGTGGAGTAGAACCACAGACCAGGCAGTACAGCATCACTCACATGCAATACAGCACATCACCCCAGTTTTCTGCTGTGCCCGACGGGGGAAGTCACGCGCTGCACTACATATCTGGATGCGGGAGAGTTCTAATTCAGACGAAGTCAAGAAGTCAAAGATGCACATCAATCCTCGAGTTTGAGAGCGTTTCTAATTATAGTCCCGCTGCTAGGCTAAAGGGTTACTGATGATCTGTGGAAGAGAAGGTTAAGGGAGAGTTCAAGGGACACTGAGCGGCACAAGTGCTTATGTGAACAATTTCCCAGCATATTTCAAAAACCGATGATTCAGAAAACAGAAGACGAACACGCAGTAAATCATCAAACAAAATATACCCTTATAAATCGCTCCAGATATGCTAAATGGCCTACTGAGGCCTTCAAACAGCATCACTGCTTCAGCAGCAGAGACAGCGGGGAGGACTGTATGCCTTCATGCCTCATTGCACTTCCTCATAACACAGAACAGCACTATCAAAACCTCTTAACTGACTTAACTTGGTCATTGTTCTGGCTCATGTACAAGTCTGGTGCCAGAGTACATTGTCCTGGAGCTGTTATACAAGTTCATACTTACATTGGACAGCATAGGAGGCCAACAGGGCGGCAGTATTGTGCGGGCAGGGCAGCCTAAAAGACACCATAAGAACTGGGTTAACACACACAACGACCATGCAAGGGCGGCAGCTTCAGGGTGCTGGATAATTAGAACACAGTGGCGATCTGTAAGTCGTGTTCGGGCTAAACCGATAATGAGCAGGCTCGGGACACTCAATGACCCCAACTCACCTCCCACTGAGAATGTCCTGCTTGATCTGCAAAAAATACTGGTACCTTTGGAGACAGGGAGAGAGGCAGACGAGGACATGGGCAGAGAAGGAGAGGGAGGGTAGAAGAGAAACAATCATTGAGACAACCTGTGGTCACAGAGAAAATAAACAACTAAATAAATGAACACTTGTTTCCCAATGCAGGGATACATGATCACTTTTAAAGGCTCAAATGGTTCAGATGATGGCTGTCTGTGTAGAGGGGCCCACTGAGCGGTGCGCTTAGAGGGGCCCACTGAGCGGTGCGCTTAGAGGGGCCCACTGAGCGGTGCGCTTAGAGGGGCCCACTGAGCGGTGCGCTTAGAGGGGCCCACTGAGCGGTGCGCTTAGAGGGGCCCACTGCAGCAGTAAGTGTTGTGGGGCCCACTGGGCGGAGTGTGTAGAGGGTCCACTGTGCTGCTGTGGTGCATGTCTGACAGGTAATCGGTTACTCAGTCACAATAAGGACTGCTTGCTCGCTCAGACTCACCGTGTGTACTCTTCCTGAAGTTTGCTAGGGTCGCTCACGAAGAACTTCACCCGGAAGTTCAAATGATGAGGAGAGCCCCCTGTAGCAGAATAGCGCATGAGCATGCCAGTGAACACGGGGAGCCAATGGCTCGCGTTAACTGTGTGGTTAAGAGACATCATTCAGTTTACTCACTTTTTAACTGCTTCCTGATGGGTTTGTTGGGATCCAGCCACCTCTGTGAAATATTGATGACACGCGAAAGGGACGGGGAAAAAATAAAAAGACCTCAGCAACAAGGCAACACAATTGTACTCAATAATTCACTACGCTGGCTCTCTCTGATATACAGAGGTGGGGGTGTTCTGATGTGCAGTTACAGCACAAAAAGCCAGACTATTTTTTCGACAAGGTAGCCATTTAACTTCGATTTGGCCCCAGCTGCAGAACAACGCTATCGACCCACTGATGGTGCATTAGCTGACACCCTAAGGCCTTCCTTCAGTATTCTGCTCATTATGCAAAAGAAAAAAAAAATATGGTCAAACATTTCAGGAAAGAGGGGGGGTGGGGAAAACTAGGATCCCAGATGTGTAGAAGTGGCGATTCCATGTGCCGTCGGTGCCGTGGCCTCAAACTGAATGGTGTGAAGCCACGTTTTGCCCTACATTGCTAAATCTAGGCCTGGTCCAGCAGCCATGTGAGCGCCCCCTCCGAGGATAATCTACAACCGCTTCAAAAGAGCCAATCGTGGGAGGGAGCTGCGTCAGCCCTGCCCGGCTCCGGGTGTGACCTCTGAACTCACCGGACTGTCAGAGGACTCGTCAGCCAGGTGCAGCCCAAAATAGTCTCTCTCAGTCAGCTCCAGGTGCTTGAAGACTGTGTCCAGAAGCACCTGTCCATGATCGTGTTTCTGCAGGACGAGGACGCACGCACGTGCACACATGCGCGCACACACACACACACACACACACACACACACACACACACACACACACACACACACTCTTACACACTTTTGTCTCAAGCTTGCCACAGTAAGTATGTTTTGAGCCACTTGCTTGAGAGTTAAAGACAACAAGGAGACCTGACAAGCCAAAAGACTCGAGTAACAGAACACTGCACTCTAGAGGGCTCTACATCTGGGTGGCTCTAGATCTTGGTGGCTCTAGGTGATCCTTCTTCTCCGTATTGACATTTACAACGTTACAAAGCTGCATACAGCCCATTCTGATTTTGTATCTAGGCTACCGCATGCACCATCTCTGGCAGAGACGGCTTCTCAAGAAAAAGAAGAACTCGGGAGACACTGGCAGTGCAGACAACTGGACTCGTCCTGTTTGCTGTTCAATTAAATACTTTACAATTTCTGTTCACTGCCCTCTTATTTCTCTGTCAGACAGAAACAGTCTAACAACATTCCAGCTATGTCTTACAGACTGAACAATCATGTGTGTGTGTGTGCGCGCATCTCTACATGTAATGTAACACTGACCTATCTATTCTCATGAGTATATATTTGATGAAGCCTATAAATCACTGCAAATGCTGTAAATGTAAATGCAAATCAAACGAAAATCATGCACAATATCAAATTACCAACCACTGAAGTGTAATCAAAGTTTATCAAGCCTTTCACACCATGAGCTCTGACTTATAGGTCATGTTACCAATCAGTTAAAGCAAGAAGCAATCAAAGTTACAAAGACTTCCTTTATCATGGTACAGTCCTGAGAACTGTTTTTCTGCTGACTCTAACCAAGTTAACACCAAATTCTTGGAGGATGTTTCCACCATCCAAGGCGGAAGGCGTTTATTGCGCATTAGTCACTTCTCAGTGTTTTAGGTGCAGGAAATGGAACAGATCCTGTCCTTTCTGCTTCCTCCCATGCCCATGGCTCTTTGAGCTGTTCGCCAAAATGAGACAGATTATAACACCACTGCAGCCTATTCTATAAGGGCAAGCTTACTGTGTGTGTGTGTCTGTGTCTCTGCTAAAGCCCTGCCTGAGGTGGCAGTACGAACTGGAAGCAGGAATATGCAGCGGATCTTCTAGAGTGTGTGTGAGACACACTAAAAGCAAAGGGGCCACTGTACTGCTTTAGTGAGCTGCTGGTCTGCTGCCACACTCACACACGCTCAGCAGAATTAGTCGCTGTGGCCAAGGCAACACCCAATAGGTCTCTCTCTCTCTCTCTCTCTCTCTCTCTCTCTATTTCCATTGACATGTGTATTACAGTAGCTAAATACTGCTTTGTCCACCAACCCTTACTCTATCCTCAGTAAGCAAAAGGAAACTTTTGGGCTCTTCTTGTTCTTTCTAAAGGCTTGTACACTAAAAGTTAACATTTTGCTATTTTCCTGTCACTCTGGGAACTTTTGGTCCTCACAAAAGCTCCATTTTCCACATGGCTGTGGATGTGGCCAGGGACGCTGGGCTTTCAGGAGAACCTGGAACGGCCTTAAATACAGACAAGGAAGGAAACGTATGTTAAAGCTGTGAAGCCCCGCAGATGTGGAGAAGCTGATCTGGCATTAGGCTCCTACTCAAACATCCAGATCTAAATGACCACAACTATGCGGAAGACAAAGGATAAATGATGAAATATGTTTGTGTGTGTTTTTAAAATTCTGCAAATAAAGGGAAATGGCACTCAGGAACTGGATTCAAGCAGAGTCCCACAGCGTCCCAGCAGGAGCGTCGAGTAGAACAGGGAATGGTATCGGATCCTAAACAGCAGTAAAATGCCTCCCATGGCCTCCCGATGGATAAATGCACCCCCGTGTAAAACAGAAAGCAAGCTCCCCGGATCCCAGCTGCAACGTCTGGACCGGGCTGAGAGGAGGTGTGGGTGGGGGTAATAAAAGGATCAGACAGCACTTGTAATGCTGACAGAGAGAGATAGATGGGGGTCGAGTATCGGGAGAGGACGGGAACGGAGAGGGCCCGCGCGGCGGAATGACAGACATGCGAGCTGGCAGGAAACAGCTTGTCCTAGAATCATCTCACAACAGCAGAAGCTGCTAACGGTTCCAACAATGGAGACTCCCTGCTGAGGGAGAGCTGTGGTAAACTAGTGACGCAACAAAGCGATACTTGGCAGTACTTCGAACATCGCTGGGCTATAACTCCTCTCAGCAATAGGCTGCATGGCTTATATGATCGTTAACAACCTTTTTTTTTTTAATTTACAGTAAACTTTAAAAATCAAGTTCACAATAACTGTAAACATTGAATACAACTCAGCTTAACTGAAAAGGCTTTCAACAATCACGTGATGAAAACATTTTTCTTAGCAAAATGCACTAAAAGAAATAAAGTCCAATCTGCCTCAAACTAACATCTGATGTAGTTTCGCCAAACGGTTCCCACCTTGACTACTGTCTTCCTTGTGTCAATCATCCCAGATGAGGTACTCTGTACCAGGAGTACACAGGGGTATATGGATGTTTACAGATGGCATGTAAAACATTTACCCAAATCATCAACAACTAGAACACTAGCTGTTTCTTAAACACTTCTGGGTATTTCTGCTACAGATACCAAGTTCACTTTACCAAGGTTAGACACGATGCGCGACAACTTCCCCTTATCCTCCATATTGTAATGAAACATCTGTTTATACAAGTGGCGTAGGGTTCCATTACTTTGGAAACTTTCTAGGACATGACAACAGCAACAACAGTGTTTTACTGTGACATAATGCTCTCATAAATGGCAGTAGAGTTTGAGCTTGAGTCTGCTACATGATTTGAAGGTTTTCTGCTCTTGAAATATCACCTTTACTAAGGTTACCCTTAATTTAGCGCACGGCTGCTTTACTGCACAGCACACATCTTTCGGGTGAATTAGGACTAGTTTCCCATCACCCACAGAGACGTGCAAGCTGTGTGTCTACTTACAAATGCACTTGAAGACAGTGTCCCCTATGCTAGGTGCAGAGTTACAAAATGTCGTCACCCAATTCTAATATTTACAGGTATGCTCGGGTTTCTTTGGCTTCTTTTCGTCACTGCAGACGTAACTCAAACCACCACTGACAAGCAGGTGTGAAATATTTATAGAGGCCTACCCAATCACAATAACGACGTGCGCCATGGTGACCTACACTGCGCCAACGACGGCCTTCCTGTTTGTGTGTGTTCACCGCCCCCATGGACATTCTCCTCCTCATCCTCGTGCTTCTGTATGCGGACACGCATCAACCTCGGGGTGGGAAGGAACCAGTAGAGCAGCGGACAGGGACGGCAGCACATCCCAGTAAACTTCCCAAAGGACACCAACGTTCTGAGCTGTTATTACCATTATTAACAAAGTCGTCTTAACACTTTGTGATTACTGTTATTTTTAAGCAAGGTAAAGCCTTCTTGCGCGAGTGTTTTTCTGTGGTCAGGACTCCTGCACTGGGTCCAGTTAAAGCGCCGGGCAAAGGCAGTGATATCGCGATCAGCGTGACCCCATGACCTCACTGTGGTGTAGTTGCCCAGATGAGGTGCAAGGGCAGCATCGTGGGCACGCACGGGCGTGCATGTGCACCAGTGACGCAACGCCACAGGTACACGCTTGTACTTGACTTGGAGGAACGCCGAGGGAGACTCCGCCTTCTGGAGGAATGTCAGGCACGTAACCAAACTGTGTGCAGAATGTAGCCACCACCATCCAGGGGGCTGCGTGCACATGGGTGCGTTATACACAATATCCTGGGTGGGAAATCTCAAACTTCACTTTAGCCAGTGTTAGCACCCAGTATTGTTGCATCTTTAAAGAATCAGGTGCACAAATGCAAATCTATTCTTGTTGACATAGCTGTATTTGGAAAATAAAAATAAAAAATTATTTAAAGACCACAAAAGCTTAACACTTATTAACCTGTTATTGAAGTAATTACTGCTCATCTTTGTGTCAGATTACTAAAAACCCAGCCTTTACTTTCTTCAAGGCAGAGCACTGCTTACCATCAGAGCCAATCTTTTTGGCTCAGGTTTTTGTCTGCCCTTGTTGTTCTGTGTACTAGAGACACCATTAAAGCATGTGCTCGTGTGGATTACCCCATTAAGGTTGAACGGAAACAGGCATAAGCTAAAAGCATGTGGGTGTACTTACGTTAACGTTGAAGGGCTGGATGGTGTTGTCCAAGAGAACGATGTTGCAGACCACCTCCGTGTGCTGCCTGTCGCGCGCCAGCTCCGATGCCCGGACATTGTAGGATCTGCTAGCAGGCAACCGGAAGCGGGCGCTCATTACGGTCCAGCCGGAGTCTGTAGCACAAGGATGAGGCCACTTCATGAAGACACACTGCAAGACATCACCATACTCAGCCATATCACCATAATCCTATCACCATACCCGGCCATATCACCATAATCCTATCACCATACTCGGCCATATCACCATCACCATACTCAGACGTATAATCTTTCGACAGCATGCAGACCAGATCAAGCTGAAAACACACGTGCACAGGTACATAAGCTCTTGCACTTTCTCATGAACAACAAGACCAAGCAAGCCAAGGAGATGCACAATGATACAGTAAGCAAGACAGGACAGTTTTTCCAAGGGCTCTCCTGAGTGTAAACATGTGCACCAGTCTACCACACTAGAACTCTTCTAGCAGCCATGGAGGCTCAGATGATGGGAATCGGGATAGTGTTAAAACTAGTTAAGGCCTGTAGGCCCAGAAGGCTTTGTACAAAACTAAGGTGGTAAAAAAAAGAACACGCAGCATGAAGAAATCTGTTCCCCAAACAAACAAGCCCTTTGGCAAACAAGGAGCCCTGTAGTTTGTTGGTAACAGCATGTGAACCGTGACATACCTATGGAAGCTGAAATTAACCACTCAACTGCAGAATCAGTGGCCGTAGAATCAAGGGCCAAGGATTTGAATGCAATCTTGCTGTCAACCTTGAGTCCTGCAAGATCCGTCACACACCAAATCGGGTTTGCAGGCCAGTGAGATTGTGTGAGCAGCAGTTATGACTGGCATGGTAAGCTGATGCTAATCAGGCTGTCTCCAAGCCTCGGAGAACCCCCTCCACAAACACCCCCTCAGCTTCATCCTCACACCCTTATCCTCATCAAGGTCGATTTAAAACGACTTTGACCTGGAGAGGCACGTCATGGAGTTCTCAGCCTTGCGCTTTGCCAGACATCCCTACTAGGGAATTGCTGGTCTACAAGTACATACTAAAAAGGTGTCTGTACGTGTCTGTGCATGTCCATATATGAAACTTTGTCCACAATGCCAAGTTGCCCGTTGCCCTACCATTCAATCGGACCAGCACATTCTAGAATGTAACAGAATGGGCCCCTCTCTCTTCTCACCTACTCGGTGAGCTTTACACTTGTCTAAATCTCACTCATTTGCTAGTGAATCACTTATGACTGCATGCATAATCCAGTCATTTTACTTATAATCCATTTTTCCCACCCCATTTGGCTGAATGTCAAATGGTCATTATTCCAATTACACTATGGATTTTCCTAAACGAGACTTGAAGCGTTCTTGAGAATGCTTCCAACAGACCTAACTCAGGTCATCAGCTAGTCATCAGCTAACAACCCTCATTAAAAACAGGCATTTCGGAGCAGGCAAGAGATGGGCAATCACTTGGGCACGGAATGGTTAAAAAACCCCACAAGATTTATCTGATTATTCCGTCGATCACTAAATTCTAGATGCACTGTGCACACACAGATTCAAAAGACCACTTGTTCGGCCCTGCGGATACGTGCGGCTGTGTGCTCGCAGCGGTAACACTACTAAGCTTGATAGTCATACCAGCACACCTCCACTCCCGTGTCAAGCCTTAATGCAGCGCCGATTTCCCACCGCACAAATGCTATCCAGTCAGCAGTGGTCCTCTGGTCAGAAACTGACAAGTGGCGGACTGGGTAGGTCCGCTGACAAACTGTCCAAGAACCTAAAAACTGAGTTCAACATCAATAGTAATTTTGCCAAATGAGTAAATGCTAGAAACCTAGAAAGGGTATGGCAGTTATTGTCTGAGGGGAGGCCGGTGGATCATGGGAACTGAAAATCATAGGATATCCTGTGGCCCAAACACACACTTGCTGCTTTTTTGCACCAACTTTGACTTCTGTAGGACAAACACACTTTCCTGCAGTGCAGCCAGCCAATGCCAGCCGGTGGCAAACTCACAGAAAACATGATGTGCAGCGGATTTCCAGTCAACCAGGCGTTTCTCCTGACTCAGGTGTGCACACGCATGCATGAACACACACAACACATACACACACACACACACACACACACACACACACACACACACACACACACATCCACCAAGTCCACAGGCGCTTGTAACCAGATCTGAACAGCACGCACACCTCTGTAGCCAATCTCTGACAGAGCCTGATATTTTTGCACCCTCTGGCTACATATGGCACAGCACCCACGCGTAACTACTGAAGGAAGTTATAAAGGGGGTGAAAAATAGACACACACACCCCCAAACAGATTGGATATAGAGGAGCTGAAGAAAACCTTGCTGACGGTGGGGAATTTGTACAAATAAGCATTTTCAAGTACACTAATGTTTGTAGTATTACCAAAAGGCAAGTTTTAAACAACCATTAACAAAAAATAAAAATCCTTTCACATCATCCATCAGCATCCTCACTAGCCGTTTCAGTGCGCCAGTGTTCAGAAGGTGCACCGTCAGCACGGGCTCTCGGCCGAGTCCAGCCCGGTGGTGCCTGCTCTCAAAGAGTAATCATCAGAGATTACCCTAATCTCTTAACAAGCTTCCCTGTTTCATCTGCAGAGTAACAGTAACCTTTGCCACACATGAAACCACTATAGCAGCGAAATCTACCTAATCTCTTAATCCTACCTGAATTAAGCCCATCTAGGCTGGCTGCTCTCACTTACTTTTGTTTCGGCCAAGGCAACAAGCGCTGCTCCAGTCGTACTTGTCCCGCTGCTGTCCTGAGCTCAGTGCCGGAACTCTGGCCACAGGTAAGGCAGTACCATGACAGTACCCAACGGCTGGTACAAGAGACCAACACATAGTTTAAACCTATTATAGTCCAAACCTATTCTAACCAGTCGACAGCGCACCCACACTAGCCACCCAAAAACAAACAAGCAAACAAACAAACACCATTTAGATAAAATTATGACATTTTGCATTTATGCTCCATGCTCATTATCTTTAATACAATAATGACATCAATTTTGCCTCCATTAGCATCAGAGTGCAGGGGGAATTCCTGCAGGGCTTCTGCATGCCTACAGGTGCAGGTCAGATTACTCAGCAAATGGACTGGTTTGGTTTGCAAAGGAATTCTGATGACACATGAGGGCAAACATTTTAACATTAAATTAATGAAAATTATATACTACAAAATACAGCTCACCCCCTCCTTTTCTTGACATGAAAGCTTTTTGCTTACTGCTTAAATCCTCTCATTGTTTCTCTCGGTCCGAGCACTGAATTAACAATAATAGGGGGAAAAGGAAGCAGCCTGGTTTTGCCCATCTGAAACACGCTGCAAACGTCTGAAGGAAACTAGTATTCAAGCATTCTCCTTCACTTAGAACGTTTAACTAACATAACACTTCATGAAGAAATTCACACTGCTGTCTTGTGAAGGCAGGACATTTTTTAGCAAGATGCAAGTTCTCATTTGTATTCCTCCTATCTGGGCTGTTTTTGTCATTTCTATTATAGTCACATTCCAACCCCCTGGGGTGCGTGTGTGCGCACACGCGTGTGTGTGTGTGTGTGTGCGCACGCACACACAAACACAATCGCACAGACACACACACAATCTGTCTTGAGCCAAAACATTCCCAGCTATGCTGGAATGAGATCAGAAAGAAATGTAAGCTTGAAGACATCATCAGTAAATTTACATGGAGATTTTTAGGAGTTCCCCCCCCCCTTTTTTTTTGTTTGCTGCACATTTCCTATCTACATGTCACGGTTATACTTACAGACCCACAGGTGCTTACAAAAAAGAAACAGCATCTACTTCAGTGCAGTAGCCTGTAGTTGGTGACCTTTCCTAATGGGCCGGCAGATAAAGGAGCCAAGATCACTGTTTTAGAGAAGCCCAAAGCAGCACTGAGACCTGTTCCAGTACTCTAGAACCTTTTAACCCATTTTAACAAACAAGTAATATTTACTCAAGGATGACTGTGATAGAGATTTGCCAGCTATTTGCTTCAAGTAACACAAAGGAGCATTAAGATGATGGCACCAAACAGTACATCCTCAAACTGGTTCAAAAATGACTGGTCAAAATGAAAAGTGGCATGTTATGTAATTGTTCCCAGTTATCACAAGGAAATAAATTCCAGCCACTTTTTAGGATACATATAAACTCCTGATGACCGGATGGTTTAGGTGTTTCAGACGTAGCTCTTATTTCATGTTCAATATGACCAGCAACTAAGATGTTATGGACATGACAAATGTTACTTCAACTCAGTTCTGTCATTACTCACAATACACCATTACAAATCTCCTTAATTAACGGTACCAACGGTGGCCCACAAAAAGTCAGATATAACAATGATTACAACACCAAACAGTAGAATTAATAACAGCAACATTACAACAAAGGAGAGTAGTAAGCAGACAATACATTGTATGTGACTCTCCTTGGTTTTGTTTAGCTATTATAAGTGTTGAATGCGGCACCTTTATCAAAGATTAAAAAGCGTGAAACTCATTAATTTTCAGTTTAATCTCCCATTCTTATCCATAAACACTTAGCTGTCATGTTAAATACAAATCAGTATGACAGATGTCATTTTGCACTCCCACTTAAAGTGTTCATTGCGGAGTTAAGGTGAAAGAGACTGGTCTCGTTCTTTCACTAAACATGTCGATTGTGTCTCCCAAAGAACAAGAAAACAAAAGTACCACACAACCAATCATTTGTAAGATTTTCAAATGATTTGTTCATAACTGTTTAAGCTGGATAAATAATGGAGTCTTACCTGAACACTTAATAATCAAGGCCTCACTCAGCATTTCATCCTCTGCCTGATTAGCTAACCATGTCTCACCTGGTGCCAGGTTCAGTATAACTACATTCTGCATTACTCATTCTGTGTAATTCATTAGGATGACAGTCAGCTGCGTGCCATCTCTCTGAGAGCTACTGAAATGTGCATGACAGGAATTTGGTTCTCTGTTCTGGGCTGCATGAGGAAAGGACGAATCATCTGTCCTGTAATAGGGACAGGAAGCTTTCCTTGGTAAGGTGAGGCAGACAGAACATGCACAGAAAGGCATTTCCCCATATCGGGCATGCCTCCTTCTGATCCAGCCTGGACAAGTCCCCAGTTCACCCTCCGTCTGGACAGGCAACGTCAGGACTAGGGCTTACAGGGGGCGGGGGCAGAAGTGGTGGGGAGTTGTTTGGGTAGTAACAGAGCAATTCTATCAAATATCTTATTAATGCCAGTTACCTTATCTCTAGCTAGCTAACTCTGGCTATGTACAGTGAAATACAATTAAAATACATAAGAAAAAATGGGTTATGTTGAACTGGTAAACAAAACAATTGATTCACTAATATTCTAAAGGACTATCATCACTACTGAAACACAACAATGAGGTGATGTGTCATCAGAAAGCTTTTGCATATGACTCATGTCTTGATTATATCGTAAGGAAAGGGTGAAAACAGAATAGAACTGAACTAATCTTTGGTCTTGAAAAGAATCAGAATTCAATAAGGTAATTGAATGTATACTGCTACAAACTGAGACCTTGGACAACTGTTGCACTAGCAAATAGCCAAACTGGGTATTTTTAATAGCTGGACAAATATTTCTGAAATAATTTATACATAAATAAATAGATTTTCAAGGTAATGTCTCTTTCTTTGGCCTAACTTTGTTTATATGTGTAGCTTGGTTACTGATGATGGTTGATTCTTTGCCACGCTGGCCTTAAAATATTAAAGAAAACAAAAAATCCAACATAACCTGTTTATGCACAGACTGAAAATACAACAAGCCAATGTCCTAACCCTTTAATGACAAACTCAGATGGGCCTGGCCAGATATTTAGACTACCAGTAAAAAGTGGGCAGGTGTTAAACAGCTGCCCAGGCAACTGTCTTTGCTGAGCCCCTCTCGTCGACCCCCACGTCGGCACCGGCGGGTCTCAGCTCAGGTGTGTGCCAGCACCTACTCAACCCTGCACCACAAGCCAACTCACTCAAAAACACCAGCAACGGGACTTTTAGTGAATTCACCTCTTCAAATGAACTGAGAATGCACCATCAGTTCAGATCTTGCGTCCCAAAACACTGGCCAAGCTGTTGCAATGCAAATGCATTACGGCCAACATATACAGGCCAAACATATGCAAGGCCCACAGCTCCCAATGTTGGCAGGGTGTGTTGCACTTGCAGCATAACGATGCAACAAACTCACCGTCACATCCCATGCGAAGGCATCATTCGAGGGCTGAAATTTCTCTCTCTCTCTCACTCACACACACACACACACACACACACACACACACACACATACATACATACATACATACATACATACATACACACACACACACACACACACACACACACACACACACACACACACCCACACCCACACCCACACCCACACCCACACACACCCCCTCATGTGGGAACCTGTTTTGGGGCCGTTTTTCTACTCGACTCTCAGGGTGGATGAGCTATAAAGATCAGCTTTATTCTGCTATACCGGAATGTCACCGTGTTGTTACTGTGCACGTACCATAACAGAAGAACTCGCTTTTACTGAAAACGAACAGGCTGCACTGCAAAGAATATCTTTAGTTTGGATAATATAACTATATCTATCCAGCGCTAAATATTTATTTACATTCGCCAAAGCTTCTAAATGACAAACTTAATCAGAAAACACGGTCTCAATACCTTTAGGTTAGCTAACATTACTGTACTGCACCTATATACTGAAAATGGGGCATTGCAAGCTACTAACATATGTTGATTTTTTTCCAACGTTATTTACCGTTACCGGGTTTTTTTAAGTAATAAATGCTGGATTTTGCCGGACAGAGCCTGGAACTGTCAGCCTAAAACTTTACTAACCTAACCGAGCTACGCAGAGATCCTGGCAGTTAGCGCTGCTGGCTAGGTTAGCTAGCTGGGTTAGCTATTTCGGTAGCATTTCAGTCTTCAAAATCCAAGTTATGATGCTAATAATACCTCAAACACTGAAATACGAGTTAAAGGTTCCTCTTGTTCGGGTGTTTGGCGATGTAAAAAGAAGTCTTACCGTCATAAACTGCCTCAGGGGTGTCCAGCTTTGAGGAAATGTGTTGTTCAGAGACGAGAAACGGCTAGCAGGAGAAAACCCATCGCGAGACGCGCGCGCGCGCGCACGCACACACACACACACACACACGCGCGCGCGCGCACTTTCGCACCGGGGGGGGGGGGGGGGCGGCAAGACCGCCGCACTAGTCACGAATCCAGCCCCGCAGGTCCGGTGCATGGGGGGACGGACGCGGCCGTGGGAGCAGCCTCGCAGACCAACGCCTGCGTTTACCACCGCGTAGGGGCTTTTTTCCGCCGGAATCGCGCTTTTCGGAGAGCTTGGCCCCCTCTCTCTCCATTCATAGACCCAACCAGGGCTCCAGCGCAGGGAGTGGACCGGGGGAGTCTCGGCAGCGCCCGGGGAGCGGGGGGTAGTTAGTCATTTCTGAGACAACGTCAGGACTACACATTTACCGTGGTTTTTATGAAGCCTGATCAGAGCTAAATAACGAGCGAACTGGGCGATTCATGTAGCTGGTGAAAAAGGTCGATGTAGTTACAGATCCCAAAAAACGAGAACGAACGAAAGGTTTTGCTTTTGTTTGCACAATTGCAAAAATGATAGTGTTGTGTTAAAATGAACGGGTACGCTATAAAAAGTTGATTTAGTGTCGTAAGAAGTAGAACGCGGCCAGTGTGGTAGTGTGAAACTGTTTCTGCAAAGAACAGGGACATCTAGTGGACACTTGCGCCTACTACGTGGCCAGAAGGCGGCCGTGTTAAGATATGTAGTAGTTTATTAATAGACTAAACGGGTAGTAACTTGGGGTTAAATGGGTAAGGGTACACCAAGTTATGACGTTCAATTCAGACAGTACTGAGATCTTTAAAAACCGATACGGTAGGCAAAGCATAGCCTACTGGAAACTCCGAAATACCAAGGTGAAGTCTAAAAACCAAGCATATAAAATGTTATAAAGAAAAGCTCCAGAACTTTCTTTAATAACAATTTATTATCTTTAATTCCAAATTCTCTTTAATTCAAATTTAAGTCAAAATACTTATTTTTGCAACCTCACCCTGACTGACACAATGAATTTCCCACTGAAGAGATTAAAGAGCCCTCCTGATAGAATTCTTGTTGGAAAATGTAGGAATTGAATTTATTCGACAAAACCGAAAGACAAAAAAAAAATACACTGTCTACATTTCAGACAGAAATACAGACATTGTAAAAGCTTTACTGTAAAGTGTTCACTAGTGTACCTTGGTATGGAAATATTTAAACAATGACTTTTTTTTTTTAATTGAGTTCGACGCTAGGCACCAACACAGTCAACATTTTTGGTCCATTTCAAGATAGAGAATACATTAAAATTACCCCAAATAATGTGAATCAAAACAAAATGTAAAGTGTCAGCAATTAAATAAGATGTTTCTAATGTCTTATACAAAGTGAGTATTTGCTTGTCATTGCTTCCATCACTTAGACATCAATGTAGCACTGTGTGGTTATCAAACATTACTTGACCAACATGAATATGCATTTCAAATATATTTTTTTTTAGTATGCACACCTCAACTAAACTTTCATTATAACCAGACTAAGACAACATATTTAGGACGGAAGAGACTTCTCCCAGCATTAGATTATGGTCTTTGTATCTTTAGGATTCTTTAACTCAATTTTCAACATTTTTAAAGTAATTTTGGTCCGTCTTTAGGACTCTAATGTCACGGACAAGACAGTGAGATTCATATGAGCTTGGACACAGGTTCTTACATGTACAGTATATTACACACATGTACTGTACCAGATGTTAAGAACTGCTGTCTTTTATATACCACAGCAAAAATATTGAGCAAATAATACACAAAAAATAATTTCCCCCCCCTAATAATCTGAAGCAGTAATTTGGTTTAGTTGATTTATTTCAAGTCCCCACAGCATCCTTTATGTTCTCTTCTTTCAGAAGACTCAGAATACCATCTCGCCTTGAAGTATATGGTGCATGTTTCAGACTCAGCAGACTAGAAGGAAACAGATTTCCACTTGGCGCGTACATTTCTTCTCCCTTTGGCCCCATCAGTACACGCAGGGTCTTATTCCGAGACAAGATCTTCTCATAAAACTCAACACCGCCTTTTGCATAGTCACGGGACAGGCCGGCAGCCCGCTTGTCTGAGCGGTACTCCAGCCATTGGCTTACTGCGTCAGTGGCTAAAAAATACGACACAGCTCCCAGGCCTAATGCAAGTGCATTAGCCCCTGCTCTGAAGACCACAGATCCAGCATGGAGCCCAAAGATCTGTTTGAGAGCGATGCTGTAGATCCAAGCCCCACTCAGGCACGCCGGCGCTACGGCAGCATGCAACACGGGCCCGCCACACTCCAGCCGAGCTACCTCTCGTGCCACAGAGAACCTCTGAGCATCCAAGGACAACACTAGGGCGTCTTTCAGAGTAGCACCTGCCTCACTGCCCCATTCCACTTCTCGGCCATTGATGAGAACAGTTCGGTCAGTGATTCCAGCTGAGTCATCTGGGGTGCTGTTAAAGTTGGCTGGGATGCCAATCTGGGCACCACTGGGAAGCCATGGAATTCCTGCCCCGACAGGGTGAAAGCCATATGCAGCAAAAGCACTGTAGTTATCAGGAGATCCAACAGCTGAATCATTCAATACCGTCTGAAATACGTTCTCTAGTTTCTCAGAAAGGACGGCTGGTTCTCCTTTGCTCCAGGCCTGATACAGTTTTCTGTAAGTGTAATCTGGAAACACGTGGTAGAAAACGTTTGCTGCAAAGACGCCGCAACATCCAGTCAGCAGAAGAGGGGTCCGATACTTCAGCACCAACACAGAGAATTTCAACAAGCCAGACGCCATGGGCTCGTCTAGCTGTTGGTGTATCTGTGAATGTAATGCGTTTCTATATTAACTTAAACTGTTTACTTTCGATATTAAGGACAGTGTCAAGCGCAAGATACCCTGGCTAGCTAATCATCTCGAGTCTGTCGCACAGGTTATTAAAATGTTTATACAATAAAGAAAGTAGCTCGTTCGCGATCCATGTTCCGCATTCATGAAGTCGCTACATTTGATGTTTACTTTTATTTACCACACATTAGACAAGGCGCGTTTCCACAAGGACGTTTCACACAGCGGGGTAAGCTATCCGCCGCGAAGACGCCGATGTCACGACAGTTTTCCGTCCGCGCAGTTCATCTGCGATCGCTGATCTTCACATCACACGGACACCACGCCTGACTCCGGAAGAACCGAGCACACACGGCTGCTCGGGCCACGGAAACTCCGATTACCAAATCATTTTTACTTTCATTATAAAACTCGAGGTTTAGGTCCCGTTTGCGTCTTTCGTTTACGCACCTTTCCGAACGGGCCTCTCCGGGTCTGTGGGCCAGGCGTTGCAAATGCCCTCCGGAGTTTGCTACAAAGCCGCGCGTTCCCGGGCGAGACCATTCTATTTATAGCATGCTCGGTGACGACATAATGGCTGTTACGCCGTAATTCTACGACGCCGGAATAAAGTGCCGCAAGCGCGCATAAGGCTTCGCGAAGTGGAGGACCTGTTGATTAACAACGACGTTGGACTGCGGTATAAGAGATGTGGAGAAGGGATTTGACTTGGGGATAAGCTCCCGAAGCAAGGCGTTCACCCCTTATCTGGTAAGTTCCTTCCCCGAAATCTGATGCAATTTATGTTATTCGTTTAGAAAGGGGGAGGGGGAGGCATTTAGGATAGAGAGGATTTTATTTTTCCGGGCGAAATTGCAAGGGACAGAAAGTGGTCCGAGCGATGTTCGTTGGGATTGTCCTGTCTAAAAGACAGGGACTATGCAGTCAGTTAGCAGTGGTTAACAAAGATTTCGTCCCATGCAAGAAGGGAAAAAAAGCGGCTATTGTGTATTTTTGTTGTCTGGTGAATCTAAATGTTTTCAGAATCACCCATAGTTTTTGTTTAAAGTTGTTCTAGTATATTTGCATATCTTTATATATAGTATGGAAAAGTGGTATCAGGGAAAGGGTATCAGGTCAGACTATCACTGGACACTGAAGAGGAATGTTCCTTAGGTCAAATATAGGCGAAAATGATACACCTGTGCATTTTAGAAGCACCACTGTGCATATTTGAAGTGTAACACCGGCTTTATTCTGTATAAGTAATATATACATTTTGTAAAATGTAAACCGCTCTGTCATTTAAAAACCAAGCCCTAATAGAAAAATTGGGTTTCAGTTAGCATAAAAAGGTTTGAATTCAGCATCAAAATTCAGTTTACTTATTTTAGTCCGTGGGACAAAAAAAAAAAGTTGAAACATTGCCCGGTGTAATGAGCACTGCCGATCTGTGTTTGAAACAACTTTATGTTGCAAATGCCCCTTTACCTTTATTGTAGCATCATTTGTTATTTAAGGTGGAAAAAGCTGCTTCTAGGGCCAGTAGCACTATCACACCAGGCTACTTCATGGAAAGTTTTGAGAGCAAGCAAGCAGTGTTGTGGTCTACTACCAAATGAAATTACTGGCAATTACAAAGCAGGGATATCTATAGCCTGCACACAGTGATGCAGACCTGTGTTCAGATGGAAAAACCCAACTGACAAACAGACCATTTTGCCATGCAGCTGTGCTAAACAAAAGATATATTGTGCTGTGGGATATCAGTTTGTGGAGCAGGAACACACTGACACATTTCAGGTACTAATAAAAATAACTCCTGCTCTGTACTCCACACAGAGTGAAAAGTTGTTTTTTTTTAATGTAAACATTGTAAATGGTCAGACCTTGTTGGTTCTGCATGATCAGACTTTTCATAAATGAAAGCATCAGTTTTGTTATTAAACTTATTTATTGAGCATGAATATTTTATCAATAAAAGTTAAACATTCACAACATTAGTGTTGCATTTTTAATAACTTATCTACAACTAACACAGTTAGCACCATTGTTCTGCAATGCTGGGTTGTGTTAAACATTTTGTCTTAATCTTGGTCTATAAGAATTAGTCTTGTAAGGAGTTTTTCTCAGGATGAGGAAGTTTTAGTTTAACTAGGCAGCTTGAGGTCCCCTGTCTTGGGTTTGTCTAGAAGTGATGTGTCTTAAGATTTCCTTTGAAGGAGGGTGTACTGATATGAACGGGGGGGTTGGAGTTGGAGTTGGAGTTGGAATTGGAGAGGAAACTGACATCTTCCTCACATTGTGGACTGCAGGAAGGGGGCGGTCGTCCACCAATGACAAGTGTTTCCTCCCAGAGCAATGCAGGGTCCCCCTGTTCAGTTGGTTGCGGACTCTGTCCTGTTGAAATAGTGTCTAAGAAGGCAGTATCAGTGGGTCATTTCAACATTTTAATATTTGAAGTCTTCCTGTTGAAGAAAGAAAAGTTCTTTTTAGGTAAGAATCAAGATACAATACATATCTAATTGTCAATAAGAATTCCACTAAGATCCGAACCTTTGCTTGTGGATTTAGAAAAAGTGTTTACTTTTGCTACGCCTGGAGTAGCTGGATAACACCTGGATTTACAGTACGAGTCAAAAGTGTGGACACACCTACTCTTTGTTTATTTTTACTATTGTCTACATTTTATAAAACAGGCAAGTTATCAAACCAATGAAATATCACATATGTGATTATGCTGTGATGCCTTTCTTAAATTGGAAGCAAAATTAAGCATAATCTATTAGATTAAAATGCCTTCATTACTATTAAAAACATGTCAGACGTGTCCAAATGTTTGACTGCTACTGTATGTCAGCGCATGTGCAAAACGGTTGATTTAATGTTTGAAACCAGATGCTGCAGAGCTCGCATCAGACATGAAGGTGATTTTAAGGGAAAGGAATCTTAACCGTGGTCTTTCGTAAGACTCTACATTAATGAAGCAGAAAGATGATGACATTTAACTACCACTTCACTAGATCATAATGTTATCTCTTGCGGAACATGGAGAAGAACTTAAAAGCTGGCACTTACAGTTTATTTTGTGCATAGAAGAACAGAATCAAACCCTTTGGGCTTTCCCAGTTACTATAAAAACATGTTTTGGTGTCATGTTATGGTCTTGTACATCAAAGATTGACTGAACCCCAGAAATGATCTGTTTGATGTTTTGCATCCCCACATGTGAAAAAAATCCTTATGAGGTGTAAATCACCAAGTACAGTACATATCACAGAGGACAGTAGATATTGGAGCTTGCATTTTTCTTTTTACTCTGAGGTGCCATCAGAGGCTTCAGACCCATGGTTTGGCTGCAGATGTGAAGAGCTTGGACCCACCACAGCAAAAGCAAGGTTCTTCAGATTACAAAGAAGTTTTCAGGGAGAAAAGAATATTTGCATCGATAATCAATGTTCTTTTTCCCTTTCTTTTGGTCTCTCTTCATGATTCAGACTTGGCTTCATTATTAGGCTTTTTGCTGTGACCCGTTATCAAAAGAATCGCAGTAATTTCATTTCATCACAGCTGATGGGCTTTCCAAACAGCTTTCATCATTTTCATCCAGGGCCCCCATAGCACTAACAGAACGCAGTTTTGTTTTAATCACGCATGCCGCAAAACATAGTCACTAATGGAATTATGCATAAAAACAATGGGGCAAAAAATAAAAATGTGCCCTCCAGGAAAGGAACATAATTCAAATGAGCTTAGAGAAAACCAAACTTATTTTACAACGTTTCTTCAAACCTCGGTGTCTCATTGGGAAGCGTATTACCAGATTCAAACGATAGACGTCTGTTCCCAAGTGTCCAGCCACTGTGCCCCGACGAGGGTCATTCTTCTACTATAACCAGTTGCCTTTTTAATGCCAGAAGGAGATAGTTGATTTCAGCAGTAGGGTTAGTGGTGTGTTCTCCTCCCCTGTCTTGCAGGTGTAGCCGTTGTCATGGCAACTAGTGCAGTCCCTAGTGACAACCTCCCCACATACAAGCTAGTAGTGGTGGGGGACGGTGGTGTGGGCAAGAGTGCTCTCACCATCCAGTTTTTCCAGAAGATCTTTGTGCCTGACTATGATCCTACCATTGAGGACTCCTACCTGAAGCATACCGAGATTGATGGCCAGTGGGCTATTTTGGACGGTAGGGCCTTCTGCACCGTGTTAATCTTTTCTGTGTTGGCCTTTTTTTTTTCTTTTTTTTTTTTTAGATCAGGCTTTTTTTGTCTCACTGTGCTTATGCAACTGCTAAATGTGTTTATTTTGTAGTGCAATATTTAGACTACAGTGCGTATCAATGGACATACTATTGTTTCAGTATAAAATTAGTGCATAAATCCAGTATCTTATTTCTGTAGTTTTCTATGAAGATTTTAGTTTCAGCCTATTGTTTGCCTGACACAGTCTAGACACGGTCTAGACACGGTCTTGGCTTAATTTACAAGGTCACTTGTTTGTGGTCATTTTCATCACTGAAAATGTTTTTGGACTGAATATTTTGCAAGTCCAGAAATGGCTCCTATATTTCTACATTTGTGTAAATAGCTTCCCTTACTTTCTTTTATAGCTTTAATGACAATAACCTAGAGATAATAATATACAAAATGGAAAAAAAAAATCTATGACAAGCTTATTTATTAAATTAACTAATTTTAAAAAAGACAGATAATCAAATTAAAAGTAGTTCTATCCCTCTACAGTCAAACTAGTGTACTGGAATCTCTTCATGAGCTCTTTTCTAGCCTGTATCCACCTGTCTTGCCTGTGTTGTTCTGTGTTGTGCTGAGGACCCATCTGTCTTGCCTGTACTGAGCTGAGCTGTGCTGTGCTGTGCTGAGGACCCGTCTGTCTTGCCTGTGCTGAGCTGTGTTGTGCTGTGCTGTGCTGAGGACCCATCTGTCTTGCCTGTGCTGAGCTGAGCTGAGCCGTGTTGTGCTGAGGCCCCGTCTGTCTTGCCTGTGCTGAGCTGTGCTGTGCTGAGGCCCCGTCTGTCTTGCCTGTGCTGAGCTGTGCTGTGCTGAGGACCCATCTGTCTTGCCTGCCCTGTGCTTTGCTAAAGACTTTGTGGCTCTACTTCCCCAGTGCTGGACACGGCAGGTCAGGAGGAGTTCAGTGCCATGCGTGAGCAGTACATGAGGACTGGAGATGGATTCCTCATTGTCTTCTCAGTCACAGATAAGGCCAGCTTTGAGCATGTGGACCGCTTTCACCAGCTCATCCTTCGGGTGAAAGACCGGTGAGAGGCGCTCTCCTTTTTCTTCTGGGTAACTTTGGATCTATCTGCAGGCATGGCGAGGGCTGGGTGTATCTCTGACACTTAAATAAGACTGCCTTTTTAAAAAATTTTTTTTTTTTAATTTGGTAACAAAACACATCTTTTCATACTTGATTATATCAAAACAGTTCGTTCCATACCAGAAAAGAATCAGATTTTGATCCCCAGAAGTGTTTGGCTTCCTGCGTCCCACCTTGATTTTTAGTGCATTGCTAGTTGGTGCAATATGGTGCTGGCTGTATAAATGATCCATTGTTGTGTTCTCCTGTCTAACAGAGAATCCTTCCCCATGATCCTGGTGGCTAACAAAGTGGACCTGGTGCATCTGAGGAAGGTGACAAGTGAGCAGGGCTGTGATATGGCAGCCAAACACAGCGTGAGTCTGCCAGGCTTGTGTGTGAGGTGTGTGGTGTAGGTGCAGGGCGTTGTGAGGTGTGTGCTGGGAATGTGGGTCATGTGAGGTGTGTGCGGAGCATGTTTAAAGGGTGTGTGGGGTCTGTGGTTTGTGGGTCATGTGAGGGGTTGTGCAAGGTGTGTGGCATGGGTGCACAGGATGTGAGGTGGGTGTGGGAGCATGAGGTGTGTGGCGTGTGCAGCTCCCGTCTGGCACTTTGGCTCTGCAGTCTGACGCAGATGTTTGTTTCGGGTGAATTTCTAGCGACGTTTTCCTGGTTCCGTTAATGGACGTTCAGTGTGATGCATTGACCTATAAAAAGTTAATACATCTTCAGTGGGTCTGAATACAGATGAGCTTTGTGTAAAATTATTTACTGCCAGGCTGTGTAGTCAAAAAAATAACCTTTAAGAGATGGTCTCCTGATGGCTTTATTAATATACATACAACTATTCTAACTAATGTAATCCAGCATAAATATATGCCATCGCTCTCTGATCAGTAGCCATGGCTAGAATGCAAGGATGACTACATTAGCACTCACTGTATGTTGATGAAAAAACTGGTGTTGACAAACAGTACACACACTTCAACCCGGAGTTCTTCCTTGAATTAGAAAGTGATGAATAAGGTCAAAATACAGTTTCTCTTTTTTGGCAAATGGGAAACCACCACAGGAAGAGGCCTATGTAGGGAGCTTTCTCCAGCAGCAGTGGGATTGGTAGATACTAAGCCCATGTATTATTTTGGGGTGTGTGTGTGTGGGGGGCGGGTGTTCCATGGGGTTGTGAGTTCTAGGGTTGACTCACCCTTAGAAACGGGCTGTTTTGCCATGTGATGAGCCAATCAAAAACGGCCCCGTTATATTTGAATGTCCTATTTACAGACTGAGTGAGTCACAGAGACCGAGAATTGCATACAGTGATGTATCTTTTTTCATTTCATTCACATAACAGATTACTTACATTGAGACAAGTGCCAAGGACCCTCCAATGAATGTTGACAAAGCCTTTCATGAACTGGTCAGGGTAATTAGGTAGGTAAAATGGTTCCATCTGAATGTCTAGCTAATAATGTAATTATATTACTCCTGACAGTATATGGCTTAGTGCAGGGTTAGGCATAACTTCTCCTGGTGTGCGGCTCAGATAGGCAGACATTGGTGCCACTTCTTTAGACATGCCTTAGTCCTCCCACCTGTGTTGCTGAGTATTAGATGCAGGTGTGTCGGGCACAGTTTGAACTCATCCCCACAGGAGAGCATGCTCCCTACCCCTTCACTTTTGAATACATCGGCGCTGGAGTGACACCTTCGAAAAGCTGGATCTTTCAAGAGATACTAACCAGCATGTCTGCTATTTCCTGAACGGGCCAGCATTGTCATTTCTGTGGAATTCAGCACACAGTGGCATTAAATGTAGTCATATCCTGTTTAAGGGACCACGCAACCAGTGTGCAGGGCTGTCCAGGAGGAGCGAAAGGGAAAGGCACTTATCTCAGCGTAACTGCGATCTCCTCTCGCTCTGCTCCCTCTCTCTCTCTCTCTCTCTCTCCCTCTCTCCCTCTCTCCCCCTCCTCCGGCCGTCTCTTTCCCAGGCAACAAGTCCCGGAGCGGAGCCTGCAGAAGAAGAAGAAGAAAATGAAGTGGCGTGGAGAGCGAGCCACAGCCCCCCCCAGGCTCCGCTGCCAGATCTTGTGACCGCCGTACCCCCCCCCCGGGGCTGAGACCCCCATCCCAGCTGATCCAGCTCATCCTCTCTCTCAGAACACCATGGGGGCGTGGGGGGGGGGCACGGTGACATCTGGGAAACGCCAACAGAGATGCAGCATTTTTGCACACATGCGGAGGCGATGAAGAGGGACAGTTTGGGAAGTGGGATTCTGCCCTCCATAGCGCCCTGCGACCATTTAGCCTAACTCGGTTTGATTTCCTGTCTGCTTGGTCATGAGTGTAACTTCCAGTGACTCGGAATGGACAGAATTTTGCCTTGTCGTTTTGAGACTCTTGGCACATTTGGAGTGTTGGTAGATTGGTAGTAGATTGGCCGAAACAGAGCCAGTCATTTGTATTGATGACTTTTTTTTTTTTTTTTTTTTTTTCTTTTGTGGTGCATTGGAAACCTCCTCAAAAATAGCCTTCACTTTTAAGCACAAAAGTACAAGCGTTTGCTTAAATGGAAGTTGCCCTTTTGCACTAATACACATGCCTGTCTTTTTGCACCCGAATCTGGGCGCTTTTTGCTTCCACAATCTGGTGATCATTTTGCTACACCACTAACTCAAGAGCCAGCTCCTAAAAGCAGTACACTGTTTCTTGTCAGAGTTGACCTACATCTTTGCCCATGGCTATTGAGAGAGAGAGAGAGAGAGAGAGAGAGAGAGAGAGTGTATTCTTTTCATCAGTGTGCCATGTTCAGGCTTAAGTTCACAAACTGGCAGTTTCTGCAGACATGGTCCACACGACACAGGCCCAATACGCTGTATATCCTGATATATTGTCCTTTCTCTACAGTGTTCTGGCTGTACCTGCTTGCCTCTGTTTTAATTTGATAAGCTGCTAAATGTTTTGTTTCTAAGTATCTGGCTGATTTTTCTCTCCAGGGGGCTCAAATGAATCCCCTTCAGGCCTTTTATCTTAGCAGTCATTTTAGAAGGAAAAGCTGATCCCAGATCGGTGCCTGAGGGTAAGTCAGATCGTGTTGGGCCCAGGCGGCACGGGACCAGCCCGTAAAAGTCTAAAACTGTTACACTCAATGAAGAGCACGTGCATGGCATAAAGAATCAAGGCTCGACGAGCACTGAAAGATGTTTGCATATTGTATGCAAATTTGCCCACAGGTCATAAGGCATCACCTGACATTAGCTGGCCTTTCTGTGTAAGTGTAAGGTTCAATAGCATTGTTTAGGATACAGTAGAAGATGTACAGGAAGCGTACTGTGCCCGATTCACAGTATAAGGCAGTCAACCCTCAGCTTTACTGCTCACGTCAAGGGACTCAAAGACTTAATGCCTTAGATATTAACATGGATATTAATACCCAGCGTTTACATCCTGCGTTCAAAGGGACATTAAGTGCATTAACACACAAAGAATTACAGGGCAATGATAAAAATGTTTCAACAGATGCTCATTTCAAAGTTAGTATTACTTCGTTGTCGTACATTTGTGGCAGAGGCTGAATTGTAATATTATTTGCAATGTCAAAAGAAGGCTTTTTAAAAATTAGTTAAAAATCTCCATTCTGTTAGATTTTTGAAATGATAGTCACGTTAAACACATTCTTGTGTATGCTTGTTTTATGACCACTGGCTAAGTCTGAGATTCTTAATAATTACTACCAGTTCCCACATGCAATAGGTCAAAACATGTAAAAGTTTGTGTTTTAGTTTTTCTTAAGTTTTGCAGTGTAAAAATTGTGCTGTTACTAACCAGTCATTTAAACACACATCTGATTATAAAACAAAAATTTAGAGAAGGTGCTATTGTGCATTGTTTGACGCATGCTTATTATTTATGTAATATTTTAAACATTTTTTTGGTACATCAGTATTTGGTATGCATTGATTTTATAATTTTGATTATTATGAACCTTCATATTTATTTCATTGGCACAGGTAATAAACAATTGAAGATTAACGACATCCTTTTGTTTTATTGAACTGCAAGCAAAAGTGTTTTTAGTTTATTTATGTGAATTTGAGAAGCACTCATATTTGAGAGGCTTGGTTAAAACACACGCTGCTTTATTCTCGAGCCTTTCTTAAAAGAAGCACCTGTTACTCTGTAGTGCTAATCCAAGACACTCATCCACCCAGCAGAATTATGCAAGTGATTATTCTACAAAAAGAAGACTGCCTATACATTAAGTTTATTTTCGAAATAATTGGGGGGGGGGGGGGGTTGCGATTATTTTTGTCATCTTCATATGACTCAGCAGCCTGCAAAATGATGCTTTGCTCACTAGACTAATTCAATTAACCGTAAATTTACATTTCCGACATTTTAGGAGGATTTGGAACTTTCAGAAAAGGTTTAGAAGTAAAATCAAGAGATTTACAGAAATGTTACTGGTTTTGGTATTTACAGTCAGCATTGGCTACTCATTTTTTTTTTAGCCTGAAACCAAACTACAGTACTGGACATGGCCATTAGATGGCAGCAAAGCATTAAAGTTTGAGTGTATCTAGCGTAATCGACAGTCGATGAAGAGAGTGCCAGAGGTTGCTGATATTTCCCTTCGAATCTTGTCAGGCATCTGAACAAATTAATTCCAAAAAGATGGATCTAATCTACTCTCCTGTCATTCCGAATTACAACTGATTTATTTGAGAAAATGTAGTTTTTGCAAAACAGCTCTTACAGATAGGCAGGAACCATAGACTGTATGCAGGCTATGGTGGGAACCTACAGACTAAGTCCTTTATATAAAATTAAATATTTTGGGGAGTTTATCAACACATCTAACAATGCGTGTTTTCTAACATTCTCCTTCCTGGTGTACTTAGGACACCCTTTCCACTTAAAAAAGTCACGTGTCCAAGCGTGTACAACAAATAAACTGTACAGCAGCTAAACTGATACAGTACAATTGCATAAGATACCTATTTGATGTATGGTGTACTGGTATACTCAGTTCTCAATCAGCATATACATGTTCATAATTTATACAGGCTCTGTGACGGAATCAATTAGTCTTCAAGGTTTTTGTTCGTTTGTTTTTACTTATTTGGTTTATGCTAATGAACAGTGCCAAGGTCTATTTCTCTCAGATAAGTCCTTTACATCTGCCAAATCCTGTAACAGCTCTCATGCAGCAGGCACCCTTATAACATAACCTGCCTGTCAGAACGTCCGGCTTATGCTGGTGTGGGTGGACCCTTTTTTGCCTGCTATAATACTTCAGATTTTATAATGTTCCTTACTCGTGACATGGGAATTAGACTGGAACTGGTCTGCTACCAATGTCAGCACAATAATAAATCAACACAATAAATTGCAAAAGCTAAGGCTTGGGTGGCGAATCCATGGGTGCTGCCTTTGTACTGCACATGTGAATATGTGCTCTAGCACTCTTGCAATGTATGTACAAAAGCACATTGTTATTCCTCTTGCATCTGCATGCAGAATGCCACCAAGTTATTACCAAAGGACATAAGAGCCAAAGAGCCTGATTAACGGAGCCCTCAAAAACAGCCGAATACATGCTTATGTTGTCTGAGCATCGAGAGAGTCACAGAGGGATACATACAGCAACGCTTCTGTATTTCTATTAGAGAGAGACAGAAAAAAGAGAGTGTCTGTGTGTATGCATTTGTAGGGTTTACACATACGATGCAGCATTAAGTACTTATTGTATGTGTATAGATCCTAGTCTATAGTATATATCCTAAAACCTAGTCTTAGCATTAAATATGAAGTGGAAAATCTCAATTTTCTTTCAGCTAGTGAGTGAAGTGCTTTTTATAAAGGCCCATGGCAGAGCTCACAACATGCTGCATGAACGTCCAGCACTGAAGCTCTTGTGACAAACAGCCTACACAAAGAAACTAAAGGAAGAACTAAAAGTATCGAAAGTCAAGGACAGAAACTCCCTGTTCCCACATTGCTCGTGTTGCCGTGAGCCCATTCGAGCAGGCACTGCTTAAGGTCCCTGGGGAGTACATGGATTTCACTGATCTTCCTTTGACACCAATCAATGCCCTGGTGTTTTTAACATCTGAAGATGAGATTAATCTTGATCAAGTTGTGAAAATGAATGACAACGTGGTACTTTCATACGACATGCTTGGGCTGGATTTTATGAAGCACTGATATAATTTTTATAAGTGATATAATTCTATAACTGATGCAATTTTTGCTTATCTCTAGAATTTTCATGTATAAGAGAGGAAAAGCCACTTCAGTTTCCACTGTCACTAAACACCCACCAGTGGACAATGGACCCCCGAGCGCAACTGACCATACTCTTCACAAGTTTTCACTCATTTCAACTCGTCACTCTAATAATAAATGATTCTAAAATAAATGATAAAATAAAAACTAATAAACTAAATAAACACTAACACTAATAATATACCATTGATATAATGAATAATACGCCATTGATATAATTTCTCTACCATGATGATTTATGTTACGGTGTGCACCAACCTCAGAGATTAAAAGATTTAACACTTAGGTGGAAATCTACTTGGAGGCTGACACAAGTTCATGCTAGCAAATTAAAGAGGGGAATAAAAATGTATTCTGATTAGTAATTTCAAAGGTGTGAACACATTCTCCACTGAGAACAAATTACAATCACTGTGCTGGGAGGGAAAACAGTTCATAAAGACGAACAACCGTGTGATGCTTGCTTTCCTGCTTTTAGTATTATGAAATCTTGGTTAGTATAGAATTGTTGGTAAAAGTTCATGTTTGTGAGAAATCATACTTGAAAAGTGATGTGCATATCACAGACAAAGTAACACAGGAAATGGAACTACATCTCTCTACATCTCTGAAGGGATGTATCCATATGTTCCTTCAGTGGAGGGAAATATGTGCTGGACTAGATCAAATGGTGTTAAGTTCACTCTAGCCGGTATTTTTGGTGCCATGTACAACCCTGCTTATTTTAAGATTATATTAGATCATCTATATTAAAGCTCTACAAGCAGATGCTAGATTTTTTTAGTGGGGTTTTTGACTTGTCACCCATATTGTGGAGAAGACTGAGTGTAGAAAGTTGTCAGTGTGCAATAGTTGAATCTGCCATCATGAGCTGGCCAGCCTTTTACTTTTCTTTGTGCAGCATTGACTTCTCATTGCAAGGCTGTTGTACACCACTTATTTTTACTGCTGGGAAAGCAGTAACTTGTAGGTCAGCAGTTCACTTCCTATTACATTTCTGGGCCAACCAGGTGTAAGCCTTTGTTAAGCTGCACATCTTCTACTAAATGGGACCCTGTGGAATAGGTGGGAAGTGGGAATTGTAATAGCTGGTGGAATCATAGGAGAACTAGGTTCTGCTTTATTAGTGTTCACCAGTGTGTTGTGAATAGCCCTAACCTGCAGACCTGGCTGCTATCTTTCCCATATTTCAAAAATAGTTATTCACGTGTATACTGCCACTGGTTGTCTCCTTTTTCCTGCTTGTTAGCAAAAGCTGGGCCTTGTGCATTAGCACATGGAGCATTTTGTGTGGGATGTGTTTTCCTGCTAGTGTGTATACTGTATGTGGACATTATATATTTATCAACAAAGCACTATAAATTTCATAGTGGGGATTTATTTTCTTCTGGTAAGTAAAGCTAGTTCCTGTACATTTGAAGTGTTGTTTGTATATATATATATATATATATACACACACACACACACACACACACACACACACACACACGCACACACGCGCACACGCGCACACGCACACACACACACACACACACACGCACACACACGCGCACACACGCGCACACACGCGCACACGCGCACACGCACACACACACACACGCACACACACGCACACACACACACACACACACACACACACACACACACACACACACGCCACTTTATTAGGTACGCCTTGCTAGTACAAGGTTCTGAAGGCACCTTTTGCCTTCAGAATTTGTTGCCTAAATTCAACAAGGTGCTGGAAATATTCTTCAGAGATTTTAGTAAATATTGACATAAAACAGCATAACACAGTTGTAGCAAATTTGGTGGCTGCACATCTATGATGCAAATCTCCTGTTCCACCACATCCCAAAGGTGCTCTACTGGACTGAGATCTGGTGACTGTGGATGCCGTCTGAGCGCAGCGAGCTCGTTGCCACTGTTCAGGAACCCAGTCAGGTGATGTGAGCTTTGTGACGTGGCACCTTATCCTGCTGAAGTAGCCATCAGAAGGTGGCTACACTGGGGGGTCATAAAGGGATGGACATGGTCAGCACCTATGCTCAGGTTGGCTGTCGCATTTAGATGCTCAGTTGGTCTTAAGGGACCTAAAGTGTGAAAATATCCCCCACATTATTATACTAAATTGAGACCAAACAGTCCAGGCACAATTTTTTTTCCCTCAATCTTCTATTGTCCAATTTCTACATAGCTCTGTTGTAACAAGTGTTTATTTCAGTTACTGTTGCCTTTCTATCAGCTTTGCCTTTTGCCTGTAGGATACCAGTACTCAGAAGCTCCTGATATCTGCTTTTGCTCAGTTCACCCACCATCTAGCTGTGAGTAGTGATCCCCCTGCCTGATTAGCGTGCCACTCAAATGGTGCAGGATTCTACATTTCTTTGGTTGTTACTTGTTTTGTTTGTTTATTTTTGGAGGGTATTTTTAGAGTTAAACATTTCAGGGGTATTCATTAATTTCAACATCAGAATCTCTGAAGGCAATCAGTGTTGAATGAGAAGTAGAGAAAACAATGAGGATTCAAAAGAAATGAACTTCATCCCCTACACAGCCGGAGCCAAATATTTTTACCTTTAAGAGCCATAAAATCAGTATCAAAGCATTTTCAAGTTTTCCTTTTTTTTTCTTTTGTTGAAGAGAGGAGAGCTCATTCGTTTGACCTCTTCATTGATGCTGAGTACAGTACTCAAAAACACACGGAATTCACATTCATCTGTCAGAAATGAACTACTGACATTACAAAACGATGCCCCAAGGAGCTCTTTGAACTTTAATGATTTTGAGTGCATGCTTTTCAAATGCTTTATCTTAACTGATAAATAGCTTCCCTGCCTTTAGGGAAGCAATCAAAGTGTTCTGCTGCTGTGTAATGAGCACAAATAGGTTTACAAATCCTGACTCTCTGCAGCACCAGTCCTTGGTTTTGGTCAAAATTAGTCTTGAATATTCAGACTTGAACGGGTCTAAGGCACCGGATTGAGATGTTGATGAATGCAGACCACTTATAAACCACTCACAGAACTGTAAGTGTACGTACTGTTGTAGCTGTAATGGAGGACTGGTGTAGTAAACCAGTGCGCTCAACAAAGTCTGGCACTCTTGTTGGAACAAATAATCTTTTACTGCTCCTTGAGATCTTTCACCCTGCCAAGTGTGATTTGACTATAACACACCTAGTGGTAGTGTTTGCACTGCGCCTGAACCAGTAATTCTCTACTGTTCATTAGAATACATATTGAATTAGAAGTGGAAGCTGACTTGAAATGAGTCAGAAGAAAATCCAAAACCAGTACCTGGTCCCAGAACATCCACAACTTTTATATATAGGACGACTTGTGTGAATTCCTAAAAATCTGGATCATTGCAATAGAGTGGCAACTAAAATTAGATTAGATTAAGATTATATCATTGGATTAAAGTGCTTGTAGGGGGATAGCTTCCCAGGGCCAGGCCTAGGAATCGCTGCACCCAAGCAACAGCACATCATTTTAGCATCCGTGTAACAGGTATAGGATCAAAATTCCTAGTTCAGTACAGTAGTTACTTCTATACTGCGGTTTTTTATTCAACACTTTTTTTGCTGTGATATTTCTTATATTTATTTCTAGGATTTTTCCTTTTGAAATGTAAATGCATCTTGAAATATCATTACTTTTCAAACATGAAACAGACAAAACAGGCAACTTCCATATCTGTCTGAGATAATATAGGACTAATTGTTTTTACAAATAGCTACTTTTAGTAGTTAAGTGCTTAGACGGCAGAAGCAGTGTTCTGCCTTCATCAGTTACCCTGTGGAACATGGGCTGTCCTGGACATGCTAGAGCCCGAATGGTGCCTTGATTCAAGTATTAATTAGGCTCATCAGTAACCAAGCGTGCACACGGACATGTGTCTGCAAGTTTGTGTGTATGTGCCTGTGTCTCAGTTCGCCTTTTGCCCCACTCCCCTGTCCTCCATTCTGTCTCTCCAGCAAAGCAATTAATAGGCTCTCCGTTAGGCTGCCCACGTTTCTTCCAAGGGAACAGACGGCATGACTCCCATCAAAGCGCATCGCGGCGGTGAGACGCTGCACACTCATCACCACAGAGACGGTTAATAGCCTTCCCACTCAATGTCGTGTGATCACCTTCTGGAGTGTCTCAGAAAGCCCCATCACTCCGTTTGCCATTGTGCTGCTGAACCACAGCGCTTCAGACCCCTTCAAGAGAATGCACTGCATTGATTGACATGGCAGTTGCATGCAGTGCCTGGTTGTCTGGTAATGCTCTCATTTGTTCTGCACATGATTAAACATGGGTGCTATTCAGGGTTCACTTGAAGCTATTGTGTTTGGGAGTTTAAATTTGGTAAAGAGGTTATTAAATGTGGCAGACATTCCATCAGTGTAAAGGTGATTTTATTTATTGAGCTCTAGTTACTGCAGCTTTTCAGAGGCACCGTGTAACTTATCTGGAAGAAAGAGGTCACACTTACATTAAGGGCCCTTCATAAGCGCAGGGGTCATTTACGCTGTGGATGTTAAGTTTGTCCCCATTACTTTTTTTGAAGGTACATCCTGAAAATATTTGGTTTACCCTACAGATGGCTTTGTTTAATTTATTCAGTGATAATTCGAGTGACAATCTGCTATTATGTTTCATGTTCTCAATGACAGAATCAGAAAATGTCCATGCTCATATTTTGACAAACGATGGGGGCACTGACATCTCGGAAAACGAAATAAATAAATATTTTTTAATCAAAATAAATGCAAAACCATTGCATTACACATATATTTTCAACCTTAATGCTGTTGTATTGTTTAGCGCCAATAATGAGGCACAACGTGACCATAAACCCTTTCGTGAGCCTCTTCCTTCCGGTGCCGGCTTTTCAATGAATGCGCAGTCCCGAGAATTTGATTTCTCAAAGGGGCAGCTGTGTTTAATGCAACCAGTGCGCATTCTCGTTGAGGCAATTCTCAAAGCAAAGTTTCTAAATATTATATAACAGAAATGGGAGACACAAGCCCATGCATTTATACTTTGAAATGCTCTGGATGGGGAATTCTGAGATAATCCTTCATATACTATCTGACTATGTTTACTCTATGCATGGTCTTGCTTTACCTTATGGCCTTTACCTTATTTATAAACTATTAACACCTCATCTATCAGCCAACATGTTATTACCTTAACTTTTCTCTTTCATACTGATTTATATAGATCTAAATTATTGGCATATAATCTTTCTTTGTGCAATATTCTGTTCTATGAATACTATAAGTGTGGGTTTTTAAGCATGACGGATAAATGGGATACGGATAACATAAAAACAAGTGTGCTAAGAGCACTTTGTCCTAAACTTGTCTCTTCCAACTGGCGGTAACAGCAGGCACCGAGCTACATCTGCCTATTAGCTACCTTTAGTTATCAGAAAAATTTGCACCCATGGCCTCCGTCAGCAGGTTTACAGTGTGCATTCAGATGTGGTAATCTATTTTCTAAAGATATTTGATGACTGCTTGGTTGAATCCATTTGCTTCCGTTTTAAGTCACTCATATTGTGATCCAGTTACCTTACACAGTTTTGCAGTAATTTGGCTAATGGTATTATTTTCTTTTCAAAAGAAGTCTTTTGAGATGTGACCACAGCATCACAAATTCATAATCAGACTGACAAATCTGAGGGAGGGCTTGGAGATGTCTCTAGAGAGGTTGAAACTGAACGCTACCGAATCTCTAGTCAGAAGGTAGCTGGTCTAGTTGAGTCTGTAGCTGCAAACCCACGAAGTGCGATGGAAATTATGAACTGAATTTGTACACAGATTAATCATTCACAAATTGCACGACTCACATGAGAAGTGTAGGCCTATAAGCGAAACTGGTGTTGCAAGTCAAGTTAAAAAACTACAAAATTCATTGTTGATTTGCAGACAACTTTAACTCCTGTCCTACATATTGCTGCTACAGCAACAGGAAAAAATGCTTAAAAGGTCGACTGCAGTTCTGCTCCCTCAAAGACTGCACACATTTGTGTGACTCATGCTGCAGCAGACTAAAAGTGGGATGAACTTCCAAGAAATAAACAAGATGGCTTTTTGTCAAACAAAAGCCACTTTGTCGACTGGGGCCATCTGGTTTGACAGCATTATATTTGACTGTTCACTCGCTCGTGCTGCACTTTGACCACACCACATACAGACAACAGATAAGTGACATGCACTAGGAAGTATGTTTATCACAGTTGGGTAAAAAACCTCACAGCAACACTTGAAAAAAATGCTTCTTTGATGGTGAACAATGCATCAAAAAATCTAACTTAAAGTAAATATATGCATTTTAAAGTATGTGCGGAAGCAGTCTATACATCACATAGCCTGGTGAATGACTTTCATTTAGAACATGCATTACACATAAAATGAATCCATCACAAAAATACCAACATTTGTGGCATGTATAAAAAATTACAAGACCTTTCAGTAGCTCGAAAGAGCATTGTTTTCAGTGGCACTGTTTACATGCTAAAACATTTAGTGAATTCAGCTCGAAATCACAGCAGCCCTTGTGCACCTTGTTTTAACGTATAGAGCTTCAGATTGTCTGCCAGTGCTTAAGTAATAAACTACAGTTGTTTTCCTGGCTTCAGTATATTTACCCAATTAAGATGAAAGAAGTCAGTATATAAAGTAAAAATAGTCACATCCATTTCAATATGAGAGATATTTGAAATATTACAAAAAATTGTTCTGTAAGTTAGCGACGCTTCGGGAAGAAGAGCTGTTTCACTTTTCCGAGGAGAAGACTAGAAGGGATCGATGTTCTGCTAACCAGCTGATGTGACGCTAGTCTGGAGTCTATTGGAATGCATTCAGCCACAATCCTGGGAGAGAAGCACGGACTAGTCTTTCACTTCCTGTTGACATGTGGCATGAAAGTTCTTTTGGAGTCATGGTTGTGCAGCAGAAGTGAATCCTTCCTCCCAGTGTGTTGAAGATTAGACAGTTGCTCAAAAATAAATAATAAATCAATCAATCAAATAAAATAAGACATTCTTAAGCCTCTGCAAGTCTATGTGTATTTTCCATACACTCTTTTCCATAAACTGTTCATTCACAAGAACACTTGGAATACATATGATTTATTTAAATACTTTTTAAAATCACATAAATAAACCTTTGGGAATATTTTTAAATGATCACAACAGAACACACATTATGTATATTTAAAATACTTGGACATTTTATTCTGGTATCTTTATATGCTGAGTAAAGGACCTGTTGTATTTTAAACTACCTGCAAATCCATCATGTAATCATAAAACGAATCTACTGCGAATGAAATTAATTTAAATGAAGATAATTCATACTTTAATTTGCAATCACAATACAGAATTCAGGGACTTGAAAAGGAATTTGAAAAAGGAATAACTCTATATTAGTCACATCTTTCATAATTTTTCCATAACTGGTAAACCACACTTGGGTGTTTCATGCATTCATAGAAAATGTAATCAAACACTTAGGAGTGTAGCAACAAAGTAATCCATCGCAGTCTGCCTTAAAATGTCCAGGTTTATTCCAGATGTACCCTGTGATTTTCATGCTCACCGGGCATCCGTACCTAAGGTCAACAGTCCCGTGACCTCATCCTCATTACCTACAGCGTCTCCTCTTCATCCTCAAGGTGGCTTCTGGCCAGCACAGGCAGCAATTCTTTCAGCAGGATGTCATCCACCCGTTTGGCGCTGCCTTCCGACTCCTCTGGGACGAAGGGCGGCAGGCTCTCAGCGTCCGAGTTGCTGAGCACGTATCCTGGCAGGACGGCATGGGCGCCAACTGAGGGCGGTGCGGTGCTGCGGTACACCCGGCTGGAGAACAAGGTGGTGGAGCGGCTGCCGGCCCCCCCGGCCGCCAGCTGCGAGTGGCTGCTCGTGCTGTTGTTGAGTCCCGTGAGCACGGAGCCGTAGCGGTAAGCGCCACACACCACTGGGCCCTTCCAGTCCAAGGCCAGGTTCCAGCGCGTCCAGGTCTTTTTGATCTCCGTCTGGACCTGAGGAAGGGACGGAGTAGACTGATGTGAAGTGGGATTCATCAGGATCATTCTAATCACATTCCGGGCACAATTACCCAACAGTAGTTTAACTGAAATAACAGTTCTACATATGGTGTGACTTGTGGCTGGGCAGAAAGCGTTAGAGGCACTCAACAAGTACCCCAAAACTTACCTCTCCATTACAGTAACAGTAGATTATGGACACAAAGAAACCCTAGAAGAGGACAGATAAAGTGAGAAGGCATAAGGATGTAAGATTTTTGGGTATGAACATGTTTCAACATTCACGAGATTAGGTGTGTGTAACCCATGGACTGGAATGCAAAGATTTAGAGAATGATGTGAACGTACACTGTTCATCATACTTTCTGCATAACTGCCCATGCCAATTAATGACATTAGTAGCTACATCACATACTCATACAATGCAGCAAGGAAATCTACACTGTCAAAGTAGACAGGTGGAACCTGAAAGGTGTATAATGGTTTTTGATTTTTTATTTAGGATGTAGGAGACTTTAAACCTTTCCTTTCTCATCTCCAGCCTGATGCCAGGAAAGCAGGGGCTACGTAGGCAGGAGCAAGGAACAGATGTGCACGTGCAGTCAATTACCTGTTCACTCACACAAATTGTACTGTATTGACGACCTAAAATTACTTTAATAAACTAAACATTGAATGTATTACAATGTACCTTTGGATTTTTAATGTTACTCAGAACTGGAAAAGCCAAGTTTAATCCTGGACCTGTGCCTGTCCGATTCTGCCTACACACTCTAACTTCACCACAGCTGTCACTCTATTTTAAGTATTAATGGCTCCTCATGAAACAAACGTGCTGTGCTGCTTTAAATTCATAACCACATTACCGGCATACATTGAGATTTTATACGTACTCTGACATATTGTGCCCTTGATTGTACAGATATAATTCAGATTTATGCATTACTTAAATTCAAACTCAAATAGCACCTGTGTATATAGGGCTGTTATAGGAAACAGTCTTTTTGAATCTGAATTAGGTTCTGTCCTAAATGTTGTCAGAAACAGTCAACAGGGACTGTAACATTGTAAAAGTCAGAGGAATCGATTGTTGAAGACACCTAAAAGCAGGTTTGCTACAAAGTAATACAAGCAAAATGTCAGTTAATTTAACAGCAATTGTAACAGCAAATTTATATTGCTATTATTAAGTTAACATTAGAATGAAGGTTGGTCAGTCAGCATGATTAGTGTGACCGATTAACATCTTTCACCAATGGTTGGGAATATGATTTCAGTAGCCTGCATCCATATAATAGAAAAGCAAGATGTGCCATAATACAGATAACTTCATGTAGAAGTAAAGCATGTCCCTTACAAATGCACCATATACAAATACTATAACTTTATATATGTTATAATGAAGAAACGGACATTGAGAAAATCTAGGAAAAGTAAGCCAAGTGTATGTGTACTGGAAGGAAGTGGATATTTAGCTTTCAGAACATCCACAAAACTTAACGAGCTTTTTTCATTCAAACAATTAGCTAAATAGTTGCATTGGAGGACAGCATTTGTAGAGATGTATGTAAGCATCTGTTTCTCAGAGATTAGCGGAAAGACGTGGTTGATCAGAAAGCTACAGCGAGAAGGAAGTTAAATGAGATTAATGCTGTTCTGAGAATTCAGCAAACCTGTTTACTTAAAATTTAGACTCTTTTGTCTTTACCATTATCACTTTTTTGTACTTTGAATTCTTAGGCACATTCAATTATTTTTGAAGGGCTAAAGGATTAAACACACAACAGTAATGGTACAAACAATCATTGATTATTCTTTAATTAAAAAACTAAAACTATGGCTGTTAATGACCACATACAAACATATAGCCACAGAATTTGTAAAATGTTCTATGTGTAAAAAAAATTATTTTATTTTTTAATCTTTTTTTTCAGTGATGCTTCAGTCTCCCCCATGTCAAATTTTTTTATTTTATTTTTATTTTCCATGCTTGGAAAACCCAGAGTAATGGACCCTGGCTGACACGCTTTGTACTGGGTGTTAGTAGAAAATGAATGCTGGAGACATACAGCAGACCTTAACAAATGTAAATAAATAAATGAATGAAAAGTTGAAAATTTGGCAAAGATGGATGTGCCTTGTGTACCATCCCATGTTTCAGTCCTCAAGGCCTCAATTGGAATTGGACTGAAATTTCACGGTTATCTCATCCTAAAGGCCTAAGGGCTTCATGACCTGCTGGTGTTCCTATGATGGGGTGCCTTGTGTAATCCACATGAAACCCCCTCAGTCACAATTTTTAAAACCACGGTGTCAAATTGCCCGGTTATTTCCACAAAAGATGCAGACAACTGAGCATCTTCTTTTCTCTATTTATCTATTTGATGGTTACCTAGAAACTTAAAATGAGATAAAGAAAAAAGATGCCACTTTTTTGAGGAAGAAACAAATTGCCCTGGTTTGAAATGAATATGCAAAATCTCTTCTTTGTGAACATCTACAATTACTGGATTTAGTAGATGCCTAATTTAAATAATTAGGTAGCATCCTGTTTACAAAGCAAGATAATGGGGGTCTGGTACAGACCCAAGACACATTAAGCATTACTTAAATGAATGTCTGAATATTCATATGCGTGTAGCAACACACTGTATCTGATCCTGATGTATGGGGGATTTTAGGTGGTATTCATGTACTCTGTGTATGTGGGCCTAATGTGGGGCTCCCTCTCTCTCTGATTGAAGAAACAAATATATTAATGTAGAAATGCATCAGTTATAAATCACATTCATCTTGTGTAGTTCTAAATTCTGAATGGGAAATAAATATATTTTGCAAGAACACCCTTTGGAGGGATTAAAATTATTTCTATCATCTGCAAAGGTAAGTCTTTCAAACTGAATCAAATTCCACAATCAAAACCAGCCTGTGCTGAGTCTGAAGCAAACTCTTCTTTCTTTTCTTTTCTTTGGTTTTTTGTTTGGTAAATGAAGTCAGTCGCAGGCTGGTTAGTATTCATTACTGTCAAAACACAGATCTGGGCTGCTGGAAAAGCCCAAGTGAGGTGTGATCTAAGGAGACAGACAGACCCGAAGTTGCCAGAAGGCAGGGGCTGTCCAAGCTGCTCAGCAGGCACGGCTGTCAGCCTGAGCAGTGCGTGTCATGCTGCACTATATGGAGCCCCTAGCAGGGATGTGCACATCCACCACTCCCACCAGCACAGCATGCTGCCTGCTGACAAAATACCAGGCCATTTAGAAAGCCTAAGAATAACAATTTTGTACAGGTACAGCACTTGAGTTCAAGCCTTATATTGTATGTCCTTAGTGCAGGAAATATAACTATACATGACAACTAATGCAATACAGCTTGTAAACTGAGAAATGTTCAAGGAATTATTGCTTTGCAGAGTTACAGTTGGTAAACAACTATTATATTAAATGTAAAGTGGTGTGACCTGTCACAGTTTGAAGGGGGGGGTTAGGACTCCTATGCTGCCCTGTGCATCCTTACTGCCTATAATTTACTTACTTTTAACATATCAGGTTTGCTTGTGTTATTGTTTGTTTTTATTTAGTTTTGTCTTTATATCTTCTCGAAAAAAAATGATATCTTCTAGTCCTTCCTTGCTGACTCCACAACAATAAAAATAAGAACATTATAAAACATAATATAAATGAATAGTTCTGGGATTTCTCTTTTATCTCTGTGGCAAAGAGAGATTTTCCATATAGAGTTACTGATTTAGTCAATACAGGTTATTATTCAAAGTGATAAAATCAAGCACCAAGCCTATCTGGCAAGTTTTAAAACATCACACATAGCCAAATGCCCCCCGATTAGATATCCATTTTGGCTCCTTCTTCATTCTGGACTATTTGAAGCAACTAGGCAATAAAAAGCAACACGCTAACTATAAAAATGTAGAGGTTAAAGAAAATGGAGTCCCACAGGAGTGAGTGCCTTCATAACACATAGCCACTGTACATGGAGGATCATAGGACCATACATTTTTTGTTTATTTAAGTGTATCCTTAGACTGTTTGCTTCCAGGATGAACTGCAATCTGTTAGCTAGCTAGCTTCAGTTGCTTAATTAAAAGCCTGTGAGTTCATATTTTTTCTTTCAATTAGTTTTTTTTTAGTAAATGGTTAAAAAAAACAAGGCAAAATCTCCACCACACATAAAAGACATAAAAGAATACAAAAGTGTTTAAAATGCCTTGAACTTGATATGAACATTCCAGAGTTAAAAACTGCATCCATTTTTTGTCAAAAAAAATATTGGTTTCAGTAGACCTTTATTCTAACAGTCATGTAGGCTAGCAATAATAAAAGGTTCAGTGATGTAGAACTCCGACTTAATGCTCACAATGCATTGATTAATGTGACCTTTAATTGGAAAACAATAAGGTAGAAACCTATAAACTAACAGACCCCTCTACAGAGCCACTGCACCCCCCCAGTTCAAAAGGTCTAGAACTACCACCAAGTCCATATTTAAAATAAACTTACTGGAATGTTAAAAACAGGGGCTTGCATTCATCTTGACTCACAAGAATAATTGAATATATGATTGCGTTATGTGTGCAAGCACTTCACACAATTAGTTAGTACCTGGAAAGAGTTGAAGAAGAGCTCACAGTACATGCGGACTTCCCAGCCAACTCCATGGAAAGTGTGTGGCATTCCCACAAACACAATGTAGTGCACACCAAACACGAACACCAGGACCAGCGTGGACTTGGCCAGCTTCCTGCTCACACACACCACAAAAGGAAAAACTGACACTGTGTTTACTGCGTTCATCAATTGTTTAAATCAACCTTTCTTACTTTTTTTCAGTGGAATTTTCGAATGGATTTTCACAGCTGGCATAAAAATTGCAGGAAGGATCCAAAGGTGAGATCCCACACTGAAATTATGAACAATGCAAATGAGCATAATAGATCCCCCTGAAATATCTGGAGCTGAATGAATCATCTTCTAGAAGATCCTCTTCTGGGAGGTTATATCTTATCGAGGTGTATGGTATGAAGAAGGTTACACAGAGGAGGATTGACCAGTGATAGTATAATTTTAGTGTGACAAGTGGACATGGCCAATAATTAATCAAAAAAAAAAAAAAAAGGTAAAAAAAAGCCTCTTTGGGTCACCAACCAAATGAAGACCTACCTATGCATCACGCAAAAAAAAATGAAGGCATAACAATGACTTAGTAATAATAATAATTACACTTGAATGGGAAAGTAATAAAACAGGGCGTCATATTAGTGCACCTCTTTCTTTATTTCAAAGCAAAACCGAGTAACGTTTGCAATAAAAACATTGTAGGGAGTAAGATGAGCAGAGAGAGGTGGAGGTGGCGCCATTCAGTGGTGCTGCTTCAGTGTGACTCCACTCCGACTGAGGTGCTTGCAAACACGGACGAGGGGGATCAGCTGGCCAGGGGGACATCTGGGATTTAGCATGCTGTAGTGCGCCAACAAAAGAGACCATCAAATTGATTACTATTATTAGAGGGCAAAATTACATGCCTTCACTCTGTGTTTGCATCCCAACTGGATGTGAATGGTGCCACTGTGAATGGCCTTTATCATTTGAAAGCATATGTTAGTAATTATCATTGATTTATGTGCATGATCTGTGGGGCTTGGACTATGCATCTAGCAGTTAAAATGCAGTTAAATCTGTTCTATGGCGTCAAATCAATGTCAAAATGTATGAGCGAGCATAACCATTTGCGCACAGGAAAAATTATTCCTCACACATGTAAAAACACTTTTGTGAGTGAGGAGAATATTTTTCATATGTGCAAAACCACTCTCAGAGCAACAGGTACTATTACAAAAAAACAGCCAGACACTTGACTGTTTTTTTTTTCTTCTTCTTTTGTTTACTTTTAAGAATCTGCACAAGTAAGTTTAATTTATTTTTGACAGTTGTGAGCAGGGATAAAGTGTGGCAATTGTATCCTGAAATAAGATTGGTTGCTACTGTTTTCCAGAAGTCAGTTGTGATGGTAGAGTGTCAGTATTTGTCACAGAGTAACATTTTAGATTTTCCTCTATAAGTTTGCTAAAACACATTTTATCATAGATGTAATACAGTTTTGTTAATATTGTTCCTCCTTAATGAGCTAAAGTAGCATCTGTAGTAAAATTAGATATTTAATAGCAACATTTTTAGCTAACACCATTGTACTGGTGTACTTTGAAGGTCTTCTCATGCGAAGGCATTCCTGTGTTCTTTATGCTGCAAGAGCGCTGTGACAACCACTGACAGACAGAATGGGTATAAAAAAATTTGTTAGTCCAGTTTAATCCAAGAGCTCTCACTTTCAATGCAAAATAAACAAGTGTGAAATAGCATCTGTAGTAGAACAAAATATCAAAGGCCTATAGAAAACTGTCTCAGGTTTCCATGTGTTACAGTGTATCATATCCCATTTTTCCAAACTAAATTTACCAAAACATGTGTCCAGCAAAAGCAAGCTATTGAGTCAAAATCAGAGAAATGCAGACTCACTACTGCCCTTCAACTAGACACTAATGTGATCAGTCGAAAACACTGTCACAGATGATAATGAAAACAAGTTCAAATATGCATATTGTAAACTCCATGTAAAAACAGAGTGCAGGATTATTTTGTTATCAGTGCAGTTTATTTATTTATGGTCATGCAAAATAGCCTTTGGGGGAAAAGTTCAAGTCAAACATAGAAGTTCTATAGGAAGTATCTTTTAGATAAAAAGAAAAATGTAGATTTATTCTAACACAGTTCTACCACAGTGTCCCATCTCTGGACTACATATTTGAAAGGGACAGGAATAAAGAGGAAGAAATTAATTTGGACCTAAATGGTACAACGATCACATTCCAAATGAAAATGTAAGCACAGTGCTCTGGCTGTTCTCTATGCTTATGTTCAATCAGAACATCACAAAGACCACTTAGAAACATCATGAGAGGTGGTATTGCAAAGTTGTTACTTACATATATGCTTGAATGTTGGTTTCTATTTCACCAAAAAAAGCTCACGCGAGGCACATATAAGAAAGTAGTAGTGTTGAGCAACAACAAGCCACCAGAAAGAGCTTCTATGCTCTGTAATGTAGATTCGAAAGATCTTAAGAACTATACTGGAGGGTTTCTTCCAAAATATATTCTCTCAAATATTGTTTTGGTTATGGTGGCTGAGATCCACTAACAACCACTGTCTAACAACTACTATCTACCCATCCAGAACTTCACATAGATTGCATTGATTTACTGTGATCTATCTGTTCTCAAGGGGTCAAACATTAAGGCTTGTTCAAGCTCTTTTGGTTCTGTTCTGTTTACATGTTATGCTAATGCACAGACATTTCCACCACCGAATGTGAATTTTCAAGAACAATTTCCTATTGCATTTACTCATGTCTTTCCAATACATGTAAACGCAGATGCCATTTTCGTCATTGTTTCTGCTGAAACACTAATCAGTGCAGCAGCCTTTGTGACTGAAGTTCATGGTCCACTGTTGAGCAATCTTTCAGCATCACTTTGGTATTTTTCCAATTGCCATCTTGATCCAAAATGAAGGTCAACTGGGCCTGTTCAACAATTTTATACAAGCCACCATTTTTATACATATATTGATTGTACACCTATCTGGAAGCACCTGAAAATGTTCTTTTTCCACTCATTTCTCAATGATGATTACACCTTTAGAATGTTAACGTTTTGGTGGTGTTTAAACCATGACATCAGTGTGTTATTTGTGTTTCACTGTAGCAACTGGAATTTGGTCTTTTGAATGGCAGGGATTTTTTAATGACAACAAAAGTTAACTTTAAGATGGACCAAGTGCTTATGATCATGCTAAAAGAGTTTAGAAGAAGTACAGTTTGTGTACCAAATTACCAATAGAGTTTACCTTTTGGAAAATTAAACTCTGTTCAACTCTATTTGTTGAATAGAGTTAAAATGTTCAGAATTTGTGTATTAGTGACTGAACAAAACTGCAACTATAACAAAATTATAATTATGTTAATTTGCAAAGGTAAAATTTGGTATTTAAAAGCAACATTTTAGCTAACACCTTTGTACTGTTGTATTTCGAAGGTCTTCTCATGTGAAGGCATTCCTGTGTTTTTCATGCAGCAAGAGTGCTGTGACAACCGTTGATAGACAGCCAATCACAATGGATTTCCAGAAAACAATAGTTGCTATACATGGGCCACACCATTGCAGTTGTCAAAAATAAATTATATTGTTGCAGGAGCAGATGTGAGCAGAAACAACAGTCCAATGTTGAGTTAGTTTTGGCTCACGTATGAGTGGTTCTCTTTGCACACAAGAACAGTTCCCCTCAATACGAGCACAATTTTTTCTTATGCAAGAAATACATTTCCTCACATGAGAGTAGTCATGCTTGTGTGAAGAATCATTTTCCTTGGGCACAAGAGCAACAATCCTCATGCAACTAGTTCAGCTCGCACACAAGAGCAGTTTTGTTTGGGTGAGGAATAATTTTCCAAGCGTGCAAGAGCTCTTGCTTGCTCGCAAATGATGATGTGGACGTGACGCCATGCTATACCCGTTATGATTCAAAAGCTTCAAATGGCATCAGGGAATACACGGTCCTGAAGGGAAAAGGGATTCAGACAGCACAGCAAAACAAAGCACAGATATTGCGATCAAAATTAAAACTTGCCACGCCTCAACAGCTGCGTGCAGGCACCTTTTCCTCTCTTGACATTTCTGGCCACCGACGGTTATGCTTAGCGCTCACTCTGCCCTCCTCTTGGATGAAAAGCATAAATAGCATAAGCAATTGCCTGAGGCTCTTTCCTCATTTTCTGCAGCTCAGTGACACGGGCCTCTTTCGCCGCAGGAACTAATGTCAGTAGGATGTGTTGTTGGGATAAAATCTATATCAGCATTTCTATATATAACTGCATGATTGTCAGAAAGCAATCTGGAGGTGATGGAGATGGCATGGCAGTCCACAGACCTGTACTGTTTTCTTGTGTCGTATCTCCCCGCATTGGTTTCCCGGATCTTGGTTGCCAGCACCCGAACGATATTAACAAATAAGATAAAATTCAGCTGACAGAAAGAAAATGGAGAGAAAAAAAAAAACAAAATCAGCAGGTTGATAAATTACATACAGCAGCAGTTAGTGTCATCTAATCACCGGTTCCGTGTCGGGGCTGAATCCTTCCTCCCCAGCTCATTCATCTCAGCCCTTAGCTAAGACATAAAATACAAGAATATCTTATTTTACTCACAGTATCCCAATAGCTCCACACCATACATTTTATGCTGTCAAAGGACTGTGTGTCATCATACAGATGGATGAGCCGAAACTCATAGACCATTGGCCCTGTAAGTATAGTTTTACAAGGCACAAGTTATTTTCAAGCCTGACAAATTTCAGAAAGGGATCCAGAAACAGACTCAGGTCAGGTTTGAAGGCATTTAGTTAGTATTTTTAGGGATACCGTACTGATACAGATCATCTGAGGTTGAAAGCTCATTTCTACACAGGTTAATGTGGGACATGAAGCCTTTGTTTTACAGTTGGACTTGGACTTGGAAAGGCCTTTGCCAGACTAATGGAAAAGTGATTTGAAAACAGCAGATTGCTTGCTTAATGTCTATGCACAGTTAGGGACCTGTGAATTAAATAGCAAATCAGGTTACTACATCCTTTGAGTTTACAAAAGGGATCAGATAAGAAGACCTAATATTTATTTTATACCCATTTTAAAAATCAGATCTGGTATAATAGTATCTGAGTTTCTTTCAGATATGAAAATAATTTCATAATGACATGTTTTATTTGTTATATATGCATAACATTTCAGTTGTATATGACTATTTAAACATAAAGACCAGTAGACTCATGTAGTTGGTTCCTACATTGAAAATTTGTGTTTTGGACCAGAACACATGTTTGTACAGAATGTTTTTAATCCCTGCATAGAAGCTTTGATATTACTACACAAATAATTCCATATTCAAAAGCGACACTGAGCAGGTCTAAACTATATAGGGTATAAAAACTTGAAAGCAAGTACATGTTATCATCCACTACTCAACAAATGATGCCTGTTATCAAAATGTGGAGATAAGGAGATAAAAACTAACATGATTGAACCATATTCAAAACATGAAGGTAACTGCATGCAGTACTGAAGTATTCAACAAATGATGCCAATCATCAAAAAAGTACTGTAAGGTAAATGGCAAAAAAACAAACAAAGAAAAACCCTACCATCATATGGACTGTGGTTATAGATTCCATATAAAGCTACAGAAGGCTGCATTTATGGGTTGGTTGTTGGCTTAGCTGAAAATCATCTCATAACTCAGCCATGGAAATGTTCATCTCAGGCATGGAAACCGCAATCGATGCATGGAAAAGTAGTGAAAAAGCACTATAAGGAAGACTGTCTATTCCCAACATACTTTCCCTGTCTACCTTTCAAGAGTCTTAGCCTTTCATAAGACCTTGTTATCTTCTGGCATTCTTTACATTTTACCTTGTTGGGTAAAAATCATACAGATTTAAAAATTGCACAATCATCAGTCCAGATTAAGTTATTCATAACCATACAACTGCTTCCTGATTCATAATAAGGGGGTTCTGTGGCAATTTCACAGGACAATTTGAATAAATAAAGCAAGTGTGAGGGAATTGCCACTATATGGTATTCCTGCTTACCTTCTATGACCCCCTCTAGGACTAAAAAGCAATGAGAATCAAGTGAAAGTTGTTAGATTTTCCACCATATTGTCACGGTACGGGTACAGCCCCTCCCCCCCGAACGTCTCCTTGTGTGTGTGTGTGTGTGTGTGTGTGTGTGTGTTCGTCAATGTGGCCACGCCCTCCCTGTGTCTCACACCTTACTATTTAGCAAATAGCACCTGATCACCAATTTATCACTGCAAGAGAAGATGTGTCTGTAATATTACCAATGCTTTGTTATCTTTTAATAGAACCTGTGATTGGTTGATGTCAGGACATCATGATTATGTTAAAATTAATAATATTATTCTGTCTATCAGGCAAATAATTTCAGAGCTTTTACTTATAAGAACTGGAAACACACTTCCACAGTGATTCAGTATTATGTTATACATTTACATATATGACATTTATCTGAAGCTTTCATCCAAAGCAACTTACAGTTATGACTGAATACAGTTTGAGCAATTGAGGGTTAGAGGCCTTACTCAGGGGACCAACAGAGGCAACTTGTCAGTGAACAGATTTAAACTGACAATCTTCTGATTACTAGTCAGGTAAGCAGAGAACATATGTAACATCTGGTGATGGCTAATGTAATGGTACCATCCCCCTGCTGACAGCAACTGGCATTCGGTGGCGGTGAACACAGGGACTGTTTACATTTACACATGTCATTGTATCATTTGTTGATGTTTCCCTGGTGTGTGTGTGTGTGTGTGTGTGTGTGTGTGTCGTCTATTATTAGCCATACAACCTGGTGGTTATGATGTCATTATGTAGTGTCTTGTTTAAGTCTGTTTGTGTTTCCTCGAGTTTGTCAGTCATTGTATGTTACGTTGGCTTCGTTTGGTGTGGTTAGCGCAATTTTGTTTTGGGTTTCGTTTTTGTTACATTTCTGCTTCAGTTGGAGACACATTTCATTCCCTTTCTTTCTTTTATTCAGCGCACTCTTAGCATGTGACGGCTGTGTTTTGGCCATCATCAGCAAAAAAAGGACTCACGTTCAATCACACAATATATGTAAATACCCTCTGTCATTTTGCATTAACTTCATATTGTTTTTTTAAACAATAATGTGGTGAAGTACTGAGTCCGAACAACAAAAACTAAAGTTTTTGTAAGACACAGTGACCAACTGAGGTAGCCATAATCAGACTATTATTCTGTTTGCAGTGATAAAACATTACAGTTTTAAGACATATTTGTTTAAAAAGGAGTGACAATGAATTCAAACAGCTCCCAGTAACATACTGAGCAGGATGTAACCATCAAGCACAGCACACTTGTGTAGCTACAATAGTGGTTTGAAGCTTTATTTTTTCTTTTATTTCAACTGCAAAATGGATGCACTATTGAACCTAAAACCTTTTTTTTTGTTTCTGTTTTTTTTTACCAATAGGTATTATTGGTAACAAGACGTCTGACATTTCTAAACATGGCATGGCTCTATGCAAGTCACCAAAGTGTGAAAAGTAAGAACCTTTTCATTATATTCTTCTTTATTTTCATTCTTCTAATGTCACTTTCATTCCTTATGTATTTTAATGGGTGTAATGAAAAAATACACTAAAAAGACTTTATTTTGCTCTGTTAATGATCAAAGGATTATTTTTATCACTGCAACATCTCTGACGATTGCTTCCAGACATTTGTAAATGTCATGGCTGATGTTGCAGTGGCAGCCTGGTTCTGTACCCTGCAATAAATATCTAGTACTGCAGCAGCTGAGGGAGCTTTTTCCAATCTTTAATAAGCTCATCTATCTCTGCACACCCACTGAAAAGCCTTCTGGTAACCATTTAGTCTTCAGTTCTTTTCATTTCTGAATAAGTTGCAGATGAACTAGCCTTTCCCTGCACTTCCACATGAGAGAGAGCGAGAGAGAGAGAGCGAGTATCATTCCAGTCATGGTCTGTGCAAGCATGCCAGATCAACTAAACCTCAGAGCAGCTTTTCCAAAACCGGCATGCCCGGAGAGATTAGTCACTCACATTTTCAATACTAATACCTGTCTGGGTTGTTGCAAGTAAACAGCAGTTTTAAAAAATATATTTACATTAACAGATCTTACAAAAACAGTCTGTGAGGTTTATTGTGAATGTCTGAAATGTATAGCATACGACATGTCTACAGAAGACCTACAACTGAGAAGCATAATTCGTATGGTATTCCAACTTTGGTCAAATACAGAGGACTAATTTTCTATAAACTGTGATGCTTCCAAAAAGGAAAGAGTACAAGAGTACAAAAACCTTTGATCAATGTCTGAGCTTCAGCCCTTTCATGATTTCCTATCATTATGAATCCTGTCCTGCTTTTAAAAAAGCACAAAGCAAAAAGCATTGCAAAGCACTTTTACTTAAAGCACTTATTCTGTACTCTGCTAGGGAATATAATGATCCTCCAAAACTTCCAATATAAAATCACATGTTGATACAGCTCTTCTTTGAAATTAAAACTAGTGTTTACCAATCCTAAATGTCTCTAATGAATCAGATAAGGAAGCACTGCTTAGCCTTCTGGGTTCCCCCGCAGTTTCTGCTAGATCTGTTTGACTGTGCATAAGTGCTAATATTATGGTGGGTATCTTAAAAAATGCCTCACACACAGACACTTATATGCGCGCACACACACACACACACACACACACACACACACACACACACACACACACACAGAATAATTATCATATCATATTTTTGTTTGCCACACTGCCAGTGACATCTGCCTCACACAAACATGGGAGAGAAAAAAGTTTGGATAAAGTTTGGCAATTTTCCCTCTGCAAGGCAAGACTGCCTTAGCCTTTGAACTCTTTTGAGCTCAGTACTTAAGAAGCACATTTGGTTCTTAAGCACTGTTTACTAAGCACAACCCCCTCTTAACTTACCCCGATAGCTGTCAAAATAGGGACCTGGTAGATCCATTTGATGTTGCCTGCACTTAGTTCCCAGCATCTAGAGAAGGAATGACAGAGCAGGGCAGTCAGTTAGCAAAACAGGAGACATGGAGCGGAGAGAAAGAAACGAATAAACTGGCAGAACGAGAACCAGTAAGAGTGAGGAGGAGGGAGAACGAATGAGGAAGATACAGGCTAAGAATAAAATAAAGAATGAGAGCGAGAGAGAAGGGGATTAGAAAAAACAAGGCAATTGGGAGCAAAAGTAAAGAAGAACTGAAAAAAAAGCTGAAGGAGCAAAGAATGATGTATTACAGTCATTGCAACGCAGTAAAATCCTCCGCTGGACTAATGTTTGCGGTGCTCATTTACGTCGAGCTGGTGTTCATTTAAAACTATAGGGGTAAATGCAGCACTAGCGTTGGCCGCTGCTGGCTACAGAGTTCTCCCCTGAGATAAAATCCCCCTCTGTTTCCCTACGGTTCTCTTTCTGTGAATCAGTACTGCTTGGATGAGTGCTCATATTTCCATTTGTTTACCGTGTCGTGTTACGGCATGCAAAATCCAGTTATTAATGTTTACACTTTGGCAAAATGTAGAGCTCCATGAATAAAGATGATCATGTTGCCTCATAATACAATATTTTAAGTGCTTTTAATGTACATGACTAGATACCATGTTATTTACTCATCACTGGTTGGTGATTAGACAAATATTTAGACAAATTCATTACTGTCAATCAGTTAATCATTACAACTATGCTTCTTAAACTGGGATTGAAGTTTTATAACATTAATGTACAAATTACTTACATCACATTCATGAATTACATTCAAACATTTGATCCAATATTGTACAACAAATGCTGGTTGTTACTAAAAAGGTCTCTTTATAACTGTTGGCTTTTTGTAGGCAATAAAGACACAAGCAAATGGCTCTCACTATCTCCAATGAATCTTTACAAGCCCAAATTGACTCAGACTCCTTAAAGGAGTGGTATGCTGACACCAGAGTCTGTGAAGCACTCAGCAAGGACACTGCAGCTCACAAGGGTACAATGAACGTGATCACACTGGATCTTATTAATATGCATAAGATGCACAAGAACAACACAATATAATTTCATTTTGGTAAAACTGAAGATATGGACATTCTAAATAGCTATACTTGTAAAAAATTATTTCTAGCTTCGTAAATAATATTTAATTTACTTTTAAATATTATTATTTATTTAAATAACCTTTTTATGTGCTTAAGTTTTGGGACCATTAGCATGACAGACAGAATACTAAAAATATTTATCTCCAGGGAAAACAGAGCTGAAAAAGCAGATAATAATGATTGTATTCATACTCATGTATAATGGTTGCATTCAGGCTGAGTAAATACAGAATAAAACTGTTGAGCTGTCTCATTTTGCATGATCTCAAGACTGAGACTGAGTTAGCTGCATAACGTTTGATGTCGGGTTGTTATCATGTGGAATATGCAAATGACCAAAAGCTTTCATCTTATTACAGTGAACAAAATCTCTAATTTAACATCTATATTCAGCTCTGTTTGTGTAAAATCAACTACAATAGCCATCTAGATTACTGGGCTATTTGTTTAGTTGTTAAGAAGAATTTATCAAACACTGTAGCTGAGATGTCATCACTCCCCAAAAACCAGAGGCAGTGGCTGCTATCCATGATGCAAATAGTTTATCTTTAATGCTCAAATAAATTGTTTTAATATGAACATTAAATTGTTGGTATCATAAAAGTAGGGGCATGACATGCTTGCTTGCTCCTACACAAAGCATAATATTAGTACTTTGGTCTAGTATCCTGGAACAGTGTCTCTGACAGGCATCAGGTTAGACTGTGTTTACATATGATCACCTCAGGAAATTAATTTATCATACTTGCAATATTAATTAGGTTTTCCTTGTCATATACCTGTATGTCATTCTATTTAAGAAGCTTTTGTATTCTAAGATCCTCTCGCTTAAAACAGACAGGAATGTATTCAATCCATAGACGGTACAACCACAGTATTGAACATGTTTAATGTCTCCACACAGGTTTTGATCACACGTTCTCCTATTGGATTTTTAATTGTATTCATCACCTTAATCACATCTGCTCATTTCGAGTGATATGGCAAACTCAATTATATAGGCATATACAAACATATAACACAGGTAAAAGGTAAAATGTGGACAGCAAAGGTAGACTAGTAAATAATCAGCAATTATACCAGTGCTGGTATAATTTGTAAAGCATCTGGAGGCATGTCACCTTGAATCTGCCACTGTTGCCCTGACGATTGCCCAGGCTGACACAAAGAGTGCAGGAACACCTGAAATTAAAAGAGAGAGAGTGAGCAACATTTCTTTAGTTTGATGCTAATAACTATCTCATTATTTGTTAGTTTAGCATCATCTCAAATAAGTATGGAGTAGTAATTAGCTGCCATAAGTTGTTTAAACCAGAAGGAATTACTAGTTCAAGCTAAAATTGGAAAAATATAAATATATTAGATTAGATTGTCACAACAGGACATACTTCTGCTGAAGAGGTGCCTTGCTGTTGATATATATATATATATATAAAGTCTGAGAAATGTAAGCGTGAACTTGTGACTTCACATTCCAAATCAAAACGCCGCAGTTTTTTTTTAAGAAGGCCACATAAGATTTTTTACACATAAACATTAAAATTCATCCAAATGAAAAATATTAAAATAAAGATGAAATTGTAAAAAACAATATTAATAAAAATGCATTTTTGTATTGTTCCTTCATTAGGGTTAGGAATTACGCTTCCATGTTGTAACACTACTCCATGGTCCTAGAGTTTTGAACTAGATTCTCAGAATCCTTTGGGGAGTTAAGAGGTGCTCAATCCAGTCATTGGCCTATCAGGGCCTGCTTCTAGAGCCCCGTCACCAGAATACTGATCTGTTTCACCCGTCCCTAATAATCCATACGCTTTATATTCTGTTTGTTCCCAATATCGTCATATCATATCGGCGAGACATGGCTACTGTTGTTCAGACCTGCTGGGGTTCCTGTTTGCTGATCTTTTGTTTACAACCCCTGCTGTTCTCTTTTCTGGTTTTTGTATGTTTTTGCTGTTTTTACCTTCTGGTTTCCTCTCCGGATGTTCCTCTGGCATGGAAGTTGTTTTGTGTTGGTTTTGACCACTGCCTGTTTTGTCAATATGCTTTTGAATTGCCCTTCTATCAGTAAAAAAAAATCACTCACTGATTTTATCCAATTTTTAAGCGTTACACTATGTACACTATGAAATAAATTATTTCAGATAAAATGCTATGAGACTTTCATTCACCAGTATAACTCGATATAGCAATAGAACATGATAACAGCAGTACATGATAACATGAGCAATTGGGGGCAGGAAAGTTGAGGCTTTTGCCAATTGGAATTATTTTACATGGGCATCTGAGAATAAAGAAATGGAGTGTATCATTGATTCAGCACTCTACCCAAAAGTACGAACACTGAGCACATTATTGGGCACACTTACTTATCTCCTCTTCTGGTCAGTTCAACTACACAGCATTTGCAAAATTGCTCATTTTTAGAGACAACTGGCACTAATTTAGAGCATCACAGATTAAATTACAAATAGTTTTCAAGCCTAAGTGAAAACACTCCCATAGACATATTTCTGAAACAGATTTTTATAAGGTGAAAGGGAAATAGCTCAGCTTAGATCTATTATGCCTCACAATTATTTCTCACCAGGGGTCTGGGTCTATATTTAATGAATGCTGCTCTGTGTAACGAGGCAGCCCGAGTGCCGAAGGGCGTGGAGCAGGACGCACAGACTCAATCAACATGGACGGACATTTATGACATACAACATAACGGCACTCACATAACACGAACGATGAGCATGAATACGTTTAGCAATAATGAGACTAATCTTGACATCCACACGCTACACCAACAATGACGAACGATACTGTGCACACTAACAATGGTTTAAATACACAAACAAGATGAGGTGCAGGTGTGTGCAGGCGTGGCCACAAACATATCCTCCCAAGTCACGTGGCGGGCCAAACTCTGTCACTCGCGGGCCAGGTGCTGCCAGCAAGGGAGACCTCGCAGTGAGAGGGGGAAAGGCAGCTTTTCTGCCTCTCTCAGGGCAGTCCGGTACACTCCCAATGACGTTGCGCCTTTAAAGACAAAAAGCGCAAACACAAACACACAATAGTGCCTACACACAAACATAAGGCGCTGTGACGTGGCGCCCGCCGTCCGTGCAGGTGTCTCAAACGTATCTGTGGCCTTGACAGACACGCGGGGGTGCACGTCCGCACCGGTTCCAGAGGTGCTACTCCCCCCAATGGTCTTTCTCTTTCCCGCCACTCTAGGAGCGTCCTAGAGGCGGTTTGCCTCCGGGGTCTTGGGCAGACCCCTCGAGTCTCGCTGGTGAGTCTGCTGAAGGGATTCAAGCTTCTGATCTACTCTCCTGATTGCTCCACCTAACCGCCTGCTTCCTGGTCAGTGTGGTGCCCCTCGGTCCTCCTTGGCCCAGGCTCAACAGCCACCCCCCCCCCCCCCCAAGAGATTCCTGGGGGCGTTCCCCTCCACTTCCGAAGAGAACACGGTCGCGTTCCTCTCCCCAATGTCCTGGGATCCATGCAGCGGGGTGGGGGTGCCTACGCACCTCCCGTTAGGAAGCCATTTTTGTCAAGAGCTGGCGTCCTGTGGTGGATGCACAGACTCCAGAAACGTGGACAAACATTTCTTAACATAAAACATAGAGGACTAAAGTGGCACTCACATCTAAACACAAACAATGAACACAAGCACACTAAACACTTCTAACATTTAACACCATATTACACAAACATAGACTGATACATAGAACTACAATTCTCACGCTACATTGACAATGACCAACGACACTGCACACACTGACATAGGTTTAAATACACAGACAAAACAAGGTGCAGGTGTGTGCAGGCGTGGCCACAAACAAATATCCTCCCACTGCACGTGAAGAAGAAGATTCCAGGTGAGTAACTGCAGTGTGCTGTAGTAAGAGATGTAGAGATACTCAAAATTGTAGTGAAGAACACAAGGTTTCAGAGAAGGAGAACACTTCAGACAAAGGTCCAATGAAGCAATTTGCCTCTTAAGCTGTGTAATCATGTCATATATATATATATATATATATATATATATATATATATATATATATATATAAAATGTACACACACAGTGGATCAAAAAGTATCCAAAGACCTTGTTGAAAACTGTTGTGGAATTGCTTTTGATATATTGGCTTTTTTTATCCATCAATCCACACTTTTTAGAGAGAGTGACATTTGGGAGACAGCTCAGATAGACTCCTTCATAAAAAAAAGTGTGCATGTGTCATAGCCCACTTTTGCTGTGGTCTACCTTAATTACATTTGTGGGAGGTAGTACTGTTAGTATAAGCTCTGTAGTGGAGCATCATTATCACCACACACTTTGACCTGCAAATTGCACATACTTAGTGATTACACAGCTGCCAAAATGTACATCATTGTTTGTTTTACCGGAGTTTCACACATTTCGCTGCCAAGGGCACTGATCAGTCTGGCCCGGCAACACGGAACAGGCCCGATTGAGCACATAGCTAGCTTGCGCCCAGGATCAACAACTTTTCAAAAGGTAAATCTGCATATCAAAGGTGCCTCCATCTCTGGCCCAGCAAAAGAAGCACATCAAACGAGAATGACAAACAAATAAAGAACACTTCACTGTGAAGCCACTTACAAGGGAGGCAAACAATGAGCACAAATAGATATACTGGGCACCTGTATTTATCTGGAGTGGAGAAAAGGACTAGCACATTTAAACTGAGCATTACTGCAACTTGTAGAAGCTCATATAACAATTCCCTGCAATTATGACCAAAGCATTTATGATACTGTATGACACTAGATCATTTTATGTCTGGTATCTGTGCCATGAGGAATTTGAAAAAAAAAAAAAACAAACTCTACCGAGTCAGTGGGTCAAGCAAGCAAAAATCAACTATGTTTGTTGAATAAAAAATATGCTTTCTGTTTCTTTTTTCCCTGTGATGGTTCATTTAGCAAGAAAGCTCAAGCTGATTTTCTCCTCAAATGAGGCAGGCTGGTTTGGCAAGATAAACGTACCCTTCCTGGAGTTTTCAGTCCAGTTCCACACTGCTTCTCTATGCACCTACTCACAGTGTGTGGTGCTGTATAACTCTGATGCATATTGTGCCCTCTCGTTCTTTCTTAAAGTGCTCGCTTTTCTCATTTGTAGCTACAAAGAAGAAATTAACTCATAGCTCTTTTGAACCAAGCGAGTGGAGATCCCTCCAAAGCAGTGGTATTCAGAGCCAGTCCTGAGATGCCGTGCATCATTTTGTGTTTCCGCTGCTCTAATGTGACTCAATTCATGAATGTCTTAGTAATTAATGAGGCACATTCTGTCAAAGAAGGCATAATCACACAGATATCATATAATCACAAACAGATATCATAGGTTCCATCACTTTTATTCTAACCTTCAGAGTTTTCCTGCATGAGAGAGGAATTCAGTCTGCTCTGTTCCATCTCATCAAACAACTCAATTTATACTTCTCCAGTAGCTCCAGTCAGCATCACTAAAATACATACAGTACCATAAATAGCAAACACAGGAAGATGTATGGGACCCACATGTTATTACCTTACCTTTCAAATTCCCTAAACGCAGGTGTCTTTGAGGCACCTAGAATATTCTAAAAAGGTTTTGACACCACAATCTGATTCCACAATACCACTCGGAGACTGACTTCACAAACGGAAAAAAGTACATTTACACTATAGATACATATGGCTTAAAATTTTTCCCACATTGTTGTGAGTTTATCACAATTCTTATCTTATAATAAGGCCTTAATACCTCTGTTGGCTGACTCAAGTTTTACCTTTAAATGGTTTGTATTTTGTAGTATGTATGCTACATAACAGACTAATGAAATATGCCATTATCCTCAGTGTCACTGTAACCTTTTTTAATGACTCTATCACATAGAAACTTTTTCAGGGCTTCAGAGCTGGGAAAATGACTGCATGAAGGTTTTCACAAACCCCTTGTTCCATATACCATCTGAACGTGTGACTAGTTTTCAATTCAAATGCAATCAGAAAATGAAAGCAACGACTGAAAAATGGTTTCTATGTTGTGATTGAAAGATTCAGATTGTTGTTTTGAACTAAGTACAATAAATATTTTATTATGCAGCTCCACTGGATTTACCTAAGCTGAATATTACAGAGCTCAACTCTATATTCATGATGGATAACGGCACTCTGCGTGTACTATGGTAGATATCGTCAACTTGAATACTAGCCATGGAGGGTGGTTTGGTTCCAATAAATTCTCTACCTCTGAAAAAGATTTCATGGTTAGTATGTGGCATTAATTCGTATTGCAAAGGCTGGTAGGTTTTTATTTACCTTAATGAACATTGCCACTGAGGTAGTTTTCACTTGATGGGAAAGTTTGTGATGCACATGTTAACAAGGTACCAAATCATTTGATAGGAACCCAAGTTTATAAGAAAATTATGGAAAGCATAACTCAAGGCTCAAAATGACCTCTGAGGGTTATAAAAAGATTAAGTTGTCTATAATGGCAAGAGTTGAACCAATGTGTTTTAGTTATCAACAAAGAGCAATCACACAGTGGATATTCTGTAACCATTTACTCAGAACACATCATCATGGCTAAATACTCACCCCATCCAATCAGAGTGAAGCCCCACAGGTATTTAGTGTCTGACAAGAAGGCCATGAAGATAAGACTATGCAGATACAGGCCCTCTACTAGGATCCAGTAGTAGTTTGTTGCCAGAAAATAGATGAACAGAAAGACTGTCACTTTACAACCCATCTGTAAATGAAGGAGAAACATCAGAATTACAATTTAAAAAGAGCAAATAACCTCTGAAATTTTGTGCCCCAAGATATTCAGTGAAGGTACATTCATAGTGACAATGCAGATGACTCATTTTATCCCCTCAGCAGGAAACCGAGCAGCAAGTCTGCAGCTCGATGAAAGGAAAGCAGCACTGTGTTCATGGGCCAAGGGACTGCCGTCATTGCAAAAGTGGAGAACAAACCTATCAGCTGTTCTATTTCTCATTGTCATGGGGAAATGAACAACTGCTCTACCACAAATGAAAACAGCGGCCAAGAAAAGGAAACTAATCTCACGTTTCAGGACACTTCGATGTCATGTGTGAAAGAGGGTTTTAAACGTAACTTTTACTGACATTGCTAACTATAAAAGGCAGGATGGGTTGGGTGTTAAAGACTCACACATTTAAAAAGGTGTGTTAGTAAAATGAACAAAACACACCAGACCGAGGTGTTATCCTCGTCTTTCTATCCTTACTGCAATAGCTACACCTGTAGAGACAATACTGGTGACGATCATTAAATCATTTTTAACACCAAAGCTAAGAGGGTCCTGATGTCAGAAACACCCTTCCCAATGGCAGAAAAAAACCCAGACTAATTGTCTCATAAGATGACAAAAATAAAACGTAAAAAATTCATCACCACCCAAAGATCGAATTTGAAATCACAGGTTCCCAAGCATTTTGCAGAGGCACATCTTGTTTTTGTGAGACTTAGCATATACTGGCTTTCATAGTTAAAGAAGACAAATAAAGAAGAAAAGCTTAATAAATATAAAATCATTTTCCCATTGGTTCAAACAACAACTTGTTCTATTGTGATTCTTCTTCAGATGTTTTTGGCATATTTTTTTTTTCCCACCATCATTTCACCATTTAACTGCATTTTAACTGATAAATGGTTAGTGTGACATGGGTAGCTATTGCACTAAACATTGACAGAAACACTTCTGGAAACTGATGCACCTTTGCTCCTTTGCACCTCCAGTAATTATTTTACCTCAGGACTTTTCAACCCCATTTTGTCCCAGTTTATAATTTCCAACCTTCTACAGAGTGACAGCTACCAGCGTGGGACGTACTCAGCTGCCCCTGGGACACAGAAAGCCAGTCACTGCATGTTGTCAAGCTGCCACCCGCACAGAGTAACAGGGGAGATTAATATACAGGTCAGAGAACTTTAACTGCCCATTCTGTACCCGAGACCCTATGGATGCCCTTGGCTGGCACAGTCGCATTGGACGGGAGCAAGGCCTTTCATCCCACCAAAAATCAGGGCTAGTTATGCTATCTGGTATTGCCAGTTGTGGTTGTGGGTCCTTTGCCATTTAACCTCTATGATCTCTTCAATGAAAATGAAAGGTTCTGAGACACTTTTCGTGCTGCTTCATTTTCCATTTCTGTTGTAGGAAGTCCATTGAGTAGCTGGAGATTCAGAGGTATGCTGCTGTCCACTCCAACTAGGGTGTGAATCCACAGCTTGGACAGACACCACACAGAATCACTACCACCACTCCTCCTTCACCTCCAACATGTACTCACAGGCAGAACTTCAAAGAAATAGAAGCTGTTCTTCACTAACTTTCCCATAAACAGTCCGTTAGCGGACATTGGAGAGTCTGCTGCGCCCTGAGTTCCTTTAAATAAATGCCCTTTTCAGCTCTTAATTAAAATAGTCCAAGAATTTTGAGGCCAATTTCTGTCACAGTTTGTAACTTAAAAGCTATATGTGACTTCATGTAGCATGGGGCCTCACCAGAGCCACGAATGGAGGATATTCTCTAGACCTGAATAACTGAGGCATGATGACCATCCATCATTACATTTACATTTAAAAGCGGTATCTACTAAAAAATATGCACATTAATGATGCAATTAGCACCAGCCTATGACAGCTCGGTGTGTTCAATCATATCTCAAGCAATGAGCTGATTCAAAGAGACTTCTACAACCCACATATTATACATTAAAATGGTTTGCATAAAATGAGGTCCCATTTAATAAGCAGAATAAATAACATGCAATCTTTGGGCTAGATTAAATTATTTTTAAAGCATTATTTTATATCCACTATACATATATTAAAGCCTAAGTGTTTAAATCAAGACAAAGGGGTTTGGTTTATAATAAGACGCGTGACAGCTTATTCTTATTAGAATATTCTCCTAGGATCTTTCTAAATACCAGACTGGAACTATATACTACTACCTGCAGTACTCTGGCTGTATACCTCTTCTCTAAACTACTATAAAAAACCAACATTTTAGACAACTTGTAAAAATAAAGCACTAGTTTTCTGTTGACCATAACATATTGTGTAATAGTAATGTTTGAGTTTACAAAGAACTTTTTCAGCATTTAAATTCACAAAAAAAAATCAATATTTGTTTTGTGCTACTTGTTTTTTTAGTTAACCAAATAATACAAAATAGAGAAAAATCAAAAATTAAATAAAATTAAATTAAACCCTTTAAAATAAAATTAAACCCTGTAAAAATCTAGCTGGGGTTTATATAGACATTTTGGCATCACACAGCTTTGAACACAGTGGCCATCTATGTGAAAGAACTAATTATCCAGATATACAGTTTTACTTATAAACACATTTGGAAAACTTTAGGAATACAAAAGTACCTGTTTTGCATAAACATTTGCTGACTGCTCAGCATTTGCCCTTAGTCATGTATTATATGTGGACTAGAGGACTAGTTATGTTCTAAAAAATTATCTGACTCAGGTAAGAATAATTTGCCCATAATAGACATGGGTTAAAGTCACATTCGCAAACAAATTAGACTAATCCAACAGGCCATCCACTGTGAGGCAGTGCCAACAAACACCTACACCATTCCAGAACTCCAAATCTCAACACTTACCACTTACACATCACTCGACTCACCCACACCTACACCAATCCAGAACTCCAAATCAGTACACACGCCACACACACATCAACAAACAAACCCACACCTACACCAGTCCAGAACTCCAGATCACAACACCACACACCCATTGTAACTGTATTGTAACTGAAATGTTAACACCCATGGAAATATACCCAGATAAAGGTCATGTCACTTTCATTACAGGTGTCTCCTGTAATCAGTCTGTAATCTGATTTTTTTCACTTCATTCTGTGACATTATCTATGTCATAATGACCCAGGTGAAAGCAGGTGAATGTTTTTTGACACAGAAAGGCACAGAAGGGCATGGCAAAGCTACATTGTATTTTTTTACACCTTGAACTTTTCATTCTGAATTTGTGAACATTAAAAAATAAAAATGAAAGCTACTAAAAATTTGAAGTGTTGAAATCAGAGGCAAAAATATACATATACATATACATAACTTCAGTGCAAAACTGAATCAGCGCTACACAAGTTCAAAGAAACAGCACCAAGTGTGACCATAAGGCTCTACATAGGATTTTGCAGTCTGCTGAACATATAATGAGATACACTCCTCCACTGTTACAGAACATTCACACCAGGCACTGTAGGAACAAAAGAAGACTCTAGCCTCACTAAATAGAGCCTGTTCACTTTGCTGCCCTCAGGAAAAGGATAACAAAACACAGAGCATGTTAAGAGGAGCTAAGCTCGATAGATGGTTTGACGTCTCAATTCAGTACTCACAGACTAAATGCTATTTCCTGCATATACATACAATGGCTATACACATTTCATTTGTAATATTTCAGATAACCCAGCTGCTCATTTGTTTCTAAACAAAGAACAGACTAAAGATCTTATTTATAGAACTCTCACAGTTTGTAAAGGCTGTTTTTCATTGTCCGTTTTACTGTTTATGTTCCCTCAGCTTGGGAACCTGTAGCGGCGTTTCTCACTGCAAGGAGTGCCCGGTGTGACGTTACTCATCCGTGTCAACTAAAAGTTGAGTTCGATTCTGAACGTTCTCTCTGATGCACATAATCATTTTCCCCGGTTTGCCTGCCATTAGTGAAAACGCGGATGCTGGGGTCCTTCATCAGTGCGGTAAGCACTGTAAGCAGGTCTCTTGCATCGCCCTCCCTCAGCGAAGCCTTTCCTGTCCTACTTTCAGTTCAGAAATGTTGCCATAATTGGTGAGGTTAAGATACAGTCATGCTGACAGCAGATATGCACAGTGCCGACATGTTGTGCGAGTACTTAGAGAGAGGCATCACAGTAAAGTGTATAAAGGTATGCTCAGCTGATGCTTTGTTCCAGTATGCTAAATGGGGTCTTCTTAGTCAACCATGACTAATCATACATATTGCATTCAGCAATTACCGTGTTACTTTAACATTTGTCCTTTGCCCTCTATTTCAAGTTTCACTTCAATTACAGGATGTGAAATCCATGCCATAAAAATGTCAAGATTTGGTCGGTCATGATACAATTGGACACTGATAACGTTTCAGCGGAATGAAAAATGATCTTTCTTTTTTTTTCTTTACTGCTGAACAATATTATGTATGCTTGCCATTTTCAAAGTTATTGTTTTGCTTTTCTGAATTCATCAACCTAAAGAACACGCACAGTGAGGGTGAAATAAGTGTGAGTGGAGGGAGTGGTCTGAGATTGTGTCCTATCATACACACCTTCCTTGTCTCACATGCACATGGTCACATGATCGATGAAAGACACACACCTCTGCCTCATGACAGGGCCGAGGCAACAGGTCTGACTGACATATTGCCAAGCTCAGGGAAGTATGAGTCAAACCCCTCTTCACCATATAATTGTCAGCACTGGATATTTTTTTAATGATTAGCCTTTTCTGTTGTGCATATATATGATTTTCCAGTGTACGCATTTGATTGATTCAACAAAACAAAAATATTTTCGGTTTCAATTACAGACAAGACAAGTATCAGGCCAACCATATTCCAGTCAAGGGTTTTCACTCAATACTGTGTATATCAAGAGAAGATTTCCTTTTCTCTTGAAGAATTATTAGAAGTTAGAAGCTGTAAGAAATCTTGTGTGAATGATACTGAATTGAATACATTCAGTTATGTTATCCTAACAATCTTTAATTGAATTTGGGCGAGACATTGAAAGGAAGCTCACGTGCTCAAGCTGCCTTGAAACTGAGAAAGACATGAGACTGAAGAGAGACTACCAAAGAGTTTTAATCAGTGCTACTCTGCCCTCATTATTGGTTTTATACCTTAGGAAAAGATTTAATGACATGAATCAAAGACTGAACTGCCCTAATGCTTCAGCACTGCAGTTTCCGAAAAACTTTCCAGCAACTGGACAGAACTTTCGACTGTCACTTTATTACACTGGTCCCCTCTAGCGCTGCTGTAGTGCACCATGGGCCGCTGACTGTAACTGCAAGGACTTCCATGCTTACTGGTGGATGATCAAAGCGCATCCACGCTGTAGTTTATCTTGTGGCTCTGCCCAAAGGACTTCCCTTTCAAAAGGGTTCACAAAAAAAGGGTTCCCCTCATCTGTTCACCGGTCCTCCTATTCACGGGTTGAGCCGAACTTTAAAGCAGAGAGACAATAAGCTGCTGTTCTGCTCTTTAATCATGAGAAGCATACAGGAACATTGCAGAAGCCAGGGAAAGACCTGTAAATCTCAGTTTCCGATGTCTTCAATTAAATACATTTCAAAATGCTCTGTAAGAATGCGAGCAGCTCAGGCTTCTGAATTTGATGTGTGACCATACAAAAAGAAACTGTTATTTCCCATACTAGAAAGGCCCAGAGAACTTGATGGACATGCATGAAGAATCACCTATTGACTTTCAGGGTGGTATACCTTAAATCAAAAGGGTCTGAAGGGTCTATTCAATATTCATTTCTGCTTAGCCAGACTTTGAGTCATCTGTATGTATACCTGTGTGTATAGATTGAAAATTGCTTCAAAGCAATGTTCTAAAGGTCACCCTCTGGAAAGAGAGGGAGCACCTCAGGGTTAATTTGTCCAGTCAGGTGCACAAGCATTGCATGAGGTAAGGACCTTATGACATACGCTGTTTGAAACTTTGCTGATTTCCTGTAGTGCCTCGTCACAGGGACAGCCCTTCAATCTTCAAGAGATGGCCCTCTCTCCTTATCTGACACATACATGTCAAACAGCAGGCTTACACTTTGTCTCATGAAAATCAAAAGTACTCCCATTTCCTGCTGGTAACAAAATGGCACTGTCTTTCTGCATCGTACACAAATCAAAGCCATTTGAAAAAAATAAGTCGGCCGGATGCAAAGATAACATTCTGTTCTTGCACTGTAGCACTTACAAATGGATTTAATCGACACAACTTGCTTTCAGAGTTCATAGGTTATTTTAAAAATCTATTATTTTATCCTTTTTTTATTATTATTTCATTCTTTTTTTTTTTAACTTTGGGTGACTTTTGAGTATGAAAATGTGCTGTATAAATCCAGTTGCCTTGCCTTTCACTAAGTGCTGGTTACATGCAGTAACTCCAGCAGACCTGTTAGACTGTTTTGGCCCAATAATTGACACAAGATACGCACAGCAGGAGGTATTCTGTCAAACGTTTGCCAAGCATTAACAAGCCAACTCAGAGTTAAAACAAGTGTCAGACCATCACACGTTATGATGATAGGGGTTATGACATTTTAATAACTATAATAGGTATAAGCTAAAGGCAAGTTATGTCAAAAATGATGTAACTGTGCTATGGGTTCTAGTGTTTCTCTGAGAATATGTTTTCAGTCCATCAATATTCTTATGGATGAAAAACTGAATAAATTGATAAAATGATTGTGACAAATGTCCTAGAGAGTGTGAGGAAAAAAAACAGAATGTGCCCACCCACTCAAACAGTAACTAATGAATATGAATTCATATTTAACAGTTAACATTTGTCAGTCAAAGTGATTGCATAAAGAATTCCTAGTGTTTTTTTTTTTTTTATGAATTAAACTATTGCTAGGCTTAGATTTAATTTTAACCATTCCTAACAAAGAGCAGATTCCAAAAGATTTGCAGTATTTAGAGTCTTACAGTGTCAACCAAATTCAATTTGACAATGAAAATTCCTTTTGTGGTTTCCGGGGGGGAAAAAAAAGGCTTTTCTTTATTGAACTGAAGGAAGGATTTAGGAAATGCTGCACTTGGACAGAGCTGGAGGGAAAAACTAGCAGTCAGTACTCTTTAAAAAGGTTTTAAAAGCTTTGAAGGTTTAATTTAAAGAAATGTATCTACATTTCCAAGGTCCAGGAAAGAACTAATAAATGTGTCATCCATTTATTGTGTCATACTATGTGAATGTATTAACGTTTATAGTACCATATCATAAATATTAATGTAAAATAATCCAAATGTATTTAACTTACTTGCCCTGATGAATTATGAAATGTGCCTTAAACACGATAGTGGAACCAGTTCTCACCTGATAAACTGATTAAGCACACAAAATCACAAGGAGAGAAGCTGCAAGGAATGTCTAGAAAAAGCATCAAGTGCATATGTTACTTTCATCCGCTCTGACTATACAGACGTGTCAGCTTAACGCAGTCTCTGGAGAACCTTAAACATGTAGAAGAATGTCTGTTTGTGCTGAGTATAGGCCTCCAGCTAAAGGCTGGATTAAACGCTAAAAGCATCTGGTCCCCAAAGCCTATCCATGCTGGCTTAACCCTACACTGCCATGGATGAGACATACAGACTGCACCGCTTGTCAACAGGGTTGGCACAACATAGGCTGTAATATATAATCAAATTCACCAGAAAAAGCCACCATGTGGATTGTTTATTTGTTTTTTGTTTTTTTAGAGAGAGCCATCTAAGCTTAGAAAGTAGCACCTGGCAGTTGTGGGTGGGTAGTTAAAAAAAGAAGAAGAAGAAGAAGAAAGACAAACACTACAAAACACCACATGAATGCCATGCCAGTGGAGATCTTGTGTTTACTCTTTACTCTAAGGCTCTACTCACAAATGCACATATTTTGGTACAACTGCCCAACAGTTAGTTTATATTTGTTTTTTGGTATGTGTATATTATAAATACACACACACACACACACACACACACACACACACACACACACACACACACACACACACACACACATTATCCAGCTTTGTTGTGCAATAACAATAAATATATTCTATTCTGTTCTGTTCTGTTCTATTGTGGAGGGGTGAATCTCTTCGACTGAATGATGTTCACTGGCTCTGCTTGATGTAACCAGTGCAGAGAGAGAGAGCAAGCATTCACAGCGCACTGTAATTAAGGGGCGTCTTTGAGCCTTCGCGTCTGTACGGGGCAGTCGGCACACACATTCCCATAAGCCATTTCACATGCCATTCCTGCCAGATCTTGCCTGCTGTGTGGCCTTGAGTAAACTCTGCAGAATTTACATTCTGTTTGTTCCTGCCACAGTCAACACAGTCTGACCCTGATGTCAGCATGGCCAAGAGTCTAGTTATTCCCAGTTTTACTGTGACCCCTTTTAACCCGGACACTAATTGAGGGTTATAAGTAACCACTGGTGCCTCTTTCTGCACTGATATTTTATACAAGTTTACAACTATAGCATGAAACAGTTAATTTGATCCCAGACATATACACACAGACACACGTGTAGATGAACACACATGAAAACATGCAAGCACACACATACACACACAATGCAACAGTGCACAGGATAGAGACATTGGAGAACAGGGAGTAATGGCATCACAAATGTAGGAATAGCTTGACAGTGATTATCCATGCATAAAGTTTTTGCATGTTGTGTATTGTTATTGTTATCAGTAATAAGGGTCCCTGAGGCTTACTGTAGTGCTGCGACAAAATGCTGATGGCAAGCCTCTTGAGGCGACAAAGGAAAACCAGGTTTATATTGGGAAGTAATCAGTGAGGGAACAGGTGAGTATGATTAATATTGCGGCAAGGACGATTGGCGTAGGCGTGGTGACGGACAGTCGGGGACAGGGGCCAGTGCATGCCGTTATTCTTTTTATACAAACAGAGGGATTCTATTTTCTTTCTACTCTGTTACACTTCAGTCACCTTCATGTAGTGATATGCATTTACAATGAAGGGAATAGAGGGGTAACAGATGAAGGTCTTGTTGTGCAAATAAATGTAACAGATCCTCTTCACATTTCTAAGCCATTATGATCAATCCTGACAGCAACCCTGACTGATCTATGCAGTGAGAGAGCAAGTCATCGGTGTTATGTGCCTGACCTCAGTGCACAGATGAAAACGTCCAAAACCGGCACATTTGCAGCGCGGCCCATGAGATCAGCAGCGAAAGAAAGGAAAAAAGCAGCGGACAATTATTCAGTGTGGAGGTTGGCTGACCGTTCGTCAGCTGAGCAGGATCAGGGCGAGCAGGCGAGAGAGGACAAATGTCTGAGCTTCTGGTACCAAGCAGCTGCTACCGCTGCTCTAGAGGGGGATATGGGAGAGGAGCCAGGGCTAGATGTGCACAGCCATCTGTGGGCTTGCATGACTACTGTCGTGCCGCCTGTTTCCCCAGGGCACTACAACTTCCAACATTCTGTTTGTCCCCCAGCGGAAAACCCAACCAAACAAAGACAATTCGGAAGATCATCATCACCGGACAATTAGCTACACCTGTTTCACATAGACGCAGTATATTTAAACCTGCCAGGTCTGTATTCTCTTTGCAAAGTATTGCCACTAGTGTTTACTGTACATACCGAGCGTTATTCTCCCGATTGCCTTTGTATTACCTCTTAAATGTTGGGCCTTGAGAATGTTTAATCTTCTCAGGCAACAGCTGGCACAGTATATTATAGCCATGCTGAAATGGAATCCTTTCTGAAGGATGGGAGTGCTCACATCAGATATCCAGTTTCATTGAAGAGATACCTCATGAATGACTGTATTACATACAGTTCTAGTTTTACTGTAGTCAACTTTATCTTACTGAACGCACCGTTATTTCTCACAGCTACATTCTATTAACAAGTTGTAACCTGAGTCCCGAAGGGCGAGGGGCAGGACGCACAGACTCCAGGGACATGGGCGAACATTTATTTATGTACAATATTGAGGAAACAGTGGCACTCACGTATAAACACAAACAGTGAACATACGCACACTAAACACTAATGACGTCTAAATACAACGCGATGTGAAACAAACATAGTTATGACACGATACATATAGTTACAAGCGACACGCTACATTCACAACGACCAATGCACTGCACACATTGACACAGTTTAAATACACAGACAAGACAAGGTGCAGGTGTGTGCAGGCGTGACCACAAACAAATATCCTGCCAAATCACGTGGCCCGCGGGAGGCGAGCATTCCGTGATACCAGTGACATGTCACACAGCCAGTGACATGATTGTGTATAACATTACACAGTGTGATGGCTACAAGCAAGTTTTCTTCCAGTCTAACCTAGTATGAAATTGTACTGGATTTGGATGTCTTGCAAAATTTCAAATTGCTGAACTGTCACTTACAAGACAGTACAGACAAGGTGCTCTGAATTCACTTTGCCCTCCAATGTCATTGCCCAGTATAACTTCATGGCAACTTTCTGGAAACACGAAACTTAAAAACTACAAAATATTGCAGAATAGAGGGTGACATACATAAGACAGCATAAATGATACTCTAGGAACCTCCCAAAATGCCACCAAAGAAGTCCTAACCTTGAATCTGCCACGAGAAATGGAAATATGGGGATAAAAGCACCATTAGTTTTAGAAAGAAGTAAAAATAACCAGAACAGAATGCACTGTAAAAAAAAAAAGCCGTTACTGTTACTGTAAGGACTACATCTGCGGTTCCAAAGTGTCATCCAGGGAGCTCCTTGTGCTACAAACTTTTCTATTTTATATATTCTAATGCAACCAGTAACTCATGAGGTAATTATCACATTATACAAGTTGGGTCAGGTGCATTAGTGCAATGCATGGGCAAGGATATACAGCGCATGTTTTTGACCACGGAGAAACTAGGCAACCTCTGCTCAGTGTGGACTGACAGGCCTAAGTCAGGTACCGCTGCACTGCTGTACTCACATACTGAGATGTGTTCACCGGCGCCACGCCCACCGCGTTGGTAAAGTTGTTCATGAGCATGGCGTCAAACTCCTGCAGGCCGTCGCTGCTGTGCACCACGCAGTCCTTCACGAAGATGCTCACGGCTCGGAGCATGAAGGACACAAATAGATGCATGTGGATGAAATTCCGTGTGCAGTGCAGGCGCCTGAAAGCACACAAACCATGGTTTACATCACTTTTGGTTCCACCTTCTAATTACCTATGAATGCTAAGGGCCAGAGGGAGGTTTCAAAGGCTGACACATTTTTTTAAAATGAATGTAGCAGCTTAATGTGGTTAGCTTGATTTAGTTTAAGGTTTTAGTTAGATTGTGATCTTTACTGTTTCGAGGTGTTACACTGTGATCTCACAAAGTGTGCTGGTACAGTGACACTTTTGTTCTGTGTTTTCATCTACATTAGATAACCCATTTAAAAACTATAGCATGTTTTAAACATTTTTACCCCATGTACTTGGACCATTTCAGTAACTAAATTTGATCCCGTTATATATTTCAAAGATTTAGGTCCTGTTTATTATATCCAAAATTCTCAGTCCAATCCATTCCCTCAGTTTCTCCACAAATTGTACAGTGATCAAGTCCCATAGAGCTCTGATTAGTCATTAAACATGTAGGGAGCTGGCTTCATGGTGTAGCGGTACGCTGTCCTTCCCACACATCACGTGGTAGTGCCTGCCACGTGCTGTGGGAATTGTCTGTTGACTGTGTTGTCTGTGACTGCCCTATTAATTGTGACCACACCTCCTTTGTTATCATCACTTGCACCTTGTTTCACATAATTTATGATTAATGTAAATAATCCCTCATGTTTGTTGCAATCTTTGTCTGTCGTTATTTATGTTCAGGCTCACTGACTGTGTTCTGCTTCTGACTGTGTCTTTTTTTTTTTTTTTTTGTACTTGTTCATCATGCACTGGGCTGTTGTATGTGAGTGCCACTTAAACTTATAGTTATACTTCATTTTTTGTCTCATTAATAAATGTCTGTGTCGAGAGATGCTTCTGTATCCTGCTCCTTGCCCTGCGGCACTCGAGCTGTCGCGCAGGGCTGGGTGGAAAACTCTGGGTTAGGTTACTGGCTGTGTTCTCTGTTTTTAATCAGTTTTCATTCATATTAGTAATGTTTCGTGCAAAAATAAGCTTCCGAACTGCATTACAAACTAAGGCCTGTGCTATGAATGAACAAGGCAACATGTAGTTGTTCTGTTATATGGGCAGCACCCTGAGCTCCTGGGTACATTTATTGCTGTTACACCAAGCGTGCCAAACCTCATCAGCTTGAATCAAGCATGATCCAAGTTATTACCTTCCTTTTTTTGCAGAGAACGGTGTGATCATGTGCTAAATTTAACTCCCATCATCTTGATGTTTTCAGCATCATTTGAACTATTTGTGAAAAGGCACCAAAGGGTTCGCTTGTTTATGGATCATAGGAAGAAAATAAATGAGCTGGGACTTGAGAAGATGCCTTAACATTGATTTCTGTGAACATACAGGTTAACAAGCGCCTAATTATATTTTTGCTATAGGCCATGTGGCACGCTAATGGGTTAAACACCTGGGATAAACAATAATGAAAAACCATGTTTAACTGTTATATTGTAGATGGTTAATGGGCCACATAAGGAATGATGCATCCTTTCCAAGTAACGGTGTGGGATAGTCCGCAGTTAAAAACACTGGCGCACCCAATACCAAGCCAACCACACCTGCCACTGGTCCAGGCAGCATCGCCAGCTTCCGTTTTCCACCCGGTGGGTCTCCTCTGGCAGCCCGAGATTGAAGCTGTGGTGCCTTCTCTGTGAACATGCGATTGATACGCCTGGATAATTACTACTTGCCACATCGTTGCTGGCTGTTTAACTGCATGGGCTTGCGTGGCTGTGGAGCATGTCAGTACTTTGCAGTATTATAACCATCAGTACTGGCCCATGGTGAGGGCACTGGACTGGTTGGTGATGGTGGGTGAAGGGGGGGGGGGGATTTGGGGTCTTAACGCACAACTGGATTCCTGGAAGCCTCATGAAATGTCTTTCTTCAAAATGTATGTTACTGTAGCAACACATCAAACAAACTGAGGGAGCATGTCGTGCCTTAAATAACAGTGAGATTGAATCACACTTTTTAGGCAAACATGCCTCCTCTGTGATTTGCTCTTGGCAGACTCAGTGAAACTCTTGATATTCGGGTAAATGCCTGGCACTTTTAAGTGGGACCAGAGGCCAGCATGAACTATTTTGGCCATTGTCATGATACAGCTCCTCCCTCCCTCAAACGTCTGTGTGTGTGTGTGTGTGTGTGTGTTCGTTCGTCTGTAGTGCCACGCCCTCTCGTGTCGTCCAGCTGATCTTGTTGTGTGTAATCGTCTTGAGTGTATATATATGTCTCATGTGTTGTCGTATGTTTGTTGGTGTTTGATGAGAATATAACGTGCTATGTCATATGTGTTAAATGTTGAAATAGAATGGTATGTTTATGCCTCGTCCTCGCATCCTGCTAAAGCCTCCTCCGACCTATGAAGGATCCTGAGGAAAGGTAAAAAGAGGAAGGGAAAGAAAGGAGATAAACACCCTCCTACAGCCCTTGTAAGGAAGCACCCCTGTGTTCTTGGGCACCTCCTGACTCCCACAATAGGGGAGAGAGGTCCAGGTGTGGGCGGTCCGAGTGCGGAAGCGGGGGAGTTGTACGGAGCCATGTCTGGCTACCAGGATTGGTATTGGTATATTTCAGTCCTCTGAGTTGGACTTCGTGGACTCCTCCCGTACCATGGTGAGACCTTCGCTCATCCTGGCCTTGCCCCAGGGATCCGCAAAGGGGTAGGAATCCATTGGAGCATTTTGGGGGGGTTCCCTGTATATGGTCCGGGGTCGAACTCTGAGTCCTACGGAGACCAGCCAGACTACGATAACCAGCAATCGAAGATGGACTCTGCTGGGTCCTAAGACCCCTACATGGACTATCTAGAGGGCTACACTGAGTATGGAGAGAGAGCGGAGTACAGTGACGTTGATCTGCAGTCGCATATGGGGTGCACTCGTGAGGAGGACCCTTTGATGGAGGTGAAGGAGGTCCCTCAGGGGATCCTCCCTCTCAGAGCGACATCACAGGCTCCGAGAACGACGAACCCCCAGCACCCAAGGCTCCACCTAATGCTCCACCCAGGGCATGCCGCTCTGGAGCAAGCAAGCTGCCCCGGGTGACTGGCAGAGAAGCAGGGTCATAACTGGTACGCTTCCCAACGTGGAAGCGTCACAGTCAGGGCAGCCACCGCTAACCAAGTCGGCGAAGGACAATCCCCCCCAGGCTGGTTGGTATCCGACCCAGCCGACGACTGGGGGACTGGCTGGGGTTCCCCCTTTCTTCTCTGCACTGTTAATATGTGTGGTGTTGTGCCTGCCTCTGTCACCGTGCTTGTCTCCGTTACCCCGAATATACTGGTCACTTTATTCCCCTCTGTGTCTGTGTCTGTGTCTGTGTCTGTTAGTGTGGGCATTCCTGTATCTGTCATTGTCTTGGTCCCGCTCCTTCCCCCCCGCTGTCCTGCTCACGATGGCCCATGGCAGGTTGTCTGGTCCTATTGCCTCGCCGTTTGGCATTGGTCTCGGGGCCGCAGCCAGATAGGCTGGCACATCGGGAGTCGTGATACGGGCTCTGTCATGATACAGCCCCTCCCTCCTTCTTAAACGTCTTTGTGTGTCTGTGTGTGCGTGTGTGTGTGTGTGTTCGTTCGTCTGTAGTGCCACGCCCTCTCGTGACGTCCACCTGATCTGATTGTGTGTAATCGTCTTGAGTGTATATATATGTCTCGTGTGTTGTTGTATGTTTGTTGGTGTTTGATGAGAACATAGCCTACGTGCTATGTCGTGTTAAATGTCGAAATAAAAAAGGAATGTTTAAACGTGCCTCATCCTCGCATCCTGCTAAAGCGTCCTCACCTTACAGCCACAACTAAGTGATTCAATGCTTACCAGTGATTCTGGTACATAATGTCACTTGTAAAATTAGCATACCTCAACAGAGGTTAAAGGGTGAATTCCTTCAGAGGTTCTTGTAAGACCAGTTTGTGATGGAATGAGGCTTAAGCAGGATGCGGGGACGAAGCACGTTGAGACAAATGTTTTATTTAACACAAAACACCTACACTTGTGTAGGTGTAGCACACATGCTACATTATGTAGCACACATGCTACATTACATCAAACACCGACAAACATACGACAACACATGAGACATATATATATACACACACTCAAGACAATTAAACACAACAAGGATCAGGTGGATGACACAAGAGGGCATGGCACTACCGACTAACGCGCGCACACACACACACACACATACACACACACACACACACACACACACACCGAGACGGTTGAGGAGGAAGGAGCGGCCGTATCGTGACACAGTTAAGATATGAAAAACTTTAAAATTAAATTCCAAAAACAAGGGTTTCTTTCCCTGCACTTCAGTTCCTCTGACCTGAAAAGGTGTAAAATAACATAGCAAAACACAGTGATCGTCGGTGGCCCTAAGCACCATAAAGGGTATGAGCTGTGGAAAGGAATTCAGTTACTGAAAATGCAACATAAGCAAAGGCTGCAAATGCTTATTTAAAAAAAAAAAAAAAAAGTTTTTTTTTTTTTCCCAAAGTTTTAATATATAAAAACACATTTAAAACGTTTCTGTCTTAACAGAAATGTGAGATGTTTCCAACTTGACAGTATTGCCATGTGATGTCTGTTCAGCAGCATTACCTGAATACACAGCGTTGCCATGGTGCTGGGTAAGTGGGGGGTGTTTTAAACGCAAATCGTTATCTTACTCCGACAGATCAAATAGCCACAGCGATATAATGAGGTGGAATTCACTGAACAGCATGCCTGTTTGATTCGTGGCATGTGCTGCATGCCCCACTGGTTTCTGCACTGCACAATGTGTCCACATGTCATACTGGATAAAACAGAGAGAACAGGAAGATGCTGCATTGCTCTGTTCAGATTGAGAGCTTGAACACATTCTACCCGCTGGGGAGAGTGCGTGTCTACCGTGAACTGCATTTAACCTTGTTTACTTTTTTGTTTTTGCTTATTTCACAGTGCATTTATTAAAACAAAACTTTCCATTAAATTCTTGAGGCTCTCCTCAGTGTTATAACTCATTATGCAGTCATCGACAAAGACCTGAATGCAATTCATGTATGGGAAGTATATATTAACATAGTTAACTCACCTCTGAATAAAGGTAGTGATACTACACAGTAAGGTTGTACAACAAACATACTGATGTATAATGTTGCTTTCATTTAACAGATATAAGAGGTGTTGTAGTTTAAAAACTGCCTGGTACAATGGTCTGCATTAGGACACTTTAGCTGTTTCAAGCCTGTAATAATGCACTGGAACCAGCAGGAACAGTTCTGATTCCCTTGTACACGTCTCCTTACCAGATGTGCTGCTGCTCTACATTCAGATTATTTGTCCCTAACAGTTATTATATTTGTTCCAAACAGTTATTATTTTCCAATATGTTAAATAGCAAAAATGATTGCCTCAGGTTGGATTTAATAATGCACACTTAAATGATTAAGATCCTTTTAGTCGTGTTTGTCTGACTCTCAATAGCTGTCAGTATCTAAGGTTTTATATGCTATACGCTCTAACACGCCACAAATGTTTCTCTCAGCTTGTTAGCCATGTTCAGTTCAGATCCCTTTGATTTGGACAGGGCTTTGTATCTTAGGTATTGCAACAAAGAAACATTACAGACGTGTGCAAAGGCTCCCTAATGAGCAAACCAAGGTGAACAGTGGTGACAGAAAATGTCCCCAAAAAAGCCTGACAGTAATCGAGGGCTTTAAAAAGACCTGAGGCTAAAAATAGAAACCCATCCCCATCTGAGCAGGTCAGGAACCGCTGATTGTTAATCACTGAAATGGGGAAATGAGGTAATCTTACCTTTTGTATGTCCATCGTCTGTTGAATGTTGTCTAATAGTTTAAAGATATTTGTGGCAAGTGCCAAGAGCAGATCAGTTCCTTAGACTAGGAGGGCTGACTCTTTCTCAACAATTCTTATTCGGATATTATTATTTAATACTCATTGACTACCTTCACCTTGCTATGCCCGTAATTATACTGGCTATGAATGGTATTGAGGCAGCCTGTTGGTAAACAAGTTAAGGATAACATCAGTATATACCATGCTTAAATGAACCTGTTTTTGCTGTGTCCTTGATATAGTTAGGCAACTGAGCAACTTCAGGAACTATAAGCATTTCAGTTTTTATTTTCAAAAACATGCACACATGCATAGACACACACATGCATGCAGATCTAAAACACATGTGCACAGCCTCACCTGAAGTATCCAATAATGAGGATGGCAACGAGCAGAGAGCCAAAGGAGGCCGAGTACCCCACAGTGTACATGACGTGAAGCCTCTCAAAAAACACTTGCTGCAGATACAAACGGAGCTGTGTTTTTCAGATGCTTTATGCACCGTTGGAATCTCTGGCTAGAGGCCTATAAAGCAGAATATTGTCTGTAGTGCATCTCACTCGTTCTCTGTTGGGTCCAGGGGACTTGATGCACTCGGTGTAGTTGGCCCAAGTTTTATTCACCCCATCTCCAAGCACCCAGGAGTTGTTGGAATCGCACTTCCTATAGGCATTGCCTGCAAAAATGACACAAGGTAAAGCACAACTGCAACTTTGAGATGCAGTTTAAGATGATATATCAACACCACGGACCCACAAAATAAAAGCTGATGCTTAAGAGAAACACTATTCCAAAGTCCAGGCCTCGAATGTGCCTGTCCATAGTTCTCACCCAGAGCTCTAAACATTACATGGTTTCTGACGTTAAACCGTAGTCATACCTCCATGGTTGAAATCGTAGATGTATCTGGGACATGGCACTTTGATCACAGTTCCAGGGTGCCCTTGTGGCCAGCAGATCAGACCATCCCATTCTGGAGGACATGTGTCCCCTTTTTCCCGAAGGACAAAAAAAACATTAATAATAATGATGGCTATACATTTATGTTCACATCATGGAACTTTGCATATAAATTGACCTTTATCAAGGTTCAAATGTATAGACGTATTTTAATATACAATGCCTTTCAAGTTGAAACTGAGATGAATGATACCTTTAATACATTTTTTATAGATTTAATGTCTATATCTCTTATATGATTACTATACCCTTCAGATATAGTGTTAACATGGAAGTAGGATATGGGATAAGGAGATTACACATGCACATATACACACTCTTTCTCTCAGGCTCCACATTATCCTGATCCTGTATTTTTGACTATGAGTTTGTTGTTTTTCAATTCTGTATGGTTATTTCTATAATCTAAGATAGTCTAAAAATAACCACACAGAATTCAAAAACATTATTTCTTTTGAATTGATTTTTTTTTTACAATTCTGATTTCAGTAATAGAAAAGTTAAGACATGCTTTCCACAAATATTTAGAGTGTAAATTACATTTTTGCCCTTCACCGCTTGTGTTCAAAAACTTTGTTGCACCTCCAAACCACTGACATTACTGACTTCTAATGATTTCCACTCCAGCAAGTGAAACACACAACTCATTATATATAAAATTTGAAGCTTTATTTGGAGAACAGAAAATTGGCCATTGGGGGACTGGGAAGCTCTTCAGTTGACTTAGCAGTGTTTTTTGTGTCATTAGGTTCATGTTGATACTTGTTTTGGCCTTTCTGATTGGTTGCTGTGAAGAGGTTTATGCCTTTTGGTGCCCCTTTTATTCTGTTTATGATTTTCTCTATATTCTGGACACTGCAAGTTTGTTCCTGTCATAGACACCAGATGTCCTAAATGGTTCATTTTGCTCTGCTGTAGTCCTGATTTAAATTATTTAATTCCATGCGTGCTTTATTCATAGTTTTTTCTTCATGTTAGTTTATGCATTCTTATAATGTCAAGTAGATCACAAGCTCAATGTATGCAAATACATAGTTAAAATATTAAGACAATAGTTTTATATTTGTGACATCTCAGTCACACACATGTGAAGAGTGAGTCCAGTTCAATCCAGGATTTTTTTTAATTTTATATTCACAAGAAACAAACTAAAAATGAATCACTAAGGGAAACGATGGGGGAACGAACCCACTGAAAGCTGGTTCTTAATACAAAGGAAAGCGATAATGCTGAAATAGAAGGAGATAACTTAAGAGAGAGCAGCGCATAGCAAAGGAACGAGCAGGCTAGTGTAAACACGATGCAGTGAAAGACTGAAAAGGACGGGGTTCAATATGTATGCAAGCGACGAGCAACAAGAAACCAAAATTAGTGTTCAGGGCCGATTAGTGGTGTCAGATTGAAGAGGTGATACATGTGAGTGTGAAGAGTGCACGCCTGGGGCTGGTTGTGTGAGGGATCAGGGCAACCAGACTACCTGGATGCGGGTTGAACCTGACGTGGCGTGACATAAAGAGTTGCTGTGAAATGTGTTTAATGTGACCTTTCTGTAATATTGTCAAACCTATTCTCTTGATTATGTTGTTATGGCATATCGATGAACTACAAACATTTTTATTGCCTTGCCATCCAAAATACATAAAATTATTTGTCACTGAACTTGGGTTATTCAGTTGAACAGTAAGGTCCACTCATAAGGAGACATCCTGTTTTAGTCTCAAAACACAATCATGAATCAAACTGCAAACTTGTCTGCATGCTTTGTTACAAATATAACTGCCATGACAACAATAATTTTTGTCTGTAATGTGGCATGTTTTATTGATTTTTTTCAAACATTTTAAAAGTCTGTCTCTCTGTCTCTCTAATGGTGTGCCTGTGCATCCATGTAGATCCCTACACACGTGACTGTAAGTATAGTGACATTCAGGTAAGTACATAAAGCATGGGACTAGTTAACCATTAGGCAGTCCTCATAATTAAAAAAAAAAGACAAAATCCTAAGTTTTACATTATGATTTTTGCCTCAATAATGCTCAGGCAGGCCAAAAACATAAAATGGTTATTTGGTCTTTAGATCAAATCAAAGGTCTTGGAATACTTTGTTTGACATGCTCCCGAGTAATCAAGCTGAATGCCTTTAAAACGAAAGACGGCCTTCAGTAAAGTTAGCACCGTGTCAAAATTATTGGAACAAAATTGCAGTGTCACACTGTATGTGTAAAAAGTAGGATGTTGTCGGGTTTCACAGACATGTCCATTTTCTATTATTGTTAAAGTATCTTTATTGTATAATCTCATATAAAGCACACATGAATCTAAAAACAATTACACAGTATAATAGAGAATTTGTCATATTTTGTTGCCATCTTCTCGTTCATAGTGACATGTAATAAATATGTAATACAATTTTTACAGAACAATATTATATGGACTTCATTGTGACATTATTTGATTTAGAAAGCAACCTTTCCAAAAATTCTTTTTTGAAAAAACCTTCAACCCTTAAATGCTTAAATGGCTAACACTTAATATAACTAATATAATATATTAGTTAATATAACTAAGTGTTAATATAACTAAGTGAATATAACTGTAGCCCCAGCACCCCTGAGTCGAAGGTTTTTTGAAAAAAAAAAACCTTGCTCTGTTCCTGCCAATAGAAAGCATGCTAGTTCTTGCCTTAAAATTTCTGAGGAGACCCAGAGCACAAGGACATCAGTACTGCATTCAACTCTTGCTTGCTCCTGGCAAGAGTCAATTACAAATGTTGCAATCTTCCCATTTCAAACCATGGAGGTTTCAGCTCCTTGCTATGTCTTCAAACCACTGTTCAGAGCTACAAGCCCAAAAGGCATCTCAGATCTTTGGTCTCAGAATCTTTGTCATCCCTTTCTAGCTGAACAAAGCATGCCTGTAAGATGACATGTCACTACTGTAACATCCTGGCCTGTCAGTGCTGAAATGTGCTTTGCACATCAGTAAGTAAGACAGTCTCTTTCTTCTACTGCAGTTTAAAATTCGTAATTGAATCTAATACATGTTGTCATTGAAAAATGTCTTAACATGTGTTTATGTAGTTACTGCTCATTATATAGTTGGCGCTCCTACTCTGTTTTACATGCACAGTTAATAGCTATCCAGACTCATTTAATTATTGCTATTCATTTAATTATCAGTTTCATTCGCACTTGATCCAGCCAGGAAAATGCAGTTGACTTTATGGTGGAGACGTTCCCTGAAAAATCCACAATTTAATATCTGTTTCCTAGACATGATGACAGTCTAGAGAAATGTAACCAGCATTCCCTATGAGAAGCACTATGAGAAGTTAATTCTAAAAATTCGTTTGTTATGAAATTATGTTGCAGTTTATGTCACATGTAGCAGAATTAAAAACAAATCGATCTTTAATAGTATATTTGTTTACTTATTTTGTTTTTGCTCCACAGTCAAACTGTTTTCCATAACAGTGTTATGCTTTATATTTGTGACTGTTATATTTGCCCTTATGAAGTGGCAAACCGGATTGCTTGCTTATAGTTGCTCAGCAAACTATTCCAAAGATAAAACTGGTTCTATTTCCTGTGTGCCTCTTCAGAATAAAAATAAATACAGCACATATGTTCTACTCTTTGTTTTATATATAGTTTATATATGTAGAGAGAGAGAGACAGTAAACATAACAGTGTAGTACAACACAAGGTTTTCCAGAGAAACTTGCCATTTCGGACAAAGGTCCTTTGTCAGCTGTCTAAGAAATTTGCTTGCACAGCTGATGAAGAACCATTGCACAAAATGTCCTGTTCTCAGGAAACAGCATGTACTACTTCTATAACTGTATTCCACAGTACACTGCAGTTAATTCCTGGAATCGGTGGATTGTAAGAAAGGTCTTAGCCTGAACATCTTCAGTACTGTTAACAAAGGAAAGCATCTGCTTCTAATCATAATCTGATCTGTGAATTTTTAATGAGCTTGTGTTATGCATTCAATTTCCTGTTGGACACAGGAAATGAGATCAAAGCATATGCACCCAAAATCCAATGTGGTGGTAAAAACATGTCATGTAAGCAAAGTGCAGACAAAATAATGAGCAAAAAGACGGATAAAAGGGTGTGGTTTGGGTGAGAAGGCATGCGCAGATGATATAATAGAAATGTATAATTCATTATGTGTGTGTGTGTGTGTGTGTGTGTGTGTGTGTGTGTGCGTGATGTGGTAAATTCCCTTACCAGCAATGTCATTGGCAGACACAGTGTGGAGGCACTGCATTTTGGCATCCAGCAGCATGTGCACCTGTTCCTCAGCTGTGATCTCTCCATCTGACCCTGTCTGGGTGAACACAACAATATTTTAAACTGAAGGTTGAGCACAACCAGCTAAGAAATACTGTTTTTTTGTGTTGCTAAGTTCGGTATGTAGCAGCAGACTCTTTAGGAAGAAGGAGGTGTCAAGAGCTTGTTATGCTTTCTTATCCAACCATGAACTGTAAGATCATAGTGGGTGTTACTATGGCTACCAGATTTGGGATGATGATTGACCTCATATGGTGAAGCATCCTACATTTTAAAGCTTTAAAGAGGCAGCGTGATAGTGTGCGTCTTCATCCCAGCACATCATACCTAGGCCTGTTAACAAAACCTACACTTTACAATTACACTACCACTCTAACATTTTAATTATCCTGTTAATTGAAGTGTATTGTATTATGTAGTGTTTTACCAAATATGTTTATTTCAGTCTAACACACCTTTTTTAAAATTATGTAAATAATTTTAAAAATGGGGATTGTTTCACAAATATTAATTTCTGAACTCTTCCCAAGCTAAAGCATTAAAACTTAAAAATGTGTTGTTTAAAAAAGAATTTATTTTCTTTGCATTATTTGAGGTCTGAACACTGCATCTTTTTTGTTTGTTTGTTTGTTTGTTTATTATGACTAGTTGTCATCTTCTGCAAATAAATGTGCAAAAAGACAATATTTTTATTTTGGATTTGGAGTAAATGTTGTCATTAACTGATATAATAAAACAAAAATGTACATTTAACTCAACACATACTTATAAATAGTAACACCAATAATTTGGCAGTGGTGTCTGAATATCTGTTTGCATTGCCAGTTGCTATGGCAGCAATGACATTAGGAAACTCAAAGAAAAAGGTACTACACTGATCTACACTCTCAGAACTTTAGAAGCCCATGGAATGAATGATGATTTCCATATTTACTTTTTCTAATGGACTAGTTTCACCTCTTAGAATTTCTGAAGCACTTTGCACAGTTGATGCTAAATATTACAGTTCAAAATCCTGCCTCCGTTTAATGAAGTGTCTTCTAATCTCCTACAGACAAAAGTATCAAAGACATGCACATTAAGAGTGAGATAAATGACTAATCAGATAATAACTGTGGTACTATAGCTTACAACTTCTCTTCATATAAATGTATTATCATAGCCACCATCATCCATTGTTATCATCCATTCTTCCACATGTATTACTGCATGAGTTGTATGTTGTATTTCTTGCAATAAATGCAATCAGATACGAACTAGAGACCAAGAAAAAGCTTGCTGACCATTTTATGGTCACCCCTCTCTCTCTCTCTCTCTCTCTCTCGCTCTCTCTCTCTCTCTCTCTCTCTCTCTCTCTCTCTCTCTATATATATATATATATATATATATATATATATATATATATATATATATATATATATATATATATATATATATATAAAGGCATATGTCTATAAATGTTCTAGATACTAAATTTAACCATTTTCAGTTAAATGAGGGAGATGGACAATTCATAAGAGGCCTATCATTTAACATTGTTAAATAACAGAATGATTGCCCTGATAATACACCTTAGTGGACATTTATTGGATACTACTCTGCCAACCTTTAATGCAACCTCAGCTATAGGTTTCAGGTGACTGGAACAGCTGGGTAGGAAGCAATGTGGAAAAAAAATACGATCTCATTAAGGCAGGTGATTCCAGCTTGCATGTTTCATTCAGTCCTGAAACTTGACAGATGTACTCCTGGTGTTTGACCAAGGCGCCTGTTGTAATGAGGTCTGGATCTCAGCATGGAGTCTTACCTCTATTAAAGACTACTACCCCAGGAGCACATTCATGCCTTCATTGCATCTGTTTAAGACTCTCCAAAGAAACTATAAAAGTCAAATAGGAACAACTCAGTTCCCTTTTGGGCTCCAGAACACCTTAACACACATAGAATTAGTGCACAGTCAGGATCAGAAGTGTGACATATATATATATCCACATTTGCTGATTTATTGATTTTTTTGTTACCTTATCTTCCTAGTGTTGTCATCAATTCCCACACACTGTCTGAAATAACTGGACGCAGGTGCCACCCACTGCATATTGCACAGCAACAGCTGACAGGGACTCAGGTTTGGCCAGTACCACTGCAGACTGGCAGGAGAGAGAAACCCAGCCATCCTTTCCATTCAAACTTCCAGTCAAACTTGGATACTAGTGACAGGATGCCACTCTCTGAACACATCATCACCCTTATAATATCGTTTACAGGGGCTTTTATCTCACAGCTAATAAAGTTTGAATAACGGCACCGGCTACTGGGGTTACGTCATGAGCACATTTCATGTGTTTTCCAGTGCTGAGAATGCACGGTATTTGTGATCAAGCCTGTGGACAAAATCACTGTACCCTTCAATGTGATGGGGCTGCTCGAAAGACACAAGGCTTGTGCTGGTAATCACATTCGATACCTTATTTCTGCTTCTTTACTGCATTTTTATTATTATGTGCTACTGACCTTCATAGCATACAGGTTTGATCTAATTGGCCCCTTTCTAATGGAGACTAATATGCACAGGGAAAAAAAAATCAATATCAGAAACAGCCTTCCTCTTTGGAGCTAGGAAACCATGTCTAAATTATTCATGGCTGTATGATCTGGCCAATCTAAAGGGAAATTCAGTATGTTATATAATCTTTATCAGTTATCTGATCTTTGTTTAAAGTGCTCACAGGGGGAATTAGCACTACGCAGAACTCTTCGATTTTGCTGAATGCTGGAAAAAGGCTTGTTTCACACCAAAACCCTACACCCATCACAGGGAGATAACAAATTGGGTATTGGAATTCATGTTTGAATGAGCACATGGTAGTCTGCTACAGTAGGCTCATACTGTACATGGATTCATACAGAGAGAGGTTTTCAAAATTGCAGTGATGTGCACAAAGTTTCCAGGCAAACCTTTATTTGCTGTGCCAGTATAGTGCTTCTGAAGTTCTGAGAGATAATACATGTACTTTTTCTACATAAACTGGTTTTGCCTCCCAGCACACACACACACGCACACACACACACACACACACACACACGAACACACACACACACACACACACACACACACACACACACACACACACACACACACACACACACACACACACACCGGCCATTTGTGGCCTAGATTTAACAAGGTGCTGGAAACATTTGTCAGAAGTTTTAATCTATATTGACATGATGTCATAATGAAGTTGCTACAGATTTTTTGGCTGCACATCCATGATGCCAATCTCCCATTCCACCACATCCCAAAGGTGTTTTATTGCATTGAGAACTAGTCATTGTGGAGGCCATTTGATTGAACCCATCCTGCTGGAAGTAGCCATCAGAAGATGGGTACACTGTTGTCATGAAGGGAGGGATGTGACCAGCAGCAATATTCAGGTAGGTTGTGGTTTTTAACAGTGCTCATTTGGTATTAAGGGGCTCAAAGTGTGCCAAGAAAATATCCACCACCACCCTGAACCATTCACACAAGGCTGGATGGATCCATGTTTTTATGTTGTTTACACCAGATTCTGACCCTACTGTTGCAGCAGTAATCAAGAATCAAAAGACCATGCAATGTTTTTCCAGTCTTCTATTGCCAGTTTTAGTGAGCCTTTGTGAACTGCAGTCTCATTTGCTTGTTCTTAGATGATAAGAGTGGCACCCGGTGTGGTCTTCTGTTGTGCATTCAGATGTGCTCTTCTGCATATCTTGGTTGTAATGAGTGCTTATTTGAGCTACTGTTGCCTTTCTATTAGCTTGAAAAGGTTTGGCCATTATCCTCTGACTTCTGGCATCAACAAGGCATTTTTGCCCAAAGAACTGCTGCTCACTGGATATTTTCTCTCTGTAAATCCTAGAGATGGTTGTACACCAGAATCCCAGTAGATCAGCAGTTTCTGAAATACTCAGACCACACCACATTCAAAATCTCTTAAATTATCCTTCCTTCCCATTCTGATGCTCATTGACAACTTCAGAAGGTTGCATTGACCATGTCTACATGCCCAAATGCACTAAGTTGCTGCCACTTGATTGGCTGATTAAATATTTGCATTAACGAGCAATTGAACAGTTGTACCTTATAAAGTGGCCATTAAGTGTGTGTGTGTGTATATATATATATATATATATATATATATATATATATATATATACACCTGGGAGCTTGAGGTAATATTTTAGCTGTTCCTAGGTCTGCATTGTGACAGATCTCAGATGTTGCTTTTGAGATCTGCTGGAGCCATCCTCTCAGTTTGGGGGTCACTGCCTGTAGTGCTCTAAGTACTACTGGACTTACTGTTGTCTTCACCTTTCACATCTTTTCCAGCTCTTCTCTCAGCCCTTGGTATTTCTCAAGCTATTCATGTTCCTTGTTCCTGAAGTTGCTATCACTTGAGGGTATTATATGCAGAGGATGTGGGAACTATTGTATATTTAATTAAAAAACAAGTAAAAATATTACTTTAAATGTTCCTTCAGCAAATTGTTTACTTTAGACCCTCATCCTACAAGTGTTCAACATATGTGATAATTTATTTGAGCCATCAAAGCTGTCATCAAAGGGTGGCTACTTTGAAGAAAGCAAAATCTAACACAGTCATTGAGTGTTTAATGCAGCATAATCATGTGATAATTTAATTGTTTTGATACTTTAACTGTTTTTCTAAAATGTATAAAATGTTTAAAAACAAAGAGTAGGTATGTCCAAGCTTTTCACTGGTATTGGATATACAAGTCCCATTATTATGCTCGATTGAAGCATTATGAGCCATAATTGTCCTTTTGAATCCCATTATGAATCATAATGGTCTCTGCTTCATGGGTTTCTTTCTATTTGGTGTGTAGTTGCTAGGCAAAGTTTGTGAGCCCCTTTAAATGATGCTGATTTTGACATGGATGACTCTGTTTTCTACTGAGCCATTATAATAAATAAAGACAATTTCGTTTAACAAACAACACACACAGCACATCGTTCACATTGTCACAGCTTTATTTAAGATTTCATTTTAAGAACCAAGGCACTGATTAAAAAAGTATGCAAACCTCTAGGAAAATGGAAAATATAATTGGAGTCGCATCTTCTGATCAGTTCAAGTGTCAGTTTGATCTGCCCTGCCATATAAAAACACATCTCAGTTACCTCCTCCTCACAGCACTATTCTGCTGCAGCATTTGCAATGTGCCACAATCTGTGGCACAGCCAGAAATTGATCTTTGGGTGGGCAAAAGTAGGTGAGCACAATTTTCTCTCCACAAATAAGCAGAACTGCAATCTACAGTTGAAATACTGCTAGTGTTTAACTATGTACAAAAACATACTGCAGAAAGTCTTTTGTTTCTACAATAGCCAGAAAACCAACTCTAATAATCATACATATCTGTTCTTCATTTTTAGACTTCTGAGCTAAATAATGCTGAGCAAATAATGCAAAATGCTGAGCAAATAAGTCAACATGTTGGAAAGCACAAACACTACATTCAAATTAGTCAACATGGTAGAAAACACAAACACTACATTCAGATAAGTTGACATGGTGGAAAATACATTCAAACTACAACAAAAATAAACACCATGTAAGCTAATATGGATAAACAAATGAAATAAAAAGATTAAACACTCAATAAAACTGCAGAACAAGCAGTCACTTGAAGGCAAGTTGCAGGGCAGGCCTGAGGATACCTAATAAAAAAAAATGCTACGCCGACCTTATGACGCATGTCTGTTTTCTGGACCCATCTACATGACAAGTCAAAGCTAGCAGGGTCTGGAATTGAATATAGTGAGAATTGTATCACTTTCCAGGGAGTGATCAAGTTCCTGCTAAAAAGATAACAGAGTGAAGCCGTAATGTTGACACTGATGATTGTAAGCGTGTCTTGATCCGATATGCTGAAATAAATCTTTCGATGGATGATGTTGTCAGTCATGCTACCAAGTATAGATAGTTAGCCAAAATCATTGGTTGATTAATGAGAAGGCTAAATGCTAATTGACTGACGAGTTTATTGACATGAAGCAAAAGCTAATTACTTGACAACTATAATCGATAACAATATAATTGATAATGATCATTTTTTAAAATATTTTTTTAATTTTCAATTTTTATTCTTGTTGCAAATCACAACAAACTTTCTGGAAAGTGTACACTGCATTCTATTTGGAAACACTGCATGTAAAATACGGAATGCTACAAAATATCAAAACCTCATTCCAATTGTAAAGGATGTGCGACATTTCCTCAAAGGAGTTTATTTTACACTTTAGTAGTGTAGCTGAGTCAAACAAGCTCAAGTTGGCTTGTAGGGACTGTCACTGTGCAGCCCTGGACTTGGGCATCTGTGGGGAATGAGTAAGTGGGAGCAAATGAAAGACAGGTGTGTGCCATAATAAACTGGTAATTGTGAATGGAGAAGTGAAAGAGAGCCATGATTGGTGGGAGAGTTCTAGCTGGACACCAGCCAGGGCGTGACAGTATGATTGATAGAGCACTTTGATGCCTCACAGCTTAAACGGCTTTGAGAAACAAATGACATCCTGTATAAAGCTGTATAAATAAATTCTACAGCAGAATGTCGGAGCTAAAACTCAAAATTGATTGTTATTGCAGTCTGAAAATGATCCAAATTCAGGTGTAAGGCCCGATCCCATTTCACCCCTCCAAACAGAGGTTTTTCAGAGGCACACTCCAAATGGAGTGGTATAAAAATTTCAAAGAAAGGCTTGTGAATCCCAAGTAAAATGGCTGAGAAAGTGACCAAAATAACCCACAAATCTAAGTATGTTCTCTATAAAAAAAAGAAGAAGAAAAAGTTACAATAACCAATGTCTAGGTTACTAGCTAGCTAATATTACATCATTGTTGCTGACTTGTGTATGGTAATCCCACATTTTGAAATATTTTCATGATGCATGCCCACTTTGAAGGCTTATAATTCAAAATTTAACTAGTCTAGCAGTGAGGTTGCTGAACTTTACCACTTCTCTAATATCAATGAAAATTGGCAGGGCTGCTTACAGAGCACTGCCAGTAGCCAATAGTCTGTTTATGTATAAGCCATCAAAAACTACTGATGAGGTGTCAGGTTCTTGAAGGGGAAGACTTCACTGACTACCCCTTGTAACTCAGTGGAAGGGTCAAAAGTACACTCAAAACAATCAGTGGAGCTGCAGTGATCCACAGCCACAAGCCATGGTTAGTAATAGAGTTGACACTAAGGTTTACAAGTCATGGCTAGTAACAGAGGTGACACTATGGGTCACAAGTCATGGCTAGTAACAGAGGTAAGACTAGGGGTCACAATTTATAGCTATTAACCGACATGACACTAAGGTTCACAAGTCATGGCTAGTAACAGAGGTGACACTAGGGTTCACAAGCTTTTTCCAACAATGAACTTGATTGTTTCAACTATTTGTACAAAAAAGATGTTAAATGCAATGGTATTTTGAACTTGTTAAATATTACTATTTTAGTGTTCATTTATCATTTTGACTTGTGATAAGCTCAGATAGTGGGTTCCATTTATGTACAGATCCAAGAAAGCGAACACAATTCACAAACCTTTTCATACATTTTTCTGAAACTTGAGTATTACTACCCAGACCACATTGTTATCTTAAAAGCTTTAGACCAAATAGAGTCCACCTTCACACCTTGCTTGAAGTGATTACTATGAATCAAATCAACAGGATATTTTCCATTGGGCAGCCTAAACAATACATGCATCCATGTGCCAGTAGGTCTAATAGGGGAACTAATAGAGAAATCCATGGTAATGGTGATGCATCTGAGGAACAGATGTGGGTTTTGAACACTAAATACAGAATATTGTTGTTGCCCATGATTATAATGCAGAGCACTTCAGCTGGTTCTGCCTCTCTTTCTGTGTTGGTTATAATACTAATCAAAGAAACATGTGGAGCTTCCTCTAAATGTACTAATAAACTATGCCAGTATCTTACTGTTTTAGATCAGGCATTCACCCCACTTTGGAAAAAATGGAAACTCCCTCAGGCTTTCTGAGAGGTGTGCACTGAAAATGAGACATATGGCAGTGTGTACGACAGATCCTTCATTCTTCATTTTATAATCATTGTATGAGAGCTAGTAAGAGCACAGACAAAGATTTTAAATAAGATGAATGCATATGTGAGACTGTATATCATACAGGATCTGATCAAAATCGTTGCAGAGCTTTTGCTAAGAAAACCTTTCTCTAAATTAAGATTAAGTTTTACCATTTTATGGTGAAATCACAGTAATGCAGTGAGTAATGCACAGCAATATGAGGTATGTCAGTGCACACTCTGAAAGGGCAAAGTTAAGGATCTCTGTCTGGGATGTCCTGTTTCTCTGGAAACTGCTGCCATATATATATATATTGTCCCGACGTCACCCTGCTGGTAGCCTCCGACACATGCCGATGCCTTAGCATGCGGCTTGTGTTTGTTTTGATCATGTGCTTGTCTCATGTTAACTGCATGTTTGCCACCCCTATCCCAGGTGCTGTGTCTGCCTCATTGATCTCACCACCTGTGTCTTATTATGTACTTATGCTTTACGCCTTTTGTGTTTGTGTGACCATGTTCAGGTCATTAGTGTTGCATTGGCTTTCCTTCGTTATCGTTATTGCTGCTTTATGTTCAGTTTTATTTTCCTTACTTTCAATAAACCGCTCAGTTGGAGACTTGCGTTTGCTTCCTTCCTTTTTTTCTGCATGTTTTTCCCATATATATATATACACACACACACTGCCTGGCCAAAAAAAAAGGTTGCACGCTCTAAAAATTCGTTGGACCGCCTTTAGCTTTGATTACGGCACACGTTCGCTGTGGCATCCTTTCCACAAGCTTCTGCAATGTCACAACATTTATTTCTGTCCAGAGTTGCATTCATTTTTCCTGCAAGATCTTGTATTGATGATAGAGGTTTGGACCACTGCGCAAAGTCTTCTCCAGCACATCCCAAAGGTTCTCAATGGGGTTCAGTTCTGGACTCTGCGGTGGCCAATCCATATGTGAAAATGATGCCTCTTGCTCCCTGAATCACTCTTTTACAATTTGAGCCCAATGAATCCTGGCATTGTCATCTTGGAATATGCCCGTGCCATCAGGGAAGAAAAAATCCATTGATGGAAAAACCTGGTCGTTCAGTATATTCAGGTAGTCAGCTGACCTCATTCTTTGGGCACATAACGTTGCTGAACCTAGACCTGACCAACTGCAGCAACCCCAGATCATAGCACTGCCCCCACAGGCTTGTACAGTAGGCACTAGGCATGATGGGTGCATCACTTCAGCCGCCTCTCTTCTTACCCTGATGCGCCCATCACTCTGGAACAGGGTCAATCTGGACTCATCAGACCACATGACCTTCTTCCATTGCTCCAGAGTCCAATCTTTATGCTCCCTAGCAAATTGAAGCCGTTTTTGCCGGTTTGCCTCACTGACAAGTGGTTTTCTTAAGGCTACACAGCTGTTTAGTCCCAATCCCTTGAGTTCCCTTTGCATTGTGTGTGTGGAAATGCTCTTACTTTCACTATTAAACATATCCCTGAGTTCTACTGTTGTTTTTCTACAATTTGATTTCACCACACGTTTAAGTGATTGCCAATTACAATCATTGAAGATTTTTTCTGACCACATTCCTTCTTCAAAGATTATGTTTCCTCACTGTCCTTCCACTTTTTAATAATGCGTTGGACAGTTCTTAACCTGTTTTTAATAGTTTCAGCAATCTCCATAGATGTTTTCTCAGTTTGATGCATGCCAATAATTTGACCCTTCTGAAACAGATTAACATCTTTTCCACGACCACAGGATATCTTTCGACATTCTTGTTTAAGAAATGAGAAGCTATTCACTTCATCAGTTAGGGTTAAATAACTTGTTGCCATCTGAAACATAATCACCCATGCAGTAATTATCCAATGAGAGGCTTTTACCTATTTGCTTAGTTAAATCCAGGTGGTGACCTTTTTTTTTGGCCAGACAGTGTATATATAAAATGTATATGGAATGCCTAGTTTTATCAAGACAAATTCTTCACAGATGCACATTTATTCTGATTTCAGTTAAACCTAATTTAAGTCCAACAGAACTGCTCTAAAAAATTGCAGTGATGCAAAAGAAACTTAAAGATTTATAAGAAATAGCTGTTTGTTTGGAACATATATTTGAAATTCTGATGGACTGATAGTCTGTCACAGCTCATTGGACCAAAAACGGCTAACTAGTCATTCAGACTTTTTTCTTACCATATATAAGCAGCACATACTCAACCTTTGCTGCCATGAGTACAGCTTGCATTTAATCAGTAATGTGTTTCTGCTTATTAAGAGGTAATTAGATGAAAACACATCAGTAGATAGGATATTAAATACAACCAGACTTCCAGGCCCAAGAGGTCACACAGTCATGCCCAGCAAAGTAACTCTGGGCCTGGGCACACTTCACGCATATTTAATGTATTCCTTCTTGTAAATAATTGCACATTAACACATTTTCTAAGAGCTCTTAAATGAGTAAAGAGTGCACGTGTTGCTAACGTGCTATGTTCATAACACACTGTTCATAACATACTTTCATAATACATGTATTTGTATCTGGTGATATGCAATACTTATATACTTTGTGAAAGGCTTAGGAATGGAGTGAATACAGAAACATTCCAATATTCAGTTCAAGGAATCATTTCCATCTAGAACCAGTTTTGGCAAATCTCTAATGTCTGATGAAAGAGGAGGTAAAGGTTTAATGATGTCACTTTTTCAACTTTTTCAGGTAGCCATTCAAAACACCAATCAGAATCATTATACTCTGTTACACAGTGAAACTTCACTGGATGCAGACAGCATTGCTGAAATCAGGACAGCTGATGTAATGATATGCAAATATTACTAGGAAGCAGTTGGTCATAAAGATCAACTTCATGATCATTTAAAGTAAATACTTGAAGGTATAATATTTTTTGAATACAAGATCATTAGTTTGTGAAGTGAAAACAATACACAGACACCAAGGAAACAAATGGCCATGTAAGCTACCATTTTTAACTGTTACCTACAACAAAACATTTTTTAATTTCTTAAAACTGTATTTTTTAGGATCTTCCTCTTGTGGTATCTCCCTTTGTGCATGTGTGTGTGTGTGTGTGTGTGTGTGTTTGCGTGCGTGCATGTGTATCCATGCTCACATGTGGCTCCAGCTCTAAATAAGATATAACACATGGACTAATCTGTTCTGTGTTTATAATTAAGAATAACTTTCCTGACAAACAGAACATTCAGATCAGTGAAGAATAATGAATAGTGCTCCCTGGTTCATATTTCTTAGACTTAACATAACAAGATGCAGGATGTGTTGATTATATTAATTTTGTATTCTATTATTATGTCACTTCCTGTTTACTACATGGACAGTCACATGGGTTCTGCTCAGAGCCTTCAGCTCTTATCATGTGATGCGTTAATAACATTACATTTCCCCCATAAAGCCATAAAGTTTTATGGAAATACATCTTTACTAAGGATGAGTAAATTATGTGGGGATTTAGAGTGAGTGCCAGTCACACAGCACTTTTAATCTGGAGAAGCACTGGGTAAAATATTGTAGGTGTACTGGAAAATCTAAACCTCAGTGATTATGAAAGATCAGGTCTGTCTCTGACAAACACAAAGCTGGGACACATTTCAAATTCCTCATACTCGTTTTCTGCAAAGCCAAGATTAGCCAGTGTTCATACAACCTCTGTTTGTGTGACAATTAATGTATTTTTTATTATTTGGGGCAAGTAAATAAAAATGGCTTTTCAAGTTAAGAATCAGTGTAACTACTAAATCTAATCCATAAACACCACCTTACAAATAATTGATTTGCTTCTAAATCAAATCAGACTTGTGTGCCTAATCTGTTTTAAGAAACATTCATTGTGCATTATTTTTGAACTACAACAGAGCTAAATGCAAAATCTATTGCATTAAATTAACTATCCAGCTGCACTTAAACAAACATAGCAAGTCCTCTTTCAACACCACATGAGTTAATTAAATATAGTCCAGCTGAGTGACTGCATTTCACACTGATCTGTACTTAGTTTTCTTGTCATCCTTGGAAGCACCATTTGATCACATTTATGTCCTCATCACTTCTCGTGCTGAAATGAACATGTTTGGTTAAGTGGACAAAATAATTGTTTACATAAAGATGATGAGAGGGATGGGTAATTATGTGGGGATGTGGAGTGAGGGCCAGTCATGCAGCTGCTCGGTAGTGGAGCTGAGAGTCTGGGAGCCTCTGAAACAATAACTGATTCATAAAATTCATCCTCAATGAAAGTCACCAATAGGGCACATCACAGTCCTGCTTTCCCATGATACGTGAGTGACAAGATGATGGAAAAGATAATCTCACACAGTGCAAACACTGTCTCACACGAAGCAGACATTGAAAGGTGAGATCACAGAGCCTGTACACAGCCAGATAGATATGCAGCTGTTCAATCTGAAATCATATGGTTTCACTATTAACTATGTGGGATCCAAATGCCTTGGCTCACTCTTCTGCAGGGAAGAAGATACTTGGACCAGGAAACAGCAGCTCCTGGCAGGTAAAAGGCCCATTTTAACAGGCTGGATTAAAGTGAGGTTTACCTACACAACAGACGCCCCTCACCCCCAAGCAAGAACATACATAAATCACAGTTTCCATGATTTATAACTATTTATAACTGCACAGCACTTGCTCACCAGCTTTAGTACAAAGGAAATAACATGACTCTCTCTGACGTTTTCTAAGGGGATAAAGTCCTCCAGGGGAGATATTCAAGTCCTGAAAGACCATGATACATTTCCTTTTCAAAAACAGGAACCTTTAAAGTAAAAAAAAAAAAAAAAGCTTCTGTCTTTAAAGAAAAAAAAAGCTTCAAAACAATACTATCAAGTTTTGTTTACTTTATTTTTTTGTATGTAACAAAAATGGATTTCTAAAAAGCATAATAAATATAAATTATATATTGAGTATATAACTACTAAAAAGCCAAGTAGAACACTGCACAGAAGTGGTAAGTGTCTCAATACTAACTTAGCAAGCCATTTACTATGCATACTTATAAGGGATGGGAAACATCAATGTAAAAAAGATGAGATTCCAGATGAAGTTGAAAAACAGCAAATCTAACCTCTAGGTTACAGTTTAAAAAATATTTATACTATGCATAATTTAGGTTTTACGGTTTGAGTCCCACCTCACTGTACAAAAATAAATAAATAAACGGATTAAGTTTAACTCAAGGCAGCGTAACGTAAACAGTAGAATAACATGAGCATTAAAATAAAGACTAGGCAATATAAGAATCGATCCAATGCGTGCACAACTTACCTGCGCATCAACCACTCTCCAAAACAGAACAATTTTTGCGAAGTTCCACAGCCGTGTGCTTTTCATATTTCCGTCGGTGACGGAGCGCGAGGCACTGTCCTTTTGAGACGTTTCTAATTTCCTCCCATTCTTCAGAAATCATGGCCTGTACATATTAGTAACGGCATTATTCCCACCAAATATGACACAATATGTTAGTCCGGCAACAAAACATCCTGTGCAACTGGAATGGCGAAAACAGATTCATTCTTCCTAACTTTGTGGTCACTTAAATACGAGCATCACGAAGGGAATTACGGTAGAACAGTTTCAACAAGTTGTCACTGCGACGATTTCAAGCGAAGGCTGATTTGTAGGTGCGTTCCGAGAAGTTGCGATGAACAAGCATACGGCAGTGCGACGATTTCGAGTGCAAAGTCATTTGTGCGCAGTTTAGTTTATACCTGCTCTGGTACCTACTCTCCGCAACAGCGAACCGTAGTTTCTCAGTTTTTAATTGGAGCGAAAGGGCGTGTCCATTCATACTAATGACAGCACCCTTCGGAATACTGCAAAACCAAATCACGACAATATTAAAAAAAAAAAAAAAAAAAAAAAAAAAAGGTTGTGATCAGTACGATGACGCGTGTAAAAGATATGTCACCACAACTAGCAGGAGCAGAACAATTCGCAGTATGTTTATCCATTATCTGTTTCTATTATCTATTTATCTATTTATCTATTATCTTACATTGTAGTGAAAATGCTGAGATATCGCTTGTTAATGAACTGTCCATGGTGCTGAAATAACCGCCTCATAAAACTTAATTCACTCATGCCGAAACCTGTAGTTGAAGGAGAGGGCGGTGAGTTTATATCAGTGCACAACTAACTGAAACATCGTAAAGGTCTACTGGTATGGTATAACTGTAATCTTAATAAATGCTAATTAAGCAAACAGAAAGCAAAATTCAGTGCTGAATTAAGACAGTGAGGAGTGGTGAATTAATAGTGGTGAATTAATCTATTACCGTGTTCTTTGCGCTATGCAAAAAATTTACAATATATTTAATGTAAGTTATTTCTTAACACTGGTGAATGCTGAGCATGGACAGAGTTGTATTTGTAATTAAAAACCGCTCTCTCCGCATGCATGACATTCAGCAGAGCAAAGAGCAATGAACCATGTATGGTTGTTAGTGCACATAGTCCAGACGCTTTGCGGACTAAGAAAGATGTGTCATATATCAGATATGATACAGTGAGATATACATACACAGGTTATGCATTCTATGTCATGTCACTATGTGCTGTGCGGTAGAAATAAGGCAGGCAAGGAATGTGGAAACATTAAGTGGGAAAACATAGCCTATCATTGCCAATCTATGGCTCAACATCATTAGTGTTGTCTAAGTTCATCCCTTGATGGCTACAGCTTATCCAGAGTGTGAGATAGACACATTCTGCATGATAATGCACCAGAGAATATGACACGAATGGTAACTGAATAGTTCCAACAACATGTTGGTGAATTTTAATTGCTTCAGTGGCCCGCATTGCCCCTGGATCTCAGCCTTATCAAGCATCTCTAAATGTAGAGGAAAAGGCCATTTCTAAAAAAACTGCATCCATTCTCAACACAGCAATTTTACTGATATGGTACTAGCATGAGATTATGAGTTTCAGGGGTTTATCTGGTACTGCAGCTGTTGAAATGTTTACACTGCTGTTTGGAAAGCACACTACCACCCAAAAACTTCAGCCAATCAGTAATCCTACAGACAGAAGATGACCACTGATGATGGGTTGTGTGATCATTGATGCATATTAAGCATGGTAACTAAGAATGATGTCACTGAAAATTCCACCCCCTCCCTGTTTTATATATGTAATCACATCTACCCCATGCAGTATGCTGCTCTTTTTCAATAAGTCATGACTTCAAATCTCTGTCCCACACATCCAATGCTTTACTAAGTCATGGTAACACATTTTATTTATGAGATGTCACGAGAGAAGTCATAGTAGTGGGAAACCCATCTGTTGCCATACACGGTTTATGTTAGCCATGTTCTTCACCTTTTTCAGTGATCTGTTATGAAGACAAGACCATTATTGACTGGATATTTTCAGGTATGCAAATAACTCTCAGCCCAGCAGTGGCACTGATGAATGTAGAAATACCAGTAACACTTCTGATCCTCAGACCAGCTCAACACCCACAACCACCCCACTACCAAGTTAGTGGTAGTGATGTGCGGAGTGATGCCAATTGTGCATGCCGATATATGGCTTAGAGTATGCAAATGTACAGTTATAAGTGGACAGTAAAGTATAAGTGGCAGTGATTGTTGTGAGGACAGAGTTTCTAAAGAAGTGGGTGGTGCAGTGTGTAGTATTAACAGCAGGAGTCTGGGTTTGTTGCTTTTCACACTGTATTTACATTCATTTAGTGTTTGCAAAGTCTTGCCAGTTCCATTTCTGATTTTTCTATGCCCTTTGCTATATTCCTTAGTTGTTTTTAGTTTCTTCTTCTTTGTCTTCTTCTTTTTTGAATTATCAGGAAGCCCCACCCTTAAAGCCTACAGACATGAAACTTGGCCAGGGACATGATGCAAGACCATTCAGACTGTAGCTGGGTCTGTAGCTCAGCTCTACACATATTTCAGTCCATAAGTCCTTCCCCATATGTCATTTTTCCCCCTGTGGTTACTAGTCTTCCAGTAGGCCTCAAAGTCAACCCTGACTATTCAGATGTGTGGGCCTTAGTAGAATAACATTGGCATTCAGTTATATATATATATAAAAAAAAAAAATAAAAAAAAAAATATATATATATATATATATATATATATATATATATATATATATATATATATATATATATATATATATATATATATATAAACTCTAGATGATTTAGTTTTTATAAGATTTGAAAAAAAAAATTCATTTACAGGCCACCATTTTGTTTACGTTGCAAAGTAATCTGTGTAGTGATGCCAGTTGATTGCACCAGTCTTGGTCTCATTTTCTTGATCTGACATCAACATAAACATGTCTTCTGTTGAGCCTTTTAAGTTTGAACCCATTAGCAGCATTAGTGAGGAGTACAACATGGAAAAAGTTAATCAGAATGTACATCAAAATGAAGGCAATGATAGAGGTGTGGATGTGAGAGTGAGGCAAATATCCATAGTGTCTGAGAGAGAGTGTTGTATGCTTTCTGTAAGCAGCTGTTGAAGGTAAACATTTGAATCGTGTAATAATCATTTTCACTGAATGATGATTATCACTAAATGATAAAACACATTGAAATATAAATCTTTTCAGAGATTAGCATCCAATACCATCATATGCTTTTCAAACAGTAGCAATTGAAAAAGTTTAGAATGCTTAGTGCAATCACCACCAAACTTCACACTTCATAACATCTTCTTGGAGCTCTGCATTAATTCTGCTTGGTGTGAGTCATTCATTCTGACTAAACAGAGCAGGTGCAGGGCATGCACTACTTGGCAGGCATATTATCATATTGTCAGTACAAGCTATTAGAGCTGCAAAGTTCTTAGCTTTTCTATATCATAGTAAAAAACTCAGAAAGTCACCAGCTTTTCATATTAAATGCAACATACCGGTTTGTAAAATTTAAAACGCTTTAACATGTTGCAAAGAGGTTGTTTTGCTAAACCTGCGCAAATCTGACATCCAGATATTTTGAGCACATCAGAATTTTTTTTTACTAAGGTTGGGTCAATCTACAACAGACTTCAGATACTTCTTCACAACAACTTACAGAAGCCCTCCATTAAGTCTGGTTGGTATTAGCCAACATGGTTGGTATTAGTCTTCAAAGGCAGACTGAAGAACCATCTATTCGTGGAATATTTAAATGACAACTGACCCTGCTCTAACAATCTCTAGTACTTAGTGTTTATTACACTTATCATTGTCTAAGATAGACCTTATGTATTTTGTACTTCTAGGCATCAGCAGTGATCCCTGTATTTCTACAGCATTCTAGATCATTGGCACTGGACTCTAACCTGCTGTACTGGCTAGGATGTATTCTATGAGTAAATGACAAAGCACGTTTGTAAGTCGCTCTGGATAAGAGCGTCTGCTAAATGCCGTAAATGTAAACATGATTCAGTGTAACAGTTACTGGAATTTAATGGCAGTGCAAAGCTGTCACTATTTCTCACATGCTCTAACACATAACAGTAGAGCAGCAAAGGGCATTTCTTAGCTTTTTATACCATCACCAAAAACTCACAAAACATCACCAGCTTTTCATATTAGATTCAAAGTGTAAGTGTGTAGATTTAAAGATATCTCGGCATGCTAAGCTTTGTCTCTACGAACAGAAAAGTCAACAAGATAATCTGACCATGAATAAATCAGTATCATTTAGATGTTAAATGTAACCACTTTCAAACACCTATCCTTTCGTTCACTTAGTCCAGTTACGACTAAACTTTACACACTTGTCCACAAGATCAATTTGAAGTAATTAACTAATTCTGCTTTATATAAGTCAATTTGATTCATAGTCAAAATAAACAATAGAACAATAGGGGGTGATGGCAGAACACAGCAAATACATTACTCAAGAAATTAAGTACACAACACAGCGATATAGTCACACTAGTCAGGACATCATGATAAATATTCTGGTGGTAAGCTGATTGGTTATATTGTCATATTATCACTACATCAGTGAACTCAAAGGCAGACAGTGAAGAGGTTGTAGCTCAGAATAAGGGGTAGAGAACTTTATGCCTGCCCCTGCAGTCTGGGTCCAGCCAGTCAAAAGCATGTGAAAGGGGAAAGTCATGCAGCGAGGCTCAACAGCAGAGCCCAGTTGGCCCCTGCAAGAGAGAAAGACAGCATGTATCTGTGTTCCATGCTACAGTGGTGCTTGAAAACAATACTCCACATGTCTTGCAAGTGGCCACCTGGCACAGTGGCTGTACCGTTGCCATCACTTCGATGTAGCTATGTTTGGCACTGGAGGAGAAAGCATTATAGTTGTCTGTGGATCTGCCTCCACAATTACATGATGACTTGACCACGGTGCCCCAGCAATGTTTTGTGCAGGGGCTTGCAGTGTTGCCGCTCAGGCAGCTGCTCCTGGAGAAGCAGAGGATAAAGAGTATGGCCTTCATTTTCTGTGGGGCGAGCACAGTTTGGAGATGCGAAACACACAGCATCAGAGCCTGTTGGTGAATCTCCAGGGTCCGGGCATGCTTTCGGGTCAGAGACACCACGGCTTGTCATGGGTGAAGCTGCCAACAATGGAGGAAAATGCCAGTGCCAGTGCTAGTTGGTGGATCCACAAGAGCCATAGACAGTAACGATGGCGGAGAAGCATCAGTGTTGGTGAGTAATGAGGAGGTTTGCATGACACTGGAAGCAGAAGAGCAGAACAGAAGAGCATAAAGAGTGGCTGTGGGAGCTTCCGCACTGTCATTGTGACATCTTTGCAGTTGTGGAGAAAGACTCCAACATTGGCAATGCTGCACCGATCTGGCTCCATCCCCACTGGCTTCCAATGACTTACAAAGAAGCCGAGGAGCAGAAAATGAATGAGATGGCAGCAGGACTCTTCAAGCAGTCAAACAGCCCCTGGGCAGCACCGGAGGTCTTGGCAAAGAAAAAGGATAACAGCTGGTTCTTCCGTGTGGGCTACTGGCAGTTCGGTGCTGTTACTAATCCCGCCTCGTATCCCGCCTCGGATCAGCGTGCTGGCTCTGCGTGCTTCAACTCACTGGATCTACAGCGTGGATATTGGCAAGTGTCACTCAGTTCAGATGCCAAAGTGAAGACAGTGTTCATACCAGTGGCAGTTCATAGTGATGGCTTTGGGGTTTTAAAATGCCCCATCCATGTTTGAGTGCCCGACGGAGCAGGTGATCAACCACTGTCCCAAAGGATCACTGAATAGTCTACCTAAATGACATACTGCTCCACTTGCCCAGCTTTGATGATGCACTTGCATACCTGGAGCAGGATTTCCAGGCTATTAATCTGAAAACCTCCAACTACATTCCAAAAAATGTAACCTCCAGTGCCGCATGAGCTTCTGGGACATCTTGCGATCGGGGCTGGAGTGGAAATGGATGCAGTGAAGGTGGACACGATGGGGCAGTGGCCCACCCTGCAGAATGTGGGTAAGAAGAACTTCCGCCATTTGGCCTCGTGCTATCAGTGCATCATGCACGAGTTGGCCAATATAGCCACTCCGCTAGACCAACTCATGGTGAAGGGCGCTGTGTTCCAGTGGGACGAAGAGGCTGAGTGCATGCTTGCTCCTCAGCTGTGTGCAGTGCCGGTGCTGGCATTCCCCAGGGTTGGCAATGAGCCAGTTTTCACTTGCCAGTCTATCGGTGATAAAGGCATCGGTGCTCTCCTCGCACAGGTACAGGATAAGACTGGGAAGGTCAATACTGCAGCTGGTGTGACAAGGAGATAGTGGGGTTACGCCATTTCGGGCCATACCTCCGTGGCATCCCCTTCACCCTGTGAACTGAGCATGCTTCACTGACTTATGCAATTTGTAAAATTGAAAAAGTGAAATGGCAGATATATATTCCTTGTGACAAGAGTACTTAAATATGTGTTCAATAAGTTTTTCAAATTCATAATATGAACATTATGATATGGCATGTGATGTGTCCTTTTATACTATATATATATATATATATATATATATATATATATATATATATATATATATATATATATATATCAGCATGGTGCTGTAGGACAAAGTTAGGCACTTATGCCTACAACCACCATTATTAGCGAAAGCATATCCAGCTTTTAAGGGAAGGCTACAAAAGAGAAAGACACACTTAAACGTTTCAGATCATCAAACAAATTTAAATATTAGACCAAGATAACACACATAAACACAAAATGCAGTTTTTAAATGAAGGTTTTTATTATTAAGAGGAAAAAAATCCATGGCCCTGTGTAAAAAAGTGATTAAACACCCCCCATTAAACACTTTTTCACACCACTGTATGTATGTAGATGTGTAGATGTGTATGTGCATATGTATATATTTCCATGCACACAAACATATACCTATACATACCTATACATGCCTGGGGAATGAAAACTGTTTAGACCCTCTGGGTGTAGTGTTCCTTTGGAGCTCACAGGAGCAAAAAGAACAAAAAACACAGCAGACGCCATCAATGAATACCAAGAAGGAAAGACCACACAGGTGTGTGCAGCTTGGCAGATTAGCAGGGCTATGTAGGAGAGTGGATGATGATCAGCCTCACCCTCGTCTTACTTTATGATGGTACGACTTGTGAGTCCCACACTGGCAGAACTTGTGTTCTTTTGTGTTCTGATGTGTGCTTGGTGCAGTGTGCTCCATGAGTAAACTAGAAAGGACCAGGAATGTTGTTTGTTGAATGTTGATTATTGATTTGTTGTTTCAATTCTGTACACCAGTATACTGGGTTTTAAATGACAATGCCAATGACTGAGGATATTGTGCAGAATATCTGATATAACTTTAGGGAATTTAATTATATTTTGGATGGACCAAATATAATTTGCATATATCCTCAAAGTTTTCATTCAAAACTATGCAAATTTATTCCTTAATTATTTGTTGGATTTTGCATATACTTTTTTTAAAAAGCAAAAAAACAAAAAGCACTGTTTGGTTTTTGGAGGTGTTGCTTAATATATATATATATACATATATAAATGGCAGTAAGGGCCAGCTTATTGACAAGTTAAAAAAAACAAAAAAACTAAAACTAAAACTAATATTAGCTGGGCACCTCTGCCTTGTTTTCCACAGGTACATTCAGCCCACAGGTACACTCATTCAGTGCTGCACCCAAGAAGATGCTCTGGGTATTGCAGCAGTTCCACTGCATCTGAGCACTTCAAGTGCTTCTGCTAGCACCTCGAGTGCTACTGCAATATATCTTTTTTTTTTTTTTTACCACACAGTATTCTTTTTTTGTCAGTCATGGGGCACAAAGAATAAGATGCAGTGTGCTATTCATTGAATAAATAAGTATCATACAATGACTGAAGAAAACTGAATCCATTTTACTAGGATTCAATCGAACAGTTTGATTGAAAATGCACTGTCAAAGTTAGAGGTCAGTCTGGTCTAGGAAAGTAGATTTACTTTGTTGTTTTCTCATTTTTGCCAATGTGACACATTCCCAAGTAATAGCTTTCCTGAGCAGTAACTGCCAACCATGCAGTTCCCTTTGCTATTAATGAATCATTTGCATTATGCTTTGCCAAACAATCAAGTACAGTGTAAACTGGAACTTATTAAGATATGTTTTCACATGGGTTATAGAACTGAGTTGGCTTCAACTGCATCTATAGCCTTATGCAGGATTTCTTCAGTTAGCCCCTGATGGGTTACATAACACATAAGAAACTGCACACATCACAAAATGCTAACCAGCTACCTCTGCCAGCTTTCTAATTAGCCAACTACAGAGACATTGAGAAATAATGTGTGTGTGTGTCTGTCTGTCTCTCTGTCTGTCTATCTTTGTGAGAGAGAGAGAGAGAGAGAGAGAGAGAGAGAGAGAGAGAGAGAGAGAGACAGACTGACAGATGGACAAACAGAAGATGTACAAGACATATGAACTGAACAACCTCATTTGCTTGCAAATCATATGTGATGCAAATCTAAGGTTGACCAGTGTAGAAAATCACAATCTGCAAACTTCTTCCACAAGCGATTAGAATGCTTTTCTACAGTATTCTATTACTAGTAGTAGTGTTGTCCTTTTGTACAGATTCGGTCCATGTTCTAAAACTTCTGAAAGGCTATTGCTGGTCTCCTCTCCTCCAGTAGAGTGTTGTTCAGAGGGAATTGTATTCTGACTTATGACTAGAATATATTTATCACTTGTTTTGTTGTTAGCCGTGCTACTTAGGAGTCAGTGAAAGTGTAATTTAATCTCTCTAAAGACAGAACTCTTTCCAAAAAGCCTAATTTACATATTAATCCTACTGGAGAATGCAACTTTTTTTTCTACCTAAATGAATAATTCAGTCTTTGTTGTAATTAATATTATATTCAGGCCCAATATACTTCCAGAAGCGTAAAGATATGTTTCTTAGAAAACTGGAGCTCGCCATTATTTGTGGAAGGCACACTTGCCTCAAAACCCAGTTTTCTTGTACTGTTCATCCTCCATTTTCTGAAAGATTTTTTGAGTACAGACTTTGGAGGCCACATGAATCTGTTATCAGATATTTTTGCTTCAATAAATGCAGTCATGGCTTTTGCTTTCATTTGCATTATGGACACAACCTGGACACAGCCATAACAACCTTGTCTGGTGTCGCCTATTCTGTTATTAAACTCCAGCATTATTAAACCAGATTAGTTTCTTCCACCATATTGTTGCAATAAACAAACAAAATAAAAACTTGCACAAGTGAAGAAACTGTATATTCTTCAGCCATGTTTAAATGTGCTTTGCAGGAGATGTCCTGCTCGAGTGTTCCCTCATCAACAGATATGATTGTCTTTACCTTAAGCACTTTGGGTTGATATGACGTTAGGCAGTTAGGGTTTGACATCATGAATCTCTTTGCCTTCAGACAAAACATTAAAAAAAAAACACTGCTGTTTTTGTTACCAACTCACTGTGTGTTGAACAGTTGATGGTTTCACAACTGTAAATACACAACATGCTGCCTTGGAAACATTTGTATTATAGTGCTGTTTTTAACATTTATTTTACATGAGAGACTCACTGAGCACACAAACCATTAGGGGCAGCACTTCAGGCCTTGAAAACAACTCTCCAAGTAAATGTGAAAGCACAGTCATTTATTTCACCTGTTATGTCCACTTCAGGCAGTGCAGACAGAAGTGTATATAGACACAGGGGTTTTGGCCCCAGTGCAGATTCCTTGCTCTGTACATTTCTGAACTTTCCTTGTGTTTGGTGTGATTGAGGAGTGTGGTGATTACGAAAGAGATACATAAGAGGAATTAAAAAACGAACCTGTTTTGTTGGTTTTTATGATTTCCTATTCCACTAAGGTATAAAAAACTTGGAATGATTTTGGAATTCAAAGCTGTGCAGCTAAAGCAAACAATGGATAAATTAAAATATTTATTAAAATAAAATAAGATGTTGCTGATCTAAAGTACATCATGGAGTCCACACCGAATTTGAATTTGAATTTGAAGTCATCTTCAGCTCAGAAACAAATAAAACACAAAATACACACAAATTCACAAGTTGCTGTAGAAAACAGATTATTGTTTCACTGTGACTTGTCATACACCCAGTGACCGATCAATTATGCTGTAGGATCAATGATGTGACATCCCTGGAGGGCAAAGAATTCCCATCCCTTGCAGATTAAGCAAAGGCAACAAAAATGTTCCCATGGAGAAGCACAATGTTCCCATGGAGAAGCACATTGTTTCCATGGAGAAGTGCAAGCAGCTCAAGGCAGTAAAACAGCCATAAAACTATTTTCCTGGACAGGATCCCACTGAGGGAACTTTCCCTACCGCGTTGTGTTATAAACTTGCTTGATCTGGAGGTCTGGTACAAACTGTTATTTGAACTCTGCAGAGTTAAAAGTGAAAAACACTTGCAGAAGAAATGCAATTTCTTTAACAACACTGACATGGAAATTTCACAGGGCATTCATAACATTCTCTGATATGAATCATTCATGTAATATGTTCAATGAATTGTGAAATTCTGCATGAGACAATGAGATGACTTTCAAAGTTATATATAACTTTATATATACACTGCCCGGCCAAAAAAAAGGTCACATACTCTAATATTTCGTTGGACCGCCTTTAGCTTTGATTATGGTATGCATTCGCTGTGGCATCGTTTACACAAGCTTCTGTAATGTCACAACATTTATTTCTGTCCAGAGTTGCATTAATTTTCCTCCTCCAAGATCTTGTATTGATGATGGGAGATTTGGACCACTATGCAAAGTCTTCTCCAGCACATCCCAACGATTCTCAATGGGGTTCAGGTCTGGACTCTGCGGCGGCCAATCCATGTGTGAAAATGATGTCTCTTGCTCCCTGAACCACCCTTTCACAATTTGAGCCCAATGAATCATGGCATTGTCATCTTGGAATATGCCCGTGCCATCAGGGAAGAAAAAATCCATTGATGGAGTTACTTGGTTGCTCAGTATATTCAGGTAGTCAGCTGACCTCATTCTTTGGGCACATAACATTGCTGAACCTAGACCTGACCAACTGCAGCAACCCCATCATAACACTGCCCCCACAGGCTTGTACGGTAGGTATGATGAGTTCATCACTTCAGCCGCTTCTCTTCTTACACTGATGCGCCCATCACTCTGGAACAGGGTAAATCTGAACTCATCAGACCACATGACCTTCTTCCATTGCTCCAGAGTCCAATCTTTATGCTCCCTAGAAAACTGAAACTGTTTTTTGCCGGTTTGCCTCACTGACAAGTGGTTTTCTTAAGGCTACACAGCTGTTTAGTCCCAATCCCTTGAGTTCCCATTGCATTGTGTGTGTGGAAACCCTCTTACTTTCATTATTAAACATAGTCCTGAGTTCTGCTGTTGTTTTTCTGCGAATTGATTTCACCACACGTTTAAGTGATCGCAGATCACAATTATTCAAGATTTTTTTTATGACCACATTCCTTCCTCGAAGATGATGTTTCCCCACTGTCCTTCCACTTTTTAATAATGTGTTGGACAGTTCTTAACCTGTTTTAAGTAGTTTCAGCAATCTCCTTAGATGTTTTCTCTGCTTGATGCATGCCAATAATTCGCCCCTTCTGAAACAGATTAACATCTTTTCCATGACCACAGGTTGTTTAACAAATTAGAAGCTATTCACTGCATCAGTTAGAGTTCAACAACTTGTTGCCATCTGAAACATGATCACCCATGCAGTAATTATCCAATGGGAGGCTCTTACTTATTTGCTTAGTTACATCCAGGTGGTGACCTTTTTTTGGCCAGGCAGTGTATAATATATTACACCTATTACATTCTAACATAAAATGAAGCTTATTGTCCAGTTATAAAAGAACAGGCTCACAGATGGGTGTTTGCCAACAGAGCAATGCTGCTGAAAGGAGAACCTGTCAATGTGGAGAAACAGATGTGACCATGCCAACAGTTAAGAGTAATAATTCACTCAGACTTCCTACAATACATCTATGCAATAGTAAAATGGGAGCGGATTCAAGAATGCACAAAAATGTTCTGAGTGTTAGTGGGTTAAGAGATTAGAGTGCCAGAGCCACCTGGGCAATTTAGAACATAAACAAAGTATAATGGGATATACGCATGAAGCCTAATGAGAAACAGCACACAAAGCCTTACAGGATGTATCACACAAAGCAGTGGTGAGATTTAAAGAGCTTTGGAGGCTTTTTAGCACATACAAAGAGTAGTGAAAATTCAGGGATGCCTTGTACACTTAATATCTATTTAGTTGAAATAACCAATGAAATTCAAATTTTGAAAGAGTATATTAATTCTTCAGATGTCTTTCTTTTTTTATGTAAAAATGGCAAGCCCTCGAGTACCAACAATTAATTAGACACAATATCAGGCATCCACAGCTGACTTTGCAGTCAAAACATCACCTTCTCTTTTATTCCTGCAGATGTCTTTGTTTGTGGTGTCACATTAGTCTTCTGTTAGTAAACCTGAATTTCCCCTCACAAGCCTTTGCTGATATTGACGTTTATATTATTCTACATTAACACATAAGCATCCAGGAAAGTTCAGATTGTCTTGAGGCAGCAACACACCTGCAGCATCTGACAGAGGCTGAAGCTGATTGGCTGTGGTTCCCACACGTCCCCTGATCCTGACTCCATCAATTGCCCTCCAGTCACACCACATGGTTCAACCAATTCAGATCAGCTCCTCAGCTCTGCCTTCCCTGATTACTGATCATTGTCACCTGTTCTCTATCACCAGTCTGCCCAGTTAAATCTATTTCATAACACTTATTGTTTGTGAAGTATTGCCATGGATTATCCCTGCATACCGAGTAGTTTCTGTTTGTCTCGCTGGCTACTGATCCAGTCTACTCCCTGTGTGGTTAGTTTGCCTGCTGGGATCGCTCTCTGGTTTTCATGTATGGATTGTTCTCTGGTTTAGAAACATTCTATTTCTGCCCAGCTCTGTGCTGCTTGTTTTCTGTGGGGATATGCATTTTTAAAGAATAAACTGGTTAATTTGAACTTCATGTACGACCTCCGCTTTCTGCCTAACCTTGCATGTGAAATTACATAGCTGTGTGAAGATGTATGCAGATTTTACAGCCAAAAACAGATTTTCAGGTAAGAAAGTACATATTTTTGGACCAAATCTATATTTTGATTAACATTTAATACTGTTGAAGTTGGAATTATGTAACTTGTATAATAAAGAGCAGTCTCTGAGGTAAAATGAGTAATTTAATCTACGATCACTTCAAACCACCGTTCTGCTACAGTAGGCTAAACAATTGCTGACAGGGATGAGGTTGGTTGTTACACCTTTTTGGGGGGGGGAAGTGTTACTAACCGCATAATAAACTCAATACTTTCTCTATCCTCCTTTTGTCAGCATGCCAAGATGGTGGGTGAGAAACTGATGGGGGTCTGCATGCATCCATACTTGTATCCGCATCGGATGAGGTGAGGCAGGGCAGGACTCTCCCTGTGGCTCTCAGCTACGCTGTAAATGATGGTCCCCCTTGATGTAAACCTAAACTTAAATAACGGATGACTGGCTGACTTTTTAGATTTCTGTCGTTTTGCTACACATAGGAAGAAATGTCTGAATAAGCTTTTCATTGCTGCTGGAGACCTGTCGGGATCATATGATAAAGTAACCAACTCTTATGTGTGTGTATTCAGGTGTTTGGGAATGCATAGTAAACTGATTCAGATGCATATTTTGTAGTGTGGTCTCAATTTTTAATCTTTACTCGGTAGTGTGGCAAATGATGAACTCCTTGTATTTGGCATCAGTTAATGAGTTCTATGTTTTTATAGTATGAGAATTTGGTTCTAACACAAATATTCTGCAAGTTATAGGTGCTGAAACAAAGTATTATAACCATCCTCAGTATCCATTATATAGAAATTAATTATTTAAATTAAGATCATTTAAGCTCATCACTTTGGATGACATTCATTTTATTTTACTATTATAAATGATTTCCTTCATACTGAGTTTAGATGGTGATGGTATACTACATGGCAGAACCTTCAATACTTTTTTCATCACTGTAAATTGTTTTTGGCTACTGGCAGTGCCAATATACTGCAGTACATAATTCTGGTTTAAAAACAAATACATACACAAGAAACTTCCACTTCCAACGTGTAATCCAATTTTCTGTGACCACCAAAATCTTGAAGATAAGTGTTTTGAATATTCAGCGTGATATAGGCTACAGGCTGTTTTGGGGCTCTCACGGTCAGCCTCTCATTTTTCCTGCCGGTCTGTTACAGTATCAGCCTCTGTGACCCTCCACCCTCCTGCTTTCCTCCTGGCAAGTGCAAGGCATCATACTCTGTCACAGCTCCATCAATGGCCCCTGGCTTAATTGCCACTCCTCCACTTTGATCAGTTATCCCTCACACCCACCCACTGCACATCCAACCTGGTAGTGATGAGGCACTGTAATCACAGACTGAACTCACTGTTCCTCTACAATAAATGCTGATTTAGTCACTGTTTGGAGCGTAGGTTAGTGTTCCGAGATCTGTTGTGAGGGCCGAGTACAACTATGGACAATGACGTGCTGCTTTTTGTTTGCATTTTACTCCACTCCCTAGTCAAACAGGCTCTAGCTGCTAACTTCTCCCTCACAATCTCTCTACCAGCTCACAGCTACAATACACAAACATGTTTTCCACTGTCATTCTGTTCTGGAGTGGCATAAGCACCTTCTCTTTGGCAGAAACCTGCAAATCTGATCTATCATACATAAAAGCATATCATCATGAAAGAAATATTCCTTTTATCTGATGTCTGCTTTCCAGATAACTGACTTTTGGTCTTTCAGTACTGCTCTTTAAAGCTATTCTGACTATATATGTGCATTGTAGATTTACGGAGAAGGGGAATAGAAGAGACAAAAAGGGAAAAGACAAGTCTCTATTATACATGACTTTTGTCAAGGATGCTATACTAGTATGCCTGTGTGACAATCACTGTCAGTGGTGCGCACACACCCCACAAAGATTCAGATTCAGCTCACACTCTCTTAAATTTCAACCACCAACAGTCCTCTCAGAAGAAAGGCATGCGACCCATACCTGCTTTATATTCATTTAATTAGTTTGTGGAAATTAATTAGATTATGGGAAGCAGGTATAAATGTGGCAAGAAAGGTACCGACACTCAAACCATATCCATCTGACCTAATGTTATGCTTGTGAAATGTATATACTTCTGGCTCTTCCATTGCCTTGAGTCAGCAAATGCCATAACTTCAAATAACGTACAATCTGGCATTTGTGGAGACATTAACAGCACAATCCAGACAACGAAATGCACACACCTTCACCTTCTGCAATCTTCTTTGTTTGCAGAGGTGATGAAGGACCTCTGCCTGAAACACCCTGTTTCTCTGGAAACATTGCTGCTTCACTATAAATATGCGGTGCAGTTCTATGATATTTATTATATATTGTCACAAAGAATATTTAATCACACATTCACAAGCATGCATCACATATTCTACTGTGGTAATTTGAGTTTAAATCGACAGTGTTTCACAGACTATCAGCAGTAAAAACATCCCGCTCCAGTTAGGTGCACATTTCTATTATTACTGCACAGTCCCGTCACAATCCAAACACGGTTCCAAAACTCTGTAAGTTTTGCACAATCCTGCACAATCAGCATAGTCTCATAAACCAGCCAGCAGCTATTTCCCAGTCTCTCAGATATTGCATCTCACAGTTAAATAAATACACACACCAAAATAAATAAATACAATAAAAAAAAAATCCCACAATTATTCTAAATATAATTTTACAGTCTAAGAGGATACACAGGATTCCTTAGACCTAGCTAATTAAATGTATTTTTATCAAAGCAGGCACAAACAACATTTTTAAATGATTTCAACTGCACCTTGGCACACTGTATCTTCTGGTGTCTTCCAGCAGCTGGTACTCAGAGTGCAGGACAGTGAGTGAGTCTGGCTGTGCACCTATTTTCTGTGCTCCTATTTTCTGTGCTCCTTTGAGCAACGTGCATTCATGGCTGGCCTTGAGAAACCTGGATTCTTTTTTCCTATTCCTTTCATTGTACTCTTTGCTATGGACATAATCTGAGATTTTAACTTAATAGAAAAGCTGATATACCTGGCTTGCATCCCATAATTCATGAAACTCTAAAAAACCAGAATCTGATAAAACAGAACCAGAAATAGAACCTGATAAAAAAAAAATTACTGTGAAAAAGTCTGTGAAAAAAGGACAAGAACCTTTAAAATGTAATTTTAGCACAAAACGCTCCACTTTGACACGCAGCCTCAGCACGAGAAAAAATCCCCTACAGACCAAAATGACTTTCACTTATTAACCATGACCTCAGCCAAAAGATCCAAGAGAGAGCTGGTCTCAGGGCCTGAAGGATGAGATCCACATCCATGTAGGCAGACGTGAAGGTGGAGTCCATCAGCATTTAACCTCACATGCAGGGACGAATGCTAATAAAGACAGTTACAGCAGGAATGCAGCTAAAGATGAAGGTTTTAATGCATTTGAGTTCTCTGGTGTACTCATGTACTGTAGAACTTGAGTCTGATGCTGTGTAATGGAGAACTCTCACTCCTTTAAAGATGTCTTTATGTCTTTATTCACAAAAGTGTCATGATGTTTTGGCCTGCATGACCTTCATCAGATGAAAGAAAAGAAGATTGAGTCTTGCTTTTTGCCTTTTAAAGAGCCCAGAGAGCTGACAACACCTTGCCCACACAGGTAACAGCTACTTGTGATCACATGATGAGAAAGACAACACTTTATGCTGTCTAACAAAGTTCTTGATCCTAGGTAGTACGGATACAGTAGTATATCTGTAACATTTGCTCGAGTACCGAAGGGCGTGGAGCAGGACGCACAGACTTCCTCGACAAGGATGAACATTTAATTGAAACATAAAGACTACGGCACTCACGTGATTTACAAACAATAAACACCACATGGTTAACACGGAACAAATACGATAAACACGGTAACATTTAACACCGACAAAAGAACATTCAACACTAACATTAACACCTGACATCAACAATAACCGACAACACTGCACACGACAAGAGTTTAAATACACAGAAGACTAACACAATACAGGTGTGTGCAGGTGTGGCTACGAAACAGGATCCTCCCACTGCACGTGGCGGGCCAACCACGTAACTCGCGGGAGGCGTACGTTCCGTGACAATATCCTAATTGCTTATGCTTAAAATGTATAGAAAATGGCTATTATGTCCCACAAACTTTGCTTTTGTGACCTGGACTTTTGTGATATTTTGAAATTTACCTATTTCCCGTGAGTGAATTTGTATCTTTTTATTCACATAAAGTCAGCAAAAAACAACAAACAACTGTTCCAAGCTGCTTTCTCCTTTCTAGTGAACTTCTTGGAGAATTCAAGATCTTCTTTGTCTGTGGTCCAGTGAAGTCATTGGTTTTGACTTTTGTTTCAGACAGCTTAGGGAAAAAGTCTTGAGAGTATGAGGGTACTTGAAGGCTACCCACTCCCTAGCTAGAGCTGTGAGAAACATAAGGCCCAATTTGATGTGTAGTGGTGACATCAACACCTTCTAAGAGTACACCAGTGGCTCCCATTTGATGTTGTTCCTCCCCACAGAACTTGGTCTGCTGTTGCTAATCCTGCCTGTGGCAGTGCACCTCGGTGTCCCTGCTGTACCGGAGGCAAAGATAGAAAGGATACCTGGTAATTTGCCTTGGAGACCCATCAGGAATGCTACCATTTTGAAGTCTCAGATGACCTCCCATCCATAGGCTTCACACATCTTAGCACATGCTTCCATAGAGTATTTTTTTTTGCTGGTCTTAAGCAAAATGCCTCTGTTGTATGCTTGCAGTCTTTTATACCATCTCAGAAAATGTAGACGTGGCAAAAAATCTGGGATTAAGGAGCTTGTTATATTACATATATTACGTTTTCTATTACTGGAAAGCTCTAAAAATCTCTTCAAACTTCTAAAAGTTACTCAAAGGTTACTCTATGTTCTGAAAAATAGGTACATTTCAATATATCCTAATACTGAACACAAAGCAAGGTTTATGTGAATAATATCTACTTTCTATACTTTTGGGGCATAAGCAATTAGGAAAGAACACTTACCACCCAGGATCAAAAATAAAATAAATAAGTGTGATTTGTGGAAAGGGTGGAAGGTTAGAATCAGGACCCGCCCACGCAACTGCTCAGAGTCTCTACTTAGGAGACATACTGAGTTTTAGCAAAAAAGACTAATGGTCAGTACATTACTAACAGGAAAATCAGCAGAAACCATTTTAGAGGAACACAGTAAAACAGTAGATTTAAAACCAGATTTAAACAGTAGATTTAAACCCATTGGGGACAGTTTACCAAGCAGGTGTATATAAATATTAATACTATGAATATCACAGTGGATATTAGGACTATAGCAATTTCTTTCAATGCCAAAACAGGGAAATTCAAACAAAGAATGTCCTCTATAAATGGAGTGATCTGCAACTTAACTAGAATGAATCAGAGTGATCTTTAAGAATCTTTAAGAATCTTTAAAAGTGTGAAGCTCTTTTGAGGTTTCACCCACAAAGAGCAACCCACATGTACTGCGAATTATATATATATATATATATATTCAGGTATTTGTAGAACTTCATTAATCATGGCAAGGATCAAATGTTGAAGTTCTAAATGGATTTGGCCTAGGGGAAGTTATTGTTACACAGTAACTTCTTTCAAAAGGTATGTTCCAGTATGTGTGCCATGAATTTTACTTTGCTGAGCCCATGGTTGGGTGACATTTTAAGGAGTGAATCATAGTCATAAATGCTGACATCATGCCCTGCTCACATTCCATGCAATCCTCTCATACCCTGTTAGAAAATTGTAATGGTCTGTGAAACCTACTGCTACAGTTTCATTCATATATGAGTAGGTGTATCCATGCACACCGTGCAAAATAGTGTCAAAGGGAATATAGATATAGAGGATGTGGCTATTGTCTTTGACAGTTGTAGTAGGTGTGCTAAGGACAATGGTGCATTAATTAAAAGTCACATCTGTGTCTATGTGAGGTGGTTGAGCTATAACATAAAGTATCTCAGTACTTAAACTACTAATAGTCATAGCCATTTACTATCATTTACATTTACATTTACTATAATTATACATGAATTTTCCATGGCCAACTGTAATGAATATTTCCAACATGCAATTTTTTAGAGCCTCATGATGGAATAAAGAGATGATCAAATATTCATGCTGGGTCGAGATGTTCACATGTGCTGAGTTTATATGTGGTCACCAAGGTTCCTCACAGGTAGTTTCTCTTCATGACTTTTCACCACCTAATTTATGTGGAACTTACATTCTTTGCCGAGCCCTGCAGAAACTACCGTACAAGATGACAAAAAACTTGGGACATTCCGCAGTTGCAAAGACACCAGTCTTTGCATGCCAGTGAATGTAGAGCTGTCCATGTTATAACATCATTCACTCCATATAACCCAGTGATCATTGAAGCACCTTGGTTTAGTCAGTTATGCACATCTAACAGTGCTAAACTGGTCACTCAGTCAGAACAATCATTGATTAATTGTTTCACTCTTATGTAAGGCCACCTGGTCAGACAAGTGACAATGAAGATGTCTACCTGAATCCTGTCATCTTTTCTGAATGTGAGAGTGTGTGTGTGTGTGTGTGTGTGTGTGTGTGTGTGTGTGTGTTTGTGTGTGTGTATTTGTCCTGGATCTAGCGTAATGTTGCTTCATTTAAATTTCTTAACATGAGTTCCTTTTTGTAGTGTATTAAATTCACTAGTGTAGTTGACATTAAAAGCCGTATCAGTGGCATTTTTGATATCTGCTTCAGGCACAAATGTTGTAAGGCTTGCCACAGTTCTCCATGTGAAGCGCCGAATTTCCTCCACAGATATAAATTCTGAATATCTGAGTGTATGACGCATCAGTTCAAAATGACATTTTAAATGATCTGAAATTCCATTTGACAGTGTCTGTAATATTGTAAAATGCTGGGGTAAAGCTGCATGTCTAATTTTAAATAAGCTGGTACATTTGCTATTCTAGATCTAATTAAATGGTAGGACAGCACCAAGTGAGTGTGTGTCTTCTTCCTGTCGCAGTGCACCAGGCACCCAGCCTAAGAGACACACACACACACACACACACACACACACACACACACACACACACACACACACACACACACACACCTTCCCCATTCCAAAGCCCCTAATTATTGATTACCTTCAACTGTCCCTTGTTTGCCTTTTTCTTTCTGCCTATTTAAACCCACAGTCATGCTCGGCCAGAGCTGTGCATCGGTCTTTGCTACTGTGCTCACCTGAGTTTTACTGCTGCGCTGCTGCATCCTAAAATGCCATGAGTTATACTGCCAGTTTCCTTTCAGCTTTTCGCCAGCTCACCGCTGGTGGTGTGCTTCCTTTTGCTAGCTGAGAACAAAGATACTCTAAGCTTCCACTTGCGTCTCATTCCCTCCCTGCTCCCATTACACATCCGAACATCAAATATTAGAAGTTTATCTGAATCCTTTCTTCTTTGAGCGTCTGTGTGTCTGAATGACATAAGCTATTTCATTTTAATTTTCTTAATATTTGTGTTTGATGATTTTTTAGTTAATTAGTTGTTTTGTTTGGTTGGATGTTTTATATTTATTTGTATTTAGCTGTGGACCTACTACCCTAAACATTTTTTTATTCTTTAGCACACTTCTTCTGACAGTTACCAGATGAGGTGGATCAAGCCCATGTGTTTCTTGTATGGATGCTGATTTGTAATGGCAAAACCTGAGTGTATTAGCATCATCTGCTAAATTCTAGTTATACTGCTATAATTAGAGTTGCTATTTGCTAATGTCTGTCATACTGTGCAATAATGTGAAATGTCTCTTCATTTGTTGAACTGAGCTACAAGGGTATGTTGATCATTCAGTATAGCGACTGAATAAAACAGATTGCACTACATGGCCAATTTCATATATCTCCATTTTCCACACCCTACAGCTACAGCATTTTCCATTTCAACATTTGGATTTATGAGTGTGTGACAGGGTCAGAAACACCGTGGAAACAGTCTGGTCACACTCGAGTCAGCGCCCAGCCAAGAACACACATGCACTCCAGCACCAAACACGCCTGCTACTCACTTCCCTGTGCCCAGTTACCCACATCTTGATTAATTGCTCACACCTGTTGCTCATCACCTCTTTCCTATTTAACCACACAGGCCTCTTCCACCAGTGCGCTGCAGTGAATAGAATAAATAAATAAAATTGTAGTTCTTTGTCTTTCTCTGTTGTTTGAATGCTTTTTTTTTTTTTGCTTTGCTTCTCAATAATTCTGCTTGATTCTTTCACTTCACTCCTTGCGTCACAATTCTATCTATATGAACAATGTATTGAATTTCTCTTTTCTCTCTACAAGTCACATATTGTAATTGGAGAGCATAAGGGATTTCCTTTATACATGGACTAGGTCTCCTAATAGGTTTAGGTCTAGGCTTGAGAGCAGCTGAGTCTATAAGAGTATGGCATTGTTTCTTCAAAAATGTTTACGTTTGGATGTGATGGCTTTCATTTCAAGCCACACTTTAACAGTACTGGAACAACTACAGTGAGCTTAAAGGATTATGTTAAAAGTCGTTCCATACCCTGAGTTCCCAAACCTGAGGAACATTAAAGAGGCGCTGGCTGTCTTTCATGCCCCGTGTCTTTGACGTCCTGTGACACAAAGCAGCCACACAAGCTGGAAAGAGCTTTGGAGTAAAAGGTGTGCGGTAGCTCACATCGAGAAAGGCTCTTAACAGAAGCAGTGTGGCCTGCGTAATTCACGTCAGCATGGGAACCGTTCAATGTGTTCCAGTCACTCCTGCTTATTGTTGGCTAATCAGCGCCACTAATAGCACACAGAGACATTGCCGTGTCACTTGTTTGTGCCAGATGTGTAATTCCATGGCATTTATACCGAAGGCACAAAGAAAAGGAGTGAATAAGTCCTTTCTGGTCATTATGTGCTGACTGTGGCAATCATATTGATCTCCCTGAAGGGAAATGGTTTCTGTTGTTTGAGCATGTGGAGGAAAATGGAGATGTGCCAGATGACAAAGCAGTGGAAACAGCAAAATGCATAATTCATGCACTATTCTTCTAGGCTAGCAGTGAAACTTGGTGACTTGCGCTAGCTGACAGCGTAGTTAGCAAGTAGTCCCACTGGATAACACCATCCAAATTTCATAAATGCTGATACAGTTGAACTGGTTTTCTAGGATCTCTTGCTTTGTTTGTGAAACGTTTTTGGGTAAACAAACACGCTGCACACTTTCATGCTGCTCTGGCCTGTGCTCTTATTCTTTGGCTTTACTTGAGGTTTTAAGCAAATAAATAAATAAACGCTATCTATTTAAATTGCAAAAAAGTGGTGCATCTCAAGCAAAGGTAGTTTGCGCACTGCCACTTCCAACTTTTTCTCAGCAACACTGGCCCAGCCTTTTGGCTACATTGCTTTAATTGTTGATGTCATATTTGTCCCCTTAACTCTGCACAATAATCGCACTCCCTTGTTTGTTACTGTTGCTGTAGCAACATACCATTAATCAGATGTGAGATGCTGGGAGCCTCCATATAACATTTTCTTTTGTACTTGTTTAGAGTTCCTGTGATGCGCTAGTGAGTAACAAAGAGGAGGTATTAATAATCTTGTTCACATCGTGATAGCTTACTGAATTTTCTCGGTAAGGAGAGAGAAAAATGTGTTCCTTTTTGTTTTAACTAATGTAATTTAAACATGCTCTTGGGCATAAATGAAGCATCTATGACCCATACGAATAGCCACTGAGAGGGTGTGAAAAGATATTAATGTATATAGCCTGTCCTGGGCAGTGAGGGTTGTTAGATTTTGTCAATCTTGTTTTAAAGGATTATTCTGAAAGTTTTCAAATCAGAGTCAAAGTTCACTCTCAGAGTCTTGCTAATGAGGTGATTTGCATGTCTGAGCTCAATCAAAAATTCAGTTTTGAAGAGGAGCAAAAATGAACAGCATTCCAGACTTCCTAGTAAAGGCCAAATGAATCCGAGCCTGTGTCACGATTACAGTGACTTCTAAAAGGCACATGCCAGCCTAACAGTCAGTGGTTAGATTTTAACTTTAGTTGTGATTATACTGTAGGTTTGCCTCTACACTGACACAGTGCAAAGAACCTGTGTGCTAATCCCCATTCAAGGGGGGTAACTAAAGTCTACTGTCATTCATATATTTAGCAATAAGAAGGCATGTGTTGTCCGGAGTGGGTTTAAAGTGTTAATGGTGCAGCAGAAATGACACTCACTACTGTGGAATCAGACCACCCATTTATAGATTTTTTGTTTGGATGGTTGTTTTTTTGTGGTAAATCTTATTCTTTTTCTCTTTTTCAGCACAGAATTCTTTTTTTTTTTTTCCCCTACCTGTTTCATGCAGTAGCAAGAAAGATACACAACATAGCTGTAATTTTCGTTACCGCAGCTATTACTTTACTGTCCAGTCAATCCTCGTGGTCATTAATAATAGATATAAGAGTGAATTAAGATGTATAGCACTTTTCAAGGAACCCAAGGTCACGTTACAATTAACACACACAGCTTAGACCTACAGTCACATGCCCATGAGAAGCAGCAGCCAGTTGCACACAGCATACTCTCACAGAAACCTCAGCCCCTTGGGGTACTGAATCAGGTGCAGGGAGGGGAGAGAGGACAGCATCCAGGACAGAGCGCCCTCCACTATTGGGCATACAGACACACAATCATTCACACACATTCAGACAACTTTATTAGACATGCTGACAGACAAATCATACAGAACATTGAAACTCTACCCAGATAGGGGCTCAAACCCAAGCGGCAAACATGTTAACCACCAAGCCACTATGCTGCCAGAGGGCATGTAATGATAATGGTAGGCTTTGCTGCGCACTAGGCATTAAACCTTTTACTAATGAGTCATTCAAATAAATCCAATACTTTGGACCTCAAAATATTAGCATAAAGTAAATGTCTTCACTGTGACTGCTAAATCTAAGCGTGCTTCCCACAGTGCAGTGGCTTATTGGAGCCCAAACATCAGAACCATCCTAAATATTAACTGGGCCTGTCCACTGATAGCTAAGTGATGGAAGCCATTGCAGATGACAAGACACCAATATTTTCGATGTCAAAATAAAACTTTCCTGTACCCTGGTGAATGTAAAGGTGTCGGGACTGAGGCTTGCGTCAGCCTGTGTCGGCGTCGTCAATTGCTTTGCGTTTCCCGCTCAGCTCTGCAGACCCACTGGATGATTGATCCATTTCCTCTGCTGTGAGGGTGAGATGAGCTGAGAGCTCTCTCAGCACATCTGACAGCTAGCTGAGGAGTCCCACAGGATCCCAGTCCAGTGACATGTTCAAGTAACTTTACCAATATGCTGCAGCATGCCGATTACAGGGCCGAGCGGGCTAAAACTGCTGACACATCAACACCTTTGTTCGCCCAGGGCAGCTCTGATATAAGACTATTGCTACCAGCTGGACTGGACAGCAGGACAGGTGATGTTATGGTTGAGTGCAAAGTTTACATCCTCTTACTGGATGTAGGAGTAAGACAAAGAAATTTATTGTAATGGATTCAACATTTAATGAAAGTTCAGATTTCACAAATATCCCTTTGGGTCCTTAAAAGTAAGAAATATGATCAAAATGTATACTGCAGGAAAATGATAGTGTCATAAAATCATATCATTTCAAAAGTTTGCATCTCTCTTTTATGATATACTGTAATATTTTCTATGTTCACCCATTGCCTTTGAATTCTCTTCGAGCCTCTTTGGGTCTTCACAGGTGTCATTTCAGTTCTTTCTTGCTGGCATGTTTGCTCTAATTCCATCAGCTCTGTAGGCTGTCTTGAACTGCTTTCTTCAAATCCATCCACAGATGTATTACATTCAAACCTAGAGACTGAAGGCCATGGCAAAGTGTCCACCTTCTTTTTAACCCTTCTTTTTTGTTGACTTTGCTTTATGCTTTGGGTCATTTTCATGTTGAGGGATCCATACAAGCTTCCTTTGTAGCTTTTGGTCGGATGGTAGGAGGCTTTACTGGAAAAACTGATGATACTGGCCGGTATTCATTCTTCCTCCAGTTCCTGTTGCAGACATACACCCCCAAAACATCAGTGCTCTGTCATCATATTTTACTGTAGGAATGTTTTCTCTTCTAAGGCACGTACCTGTGTGAATTATGACCAAAAAGTTCAGACCACATAATATTGTTCCAAAATTAATCTGGGTTGTTAATGTTTTCTTTAGCATGATGCCTTGTGTCTAGAAGAAAGCAATGATTATCTGTAACATGCCTTCTTCCCAAACATTTCAGTGTACACTTGTGTACACTGTACTTCACTGTGGAGATGTTGACTTTTATTTTATTTACATCTAAGGACTTTTCACATCCCCTGATGTTTGGTTTTGGATTCTTATGGAGCTCTCAAACAACTTTCCTGGTAGTTCAGTTTTCCTGACACTTCCTGGTGGAAATCCCTTCTTTGTAGCCCTCAGCAAACTGCTCCTGAAGACCTACTCACCTGCAAATTTAAACTGCTACTATTTGCTTATATTTATTTAATGTTATTTTAAAAATTAATGGTCTAATAAAAGTAAATGTTTGGATTATTTACAGATAATGTAAGGTGAATGCAAACCTTTGCACTCATCTGTATATACAGGTTATATTTACTGACTTCATACAGAGGTCCTAATCTCATTCAAAGGAGTGTAACTACAATACAAGTCAATATATTGTACTCTCTAAAGAAAACTGAATTTAGCATTCTCTTGTGAACTTTCCATCTAAATAATATGGACTACACCTAGGTGCCAGCAGGTAGTTAAATTTCTAATGTATTTAGTTTGATTAAACTCCTTTTACTGAAAGTCATTTTTGGCGATACCTAACCACTGTCAGAACAAGGCAATAAGTGGGTAGAGAGAAATTGAGAAATATATTTTGCTTACGCTCACTGTAATTTTGAAAATAAAGAAAATCAAAGGTCCTCTGAAGACTGGCTGCATGCATTTATTATACTGATGTGAACCATGAGACAATATGCCATGGAGAAAAACTTCCATACTGTCATTGTTTGAAAATTTGACCATTACTGACCTCTAGTGGCCTCACAGCGTCAACAGCATAGCTGGCAATTACAGTAAAGGATACTGAAGGAGTGGAATTTGGTACTGGTTCAGTTCAGTAATGCGTAGGGCTGGCATTTCAAATACTAAACATATTTCTTTGTAATGTTGATATTTAAATATAACTTCAGTATTCTGAACAACAGGGATTATCAACTATGGCAAATTTGACGTGAACTATAATACATTTAATCAAACAAGGGACTTTACAGGTGTTAATGTTAATATATATATAAAATATAAAAGATATTAAATATAAATGGGATGTTTCAGATAGAGGATTGGTTTTTATAAATTTATTATTTAGACTATAACTAATAATCTGTTAACAAAACTTGGAAACATTTGGAAACAATTGGGATTTAAATACAAAAATCACTTGCCTACTCACAATAAAAAGGTGTAAAATTCATTAGCCCAATTCCTAAAGTGCGGGGAAAGCCTGTCATGGGACATGGAGCAGGGTCTGTCATCTGTTTGTCAGATAAATGAGGGACTGCAGGATGGAATGGACATTTATGGATGTGTGTATGTTTCACAAGGGAGCATTAAACAAGGAATTGTCCGATAAAGAACCCTTGTTCTGAGCCTGCAGCAGCAAGTGCACTGCCAATACCAAGATAACAAGAAAAAATAAATAATGAAGAGGTTTTTGACAACCCTAAAGAGCAAGTAAAAAAGAAATCACCCATGTAAGTTCAAATGTTTTGCATCTCAGCACTTTATTTGTAGATAAACATTTGACATTAATATCATCTGTAAAGTTAGGTTTTTTTTTTCTTGTTCTTGGTTTTCTTGTTATCGTAGGAAATGTGGAAGAGAGTAAACTCTTAAGATCTTTAGAGGGGAGGTCAGTTTTGGGAAAATGACGAGAACAGACCAGTATGGAAGTGGAATCTCTTGCTCCTGCTTCTACAATTGCATTCCCACTTCTGTAGTACAAAACTCTAGTTGATTAAAGACCAAGGAAATGAAGTTGTTGTTCATCTATTTCTTTTATTTATTTTCTCGAATTATTCTTCAATATTTATAATTGCATGTATTAATAGCCTAATGATTAGTTATTTAAAGGTGATTTATCAATTTTGCGAAAGCCTGAACTGGCTGCAAGGGTTCATTGAGCCAGAACAAACATTTGCACCCAGACACGATTGGTATTTTATCCCTTTGAAGTGCAATGTTTGCAATGTTTGCACTTTAAATCATCCAACTCAATGTTTATATTGCAATGATATACAATTGTTTGATAGTGCATTTGATCGTATTAAACTGGTTGAGTGAGAGAAAGAAAGAAGAAATAAATTGTCTTGCTGCTTGAGTGCAAAGAGTAATTATACTGTATACGCTCCATCATATTTAGTCCTGCTGGGTTTGAAATTTTTGTCTCAGGTAAAATGAAAACTGCGTAGACTCAGTTCTCTTCATTTAGGAAGCAATGATTCAGAATAAGCACACAACATGTCACTCATGCACGTTCTACATAAGACCCACATATGCACATCTCCTATGTAGGACATGCACATGCACATCTTCACTGTAGAACTTGCCCACACAAAGGACATAAACACCTTCTACATAGCACCTTTACTTTGGAAGAAATGGGCACAATATATAAAGAACTCAAGACTTTTAAACTGTAAAAGCTTGTGGCATTAGTGGTGTTTATGGAGATGCATGTGGCATTAGTGGTGTTTATGGAGATGCATGTGGCATTAGTGGTGTTTATAGAGATGCAATGCTGTGTATGCACCACACAATATTGGCATCCACATTATATTGGATATGGCCTTCAAAAATGTGTACACATTTAGCTTTGAATTCAAGCAGTTACAATAGAAGACATAAAGCCAAGAATAGAAGGCAGCATCTGCCACATACATTAATATTGCAGCTCTACTCTGCCATAATGTTCTCCCAACCTCACAACCTTGTGGCTTGGGCCAGGCCCAGCCCTGTGGAAGCTGAATCAGCAGGGTATTTTCTGATCACTGTCTGCAACCCACCCTTCCTCACTAACCTCTGCAACGGCAGATGCAAAGAGAAAGCATTGCGAAAGTGGTATGAGATTTTGGTGACTTCACGCTGAAAAAAAAGGCCGGAAAGTTGGATGGTACAAGTTGGTTCAGGCATATTGCCCAAGAAAAGGACACCATACCCAATGCAGACAGACAGGTTAGCGACAATCTGATGTCAGTCTGGTGTTAAAATATTAATGTGTCTTTTTATTTTCTTCAGGCAGACCACAGGACAAGGATGCTAATGATTTTCAGTCCACTAGATGGCAGCAGAGCACCAAGAAGAGTGGATGAATATTATAACTCAATTGAGGCTTGAACGTGACTCACTCCTCAGGAAGACCATAGAGGAGACGCCTAATAGTTTACAAAAACGTTTTAACCCACCCAAAATTTTGAACACGTAGACTATCTTGTCTTAAATATAAAGCATTTTCCATATTTTTTAATTTCTTTATATTGTGCCAGAAGCCTTTCCATATGGGATATTGTAGGCCTGTGTATGTTCTAGAGGTCTACAGAGAGGGTCATTTTGCTGATGCATGGAAACTAACACAAACTATTCTAGAAATTGAAACTACCAGCTTCTTTCTTTTACTTTTCATAAACATTTGGCAACCAACCATAACTGTCTAGATGTGCTGCCACTGCAGAATACAGTATGTGCTTGGCTACATAGACAAAACAACAAATCTCCCTCCAGTTACTTACAGACTGCACTACTACTCTCTATCTTCAAGATTTATATGGACGCTTCTGTAGACACCCTTGATTCAACACTTCTTTTACAATAAATTTTGTGTTTATATGTTTTTAGCAGATGTTTCTCCCCAGCCTTCTAGGGAGTGGGCAAAAAACTTTGATCTCAATAAAGTAAGAAAGGAAATGCAAAGGTCACTCCCTCTGTGGTAATTCATAGGGACAGTCCAGCTGTGGTAATTCATAGGGACAGTCCATCTTTGGTAAATTCTATATTTGTCCCACAGTTGTTCCATCTATTCCCATAGGTGATCATTTGGGTTGAACTATGGTGGTTGGGCAGACCACGATATTCAACCCAGATCAGTGTCCATAGAACCTGTACCCAATTCTCAACAATCTTGCCACAACATCTCAGGGCAAAATCTTATTTGGAATGAATGTAATTTAGACATACTTTTTCTACCATGAAGGGATGCAATATCCTCTAGCATGTAAATGTCATGTAAATGTAAATGTTTTAAAAATTGGTGCTAGCATGTGCCCCTGATATCATTATACCACTGTTTAGTGATAACACAGGGCTTACACAGACTTATGTGATTTATCTGTACCCATGTACTCTCATCAGCATGAAACAGCAAGGCCCAGATGTCATAGGTCCAGGCACTGATTTCTCCATGCCCTCAGTGTGCTTGGTTCTTGTTCCTTAGCCCACAGAAGTCACAGTGTGTGAATCCTTTTATGGGTTATCGGTGCTGTCATTTAACTAGCTGTACACCATCTGCTGATCCACATGATTCAGTTTAGCATTAGTTCCCTTTTCCTCTGTGAACTTTTTTCAACCACATGCCCGATCGGGGCAGGATGGATTTTGTTTTTCAAAAAACTCCAGACCCATGAGGGCAAGACAATATTAAGCAGGACTCTGTCAAGCCTAAAACGTGCAGGAGATTTATGGTCCTGGAAAAACTTGAATCAGCAGGCCTAACACCAATCATACATTCGTGTTTAAAGGCACTTGAATTTTTTTTATTTGTACATTCTTCCTAGGAAACATTTCTTAGCAGGCCGAAGTTTCTTTGGCCATTACCCTCCCTTTCGTCCTACTGGAGTAGATTTAATGTTTAGAATCTGTTAGGGATCCCAGGTGACACCTGGATTCATCTGCTGCAACTATTTCCAACCCATTCCTAAATCCTGCCTGGTAAAAGAGCAAAGGAAATGAGTTATTTCATATCAGCAGTCTGTGTTTAAGGCCCAGAACTGCTGAGTCAGATGTCATAAGCTTCACCCTCTTTCTCGTCTATAATGACACTTCTGCAGCTATGTGTCATACAGTGTAATTTTCATTTCAAAACATTTATATATTCTATTACTCAGTATGTTCCTGACTCGTTCATGCCCAGAATGAACCAAAGGATTTTTGACCTGTTGGATACCAGCAGGTGTCCGGCATGACACTTTCTGTAACGTGTATGCTTGTGAAAAGACTCAAGCAGAAGACAAAAAGGACATCTTGTAATATGCTAGGAAAGCGTTTATACGTGGTTATCATAAATACAACCACATCTCATCTCTCAGGGTTGGAGGAATTTCCCTTTCATCTGTCTTCTGTTTCTGTGTCATAGGCATATGAACATGTGTGGTTTGACTACAGTCATTACTTTTTAAAGCATAGGCTATTTCTGCACACATTTTTTGTGACAGTCTGTCCTTTCGAAGCCTAGTTGAAGGCTGGAATGCAAAGGTTTAATGTGGCTTGTCATAGGCAGCTGCCACACCCATGCAATATTTAGGAGAAGTTTTTCCTTGGCTGAACTTACCAGAAGCTTTATTCTGAGTTCTCAATTTTCCTCGGTTCTCTGCCTTGTTGCTTTTGCATAGATAGCTGAGCACGGATTACATGGAATACTAAAAATGAAAATAAATTGTCACGAATGGCCACCGTCCTGGCATCCCTGTATCCGTGGTGTCCCTGTCATGTCTCGGCTCATTTCTCTCGCACCGTTTCTCTTTGGACTATCCCAGTGACTCTGACTTTTGATTTGTCCTTAATAAATCTCACTTTTCTCCACCCTTGTGTCCGCCTCCTTACTGCTCAACATTACATTCATTTTTACTAAGTGTTAAGGTTTTACTATTGATTTGTCTTTTCAACATCATAGTAGAACTCTACTTTTTCAAACTTCTTTCTCATATTTAAAATCTGAGAAATTTCCTGCATACCTTAGTATGCAGTATCCACGTTTTAAGTATGCAGCATTGTCGTTGTGGTGATGTCTACATAGAAGGAATTGTGCTCGGGTGGGGTCAGCCACAGCGCAGCGGTGGGAGTGTCGTCTGTGTTCGGATGCTTTTATTATATTAAGTTGCAATTTTTTTATGAGAACTTTAATTTAGAATATATCTGCAAAAAAAAAAAAAAAAAAAAAAAAAGAATGTGGAAATGTTTCAGAAACTAATTTAAAATCTCCAAGGATTGAAGATTGGCAAAAGTCAAAAAAGAGATATTCAGGTGAAGGGCGTTATAATTTAAATGACATTTACTCATGTGTATAATGGAGCCAAATCTGAACAGCTTGTTTTATCCCATGTTTTCTGACATAGGCAGTGGACAAGAAATTGACTGGGTTGTCGTATTTCAGTTTTTGGATTGGTATGCAGTCCAGATATAAAAATGTATGTGCACAAGCACTGAAAACTCATTTTACATAATATGTCTCCTTTAAATGCGGCAGCAGGTCATTTCAGACAAGACCCAGCAGAACAGTCATGGATCCTGATTGGCGACATCACGACTAATATGAAACATTTTGTAACGGAAGCTTTTTATTGAATACACAAATCACTGGTTCACTTTTAATATGTTTACCTAACAAGAGACAGACACAGCAGAAACGATGACACAACTGCAGCCTAACTGTAATTTGTGAAGATAAAAAAATTTAAAACAATAAAAAATGCCACAAAGCCAGGTTTGTGACTTCTTTCTGTGGTAGAATGTCTAAAGGCATATGAACTGTGAATTTTCCATTTTCTAAAGGACATTTCTGGGTTTTTGAAGGCCTAAACAGTTTAATTATGTTCCATGGTTGACGAGAAGGACGGATGGACTCAGACAATATCGATGCATGAAACGACCTGCCTGATCAATATAAAAAAAAAAGGGTGGACAGTGTGTGGAACGGATCCCTTCATATGCACACGGCTATTTGCAGACACACGTGTATGCTCTGGCCTACAGCTTCCTACTCTTTTACTGCAAATGGTGAACTGAATAAACCATTTACCTTCACATAGTTAAAATATAGGCTAAGTGCTAGAAACATTTCCAAGTATGAATTTGTTTAGTGTTCACATTCTTTACAAATTTCTCTACAGCAACTACATGGAATAAATGTAGAATGTTTTATGGGTTTTCTAAAAGAGCCCTTCACAGTAGGAGAAAATGAGTTTTTATGTAACAGCACATGCTTACATACAGATAGATAGATAGATAGATAGATAGATAGATAGATAGATAGATAGATAGATAGATAGATAGATAGATAGATAGATAGATAGATAGATAGATAGATAGATAGATAGATACATACATACATACTTACATGCATACATGCATATATGCTTGCTTACTTAGTTATTAATCCTGAAGGACATTTCAAATATAGGTTTTTAATGTTTTGGTCCCAGAAATAATCTTTTCCTGTAGTGTTCATCTTGCAACTCACCAGAGGTCAGCTTTCAGCAGGACCAAGCCTGAGCACTCATCCGTTAGGGCAGTGACACCCAGATCTGGTCCTGCTGATCTACTGTTATGTAGAGTTTAGTTCCCACCCTAATCTAGAATACCTGGTCCAGTTAAACAAGTCCTTCAGTAGTTTCTTAATATTAGAGCCAGGTGTATCAGATGAGGGTTGGAACTAAACTCATCAGGACTGAATTTGGCTGCCCGTGTGTCAGGGACTTATTCAAACATCATTGAAGGATTGCAACAGGCCTTTTGGCACATCCAAGTGCATTTTATTTGCAAGCTGCAAAAATAGCCTGTATCAAACTTTTTTCTACTTGGACTGTTTTGTGGGCATGTTACAGCACTATTAAACATTTCCATGTTATATTGGGAATGCAGGGTCCAGTTCCAGGGATAACTGGGAACCTCAAGTTTTCTAACCTTCTGAAACTAACCTAAATCATTTCCTTCCTTAGAATCACAGGCCTTATGTGTATTGCTAAAAAGCAACTCCCTTTTGAAGTAAAGGTCATCCAATGAAATGTAAAAGAAGCACTTTTTTCCTATGTATATTGTCCAAAATGAAAATAGCATTCATGTTGAATCTGGAAAAAGCTCTATAAAATGATGTATACACATAATCTTACTGTCACGGAACACTCGCCTCCCGCGAGTTACGTGGTTGGCCCGCCAGGTGCAGTGGGAGGACCCTGTTTCGTAGCCACACCTGCACACACCTGTATTGTGTTAGTCTTCTGTGTATTTAAACTCTTGTCGTGTGCAGTGTTGTCGGTTATTGTTGATGTCAGGTGTTAATGTTAGTGTTAAATGTTCTTTTGTCGGTGTTAAATGTTACCGTGTTTATCGTATTTGTTCTGTGTTAACCGTGTGGTGTTTATTGTTTGTAAGTCATGTGAGTGCCGTTGCCTTTATGTTTCAATTAAATGTTTGTCCTTGTCGAGGAAGTCTGTGCGTCCTGCTCCACACCCTTCAGTACTCGGGCAATCGATACACTTACACTATGAAAAATATATACAGTATAAATCTAGAATGTAATAAATATAATGTCCAGTATAAGTTACTTACATTTGTCATAACTCTGGCTTTGAAAACATCTTTATGGATTCTATTTACATTGTGGTTATACATTAACATAAGTTACACATTAAAATAATTGTAATTATTTACAGGTGCACACGTTTGCCAGAGCGCAAGACTAATTGCACCTTAAAGTAACAATGGCATATGTCTAGAGAAATGTGGGATATATGGGAGAAAATGTAGCTATGTAGACAGCTATCTGTGATAAAAACGTACCCTATCAGTGGACGGCAGAGCTGCAGAGTGGATGTCTACAATCACCTCTCTGTTAATCTGAGCCCTACTATGACCAACAGCCTATACACTTACTTTAAGGTCTGTGACCTCACACACCCTTATTGGATAAAGCTTCATTACCCTGTTGTAAACGAGAGAATACAGTTATGACATGCTGCCATTTTGATTTTATCACTCTCAATTAAATAATCTCTTTCTATTTTCAGCCAACACTATTGGAGCATTTGCATGAGTATGAAAAGGCCGCAAGAAAGGGCAGGACAAAAACAGCCTACCTGCTTTTCTAAATGCACAGGTAGTATCTCACCTTCTAACTCAGGTACATTTACTGAAACCCAACACAAATAGTTGGTAGGCTGAATTCCAACTGCTCCTGTTTTGCTGTTGTGTCTAGTGGGTCTGGAGAGAAGAACGTGGTCCCATGGAAGGTGGACCGGGAGGAGGTAGCACTATCCCCCTTAACCCAACACATGACATGCCAGATCCAAGACATGACGCACATCTATTCAGATCAGTTCAGAACTTGGCCTACTCTTGCCTGTTCCTGTCATTTAGTCATAAGAGACAATTAAATATGAATGTCTGAGGCCTTTCAGGCTTGGAAATGTAGGTACCACGCTCTATGAGCGCTCTAACAGAAACAAATTTTATACGCTTACATATGTGGGGAGTAAATTAGCCTTTACTCTGCCCTGGAGCTGCAGGTCTCTTGTGCATGACAGGTGAGTGAGGCCTGCTCCCAGCACCAGATGGCAGGTGCTAACCTTCTTTCTCAGTCCTTTTACCCTTCCGTCTCTGTAAAAGAGCATGGAGTGTAAAAATTTTAACTCGTTAAAATGAATCTTATTCTCCGCAAAATAGTAAAAGCCCCCTATGAGGTTCTTGTTAAAATGCTTTTTCTTACCATTATTTAAAACCCACAGATTCAAAACACAAATGATACTGTACCTGAAAGTCAACATATTTATATGAGGTGTCCTAGTGTCAGTTATTGTCTTGTAATCACTATTAGAGATATACGGGTCCCTATTCTCTATCCCCAACACTGCTCAAACTGAAAGGATAATTTCTTGTCCAAGTAGCACATGGCAGGGGTTAAATCCTTATTTACATGGACATCACTTCCATCACCACATATGAGAACACTACAAGGGTGCTTCACTAACAGAAGAAGAGCTTCAGGTCATTCTGAGAAATAGTCAACTTGTATTTTAATTTGCAGATGTCAGGAGTGAACCAGAAGCTCTGATGTGTTGTTGCTCAGTAGGATTTCACAATTTCACAGTTTGTGGGTTGTTTCACAGTTATTTATTTATTATTCACAGTTTGTGGGTTGGTGGGCACTGTAGATACCAAAATGTATGTGTACAAGCACTGAAAAAATTCATTTTACATAATATGTCTCCTTTAAATGCGGCAGCAGGTCACTTTAGACAAGACCCAGCAGAACAGTCATGGATCCTGATTGGCCACATCACGACTAATATGAGACATTTTGTTACTGAAGCTTTTTATTGAAATTTTCATACACGTTATGTTCACTGTGTCTCACATATACACTTTTGATACACAACATTTATACACATTTTTGACATCTGTCTTTTTTTTAAACAAAAAGTAAACCAAAAAGAGGGCAAGATCATAATTGTACAGTGATCATCTGTGGAGATTGGTTTACAGACACTTGTTAAAACAGGATGCAAGTTTATTTGTATAGCACTTTTCATGCAAGTGTTTTGCACTAATAAATCAATAAAAAAAATCAATATACATGATACAGCCTATTGTATGATTAATTGCAATTTCGGGAGCACCAAGAAAACGTTTATTATCTCTACATCACGAGAAAAAATAGTTACGTAATTTTCAGAGCAGCAGTTTCCTTTCGTTTCACCAATGCAGCATGAAGAATCGAAACTCGCCGTATTTGAAAAAACTCTATCCTCTCTAGCTGTTCGGCTCCTTTCAACTCTATTGACTGGAAGACTAGCGGGCGCCCTCTGCTGTTTATATCGGGAATAGGACCAGGCTCTTCATAAATCCACCCTAGATCGGACAGGCTCCCCATAAACCAGCTCGGCTGCCTCTGTCACACCCACATCTCCAGATGTTGTGAAATAAGTAGATCAGTTTGTTAGCTTAAAGCTTCGGGATCATCAAAACGTTTGTTGCGTTTTAACAACGGGGCATTTGGAATCGCTTCCGCGGTTTCAAACAGGGAAGTGAATTTATTAATGCAATTTTATCCGGATGCGCCGTTTACTAGCGTAGGTCGGTAAGTGCCATTAATATTTTCCTGTATCTTAAAAACAGCTATCTCGCTGTTGTTATAGCCTGCTACCAAAATTGTGCGACATCCGCCGTTTTTAGTTGTAGATGAGCTGTACGATGCGATCGATTTTAATTGCTATGAGCTTGCTTGTAGGCCTAACTGGTAATGCAGTGATTTTAAATGGCTACTAGCTTACTATTTCCTTATCGGAATATGGATAATGTGTTTTTGTTTTACTGTAAGATTGCAAAAGTAACGATCGAATAGAATAAATACATTTGTTTTCTTTTTGTTATTTTTAGCCTCTCACCGTCTTCCATCATTTAATAATTCGCAAGTCTTTAACACAGCTTAGTAAACAAAACTGATCTATCTGAAGCTTTCAAAATCTTTTTGCTGTCTACATTAGAGAATAATACCACATTCTTCATTTCCCATTTTTCCCAGTAAGCGAGTTGTTTTCCCGACTGATAAGTCTTCAGAATTTCACCCTTGAACCAAGATTAGGTCGATCTCCTGTTGAAGAGAACAATGAGATACTACATTAAAATGGTAAGTGTGTGTCTAGATTTCTTCACAAAATGTATTAAACAAATACGTTTTCAAATATGCAGTGCTTTCTATTATGCTTAGGTTTGAGAGAGCAAAGGCTGCTGCTTATTGCGTCCACAATGGCAGACCGAGGAAATTTGCTGGAGGTACGTTGTTGAGGCAAATTTTAGATGCCTGTCAACTGAGCCAGCTTCCTGTAGGTTAAAAGTGTGTTAGTACTGTTCATCTTTATGTACAGGATGCTTAGTTTGTCTGCAACAGCTGTTTTATTTGCCTAGGAAGAACAAGCCTTAAGTTACAAAATAAAAATAATTTAAAAAAAGCATAATTATGAATTCTAGGCAGCTAAAAGGAATGTTTTTCTGTGAGTAGTAGAAGTTGGGTGTAAGCAGCTCTTCTTGTGGTAAGACTAGTGAGAAAAACTGGTGATTTTGGAAGGGCTAGAGATATGACAGCTTGTCACAAATACTTTGTTTAATATTTTTAAAAGTGTGTAATGAAAGTAACATTTTTTGGTTGTTATCTTTCAGAATGATGGAGGGGACCTATTGCATACATCTGAACTTCCTGCAGAGATTAAGGACTGGGACAAGAACCACGTGAGAGACTGGATTCTCGGATTAAAAGATGTGGATGATGAATATGCACAGATTCTGTATGATGAGAACATTAATGGGCCTAGTCTTCAACTATTGGAGAAGTCTGATCTCAGAGAAGTAGGCATTTTGCTAGGTCCGGCAAAACTAATCATTCATATGAGGGATGAACTTATTAAACTGAAAGATCATCAGCTACATACACCAGGGAGCTGCTCTGGTAGTTCATGCAAACCATACCCTTTTAATCAGTTTCATGCTGCCTACAGATACAAAGAGAACAACACACTTGATGTAACAGAAACGGGAGCTTTAGACCTCATAGAACCATGCCACGAGTACAAAGCATTTATCAATTTTGAAGGTGTGACAGCCGAGGAAAAGCTGAATAAATATGCCGTGGAAGTCATCAGATTTGCTGCGGCCTGTATGAACAGCCGTACTAATGGCACTGTGCATTTTGGAGTTGGAGATGCCCCAGATTTTACACATGGGCAAATTTTGGGTACCTCTGTTGAAGATAAAGAAGCGTTTGTTAAGAAACAAGCCAATGCAATTGAGGGTCATTTTGAACATAAATTTATTGATGTAGCAAAAAAATGTATTAAACCCCCCAGGTTTATTGAGGTCCTTAAAGCCGATATGACATTTTCAGGAAAATTTGTCATAGAGGTAGATATTGAGCCTTTGTTCTTGATTTGTAAAAACAAATCCTTTCACATTTACAATGCAGACAAAAGGAAATTAAAAAAAACTAAAGGCAAAGAACTCAAGTCTGATGAGAAGGACAGTAGAAAGTTTTTTTACATCAGAGACAGTAGCAGCAGCAAGAATCTGCTTGTCCAAAACCCTTCCACAGCATCCTTGGAGGACTACAACAAATATATTGATAATATGAACATGACGCACCTGGACCAGATGAGAAAAGTCGCTGAGGAGAAGCACCTTGTTACAGTCAGAAATAGTGTGCAGGGTTCTAAGCTCTGTGAGATGTTAACAGGAGGCTCCCAATCATTGGACAAGTCTCATTTTGAGCGATATGTACTGGTCACCAACAAATCACATACAGTTCAAAGAGAATCATTGGCTTTCCTTCTAGACATGAACCTCACGGCTGTTTTGGATTTTGATCCAGAATCGAGTGAGACTGGCTTGAATAAGATGTTTGAGGAGAGAAACACTAATGTTCATCTGCCAAAGGAGTATAAAATTACAGGACCAGTTGAGGACATTGCCAGCAGGCTAAAGCTGACCAGAACGACAAGCTGGGTTTTCTGTAATGGGGGAGTTAAGGAAGAAAAACCTTCGGATGTGGACAATTGGCTAACAGAGAAAGGTTCCTCTATTCGTGATGTAGTGGCCTTTCTTTGCCGAAAAGATGTACTGCCACACAAGAAATTCCTCATTATATTCATGTTGTTAAGTGATGTTACTGACAAAAATGATCCCCTGCTTGAGACCTTCAGTATGTTTTTGCAGGAACTGAATGGAACAGAGCAAATCTTATGCATCTGTGAAAATAAAAGATCATACGCTTATTGGAACGACTTAATTGAGACACGGTACGCAGTTGACATTTCAAAAAGAACTATCTATGAGCTCAGTTTTGCTGAGATTAATGGTACTGTTCTAAGTCTCTGGTCAGAAAATCGCAAATCAAGCAGATTTCTGCCTGCATGTGGGGGTATGGTTCTTTTATCAAAGAAAATGGAAGGCACCATGGATACACTGAGTATTCTGTGTGTAAACCAGTGTGAAGGAGGCAATGAGGACAAGATGCAACTTGAAGAAAGTTTTTACAAGGGAGGGAAAGTGTCCTGGTGGAACTTCTACTTCTCAGAGCAGCCAGGATCAACGCCATTTATCAAACGAGACAAATTTGACTACATTACCGACACTATTATTCCAGACCTGTGCTCCCTCAGACAAGCTTGTGTTTGCTTTAACATACTCCATATCCCTGGCTGTGGGGGAACAACCCTAGCCATGCATGTCTTGTGGACATTGAAAGAGAAATTTCGTTGTGCAGTACTGAAGGACAACATTGTCAATTATGCTGATGTTGCCAAACAGGTAGTTGGCTTGTTGACATATGAAACATCTGAACAGCAAGCGCAGCTTCCTGTTTTGCTTATGGTAGATGACCTTCAAGATATTGATGCAGTAAATGATCTCCAGCAACACATCGAAAAAGCATGTCTGAAGCAAAATATTTCCTACAAGTCTCCACAGGTCATCCTTATGAATTGCATGAGGGCTGAGTCAGGACTGCAGACTGAATCAACCGATGACACAGTTTTCATTGGGAACAAGCTATCCGAGGTGGAGCGAAAACTTTTCGAGAAAAAGCTAGAAGAAATTGAACGGTTCTACAAGAATGCTGAAACATTCTATGGCTTTATGATCCTTAAGAAAGACTTTTCAGCAGAATACATACAGGGTGTTGTGAAAAATACGCTGAAGGGCTTCAACTTTAAAGATAGACATGCTCAACTCTTTGCAGTCCTTGTTCTCTTGGGCTGCTACTGCAAGACTGCAAAGTTGTCAGTCTCTGTATGTGAAGAATTTCTTAGCTTGGCAATAAGGCCACATTCTGGATCATGCAAAGTTGAAGATGAATTTGGGAAGCTTTCTACCCTTTTGACACGTTGCACAGCAGAGTGTAGTGTGGTGTACGATGCTGTGAGAGTGATCCACCCAAGTATGGCAGAACATTGTTTGGCAGAGCTTTCAACTACTTTTCATGTGTTCAAAGCGCATATCACGGACTTCCTGCTCACAACTGATGTGTTTTACACTTGCATTCAGGGGAAGGAAAAACTTATGCAGGATGTTCGCAATATGTTGGTGAGAAGGCATCACTCAGCAGAGAACCCTGCTGCAGACACCCAGTTTTCGCCACTTATCCAAGCAATTGCAAAAGAAAGCCCAGGATTTGAGGAAAATGTCTTGCTTAATGCTGCAAAGCGCTTTGATAAAGATGCAGTAATATTCCAGCTTCTGTCCAGGTACCATTACCTCAAGAAGAAAGACTTTAGAGAAGCAAAAGATTGGGCAAAGAAGGCAAGGGATCTCCAGGGGAATAACTCTTACATTTGTGATACAACTGCACAGGTGATTAAGCATGAGCTAAAAGAAGCCCTCAGCAATGACAAAGGCAATCCAATAAAAGCAGACAAATTAAAAGAATACCTCAAAATGGCTGTATCTGCAACAGAAGCTTTCAGAGACATTCAAGAAATTGCCAGAAAAGAAGTTCAAGTTAGATTTCTAGGGAAAAAAGATTTTAGCCACTACAATACTGCTGGTTGTGTTGGTGAGCTTCAAGTTGCAGTTATGGTGTTGGACATTCTAGAGAGGATCCCGGTTTTTTCTGGAGATGAGCTTCATCGCAGTATTCTTACTCAGGTCCTCTCAGGAAAGATTAAAATACAGGATCTGGCAGCAAATGATCCAAAAATAAACAAGAACACCTCCTATTACCATTTTCTACAGGAGTCTGCGGGAGTTACCGATCTTCTTAACAACCTTAAAGACAACATGAAGAAGCACTTTGATTTTCTTGACAGTTTTTTTGTCAACTTGGGCTCATTTTATTCCACAAAAGATAACCGAGAGTTTAGGACAAGGCAGGAGATCTTCCGCTGCTTTCAACAGTATGTTAATGTCTGTTTGACAGATTCAAGAGAGCTGATGAAAAATAAAGCGCTGACCAACATGTACAAAGTTGAGAAAGCACGGATGTTTTTAGAGAAGAAGAATGCTGACTCCTACAGTGGACTGCTGCAATATCTTTCTAAAGATGTTTCTGCAGCAAGCATTGGCCCAATAATCGAAAAAGTTATTGGTAATTACAATTTGATTTTGAACACCACTGGGCCACAAGATGAGAGGCGCTGCAAAGACACTGTCAATTTCATCTATGCAAATATTGTCCTGAATAAAATTAAGCCTGAGTCAAATGCCTTTCCCTACATGAGCCTTCTTCAACAGCTCTGTGAGATGCTTAGACGTACCATACCTCTCAATGAAAGCTTGGCATTGCATTTCCTTTCAGTTGTGATGTTATGGCCAGAAACCATCCCTATTTATTCAGGTGGGATTATGAGTGATAAGTTGGGCAGTTATGTATCCCAATTGAGAAATTCTTTCTCAAATGAGATGAAACCAATATGTAATGGCAAGAGGGCAAGCATTCATTTTTACTTGGGGAGGAAACCAGGTTACGACCGCCTGATTTCTCAGAAGGAAGTTGATGCATGTGCAGGCTCTGCAGAGACGATTGCAACTCAGTGGCAAAATGAGAAAATATGGAAGAATGAGAAAATCAAAAGCATCCTGCGCAGTGTTACTGGAAGAATTTCTAGAAATGGCATCGTGGCAGACACAGCAAATGAGAATGTGAAAGTTCATGTATCTCCGTTATTTAAAAGTAAATTATGTGGCAAGTTAGATGCCAGAGTGTCATTTTTCATTGGGTTCACCATGAATGGCCCAGTTGCACTTGGCATACAGCCTGTGTCATAGCATGTTTGATTGACAGAAGAGTTGAGCATCTTGATATGGATTTCAAATGGCCCTTGATGGTTAACTAATACATTCTTACTAAATCAAGGATTGAAATATGATTTCACATCTGAATTAGAAATTATTCTGAGATATGTATATTTTTTATTTGTACTGTTTTGTGAATGACAAATATTTACTAGTTGGTAGTTGTTCATTTTTACTTGGAGAAGAAAACATCTTATGATATAGAGATTATGTAACTAAAATGATTTTGTGGAACATGAATTTGATTTTTTTATGTGATACATTTTATGTACTGTTCTTTGACTTGGCTTTTTCATGTCACATTCGTACTTGTGTTTTAATGCTAATTTGACCTATCGGACGTGTTAAATGCAATGAGAGCTACTGCTGCATAATCAGCTGTTGTATAATAGCTGCTACTGTTATTACTGATGATGATAATTTTTGTTGTTCTTGTTTAAAAGCCTGTTTTAACCTGAACACACTTGCAGAGAGTTGTGTATGCCCAGATTGCTGTGGGGGAACCACCTTAAGCCATGCGTGTCTTGTGGACATTGAAAGACAAATTCAGTACTGAAGGACTAAGTTGCCAGTTATGCTTGTTGACATATGAAACATCTGAACAGCAAACGTGACTTATGCTAGATGACTTTCAAGACATTGATGCAGATCTCCAGCAACACATCGAAAAAGAATGTCTATTTGTTGTTGTTGTTCTTGTTTAAAAATGTTGTTTAAAAGCTTGTTTTAACCTTGAATACACTTGCAGAGAGTTCCGAATGCCAAGATAAATGTTTTATTAATACAATGATATTCCATATGTACTGCACTGAATTTTCTATTTTTGAGTTTTGTCTTATTTTATAGTTATCTATTATACTTCTTTTTTATCTACTTCTTTTAAAAATCTTTTTTTTAAATATTCTTCTGTCTAATCAGTCTGCTATTTCTGTCTGTAGTTAATTACTCAAACATTAAAGTTTCCTTATCTTCCTTGTATATGTGCCCTGTCCAAAGAACCACTATTGGGATTTTCTTATGAGAAAAGAATGGCATAAATGAACATGCCAAGTAACACGGGTCAAATGCTTATTTATTTCCTACTGTGTCTGTGTCTGCTTGGCATTAAGAAAAATATTTCTGTAATGCATTATGAAAAATAATTTGTCAGATATAAAATCCACTATTTAAAATTTTGGAACTAAAAGTTTAAATGATGCCTGATTTGATCTCTTCGATAAGAACATTACATATCTGATTGAAAGAAATTCAGTTTGGATGTATTATTTGCAATAGTTCTGTTTTGAAAACAAATAAATATCCTGATCAAAACATGTAAACATATAAACAATTTGATTAACACTGGGTGATCAGTATTGACATGGCTAAAATAACAATTAATTTCTTTGCCATTGTTAAATGTGTAACATATTCCTAGCCAAAGTTAGTTTTGGCCTTTACACTTTTATTAATTTTATTTCCAACCTTAAATGTGAAAATATTTTTATTTTAAAAATTGACCTTAAAGAAGTAGTGTGGTCAGTGTAAGGCTACTCTGCTCCACTAAACTGTATGAAGGCCACTGTTTCAGTGGGAAAAGTGAAATTTTCCCAGGGTGACAGCCCATTTGGTTAGGTGTGTAGTTCCTAAATCCCACCACTAGAGTGTGGCCAAGGTCTTTTGTGCAGGAGTGTTTCATCACTCAAACTAGGGTCTTACAAAATAAGTTTATCCTCTAATCTCTGTTTTAACCTTGTTATTGCTGTCTATGCAAAGAGGGATGATTTTGGATGGACTTGAAAGTCTTGCGCCAGAGTTAATGAAAAGACCACTTTTTTTGTGTGTGTAATTTAGTGAAGAATTAAACATTAGCATTTTTTCCCCTCAAAGATATGTTATAATATGTTTTTGCTTTTATCCATCTGTTCAATCATACCATGCTGCTACCAAGCTATTTCTTTTTAAAGTAGGGAAAAAGAAAAGACACACTGTATAGGCCTGAGATACACAGTGTGTTAGACAGTGCAAATATAAAAGGATGCCCTGTTGAACTCACTCCTCTTCTTGCCTTGCAATCCATTTTTGAATTCTAACCTTTGTGCATGGCTCAGCACACAATGTGCAGATTGTGATTGTGTTTTAATTGAAATGGGAAAATAAAAGATGGTTTCCTCTCAGAATGAGGTAGATTTATGGAGGCTGTCCCACCCACTGGCCCCATGATCCCTCTGATCTGCTTTTCCTTCCTCACCCCGTAACCCTTGGGGTCATTAGGGACCCTAATATGGTCACACTGGCCAGCAGCCGAGCCCATGCTGCTTGATTTTGAGTGAAATTACTATATTTAACACCAACTGAAGCCTGCCAAGTCTGACACACATCTGTTTGAAATTGTTATTTATTATTATTTTATGTTCAAGCCGCCCCACCACCCCCGATGCTGTACAGCATGGTGTTTCTGTGTTCTGCATGTCCCTTTGTGAAATAATAATGAGGCATTTTGAGATTATCCAGGATTATGAAGTTTAGACAAAAAGGACAACAGTGTGAGAGGAATTTGGCAATTTTTAAATTATTATTCTGAGCATATTTGCCTTAACACGTATTAGAGGCACAATAGGTTTGCACATTTATGATCCGAAAGACACATAAGACCTGATAATCTGACCCTTCCCTAAGTAGAAAGGTCATAACTAGCATAGGAACAACTCTGACTTCACAGTCATTTCAGTTATTAATCTTTAATATTGACATCATGAAATATGTGTATTCAGTATCTGAACTATCTGAAATATTTTATTATAAACAATACACCTAAGAAGTTAAAGTTTCATTGCGTATTTCCACCATATCATTCTTTTGTTAAATTTCTGCTCTCTGATGTGCTCAATGCACACTATATGTTAAATGAGCCCTTGGCCATGAGAATAAGGAGAAATGTTCCATTTCTTTTGGATGTAGGTATTCTATGCATCCTTGTCCTGCTCTGTTGGATCAAGTTTAAAGGTAGATTCCTGTTACATCTAACTCTCTTCTTTCAAAGGTTTCTCCCCTCTATGCTTCCCCAGAGACTTTGTTCAAACAATGTTCTTCATGGAGGAAACCCCAGTAAACTGTTTTCTAGATCCTAGCACTAATGAATGTCAACTTGGGGGCTGGATCGATAGACAGGAATCATCCAGTCTATGGACTTAGTTCACGAGCTGACAAGGAAACTGATTGAATTAGATGGACTGCATTATTGGAGGGTGATGTAATGGTCAGAAAATTTAAGGCAACCTTTTGTTGCAGAAGTTCTATTGAAGTTGATATCTCTATTTTGTTCTCACCGACGTGGCATGCTGAATTTGCGATGTGTCTGGCCAATGTGTCTGGCCAACGTTGGGAATTCAGTGTACTACTACCACACACCTGTACAGAGAGATAGCACCATCATTAAATTTTACTTTTAATTGCACACATATACCCAATGTACCTTATCAGGATCACATTTCCCCAAGAATAACTAATCCCTGCCTCCAATTTTGCGTGACAGCAGAGATGTTTTTTCCACATTACAGAAGAGGGTGCTGTGGCAGACTGGTAAGGCCATATGTCTACCTGTCCTGGTTTTCTCCAGAGTTGCTGTATGTTGCAAAGGCCAGCACAAGAGCGACTTCCCACTAGAAATTAATATGATGGGCTCAGGTTTGGGCCTAGAAAATCAAGTATGTGGCGCTTATGAGCAAATTAAGAGGACCTGGGTGAGCAATAGTAATTGTGTAGGTCCCCATTTGCTGTCCGAGAGAAGGAGCCTAGTATCAACATGATACAATGTTAAAGTGGGCAAAAGAGTGTGGGCTGAAACCTCAGCCTGAAAAAAAGCCAAATTATTTCATTTAGATTTCTGTCAAACTGTTTCTCTGTGTTAAACAAACAAACATCAAAATGAAAAAAAAAAACCTTTAATCTGGACATGAATATACATAGTCCATAGCATAAAACCCAAAATAATTTTCAGAAGAGTGGTGTTCTGTAGTATTGAATGTTAAGTAGTTGGAAATATTGATTCACTGCATGATGTCTATATAAATGTTCTTAGTTACTACTTGAAAATACTTTTTTTTTTTTTTACATTACAGTGTTACTTTTTACTTTACATTGTTTTAGTATTTTAAATACCTAAAGCTCAGTGTAACATGAGTACAATGATGTGACGTAAGAGGCTAGATGTAGGTCAGACTTTTTTCCACAGTTCTGGACTTGTGCCGTTGTAATTCTGCATGACAATTCTACGTACGAATCTACATATTTTTCATTTGCTATGTAATCCTGTAAACATTTGTTGAGCCCACCATAAGATCTGCTAATTCAAGTAGTGCATAGCTTGAGATTTTCTGCACATGACTTTCAGGTCACGTTTATTTATGAACACTGAGTGCTGTGCTGTGTGCTTTAGAAAACCAGTGTCTTTTAAGTCTCTTAAGCAGATGGTGGGGCAGTAGGAGGCAGATGCTGCTCTGCATAGGACCAGATCATGAATATTTACTGGTTGATTATTCAATAACACTAATAGTTTTAGACTCAAGAGACAGACCATATCCAGCCATAGAAGTATGTGTTTTGTTATAAAGAGCCCATGGTTTACATTATGTTGTTGATACTGCACATGATGATCTCAATTTTCAGACAAATTATTGAACTTGTTTATTGAAGTTCCTCCTTGATTATGATTAAAGGTTGTAATTATTTTGAATCACTGTTACAGTGGGAGGAATTCTTGGTTGATTTTTAAATATTACCTAAAGCAGACCAAAATATAATCCAGAATATATGTACTGAAAGTGATCCCATTCATATGCAGCTGTTGGGTTACACATTTGACAGTATACATAGTGTCCTGTGTAGAGGTACACTATTGACCTAAACCATGAACATTGTATAAAACCAAAGGAAGGTTTTGATTGTCTTTGTAGGGGTTATGTTAGACTGAGTTTTCCACCCTGAGTAGAAACTACACTAGAAAGGTACTTGGCAGATGGAACAGAGGCCAGGGTTACTTGTAAATGGATTTTAACTTTCTCTATGATCCCTTAGTGTCTGTGCATTTAGGTTCCTGGGTTAGATATGAGTAGAAACAGCTTCAAGACACCACAGGCTATGAGAATCGAATCTGCCTTTAGAAGGAAATCTCAGGGAGATGACAGCATTTAAAACAAGCACGCTGGACTTCAGAGGTTAGTTAATTTTTAATCATATTATGGATTCTCCCTCTGAGCTAATGTCTTTTGGGAAGTCTATATTTTGGATTTTAGATAATCTTTCATAACAGGCAGATGTGATGCAACATGGTCTAATACTGTGAACCAAGGGAGTTTTTATTGGCGGTATTTCTACATCTGTTGTAGAAAAAAAACATGAACAAAAACTAACATTTTCATTCCTGAGAACTTTTCAGGGGGGCTGGCCATCAATGCACAAATGCACAATGTACAAACATTAAGGGCAAATATTTATTAGCAACCTTGCTTAGAAAAAACCCCCAATATGAATTATGATTAATCTCATTTCATTTTCTCTGGTTTGTCCATATCAGGTATAGGGTGAGTAGAGAAGCCCAGGAGCTTCTGTCCTCAGTTGCTTCCTGGGATAGCCCCCTCATGTAATCCTTCCAGCGGGTCCTGGCTCTTCCCTGATGCCTCCTACTTGGCCATGCCTAGTGTACCTCCAGTGGAAGGTTGCCAGGGGACATCCTTATCAGATGCCTGAACCAACTCTACTGGCTCCTCTCAGTGTGGAGGAGCAGCAGTTCTGAACTCGCCCTGGATAGGTAGGCAGTTCATCCAGTCATGGAGAGTAAGCCCACGCCCCACTGAAGAAAGCTTATTTCAGCTGGTGGTATCCACAGTCTAATTCTTTCAGTCATTTCCCAGAGTTCATCCCCATGTGTGAGGGTTGTAATGTAGATCGACTGGTAAACTGAAAGCTTCGCCTTATAGTTCAGCTCTCTCTTCACAAATACAGTTTAGCACAGTCTGCAAATTACTGCAACCATTGCACCTAATCTGCAGTTGATCTCACAGTCCTTCCCATCGCTTCCCATTACATGACCCTGAGATACCCTAACTCCTCCACACGGGGGAGGCTCTCCTCTGAAGGGAGCGTACCATCCTTTTACAGGCGATTCAGTCCTGGAGGTGCTGATATGCACACTTCACACACTCAGCTGCTAACTGCTCAAGTGTGCGCTGAAGGCCTCCGTATGAAGCAGCCATTAGGATGACGTCGTTCGCAAATGGCAGCCATGCAACCTCCCAGTCCCCCTACTAGAGGCTCTTCTGTCCTTCCCTACACCTTGCTATCCTGTCCATGAAAATCACAAACAGGAGCGGAGACAAAGCAAACGCTCAGTGGATTATGATTCATTACCAGGCCTATATCTGGGTCGTAGTACAATCAAAATAACCTAGCCTTGGCCACACTGTGAGTTATTGTAAAGAATAAAGTGGAAAATTAATAGTTCAGTTCTGTATAGTGTGGAAACCTAAACATGATCTTTTTATTTTCTGGTGGCAAAGTTTTGTCTCCTGTTTCTAAAGTGTAATTAAACTGGGGAAAATGCATTCTGGTAATGTGTTTTAAGCACACCCACCATATGTAATACCCAGTAATGTGTAATTCAGCGAGTCAAATGTTCATGTTACTGGTTTTAAAAAATGAAGAAGAAAGAAGTAGTCATAGCAAAATATTCTGATGTGGATGAAAGGTCAACCAAGCCAAGTGCAGTGATATGGTACTGTTGCAATACTAATCGTTTTTCTTTTCCTAGCACTGAAGTCTCAGTCAGTCAAAGAAATGAAACGAAAACAAACAAACAAACAAACAAAAATAACAACTGGATGATCGTGGCATGCTACTCGTCACTAGTATCTCAGCTCTTATCATGGCTGAGTCTCAGACAAAAAAGCTTTTGGATTGTGTTCTCTATAACACTCTTCTTATTTCATGCACATATTCTTATATTGAAATGTTCAGATACTTACACCCATATGACTCCATGTGGCCAGCTTAACAGAAGAGGTAGTTATTACCTGCTATGACAATATCCGTTATAGGTGACTGATCAAAGTGAAGGCTGAGTATTCACCCCTACTACAATGTCACCCTTCATCCTTCATGCTGGGGTGTTCTGTGAGCCAAAGCACCATGCCTTACCCAGAGCTTGCTGGGAAAGGTGGCTGGGTATCCCAGATCCTGACCTAGGTCAAGTCCTTCTGATCGCAAATGCCTGCGCTATAATCAAAAAGTCCCTTTTGATGGAGAGTCTTAACTGGGCTAATCAAGAGGGAAGCCTGGTCAAGTGAATCACTTTATTATGATGACCTGGACTCATGGATCATAGGTCATAGTGAAACACACTATTAATGCCTGGAAGTAGCACTTGACACCCTTGAGTGCTTTCTTCACTTGCTAAGAGATATTTATTAATATATAAGAGAAAATGGTAATCACTACCAAAGCAGTTTTAATCCAAACAAAGTTTTTCTTATACAGCTAAGACAAATGGGTCATAACATCTTTGAGAACTGCTGCTGTATAAGCAGGACACATGATGTACTCAAGACTCAGTAGCCTTCATTATTAGTAATTCAATATTTCTGCAAAATTAACTGGATTATTTAACTGGATACATTTTTTAGCAGTTAAATGATTAAACGATACATCATATATGGTGATAGAAATCTGAACTTAGTTTCATAAAACTAAGTTCATCAATTGTTGGTAAAATGCAAGGATCACCACAATCTAGCAACAAGCATCACTTAACTTATAACTCTTTAAAACAAACCAAACTACAGCATCAACTGACAGCATCACTGACAGCTAATTTAAAGACGTAAAATACACATTTGAAGTGCAGCTTCCCTAACATTACTTTTCTCTACTTTGCACAATAGGATTCTCTTTTATCATTAAAACATCACTCCCTAGTTTACCCTTAGATCTAAGTCTTCTGGTAGCATTCGGGAACTCACAAAGCCTCCTTTGAAAAGGTTTGGGGCTTGTGTAGCTCTTAGATGTTCAGATGATTCCTTTAAAAACAATGACCCATTGTTCACCTCCAGCTGGGTTTTGCAGACTTATTTAGGGATCTCATTCTCAAAACATCATTATCGGGGTGGGGGCAAGGCAAGATTCTGGACAACAGGAGCACAGAGCTGGAATGCTGGCTACTGTCAGTGTCTGGATTTTTCAAGTAAATTTGCACATCTGTTTTTTAATCTGGCAGGTACATAGAAGCTTTATTGATCAAGGGTTTCCAGAAAGTTCCCTTGCATTCATTTTATGTAGATTTGACCATTTTAAAAGAATTTACGAGCATGGAAATTCAAATACTATATATTTGCATGCTGAACAGTTGAGACAATAGGCGTCACTGTTTTCTTACAACCCTGGAGCTGCTTGATTAGATTTCTGGGTGTCCGGCCCTATGGCCAGACTGGTGCTTCCCTCAGCTGTCTGCTGTCCCCCAGAGAGTGGACAGCTGCATGCGTTCTGCCCCCAGGGACATCCTCCTATGTTAACTACAGATGTAAATGTCTTTGCTGCAACTTCACACGTTTGTGACCTCCATGGCACTTGTTGACCTAGTCATCTCTGTACACGTTGTCAAGTTGTAAAGTTAAGATCCGTTCCCTGTGACATTTGTGTAAAAGTTCTTGTCATTTGCTATTATTCAGTCAGTTTTGTTGTTAGTTCTTCTAATATGTCTTACCCTGAGGCTATTTTTCTCGGAGAAAATGTGGAATTCCAGTGGCCCAAGTGATCAGCAGACTCTGAATAAAAGGAATCTTCAGTAAACAGGGTTGTCAGAATAACACCCACCCCCCGGATATCTCTTTCCTTCACCCCCTTCAAGTGTGTTATGTAGTTCCTGCAGGCATTCCCTTAGGTCAATGCTGCCACTATTCCTTCTGAACAGTCTGCTTGCTAACTTTAGAAAATGCTTGCTGTGCATTTTGCTTCTGATCGACCTTTTTCTTTGATATTTCAGAGGGTTTATGGCATCAACAATGCACTTATTATTTTTGTTTGTTTCTTTGCAATGAGGACCTATGCTTTGCTTATTTCTGTGCCACTAATCACTAATTTAACCTGTAACACCAGGCAACATCAATCAATGCATGAAGGCTAACACTTCACTATCATTTCTTTCTTAAAAATATTTTTTTCAACCATTATCCTGAGATAGATTACAGGAACTGTATGCGCAATTGTAAATAAATGACTGAGTAAAGTCCTTGATATTACTAACTGTACATTGTAGTATACATATAAAGAAGATACTAGGCATACCTTCAAAACGGACCTTAAGATTTGTTTCAAAAGTTGTGTTGACCTGCTGCAGTCTTATATACTGTTACGCTACTTACATTTGTTATTATCTAAATTAATTTCCTTACTGAAATATAATATTTTTAGATCAAAATTGGCAAAATGAATATGAAAATGAGTTCATATTGAAATGAAGATCTCTTCCCTTTAATCTTAAAATTTTCATTTTTTTAAAAATTCATCAGGGGATACTTATAAGACAATAGAATGACACCTGCTTTCATTTTGCCAACTAGAAATGCACCATATGGTTCCAAGAGAGAGAGAGAGAGATAAAATATTGAAACTATCCTAGAACAGATGCTTCCAAGTTTCAAGATACTGTATTAAAAATGTACAAAAACTATACAAGCATGTTAAATGGGACACTGGAATACAAAAAAAACCCTCCTTTAATTCAAACATTCAAAAATCAGTTTGTGTTATCATCTTGTCCTTGGTGTAATTTGTCTTCCCACGCCACCATAGGGTCAAAGACACTCCTTTTTGTAAGCTCATGGGGGTGGTGAACCTGTTAATTAGGGTGTGATCTTTGCTAAGAGCATGTACAGTACTTGCATATTCCTTTAAAGACATCGTAGAGGGAAACGAAGGCCAGCAGCCCTCTGTCAGAGACTCCCTGCTGTCCATTTCAATCAAACAGCCTGACAGGCTGTATCCAAAGATCTACACTTCCTGGAGGGCACTTGGAGAATATATGAGAACATTAAAGAAACTCATCATCTCCTTGGGGTCTAATAAGGATTGTTTTCCAGCAGGTCCTCTTTTAATTAACATAATTTAATGAGCATTGTATATAGTAACTATTAACTAATGAAACTGAAATTAAAACGCAACACAAATATGTATATCTCTATTATGGTAACTACATATGAGATAACATACAACTGGACTGGATTTTAATGCTTGTGTTTTTATTGACTTTTAATTAATAGTTATTACTACTTTCTTTGCAAGGCACTTAGTGAACCATGTTCAATGCACTGCTGAGGAAAGGAAATTCAGATTATTCTAAGATGGCCTGAGACCATTACCCTGATCTTTTTTAAATGCTTCAAAACATATGGCTTCTTGACATGGATATATGCCATCTTGAGGCCTTTAAAGTTCTCAGTCTGATGGTATTTCATATATTATTTCTTGAAATGTAAGCTATTTAAATGCAAGCCTTAGGTAATACTAACCTCAGCTAAATGCCATAAATGTAAATGTACTAAACTGAAATTCCTTAAATCCCTCATATATGTCATATATATATATATATATATATATATATATATATATATATATATATATATATATATATATATATATATATCAGTGCTTTTTTTTCTTATTAAAAATATATGTACATATTTTGCTCCCCTTAAGACATAAGTGGATGTTGTCACATGTATAATACTATTCCTTTGATGTATACAAAAAGGTAGAAAGATCACCAAGCACAACATATTACATTTCTTCCTAGGTTTTTCCCATCTATAATTCATTGATCCTTAAGCCATCATGTTTAAGAATTTGTTTTCCTCAGCAAGGGCAGTCAACATAGAGCTCATATCACCAATAGCCATGTTGCTGATTCCTGCTGGCACTGAGGTCAGTGTGACAGAGTTCCGTGGGGTGGTGAGCCGTGAGGAATTCTGGGAAAGGCTCTGCAAGAGACCGGGGCTCAATGTGCCAGACATCAGGCTGGAATGGTCTCCATCGTCCAACATGGCATCAAAATCAATTTGAGTATGCTCAACAGTCTGAGAAGTGTCCACTGTGCTGCTGACCTGGTTGACCCCGGGAGATGCCATTGCATGCACTGTGTTACAAGGAGCTTGACTGGCACAGGGTGACATGGGTGAGTTATAGTTTACATTGCTATCCAACATGTGGCTCTCTACCAAATTGCATGCAGTGCTATTGTTTCGATTAGCGAGGTCGGCAGTCCCTGCTGGTCTCTTAGGGCTAGCCTCTGAGGTGTTAAAGCCAGAGCCAGCGCTGGACAGCATGTAGCCACTTTGCTGGGGCATACCTGAACCTGAGTGGTACCTGCTTGGAGGTTTGGGTTCAGTCGGAGGCCTGGGCTGAAACGGAGCTCTGCCCCCATTTTGAAGGGTGATTTGGGGTGATGGGGCATAATTCTGCTGGTTGAAGTTATCCAGGTGTGCATAGGCTGACCTGTAATTTGGCATGTCTTGATTTTGCAGAGCCATACTGTTGCATATTTGGCCTTGGCAGGTGCTCCCTGATGAGGGATTAGGGTTCACTTCCTGCCGACATCCCTGCTGTGCCTTCGGTTGCTCGCTGAGGTTTTGACATGGGTTGACGTAGGACTGTTTGTACTGCTGAATGGAGTTCATCCTCTGAGCATTCCTCTGGGGGTAACCTTGGTGTAGAAGATTCACATTCTGGCTCATCGGTGAGGTCTGTAGATTCGTGTCAAAGCACTGATAAGGCCCAACGAGCTGTTTCTGCTGGATGAGTGCCAGGTTGGCTCTGAGCAGCTGCTGCTTTGGGAGTCTTGCTGTGTTGTCCACAGTACCTGAGCTGACTTCATTCCACTGGACAGGCATGTGGCTCTTGTTCATGCTGGCGGAGGCTAAGAATGGCTGTTGGGGACCTGGGCTGATGTGGCAGGGGGCCGTCGCTTGCTCCGTGTGGCTCAGGTCGGCATCGGCCAAGGCCATGCGCCGTTGCCCGTAAAAGTGCCTCTGCTGCTCGGAGGTTGCTCCGCTCTGGAAGTCCTGCGCCAGAGTGCTGCCATAGGCCATTCCCGCATTCGGGTCAGAGTGCTGGGACCTGAGGTACTGCACCACGTCATCTGGAAGGACCATGTCATCCTCCGCCTGGTCAGCGCCATCGATGGCCAAGTTTTCCATGACGACGTTCTCCGAGATGCTAGGCGGCCTTTGGCTGAATGGATGGCGATGCAACCCACCGTCGGACCAGGTACCGTTCGGCAAGTTAACACTGCGGCGGTCGCCAGCAGGCAGCCGGGAGGGGTTCATGCTGCTCGTGCTGTTGAAGCGCTGGACTCGAGGCATGGAGAACGGATCCAGAGTCGCATGGCGGACGGGGTCACTGGCTCTCCTTGGCAGGTTACTCGGGACTTCATGAGGCATAATACCAGGCGTGCCGTAGGTCGTGTCACTGCAGCGCCGTGAGTTGCCCATGGCTCGGACTTGGAACAAATGTGCCGAGCTCTCCTGGCAGTCGTTGTACAGTGCCATTCTAGTCCTCAGGCTCATGCGGTCCATGTTGGGAAGGGGCGTGGGTGGGGCGCCCCCTGTGGCCGCTGCATATTTTGCTTTCAGGCGGTAGTGCTGGGCCGGGGTGAGGCTGAGCAGGCTGGGGAGGGCAGCCCCACCGCACTGGCTGGCCTCGCTGGACCGGCGAGACAGGTCGGCAGAGATGGGGTCATACGAGTCGGCCGAGCTCACATTGTTGTGACGCCCGCCGAATGGCGAGGCCTCGCTGGAGCGCCGGCTGGAGTAGCAGGGCGAGATTCCCGAGGACCTGCGGCTGAGTGTGTAGGCTGAACTCAGCGTGCTGCTGGTGCTGTCTCTGCGCTCGCACAGCTGGTGCAGCACCGTCACTTCACACAAGGGCAAGTCCACTAAACGCTGGCTGGGCAGGCTGCCACCCAGGGAGCCTGCACACGAACTCTCTAGCAGAGACCCTGAGGGGGAGAAGTAGCAGCATTAGCCTTGAAACTACAAGTCACATAGCAAACAACAGAAGCTGTCTGCTTCCATACTCACCGACAGCCGGTATTGGAGGCAGCTTGGTGTTTTGGACTTGAGGAGTTGCGTTGCTCCATGGGCAGGAGTCTCTCATAGTCTTTAATTTCTCCTTCTTGATGTGCTCGAGCTGCAGAAGGCCTCCCCTGTTCTTACGAAGCTGAAGGCCGACACCTGCTGAGGTCCCTGGAGAACCAGTGGAATCCACCACAGGGGGGTCATCCAGAGCACTCAGGTCCCCCAAACTGCCTCCACTGTGCATGGCCATCTCTACTCCACTGTCATTGTTGGTGGTGCTACCAAGTGGTGATGGCTCGCTGCTACATGAGGACTGCCCACAAGGGCTGGACTGATACATCTAGGAAAGACAAGAAATAATTTGATATTTTTAACAGTCTAATATTTGATGCACAATAAATAAGTCTATTAAGAGTAAAAATATATGGCCACATCTCTATTTTGCTTTCCAGCTGAAAAGTATCCAGTGATTTGAGTTTTGAACAAATCCAAACTAAAAAGCTCTTCTTGATCACAGTATGATTGCTGATGCTTTTTGTTCAGTCGACACACTGTGGCCCCAGCCTCTGAATATTCATTATATAATGGCTTTTATTACTGTGCTACAGATGAAACTGATCCCTTGGCAACAGAGGAACAGAACAGAATATGGTGGAATAAGATGTGTGTCTCTATGTTAGAGACAAAAACAGCTAATGAAGTGAGAAGGACTACACACACAGAGACAAAAATTCAGTGTCAAGCCTCGCTATGCAGCCTAACTGCTTGTTAAATGTAAAACTAAAACATGCAAAAAAAACCCAAAAAGATCATTTTTTTAAATGACTATAACATGATTTTAACCATTTAAAAATGTAATTTGGCCTTAAAATTGTCTTCTTTGTGTTATCATAAAGCTAATGAACCATGACAAATAAACTGTGGTACTGAGATGCTCTGATGTCTGGCATGCAGGAAAAGGCAGGATATAGAATGTGCTCACCTGTGTAAAGCCTGTCCATTAGATTTAAAGCATGTGAGACATTTAAGAGTCATTCAATAAGTGTTAAATTAGCAAAACACCACTGAGGAAATGAAATGGTATTAGTATATTAAAACAGTCTAACAATGAAATCAGACTTAAGTAAGCATACTTCTAAATCTTCTTGCAAGTATTTGTTAATACTGAGCAGAGACTGAATTAGTGCTCTTACCGCTGTGTTCTCAGTCTTAATAGTCTTGACTTGCAGGCGGTCCTCCTCTCCTCTGGGGGTGGTGTTGGCTTCGGCTGACCCCTCGGTTCCTCTCCCAGCGTGCATTGTGCCAGCCTCGTTCTCCCCACTCCCTTTAGGAGGCTGAGGTTTGGCAGGAATATCGGCACGCTGCTTCTTTGTGACGTGTGCGTCTGGCCCATGAACTGTTTTCACGTGCTTCCTGAGAGAGCTCGGGTCTGTGTAGCGTTTCGTGCAACCTGGGATCTTACACACATATGGTTTCTGCAAGAAGGTGGAATTAAAATCACTGTACAGTGAAAGAAGCATCCTTTTTTTTTTCCATGTATGCAGTTCTCATGCAGGTTTTCCGATTCTGTAACTAAATTAGACTGCACGCAATATGAGCTAAATTTAACCTTTACGTAGCACATTCATTCTATTAGCAAAGGTTATTTGACCTCTTCCCGAGATAAAAACGGGAGGGTGTGACGCTGCAAATGTGAGTGACACTACCTCGTTGGAGTGTGTACGGTTCTGGTGCTTGGCCCGATCCGAGGCGTTTGAGAAGGCCTTGTTGCAGCCCTCGTGCTCACACACATACGGCTTTTCTCCCGTGTGGGACCTCAGGTGGGTCTTCAGGTTCTCCAGGCGAGAGTAGGCCTTGGAGCAACCTTCAAACTGGCAGAGAACAGGCAGAGGACCAGCTATTGAAGCAGGATGCCATCACACATGCGCGCACACACACCGCCGGCAGCACTAACACTAGAGCAGCTGTTACAGGTATTTCACCACCTGCTTGATGTATGTCATCAAGGCTTGTTTTTGACTGGTCCTCTTTGGCCATTCAGTTCTTTACTTCATGTTGTATACAGTTACTGCTAGTTTTAACTGATGCTATACACTCAGTTAAAAACAGACCAGTCTAAAAAAGCTGTCATTTAAGTCAACGAAACCTGTTGCTCTCACTACTTGTCTGAGGTATAGTCCGAGGGCACTGGTATGGCTGCATGTTTTAATAAGCACCTGTTCTCTTCAACACACTTTAATTATGCCTTTGTGTTGTCAATCAGCACTCGGAACTCCTCTTTGGAGGCCTGCTTCTAGAAGAATCTCTGGCTACTCACTTAGAGGTGAGGAAGGTTTTACATCCTTGTACGTTTAAACAAATTTAAGATGATTTAAGCCAATGCCACATTCCCTCAATGTTAGATTTAAAAAAAAACTGAGAGCAGGGCCTGGGAATGAGTTGAAACCAGTAGGTGGGATCTAAAATTACACTGGAGAGACTGAGAGTTCTGGGCTAGCTTTCACCTGTGCTGTATCACAGAGCTCCATTTGGAAGACTATAAATAGAAAAGTGTATTAGCTTGCAGTGGGAACATGAGCATGTGTGTGCATGTGTGCATTGGGAGGCACAGCTGAAGGGGCAGGCAGGTTGAAGCCTGCTGAGTAGTGGTATGTTACTCACCGTGCATTTGTGGGGCTTCTCCCCCGTGTGTCGACGCATGTGTACCACAAGCATGTACTGGGCCTTGAAGGGCTTCTGCTCGCGTGAACATTCCACCCACCGGCACACGAACTCCTTCTTCTCCCCATGGATGTGGTCATTGTTGATGTGCTGTAAGGAGAGCAGGGCCCCGTCAGGCCACTGGCCCTCAGCACCCCGAGTGCCGTTTCAAACACGGGACTCGTAGCCGACGGCATGAAACAAAAGCCCCATCCGTCAAAGGAACGCGCGACGATCAATTCATCACATCTGAGCGATAAGGTCTGAGGGGGAAGGTGCTACTTTGTGCTTGCATCAGAGAGGTGGAATCTCTTTTGATAGCACATACGCTTATGAAGGACATTCTGCAAACATGAAGGCACAGAAATTCCATAACAAAATCCATCAGTATCAAATACCGACTTCCCTTGGACACGATTCAAGCAAATGCCGACCTTTGAAAGCATCCTGAAGTTTCGAAGTGATCTGATACATAATGACGTTTCGTGTCAGTTGGATGTCTCGGAGGAGAGCACAGTAAGCTACTGCTCATTCCTGCTGTGTATTCCCTTTGATTTTTTTCTTTCCACTTCCCTTAAAAGTTAAAGAGCTTAATTAAACTGATCCTGAAACCGCGTTTTATGGTGTGTGGGATAAGAAATGCAGGATACAAGGATAACGAAGGTATGTCTTCTCTCAGAGTTGGGAAGTGATCTTCTCCTCTCTGGGTTTTTTTAAGGAGGAGAGTGTGCATGTGCCTAGGAATGCACTTCCAATTTGAATCCTATGCTCCTCTTACCAGAATGAAACCATAATTTGGAGCTATGGGGGAATGACCGCTCAGAGCAAATAAAACCAAACTCCTATGCCATTATTTAACTTTCTCAAGGTGTGTAATTTAGTTTGCATGGAAAAAACACAGATCGAGGCCCTAGGACCTTAGGGCTGTGGAAGGAGATGGTGTAGGCCGTGTTGCTCTGCTCTCTAAACACAATATTTCAAACCCCCCCCTCCTATGCCAATAATTATAACCTTTCCACTTGCTCTGCCTTCCTCTTAATCATCTGATCCGCTTTCTTAGAAATCTAATTATTGCAGGACAATGGCCTGGGCCATTCCAAACAACTGCTCATCTGCAACCACTTGAGACACAATGTGGTTGCACTTTTGCCATTATAACAGCCAGGATGGGTTGTCTAGAAGTCCTATTGCTTACATTACTGATAAAATAAGGCACTTTTTAGAGAAGTAGAGAGACAATGGATTGGTTCAGGCTTGTGCCATACAGGCAGAATTGAATGGGAGCAGAGTCGGAGGCCATAATCTAAGTAGGCTGCTCCATGGCCTGGACTTTCTTGGATCAGAGGCCCGGGCTCCGAGAGGCCAGGCCTGGATGGTGCTGGATTAGCCCTAGGTGCTGGTGTCACAGCGCGAGGCTCAAGCTGTTAATCACCGAGGGGGCCGCTCTCGAATGTCACGGAATGAGAGAGCTACGCCAGAGCTGCTAGAATGACGACGGATTTACTGCCGGGCCTTTGGTGAGGTCAAAGGTCAGAGGCCATACGGAGACACAGGCCACAAGTGTGTGCGAGAAAGCTAGTGTGTGCCCTGTGTGAGCTGAGAAGGCTCCAGTACGACTGCTTGCACCTCCGCGGGTATTGATGTGCTCATTAGCTTCGCACGTGTCAGCAACAGGAAGAGATCAGTTACAACACTGCCTGAATGGGACTTTCACATGCCATTGTATAATGAGGGGAGGCTTTCCAGCATCAGATGTATGGGGTGTTATGTTCCTCATTACTTACTATTGTTTCTTCTCGTAATTTTTTTGTAATACAGTCCACTAGTCCTGAGCCGAATAAATAATACTTCTGCTGATATGAACACAAATCAGATTCTTGCTTTGGGGGAAACTGATCTCCACTCGATCTCATACAAGAGCCCATGTTGTTACGGTCACTCTAGCAATACTCACGTGCACTAGCTCCTGTGCAGTAGTGTCACTCACATGCACTACTGTAGCTCATGTGCAGTAGTGTCACTCGCATGAACTACCTCCTGTGCACTAGCTCCTGTGCACTAGTGTCACTCACGTGCACTAGCTGTTCCTGTGTGTCGAACTCCTTGGTGCAGCCCTCCCAATGGCAGTTGGTCTCATACACGGCCTCGGGCTCCTGCTTGCACTCGTCCTTATCCAACTCTTCTCTCAGCTCCACGTGATCCTGCAGAAAAGAGTTGAATCAGGTTCTGGGAGAACAAGTCTACTGCTGTGCAGAGTGTTTATACAGTCACACACTGATCCAAGACCTGTTGTGTAGTCCATAACCTGACTGCAGAAGCATTAGGGATAACCCTAATGCCAAACTCATTCTTTTTAAACTGTGGGTCTGAACTCCACCATATGCAGGTGTTGATTAAGCACTCTACAAATCCCTAGCCTGTTCCCAGCACTGTTTTCTAACCCGCTGTTCTCTCGGGGTCTGGGAATGTTCAGAATGCTTTTGAGCTCTAATGATTCCTGCATTAAACCTAAATGGTCCAAACCTCCTCTAATGTGGCGAGCAAATGGAATGCTTTACAGCCACATCCGATATCCCCCCCACCCCCTCCACATGCTCATTTCGTTTGATAGCAATTCAAGAAAGCACAGGCTTATTTAGCAGGCGAATGACAGAAAGCAGCGGGATGTACAGCCACGTGGGACCACGCAAAGCAGGGAAGTGATGCCAGGCCACTGGGTGGCAGCTGGACGCGACCGAGAGCTCGTCCTCTGCACTCAGTCCTGCCTGCGCAGTCAGCACACGCGCTCGTCAACTCCCGACCGCCTGCTGATCATCCGCCGCACCGACGCGCCGCGTCACAGCACCACGCTATCGCTGCGCATGTCGGGAGCCCCAGATTTATCAAAAGAAAACAAAGAAGAGAGAGGAGGCGTGAGAGAACTGTGAGTGAGGTGGAGTTTAAAGAGGAGGTGAGAGTTATCGGCAAACAGGAAGCAACACCGAGAGAGAGAGAGCGAGAGAGAGAGAGAGAGAGAGAGAGAGAGAGAGAGAGAGAGAGAGAGAGAGAGAGTGTGTAAGAGAGACTTTTTAGAGGACAGTAATGTTTAATTGATTTGTCACAAGCACCAACACTTCCTGGCGTAGTTTACAAGGTTTGAGGGAGGAAATAGCTTATCACAGGTGGAAGTAATTCTCCCTCTGATCACTACTAGAAGAGATATCTGGGAACCCTGGCTAATACAAGCCATAGAAAGCAGCTTGTGAATTTTATTCCAGTACTGTGGTAAAAGCAGTGTTGCCTAAGATACATAAACCTGCAGAGTAACTTTTGGCCCTTGACAAATGTTCAGTACCTGGGAGCAAGGAGAAATAGGGCGCGGTCCGTCCGCTTCCATCTTCACCTTTGACCTCTTGGTGATCATTGGGTTGACGGTGCTGCTGACAGCAGAGTCTCCTCCAGCATTCTGAGAGAGCGACGGATGAGAGGACAGCAAACGGTGAAGGGAAGCAACGAAAGAGGCAGGAAGCATAGTGGGAGGTGGACGGCGCGGCGCTGGCAGTGGCGAGCTCGCCACGGCTGAGGCGCCGGGCTCCAGATCCCTTCACTCACGAGGCGACCCGCCGCACAGACTAAACAGTTTAGACTGGCCCCGTGCGCCTCCGTCACATGGGAGCATGAAAAAGAGAGAAGTTCTAACTGGCAGAGTGCGGCTTCGGGCTTTGATCAGTGGATTAGTCCCTAACACAACGCGCCAGGCTCGCTGAACCCAGAGCTGAGCTGCAGAGACTCAGGGAAAATCAAAGTTTGCAGTCAGGGGCACTTTCCAAATCCCACCCAGCCACTGAAGAACTGCGGAGAGCAATGCTTTCAATAACTCAATAACTCTGACATGGCCCTGCTGAAAAGCAGGGGAAATGTGTTTCTCATCACTGTTAAAGTGCGTGCATGTGTGTGTGTGTGTGTGTGTGTGTGTGTGTGTGTGTGTGTGTGTGTGTGTGTGTGTGCGCGTTTTGGGGTTGTGAAATAGAAAAGGAATGAAAATGGATTTAGTGGGTGTCTGGATATGATGAGAGTGGGTCAGAGATTTGGAGGAAGTTTACATTCTGGGCGGCCATAATGTTTACATGGAAGTGATAGAGGAGGTGGAAGCAACACTTAGATTCTTGGATGATGAACATTACACAGCCCTGGGGGTGGGTCTTAGCCCTCAGATTTCTTTATGGAAAAAACACGTATGAATAAGCAATTCTAAAATTAGTGAACATATATTACGAATGCCTGAAATCCAAGGAGAAGGAAGGGTTTTTGAAGAAGGTTTTTTTTGGAAAGCTGCCCTAAACTTTCCTGATGCGTTCAACAGTTCTGGTAGTGGCTCGTGCGTGGCTTGCCTCACCTGGCAGACCTCGGTGTTGGGGTTGCTGCTGGTGCTGTGGGTCGCTAGACAGAGCTGCGGCTGGCGGGTGCCGAAGGAGGCCGTGGGCTGGAGCAGGTGGGGCGCGTGGCCCAGCGCGCTGAGTCCTCTCTGCTGCGAAAGCAGCTGCTGGTAAGCCACGGGATGGGAAAAGGTGAAGGATGGACTGAGAGGTGGTAGAGAGGGTTTGGAGTTAGTGCTTCTGATCTGATCTCTGCTTACGCAAGATTTATGAATGACACGTGTGACACTTAGGTCACACGTCTCACGCAGGTAAGGTATGCATAGCTCTGATCCTGAAGGACTTCAGTCCAGCGCATTTTGTTGATTCTACCGCTTTCACACAACTCTAACATGTGCCTGGATTTCACGAAACAGCTGGATTCCAGTCGCTCCAGGAGAAGAGCCGGGCACTCCTGCCTCCTCCAGGCCTGCCTGTACCTGATGGCCCCGACGGACAGGTGGCCATATGAGCTGCTGGCATTGGAACTGGAGCGGGAGTTGTTGATGTAGGCCACCAGGGAGTTGGGCGAAGTGCGGATCATGGTCTGCAGGTCAATGCTGGCGTCCGACATGGGCGAGATGGAGAGCGCCCGCTTGCGGCTGAGCCTGGGTGTCAGCCTGGGACTGGGGAAACGTGACACTAGAGAGGACGCACACACACACACACGTGAACTCTCAGTGGGGGGAGATTTGTTTCACCTACTTTTATCTCCAGGATCGCTCCCACACTCCTGCAAGCTCGGCGTCCTGCTATGAATAATTAATCAGCCCAATCGTTTACAGTAATTACAGTGATACCATCTCACCAGTCCTAAATGAAGGCAATTTAACAACTTCGATTTCAGAGCACAATTAGAGAGTAAAGGCACTGAAAAGGGTCACAAACTACCCCTTCCTGGTGGGCTGATTGTTTTAGAGAAGAAAACATTATCAAACTGATTTGGTATGTTTTCCAGTGGTCTTTTTGTGCTATTATTAATAGCAATATCTCTTTGAATCTTGCAAGGCTGTTTAGTTTTTTCAACTTCAGCTCGGCTCTGAGCCTAAATAGATCGACTCTTATTTTCACGCTTGACTCAATGCACGTACTACTTTTGCACTTACAAAATGTCCAACATCAGACTTTGGTCCTGTTTGAATCCACTATGCTCTGTGTGTATGTGTGTGTGTGTATGTGTGTGTGTGAGTGTGTGTGTGTGTGTGTGTATGTGTGTGTGTGTGTGTGTGTGTGTGTGTGTGTGTGTGCAGGGAGAGAATGGCTACAAGCAGAAGCAGGAGGCTGTTCCATACTTCAGGAAGCTCGAGACGATTCAGCAGCAACACAGGCCCATCACTCATTCACCAAGACAAACATCCAGAGACTTCCAGCCTCTGCTGCTGATGGCTTGATTACTGCCATCCACTTTCTCTTTATTGTAGAGACTCAACCCCTGTACTTTGCAACATGGAATCCAAGTGTCCGTTCTATTATTTAAAATCATTTTCATGTAACATAGACACACATGAGACAGTGTCAGTGACTTCCAAACAACAACAACAACAACAAAACTGCATCAAAGCTACCCAACTGTGGAGAACTGTATGGAATATTTATGAAAGAGCTGTCAAAGACCAAAAATGAACCTCTGGAAGCCTCCTTGGCACAGCTTCTAAATAAAGGTGTCACGTATAATTAGTGCTGTTGTCGCTTCACATCACGTGCACGGGACTTTGCCTTTCTGCCACAGAAGGCGGAGCTCAATATGATCCAAATTAGGGCATCTTTACCAACACACTCATCCATTCCTGCTCACCTCTCTGCTGCCACGTGGGTGTGTGTGCTGGCCACAAAATGCCACCCATTTCCTCCGCCAAAGGAGGGGGGGGGGGGGGCAGAAGCCCGGCTGGCCCGCCCAAGGTCACGGAAGGGCCGTAGGCTCGGCCGTGGCCTGCTCTTTAGAGGCAACGTGGCTCTAATTTAGGGTTGACTGGATCCCTGCGAAAGCACAAAAGCAGATGTGCGGAGCCGCGAGCCTTTGGGGCTGCCCGGCGCGGCCCGAGGGGAACCCCGCGGGGCCTTGATGGTAGTGGGGAGGGTGGTGTGGGGATGCCGATGCTGGAGAAGGGACCGGGTGGAGGGCGGCTCTAATTGGGTAGCCGGCCTGATGTATGGCTTTAAAATTACAGGCGCACTCTGCGTGTTTACAAAAGCGGAGGCAATTACTGCAGGCATCTGCAGTGCTGCTTTTACCCGGACGCCTTTGTGGAGGTTCAGAATAATGTAATCAGTGGGTGTTAATCGTCTGTCCGGCCCCTCGGCTTCCAGCTGATGCCCAGTGTTCTGGCCCTGGCACGGAGTTATTTACTCACCCCTGCTGCCCTTTACCTTCATCCATTACAGCAGGCTTTCGGGCGTCTGCCCCGCCGCCCGTTGGCAGGCTGTAACGAAGAGCTGCAGGCTGCAAGTATCCGGGGGTCAGAGGCAGAAGGAAAAGCCTGTCGCCACAGTGGATAATGCTATTGCTATTTTATGTTTTCGGGGTTTGTAGCTCGGGCGATTCTAGCTGGGCTAGCCCTCGTGGTTCCTAGTCACTGAACTGGAGTTGAGTGGCATCCATGCCCAGCAGAAGAGCTCAGTGCTGCCTGAGCTTTTGCCAGTGAGGCCAGTGTTACACCACTGGCTGCAGGACTGGTTATTCCTGGGAAGTCCAAATAATGGGATGTCTGAGGACTTAATTAGCCAAGCACTGCTTTTCAGCATTCTGAATCTCATTCCAGTCAAGTTTGTGTCTTTATAAGTAGAGTATGTAAATGCAAACATAAATGAGCGTGCACATGTGTGTGCAAGTTTGTGTGTGTGTGTGTGTGTGTGTGTGAGCGCCAGCGTTGGTGTGCCACTGTGCTGACGAGACCTCCATCCTTTACACTTGATGTCCCCCTCTGCAGCTGGACACAAGGCATTTGCTTTGGCAGGTGCTTATGGGAGCTTGAGCGCTTCCCCACTGGCTTCGCCACACAAACAAGTCCACCATGACCCTGCTTCTCTCATTTCCATCTCCCCGAGCGCTCCCCTTCAAAGCGCCTGAACCAGACATGGCACGCGAGAGCTGCTTCCTCCGCTTCGGGCCAGAGCAGGGCCACGGTTCGTGATGGGCCTTGATTTATTTATTTATGCGTGCATCCATCCATGCATGAGGACTTTGGGGCCAGTGCTTCCAGAGCCAGGTATTCAAAGGCACGGAGTGAGATCACCCGTGACACAGCACGCAGGATAGATCTACTGTAAGTACACATCAAGGGCCCGTGGAGCACCGTGGCTAAACAGAAGTGGCCCTGTACAGGGCCAGCACGGTTGGAAATGGGGCTGTCACTCTTAGTACTACCCATGCTATTGCTTTGCGTGCCGTCCTGCCAGACACTGTGATTAACATGTTAAGTGCATGTCATTGGCATGTACACACAATTGGCATGGACAAGCTTTTGGCACTGGAGCGTTTAAGCAAGATGGCGTCCTCTTGGCCGACACTACCTCCTATCATTGTTTACAGACGTTTTTATTTAGTTTTTTTACATGCAGCAGCCATGGTATATTTGAGGGTTGCAACCAATGGAAAGAGCTTGCAATGTATGCACTAGCTAGGTCTCAACTAGTAATAAATAAATGATGTAACCAGTGTGTATTTTATGCTTTAATTAATAAAGGATTTTGCTGGTAATTGTTTGAACATTCTGTTCACTTAGAAGGTAGGATAGACAAAAATGTGAAAGAAAAATAAAACATGCTACCTGGCTACATGCTTAAAGTGTTATTTCGGTCTCAGATGGTTGGTTTTGCACCCTAAATCTAGTCTTGGTTTGGATTTTGGTCACAAGGAGTGGGGTTCCTGACAACTGTGGTCTTAGCTACACATGACACAGAGCGGGTCTGTCTTCCTGGCGTGAAACAAAGAATGGTGCTGAAATAGCAATGCTGACATAAAGAAAACATCGACTTGAAAGGAAAATCAGAGCCGTTTTGTCTAGTTTACTCTGAGACCTACTTCTAATCCACTCATCTTAGCATGCCAGTTAATGTTCCATTTGAGCCCGACTGTGCGTTAATGTGGCAGGCTGTCTGAGAATTTTACACTGCTGCACATGTTGGCCCTAATGACAGCGTGCAGATTTTTCCGTGCGCACGCTTCTCACTTGTACAAAAACACTCACCATTTACAGGAAAGCCCAAGCACAAACCCTCTCCTATCCTGGCCGATACTCAAACAAGGATCATCAAAAGTGAGAGAAGTGCTCTGAGTTCACCGAGTCCTCGCTCTTGTGGTGGGTCCGTTGAATTTATTAGTACATAAATTGATTTTTAAATATGCATATGAATTTCACCGGTCTCCTGTTCCAAGACAAACGGCGGGTTGCGCTATGCATATTTATCAGTCCCACTAAAGGGGCTCCATTATTCTGGGGTCTGCCCGCCGAGACGTTAGTTGGCGTGCTCGCTCAATGAGGGCCCTGTGTCTGTGGACCAGAGGAGAGAGCCCCGGACCAGCGAATGCCGGGAGCGAGACCACATCAATCCGGCCAGCAGTGGAGGCCAAAGACGCGGGCGCGAGGAGTAGAAAGCACTGCGCTGTACTGGTGCTTGTGGGTGTTTGTACAAACCAGCCCCACTCCGCAGATCGGGCCATGCGGCCCGGCGTAGTCACACCCAAAGGCCCAGGCTTCATGCTGTCGCATTACACCATTCCAAGTGAATGCAACATTGTTCTGAGGTCAGAGCCTCCAGGCATCTTCTTGACAATGCTGCCCCGTCTAGCGGCGTGCCAAAAAGCAGTCGGGATCTTAAAAGATCAGGCATTCTCACAGCTACAGAACATGACTAATTGGATCATGTTACAAAGCACCAGGAGGGTGCAGTGTACCTGCCATAACAGTGCTTCAGAAACAAAGAGCAGAGATGAAAACCATGCCATAGCCTGCAGTACCCCCTCTGCAAAATAGCCCTCTCATGCTCACGCACTCCATTTAAGGATATGGTGGATGTGTAAGGATGTTACTTATAATAACATAGCACACCTGTTGCACAGTCTCAATTAGAGGTCCCAAAAGGAACAGCTCATAAATTGAGCAGAGTGTGTTCATGTTTATAGACGGTTTTCACCACAAGTCATGTTTTATACACATGTAAGAAAACATGCACTTCCTTTTGAAGTGGCAACCTTGTGGAGCATCCTGTAACTCAAATCATAACTCACATTTTTAGACTTCTTTTGTATCAACATTACATCCTCCCTTCCCAGAGTAGAGTGCAAGCAGCCACTAGCATCCAGGTCATTTTATTATGAGATATGGGATATGATTTCAGTATTTTTGAACTCATCTAAATCTGAACCAATGCCCTATAAAACAGAATTTGAATTTTAAAACTATTAAGACAAGGAAGTTGGTCAAAGTATGTTAAATTCTTTAACTGATGCAGTTTTTTTTTTTTTTCGGTAAAACATGGAACATGTTTAATATAAAATTTAAGTGCAAAACACCTTTCTAATTTAAATAGAAATTACTTTTGGAACTGGATAATTCTTGCTTTGACTCTTGCATGATGGTGGATTTGTGACATGCTGTGAACAGACTAATGGTAAAGGTCACAGGCGTAAGGCCTACTCACTGTCCACGGGGCTGATGTAGTCAGGCAGATGAGCAGCAACTGTGGCAGCTGCCCCTGTTTGCATCAGCAGCTCTCCGTAGGGGCTGCGGTGACTGGCCATCAGGTGATAGTAGTCGGCCGGGCTGGTCCCGGGCGGCGGGGCGGGGAGGCCGAACAGCCCTCGTTCTTTCAGCTGCTCGTGGGTCACTGTACACAGCGATGCAAGACAGGACCCAGGAGTGTTAGTGTATCTCCTAAACCTCAGGCATCTGAGCAGCTTAAGTAGAGAAGACAGCCAGGACAAAAGAGCACGCTTAACCCATTTAGGCCCATGTGTAGGCCCTCTCCTTCGCTACACAAATGTCCCCACAAATGTACAACGCTCTCCACTACACATATAAGAGGAACCCCTTAAGCACCTCTGTAACATTGATGTAAGATGTGTTAACAGCTGCACATAGTAAACCACAATCTAAAGGTGTCAGGGCCAATCAGCTTAAGAGATGAATCTGGTTTTCTTTCTGGCTGGGTCGGATAACCTTTTGTGCCTCCCCTGTTTCCTCTCGCCCGTCCTGTGCGCTGAAGGGACACGTCTGTGCTGTTCAGAGAGCAGCGGCTCTCGCCCCTTCTTTTCACTCGCAGTCGTGGGGCCATTTATGCCACGTTTGGTCCATCAAGGACAATTAGGCTGCAGCGCGGCAAAAGAGAACAGGCGTGTGTTTGTGTTGGACCTGTGGCGGGACAAGGCCGTTTATTTTTTCCATGCTTGCCGGGGTCACGGGGCGCCGCCTCTTTGCCGGGGTGAAGGGGGGTGTGGCCGAGTCTGCCCTGCTGGAGCCCTCGGGGATGGCAGTCTGTTCAGCCAGTCAGCGGCACGTCCCGTTGGGCCTCTCAACAGTCTGATCCACACGTCTCAATCCAGTACATGGCTGGCGATATTTGAGGGCCTGCTACTGTGAAGAGGCTAACAAGATTTCTGGCTTTCTTGGCCTCTTGGGAATGTGCTGAATATGGCTTGAGATAACAGAAAAGACTACGAGCGAAAACCATGATGACATTTCACATTTCCACTTGTCAGAAATCTGATTTATTGCGACTGAATCTTTCAAAGGAGAGCATTCTGAGCTTTTGTATTCTTTACAGGAAAAAAGAAGGTGAGAGGCAACTGCTTTTTCTGCTCACTCAAGCTTAATTCTCACCATTTTCTTTGCGTTCTCATCATTTAATCAGTGATGCGATCTTTTCCGCATTTCTTATTTAAGTGTAAAGGCGCAGAGCTATTACTGCCAGCAGACTGTAGAAAGTGATTTATCTTTAATTCAGGCCTGCTCGTCCCAACCTGTTATTCTAGCACGGCTGGGAGAATGGGGCTATCAGGAAGGGAGTTAAATTTGGGGAAATTCTTTTTTGGTTGTGTTTTCTTTGCCCATTTCCATGGTTTCATTCTCTTTTCCACATGCCATATAAGAGCAGGTTTTCAGAATGTTTTAAGTTTCAAAGCGTATTTGACATAGGATTAATTGCCACAACAGAAGAGATAAGCCTTTATGTAAACCTCCACACGGCAGAGTGGTGTCACACTCTTTATAGTGTCTGTGTGTGAAAGGGAGGAAGTATTTGTGCCGAGTGCTCCGTAACCACAGCTTGCTGCCTCAGTCTCGTTCCCTGATGCGTGGTCATGCAGTGTAAACTCAAACGCCATTAAGTCTCCACACTTAGGGGCAGCGCACCATAACTTCACCATGATGGGTCGAGTTTATAGTGTTGGCTGTTTTCAAACCATGAGTGCTTTCAGTTAAACAGTGTATGTGTGTGTGGGTGTGTGTTTGTGTGTGTGTGTGTGTGTATCTGTTTGGTTGGGGGGTGTGGCTCACCATCAGGTGGGCTCAGGCCTCGCGCGGCAGAAAGGACAGACAGCGTGGGGCTGGTGTGGACGGAGCGCAGGTAGTGCTCCATGTGGGGGCTCACGTAAGGGTGCGATGGGCTGAACTGGGACTCGGCTGCAGCTGCAGCATGGGGGGACAGCCGGTACAGAGGGATATCTGAGATGACTGGGCTTCCAGCTAATCCAGCAGGCCTGCAAAGGGAAGCAGTCAGAGTCAGGATCAGAGTCACTATATGCTTGGACAACTACGAGACAGGTTCATTTTGCCTGTGCAATATGTGGAGAGTCCCTTTGCCAATAGTTTAGTAAATGCTTCAAGATAAACCTGAGGCAGAGTAATAACCAAAGAACAGTATTTCTTTAAACTTTATTTAGCTCATGTAAAACCCTGCACTGTAAAACTGCTGATAGACCCCTTACCTCCCTTACCAATTATCTATCATTTTACATTTTAAGTATAATGACAAAGGACTTTCCATCAGCTAAGTCCATACACATTGAGATCTGAGCACTGCTTTTAAATGAATCAGTCATGAATAGATGTGGAACTGGACATTTTTTTTTTTACTTCACCCACACTAGCTATTATACCCTACGACAGGTTCCTCCTTTTCCATGCCTTGGGCAGTGAGCATGTTGAGACTGAGATAAATGTAATGCATTGGTGTAAGTGGCGATGTCTGGGTGCAATGTATTTCTTACACAGACACACATGTCTACAGAGGTGTGTTGAGGCTGTTTATTAAGTCCACACCTTCTCACTGCCAACCTTTGCCCATCTTTGCTTGTAGAACGGGGCGGAAGTTCACTGATAACCTGAGAGCTGAGGCAGGAGTATAAGTGTGTCATCCCCTGGCAGGTAACTGGGCCTTCTGCCCACCCATGGAAGGCCATGCAGGAAGCAGAGTGTAACTGTAACACTTCCTGAAGGTAGCTCTATTCCCGTGTCTGATCTTTTCTCACGCATGGTCTTTTGAAGAGCGGTATCTACACATCTGACAGACTATGCTAGTCTAATTAGACTTTGGTAGTGTTTATGGTTGGGATAACACCTGGAGGAATGACAAAACAAACATCCTCCCTGGAGGTCAGAGGGTCTAGCATGACCCCATGACCAGGGCTGCATGTTTTCATTTCTGATTTGTGTGGCTGATTATGCCTGAACATATTAACTGCCATTCTATACCCTCTCAGGACAGGCCTGGACCGAGATCTCATCTGAAACTGCACAAGTTGAAGTCGACTGGCATGCAGTGCAATCAGATCTTGTGTGGACATAAATCTGGCCACAGTCTGCAAGCAACAACATTAATTTGCCACCCTCCCTTCAGGACATGTTTCCCATTAATGTCCTAATCCTAGTGCTAAATAACATAGCCTGTGCGTACCACTGATACGGCAGGTGTACTCTCCTCACCAACACCTGTATGTTGCAAATTCTACTTAAAGCAAACTTGGAAAAACAAGAACAAAAATTAAGAGTTTCTCTTGCTACATGACCTGAGATTAGATCTGGCCTGTGAGTTGCCATGACTGAAGTCCCAGTCCTGTAATGCAGGTCTGACTGTTTTCACATAACTGCAACTATAAGGCCCCGCTCAACAATCAATATAAGTAGCAGGCCTTTCTTGAGTATGGCAATAACAGTAGCTTTGCCATCAACAATATACCCACTAAAACATGAAACACGTGTTTACTGTACCCTTTTCAGTAAACTCAGCACTTTAGAGTAAACTCGGCACCAGGCTTGCGACAGTGTCAGCCTGGCCTGAGTGGGACTTTTGCAGCAGACATGTCAGACAATGTTAACTAAAGCGGCCCAGACTGAATTCTCACGCTCCATTTGTTACCTGTCACTTTCCAGGCTAAAAGGAAACAACCATGTTAATGAGTGCAGGCGTGAGGTCTCTAACGCTATACTTTCATTCACGGAGAAAACAGGACGACATCACTCAGACAAAAAAGGAGAGTCATGGTAAGAGGAATAGTCGCTCATAAATCCACTGACTCGCTGAGATGTTTCAGTATGTTGGTTTTCCTGATTTTGCTTATTTTTGTCTGATTTTGAATTGAACGTCTGGGGAAGAAAAAGGAAGATAGCTTAATTAAGGCATCATCTGTTTAAATATATTCTGTTATGTTTAGTGCATAACTCTCCTCTGATAGCAGTTTATGTGGATGCAGGAGGCGATTTAGGCCTTCCTAACAAGAGCTGTTAGTAAGGGGGCTCAGTCCAGGTCTGCAGTGCAGCTACCTGAAAGGTGTGTGTCAGATGCATTATGTTTGGCACAGGCAGGATTCATCTCAGTCACTCACTTATGCCTCCTGTGTGTGTGGAGGCTAACCGGCGCTCGGGCTGAGGACGGCTCCATTTCCAGTAAACGCCTGCAGACTACCAGGCTTGTGCATGCGCCAACTTTCTGCCATCAGCCCCTTTGAAAGGGTGGCCATAAAGACGGCTCTGTTCTGGGGGAGCTGAGAGAAAACAGACGGTCCATACACAAAACACCCACCCCCCCTCTGCCTGCCAGGCAGGGCTGGGGTGGGGGGAGATTTGTTCACAGCATTAATGTTCAGCTCCAATAACGCTGTAATTTTACAAACCGGCCCCACAGCACACATTGCTAACAGTGGGGCATTTCCCCCCTTTTCGATCTTAATCACTGAACCACAGTCTCCCTGACCGCCTCTCCAAAGAAACCATAGTGGTGCAGGTGGCAGGATCGGCATGGCCTGGCCGGCATCCTGGGGTTTTGAGTGAGGTGGGGTTGGTTGTCTGTTTGGTTTAGGTACCCCAAATCAATCAGCCGCAAAAAATAATTCGCAAATCTGACGTTTTAAATAAGATGACGTATTAAAAACAAAAATGATTATCTGGTTTCCAAATCAACACATATATTTTCACATTCACACAGAAGGCCTGCAGGCAAAGCATAATCAGTAGATGGGGATGGATGATTAATGTTCAACGCAAATGCCTGGGATGTTTTTCATCTGACCTTGCATAACACAAACTGCAATTAGGCTACATAGTTAACCTGGAAATTTTTCATTCTTTTACTAGCTTCAGTTATCACACTTATTTCAACATCCATGTGAAAACTGGCAGACAAAATGACAAACAGTGCTAGATTTAAACACGTCAAGAGAAGACAAGTCTGACCACAGCAACTATTTGAGCACTTTTAAACTCTGGGTTCCCATATGCCATATTTTAAATCATTTGCCAACCCTTCAGAAAATGACACCATAACCTGTTAACACTAAATAAATCAGGAAAACTGCACGGTGCCTGTTTGAGTCCTGCATAATAAGCCATAATTTAGAGTCAGGCCCACTGGAGGCGAGGTATAGGAGGCCCTTCTGACAGACGCAATAACTGAAATCATGTTGTTCCACCCTCTTTCTGACAAGATGTTACTTGACCGACTTAAAGAGACCTTAGTCATGGACAAGCTATGCAGTGGAGCATTCTCAGAGTTGACACCTAAAGATCCTAAGAAGGTTTCATCACAATGCCATGGGTGGCTCATGTCAGTGTAACTCAAATGAAAGGCAGTTTTGTTTCACTATCACATAATCTGCATTTCAGGAAGGAGGGATGGAGAGTTCCTGCATTTGCACCCTTGCTTTGAGCCCTCCTGCATTACTGTAGGCCACTGCTCTGGCAGACATACACTCTATTTACCCGCTTAAACCCTTAGCGATTTCCCTTTATTGTAGTACCCATTTGAGCAAAGCTTTAGCTATTAAAGCTTTCAATAAATATTATGCAAAAAAATAGTCATTCACATGAAACTGAGAAATACACTGGCTTCATTTTGGCAGACAAGGTCCTACAGATTGGCAGACTGGGGAATCCCTTAAATTGTTCCATAATCCTGCCTTTCATCCCAAACCGTCACCCACTCATCCTCCCCATGCAAAAGAGCCAGTGATTCCGCACCACAGCGTTCGAGGTGCCTTGTGGCCTTCGACCTCAGCAGACTACTCACGTTACTCTAAGCACACTGCAGCCTATTGCCAAACCTTCAGGGCGACAAACAATATTTGTGCCAGATTTAAGTCATTATTTACCCTTTTAATAGCAAGTGCAGTATATAGTCAGACTTTTGTGGTTTATTGTGGATATACACTAGGATTATTAGAGGAATTATGGGCTTGTATAAGGTTTATTTACATTTACTGGATGACTTCTTCTGGCCATACACTTTATTGGTCTCTGCCCATTTTGTTTTTTATATTTGTCAACAATAACAGGTGTAATAATAATCAATAATAATAAGTTCAATATATATAGTGCCTTTCACACACCTAGGGACAATTTACATTGGGAGGGAAAAAAAAAACCCAACAACAATGGCATAAAAACACAACATCAACCTAAGATGGGATAGAGAGCTAAAGGGGTGTCCATGCTCGTTTGTTAGCACAGAAGACTGTTATGACCAGTAACTTACCACAGAATACCTTGAAAAAATGTCCATGCTAAAATGTCAATAAATGAATAAAAGAAATTAATAAATGAGAAAAGAATGAACGAGTAAATAAATAGATAAATGCAGTCCCTGAGACAGATGGAAGGGAGACTGTGTTTTCCTCATTCACTGTTATTGAGGTTCTGGTAACTGAAAGCTGTATTTTTGATACTAATTACCACGTTTACATATTGGCACACATAACTTGCAATTTGTCAGGCCTGTTTTGCAAAAGCTCTGGTGATACACAAAAACTGTCTGGAGGCTTCTTCTCTTCGGAAGATGCTTCCATTCTTTGGGGTGCTTAAAATGTCCTTTATAAGATTACAGAACATCCTTTATAAAAATGTTCACTTACCGTCACCAACAATACAGCTGTTGTCAAAAAGCTCACCAATTCAGCTTATATAAACAGGAAAAGCAACCTTGATTGGACTCTGTGTAGTGAACAGAGGAACTACATTACAGCGGCTTGAACAAGGTGTCCTACAGATGCTGCCAAATCATTGTCACCCTTAAGTCGCAGTGTGAGAATATTCCAGCAGGGCTCATCCCTCATACAGGACCAAACCCCACTGCAGGCTGTTTGGGTGATGGCTTTGACAAAACGGCCAGCCTCTCATTATGTTACATGCAAACAGCAATGGAGAGGAAGTATACAGGGCAGACATGCTTAGCGGTCAAGGCCTGGACCCATGGCACTCGAGTTTGAGTAGATAACAAAACACCGGCCCCACCAACCAGTGACAGTGTGCTTAATTTGCCGTGCAACATACGTTGTAATTAGGTGAATTTGGTGCAGGTGGAAAGAAAAAAGACAGTTACATCAAGGTCTTGATGAATTAGGGGGCCTCTGTCAAGAGCAAGTCACATTAATCAAGGCAGGAAGAGGAGAGACGGTGCTCCTCTTTTGGCTCTTCTACACTCAGTGATAAATAGCTCTGCTGCTGCTAGACATGCATCACATATCACCATCAAATCTGTGAATGTAAATGAGTATGCACAGTTCTATTGATTGCCATTGCACTTCTCTTTGTGAGCTTTGCGAGAGATAAAGTAGAGTGGGTTAATTACAATGGTTGAAAATTTGAATCAGCTGGCCAGAGCCTTTTAATTGTAGCATTTATATGCATGGTAAGTTTGACTTACCAAGTGTTCACGTCATAGCTCCAAGCTGCCTTTGAATTGATGCAAGGTCAAGGTAACAGATCCAACGCTAGAGAGAGGAGGATTCCTACCGGGTTCAATCTCGTGAGCTCACCCTCACACCATTGCTTCTCGTGCACTTCGTATCAAGAGGCGTTTGGTGCTGAGTGTCTGTGTGTGTGTGTGTCTGTGTGTACCTGACCGCTCATACTAAAAGCCCCACAAATGGAAAGAGGATGTCAATTGGCAAGGCTCCTTTGATTCAGTGCAAGCCAGAACTGCAAAGCTGTCTGACACAATGAAATAACATGTGAGGAAGAGATAGTAGAACTGGGTAGAAATGTTAACATTCTGTCAGCTCTGTACCAAACAGGCTATCCTCTATTGCATTTTGCTCCATGCTCTATGTGGAAGCTCTCCTTTCAGGCACTGAGTGAAGCAGGGAGATCTCCTGGCCTGAACGTGAGGTGCTGCCCTTGTCCTGTGTCTTGGCCATCTCGGAGTATGTGTTGGCTCAGCCATTACCAGGGCAGCTTTAATCTGGCTCCTGTGGCATCAGAGATAGTTAAAAATTCCCTGCAGATAGAAGGATTTTGGGGTTCAAAGATGTAGTTGACTTACCCATGCATGGTATGAAGAGGGTGTGGCTCATAATGGTATCTGCCCTCGTGGTGACGCATGTCAATGGGGATCGGCGTGTGAAAGGTCGGGAAGAGAGGAGGTGCTGTGGAGTCAAAGAGGAGAGAAAGAGAGAGAGAGAGAGAGAGAGAGAGAGAGAGAGAGAAGGAGAGAGAGAGAGAGAGAGAGAGAGAGAGAGAGAGGAACATGGAGGAAAAAAGGAGACATCAAATAAGTCAGGTGTTCAGATAAAAAATTTTCAAAGAAAGAAAAAGGCTACAACACTGCTCACATGAATTTCTGGAGGCAGCAAGGCACTTGTGCAAGATATTGGCACTATCACACAGGAGAAGTGGGATAAATAAATAATCAAAGTAATTCTGTGAGATCCTACATCTTCAACATAAGACATTCTGAACTGGGTTTTTGACAAAGACCTGCAAGGGCCCTCTTTGAACTGAAGTGTGAGTACAGAGCGAATCAAGGCAGAAGCACTGTCAAAACACAAACTAACATGACAGCACAGGTACAAAAAAAAGAAAAAAAAACCAAAACAAGTTCCCAGTTAACTCATCTATTTCCAGGCCGCATGGAAGCATGCTTGTGTCCAGACACTGAGGCAGCAAGTCAGAGACGGTAAACAATGACGCACTTATTCTCCGGGACACATGAGAGCATATATACAACAACTCAGCATAACTGCAGAATGGGACCACAAACTAAGGATGAGCAAACACTCACAATAAACACAGATATAGAAAACAGACCATGTGCTCTGTGGTGCTTCCTTTGACCGAAAAGCCAGTGCCTAAAGAAAGTTGTAGGCATGAATGCACCCTACTGCATGGGGCTCACATTGGGCAGGCTCCTGACTCACATTCACATTCATTTGGTGTCACATGCATCAGGCATGACCTGAGAGCAGAGCGTATGAGGGGGAGGAGGCTTGCGATCATTATCTCTACCTGAGAGGACCTCGGGGGTAGTGTGGAGATAGGGTGGACTGTAGGCCTCTCACTGGGGCCGCTTTGGGAGGAGGTCTCTATGAGTCAGCATGCCAGGCCCATCACTCTTGGATGACTCTGAAGCACACGCGGCTTCACTCATAGACTGCTAAAAGCCAAAGGGGTCATCCTTAAAAGGCTTCAAACCCTCTGTGTGATGAGCTCTGGTTCTTGAAATCATGAAGGCATCTGAGAGCACTGGCTATGAGAGCGAGTCCTTAAATGGAGCACTAAGCCTTTGGGTCAAAGCATTTTGTTAGAGATGCTCCTCTCGCCCAACAAGCTCAATTAACTAATAGCTGAGTTAATTGCCTGAGAGACATTAAAAACAAATCTGTGGATAAAAAAGTTACAGCTTTGTAGAAAAAGGGTACAGTATAACAGATAGTGTATGGATTACAGATGTTGCAGTTATCTGTGTTGCACATAGGCATCTGCAATCTCTATGACATCGGTCCTGGAAAAATGATCAATGTTTGTGTTGTGCAACATTAATGGAAAATGCAACTGCCAGTAAAGCAGGATAACATCGTTATTATGCAGCATCTGTAGAATATATGAGGATGGCGTCTTAAAAACTGTTCCTCATCAAGCCAGGGGACCTTCAGGAAAAAGTGACCAAATTTTCTCAGGTTCTGGTCATCTGTACTTTTCTCCTCCTCTGCCATTAAGTTAGCTTCTCTGTCCTTAGTGACTTGGAAGAAAGACAAAGAGGGAGGAGAGAGAGAGAGAGAGGTTTCTTCAGACCACTTCAGGATAATGAGCCTCTCTTTAAGGGTGTGTGGGAGAGGGGAGTGTGTGCATGCATAACCCCTTCATTCGCACCATGGCCAAGTCCGTCTGTGGCATGCCGGCGTGAGAGCTGGACGTGTTTAGCAAGGGGGAGGTGGCCTTCTGGGATGTTTGTGCTATTAAGAATGATGGAGGCTGGTACTGGAGAGAGCATGAGGGATCATATCTGGCTCCAGCCTGCATGGCTGCTTAACACCACAATCATTTATTCCTAAAAGTTATTTCAATTCATTCTGAACCTCCATTAAGTAATCCGCTAAAGGATTTCATTAAACCACTTCAGAGCACAGGATTGGCCATGTAGTTTCCAGTGGGAGTTTTGTTTAGCTCAAGGGGTTGACTCACTGCTACAAATACCATAAAGACACAAAAAGCACAGAGATAACAGGCTTGTTTGCCTGCAACACGATGCAACAAACACGATCCGAGTGGACAGTTATCCACACTAACGCAGAGCCCCCACGAGAGAAGGCATGTTGGTGGAGCTTCAGTGTAAGTATTGGCTGAGTAGGCTTACTCCATCACCCTGACAGCTCTATTGTTCTTAGTCAAAGAGGGGCGCCAAAGGCAAAAGCCCCAGAGAGCTCACAGGTGCAGTCTCATGGCTGGAGTAGCCCCAGTCCCCATGGTGTGGAACCTCTCAGCTACTGGTACAGACAGACAGACTTTATTAGCATTAGTGGTTGCTGCTAGACCACACTTGGCTGTCTGATGAGAAATCTTCCTACAAATTTGTCAGCATTTTGTATATTATTTGTATATTATTTCACGTAAGTGTTGTGGAGATTTAACAAGAGCAGATTATTTGATTGCAAAGGATGGGGTCAGGGCTTTGATCAGTGAGAGAGTGCTTTATGTTGATATCTACACTGTACTAGTACAATATATATTTTGTCAGACGTTGTTTAATTTAAGTTAGAAAAATAAAACCTGCATCACACCCCAATATTATTATCTCCAGCATACAAAACATCCTGAAAGGACCTGGTGAGAACCAGCCACTGTTTTTGTAGGAGGATTAAGCTAGGATTGAATCTCCTTTTTAAAGACAATGCCAGGTGTCAGACGCTAACGACAGGCCGCTCCAAATCTCAAAGCTCAGGAGAAACATTCACTTTTCATGTCCGAGTGAAGCCGAGAGCAGGGCAGCTTTGCAGTGAGAGCGACTCATCCTCAGAGGAAGCACTGAAGAACAATAATAATATCCTGAGAGGCCAGGCAACGACTGTGTAATTACTGCAGCTTTTCAGTCCTGCTCAGGAACAACGAGGGAGTGAGCAGGAGGGAGTCAACTCCGACAGGAAATTCCAACAGCATAACTGGCAAGGGGCCTAACTACACAGTGCCATGCCATCCGCTACAGGTCCCCAAGCTGCCTTGAACCCTGGGAAGCCACGAGCCAAGTGGTAGCCTCCAAAACTTGAGCCGCTCCCGGTAGAGTGCAGTCTGTTTCTTCGTTCTCTTCAGCAACATAAGCCTTTCCCCCACTTGCCAACTGATACACATCAACTTGCAACAGTCTGCAATTTGTAAGAAGCCAAAGGAGTTTTGGGTTTTCTGGTGATCGAGCACCTAGGAGACATACACACTATATAACATCTCTGTTTAGTCTGCACTGATGTTTTTCCCACCCCCAAGGTGTTAGTTATGGCGGCAGAAGGATTAGAGGTTTAGGGCAGTGCATGGAAACAGCTTCCAGGTATGAAAGGAAATACTGAGTGAATGGCTTTTCATTTAACACTGATAGAACTGTGTAAAATATATATACTTAATACTGATAATGAGTTTTTTTTTTTTTTTGTCAAGCTAAGAGCATTAACTCATAGTGCTACACTAACTCTGTATAGGTGACACTATAGGTATATAGGTGTCCCTGAATTCTCCTGAATTCTATTAATCTATCAGTGTAAATGTAAACCTATGTTTCTTAACTTTACAGTTGCAGATGAACACATAGCCAGAACAGGACAACTGAAATTGCTAGAAATACTCCAAAAGAAACCAAAGCAATAAAAACTCACCCACGCAGTATATGATTTATATCACAGAAATGGGTGGAATTCTTTGTTCACCTAATAAAGCAATACAACATGAAGCCCAGTCAGACTGCTAAATTGTGAAACTCTCACGTGATTTACCTATTGTTAATGAACACTGGATAGTTTAGCTCCAGCCCAGGCATTTGTTTACAGGACCTTGTCATAAATACAGTAGCTCCAGATGTGGAGGATCCTCCGCAGGCCCTGTGAGCCTTTCCTGTTAATGTTTACAGAGCTGGGCTCGGCTGACTTCTCTCTGGCAACCTGAAGTCGTGTCAAACAACTGGCCTGATTCATCCATAATTTCCAGCAAGCTGTTGGCCCTCATCATGCAGTAGAGACCTGAGTGAGAATTATTAGCCCCCACTGTGCCCAGAGACTAGTGCAGAACTTCAAGCAGGGAACAAAAGTTATCAGTGATGGGCATCCCTGGCCTAAGGTCACTTGCTAATAAGGCCAATGCATCACTGCAAACCGGCATGCAATACAAGTCTATGGCAGTGTTTGTAACTAGACTTAGATGTGATGCTCTTGCACATTTTACCATGTTAGCATGCTATTGGCGTAATTGTGGTGCTAACAAGATGATAAGGGTTCGCTCTAAGACTAATTGCACATAAGGCTAATCACACACCTGTCGGTGCCCTAATTTATCACCAGAATGCTTAAAAGCACTTTTATACTCATGGGTCTTGTAAGATTAAATAATTACTTCTGCACAAAAAGGTCCATTATCATCAGAGTTTGAGAAATAATAACAAGCTTGGCATTTAATTATGAGCAAAAGCTATATGAAAGGAAGCTAGTCATTAAGATGGTGTGAATTAAAACAGGTTTACCAAAGCCCCTCACATCTATCACTCTTTAGTGTCCCACTGGAACTAATTTCTTGGTTGCCAATGAAATTTATGGTGTTCAAAATGGCACTTACACATCCTCTGGTAAACATTTATGCTCTTTGTGAATTGCTGTTTTTTTTTTTTTTGTTTTTTTTTTTATCTTTTGGAATTCCACAGGCATCAACATTCTGCACAATAAGAAAATCCAACAAAGAGCACTGGTTTATAAATGATAAAGGGCTCCCAACTTGGATCCAACTCAAAACTGGGCTTCCCATTTCCAAGTCCACAAACGTAAAATTAGAACACAAGAACATCCTGTCCTGCTCTTTTGCCTGTTTGCTGGCACAATGAATGTCCAAACATCCCTGCATTCTTGTGACAATCAGGTCTGCCTCAGCACTCATGGGTCACTTGCAGGTTTTTTACAGCACACAGGCAAAAGAGCAGGGGAAGTGGCTATGCAGGAAGTGCTCTCTTAGACAGATAAAAACATGAGTGGGAGTCCATCCATCTGAGGGAATCCCAGCTGGAACTCGACCTGTGCTGAGATCTCTCCATGCAGGGCTTCTTCATGGAAAGAAAACACATAGAGCAAGAGTGTAAGAGAAAGGGTCTAAATTCTGTGATAAGATACAGTCAGATCAATGGTCCATTTACATAAAACAGACATCTAACCATCTAGGCTCTGGCTCCAACATCTATGGAATTTGAGGGAAATATTTGCTGTTAAAGCCCAAACTATAAACAGCTGGAGAGGCACAAAATAATTTGTTTCGTGGTTCCATTCCAACATTCAAGAATGTAGAGAACAATCTGTAAAGCTAGGGTGCACATCTCTTGTCTTTTCTCACTCTCTCACTCTCTTTCATTCTTCATTTTCCACTTATGCCTTCATAAGCTTCCAGACACATACTGTCTTTATCTGAACTATTCATAAAGCCAGTTCTCAGCTATTATCCTTCTGCATCTTTTTATTGGTCTACTATGCACAGATGCAGTTTTTCTTGACTTCCAGGGTCCAGGAATATAAACAAGGCAAAACACTTAGTCCCGGACTTCCATGTATAACATCCATTATGTGGGGCTTTGGGTCAGTAAGGCCTTGTTTCAATGCCACTGACAACAAGACCTCCCTCATTAAAATGCTTCCTCATTGTGACTGTGTCACTCCCCATGGCTGCAACTTCTCTTCACCACCATATTCTCTTGGCTCTTGCACTTGGCTCAGCATAGTTTTTGTTGGCTTCACCATCGGCACCCTTCATATTTCAAAGAAGCTACAATTCCAACTACCATAACAACAGCAACAGAAATGCTTTTCTTTGAAGAACAGCATGTTGGCCTGAGCTTGCTGCCTCACACAGACTCTTTGGAAATGTATGATGATTTATTAGGGTTTTTATTTTTAAAGCATTTACAATGCAGTGCACAGCGGTCATATCCAGTACCACTGGACACATAGATAATGGAGCATTCTAAGGAAACGCTCCTCAGCTCTTGTTTTCCAAAGGAAGAGAAGATTAGGCTTTTAATTAGTACTTCCAAAGGGAAGGCTCAATTTATGGGATAGCAACAGGGAGGAGGGGGAAGGGATTGCGAGAATGCCCAACAGTCTGGCATGGGGGCCCCCTGTTACTGAGGGGACAGGGGGATGGGAGGCAGATCTTTCGCTCCAACAATAGGCGTACATTCCGCTTTTACGGTGATTCACAAGACACTGGAGGAGGGCCCATAACGGGCTCTGGCTCACAAACCCTGCATGACCCATGAGTAAGGGGTCATAGAGGTAATGACTACATCAAATGAATCCAGTCCCCATGCAACAATGCTGGTCCTATTCAAGAAAAAAAAAAAAGGATAAACAGCCTCAGTCAGGACCAGTGAGAGGGGCAGCAGTTCGAGCTAAAGCCTGAAGAGGGAAGGGACCACACTCGACAATGGCATGAATTAAACTGCAAACTCCAGGAGCTGGCAGGCAAACAAGCACTGAGACTGTGGTTTTCTTCTCTGGAGTGGAGTGGCAATGCAGCAGTGCCAGTGCTTCAGCAGAGGGTCTCCAAAACAAGCGACGCTGTCCTTCCACGTGCCACTCAAATGACTCGCTAAAGATTCATGAGGAAAGCGTGGGACAGATCATCACCCACTTACTAGGACCTTGGAATACATCCTAATGCCTTTGTTGCTAAGTGGACAATTTTTCTTTTTGTTTGTTTGTTTGCTGGTTGTCAAAGAAACCAGGTGACAAAAGTTTTTTTGGGGAAAAAATCTGCACTGACCCAGTGAGAAGTCCCTCACAGCTGTTGTCGCATATTTTAGGACACAACATTGTTTCTTAAGGTGGAATAAGCCTGTACGAGCTGTTGTCAGACCACTGTGGTTTACCATAAATCATCGTCGACATCGCGTTCCCATGGTTCTGTGGGAAAACTGGTCCTATTTCAGGAACCCACCTGTTTATTCTTTTAGGCCCTCTGTCTTTGTTTAAGAATACATCCTACTAAGATTTCAATCAGTTAGGCTTCATCTCTGACCTGACTTCCACATATCTTTGTTGTCCAAGGCCTGTACATCTTGTAGGTGATGAAAATCTGCTTTCAGTAGCTGAGCATAAGCTTTGAAACTTCATATGCAATTTACAGTTTATTGGATGAAGAAACTTTACTTTTTGCTAACTTTCCTTTGAAATCAAATAATTTAGCTACATTTGTCCGAATCTCAATGGTTTGGCCAAAAACATGAATAAGAATGGCAGAAAAAGTTATGAGTGGCACGTTATTTCAATGTATCTAAGTAAACGAGAAGTGTTTTGACGGCTACTGAGACTGAGGTCACCCCAGGTGATTACTATAGCCTGCAGAGTGCGTGTGTGTGAGTGTGTGTGTGTGTGTGTGTGTGTGTGTGTGTGTGTGTGTGTGTGTGTGTGTGTGTGTGTGTGTGTGTGTGTGTGTGTGTGTGTGTGTGTGTGGGAGGGGGCACCGAGAGAAATCGCTACTCCCCAAAGGCCTCTGAAACCACATTCTGTTTGGGGACTTTCTGACAGTTTGCAACTGCAGTGTTTACCTGGCTGTGATACAAGTATGAAAGTAAATAAACAACGTGCTATGGGTAACACATGCACCTTTCTTCAGCTGCCCACCAGTGCACAGGTCAGAATCTGCAGCAATGGGGTTGTTAGTGTACCTGCTCCTGCTGATTCAAATCCTCATGTGTAAGGCCCAACAAAGCTCCATACCAACATATGCACTACTTCATTGTGAGGGATTTAGGTTTGTTCAAGCTCAGACAAGTCAGGAATCAGTACCCTATGATTTTAGGTCATACAACACTGCCTGTTTTCTAGATACTTTGGTGACTAGAGGATATTACATTTAGAGGGCTTTTTAGAGATAGTAGTTTAAACTAATTTGATAAATGCTTACACAATAATTGCAATTGCAATGTAATTGCAATGTATATGTTTCTCATATCGCGTGTGCTTTCTGCTCAGTAATATGTGCTTAAAGGGCTAGCATTAAAGCCCACACTAAAGCTTCTTGTACTTGGAATCAAACTAAGGGTGTAAAAGTCAATTCTAAGTCCACGACGTTTTTGTTCACACACTTGTTTAAGTCCTCTTTGGAGCTCTTGTAAATATTGTCCGAGGAGCAGAAGCATGCTTCTGTGTGGTGCTCGGAGTGCACTCTGCGTAGGGCAATATTTATCTTAGCCCAGGCGGCCAGAGGAGGGACAGGGGGATAGGTAAACACTTCAGAGGGGTCTGAGATGGTCCCCTGACACTTCACTGAAAAGCACCAGTGACCGACCTCCGATTCAACAGCGCTCACTGGAGATCTGACAAAGACAAGCCAGCACAGCACTGTTTGATGACACATACAGGAGAAGTGACCAGAGGTGCAGGGGTCAAGAAGGAAATGCTATACTATGCTATAAATTACAATATGACAATATTACAAGTAGTGAATACTAATGGTAGTGAATACTGTACAGCTTAATGTTGCAAAGTTAGGAAATATATTAATAGCAACCTCGATGCATAATTCATAATTGAAAAGGTTATTGTAGTATTTTTGTAAATATTAGATTCATAAATTTACTTAGGCATATAGAATTATATATACCTACCCTAGTTTTCTTTCCAAATTATTACTTGTACTCTGAGAATGACTAATCATGAGTAACTCTGAAAACTGTCATCTTAATGTTATCATGCTTAACCCCCCCCCCTTTAGCTGTAAAACAGCCCTCTCAAGAGTGCCCACCTGTCAGAAAGTCAGTTCTCATCATATATGTTCATTGCAATGACAATGAAACAAAATTAGTATCGAAAATTGTCAGCAATTATAGGGGCAGTGAGAGTGAAGGTGAGAAACATAAAAGCTGTGTATCAGGGAACATCTGAAAGAGGTGGCAGAGAAGAGCCCCACTGCCTGAATGGCTGCTGGTTGACAGTGAGGAAGGGCTCTACAATGAGTTCTGTCTCAGCTAAGAGGAGGGTCATTAACACAAATAATAGAGAGACCTGTCACTTTAGACACCTTAATTTTCTAATTAGGCCATTAATGACAGGCAAACTCACTCTAAAGAGAAAGGACTGTACAAGAGAGAAAAAACTTTTCAGTGTGTGTCCTCAGCTTGCAAAATGGGTGGTATATTTTGACCTAATGGCGTCTGCTGAAGCATTTGAGTCGAGTCATGTAACCAGGGTCTGTAGGCCTTTTCTCGAGCTCAGCCTAAGCTTGAGAAAGCTAAGTGAACAGGTATTACTAGCAAACTAAGATCAGGACGTGGATATGTCTCAGTCCAGTAAACGATCAAGGTATGCTGAGCAAATGAATTAAAACGCAATGAGAACGGACCGATGTCTCAATATGTTCCTTGCAAAATAGGTTAAATAGTACCCAAAAATATTTTCTTAGCCACAGTGGTATTGTAATACATAGCCACACAAGTCGGTGCTGTTAAGCTCCATTTTAAATCAGGAGCTTGTCATTAGGCCCACATGTAAATCACTACCAGGACTCTCTTAATGAGACGTTTGGATGACTATCAAAGAGGGTTCTAGGTTTTATGTTTCCTATAAATACATTGTGAGAGGCTGTGTTACTGATGCTGAGAAGCAACATACAAAAAAAAGCTAAAACATTTTCGCTGTACGTTTAGGCTGTGTTACGAATGCCGCATAGAGTAAGGCCAACCCAGCATGGATCTAAATGCTACCAGACCGATGGGTGAGATAAACCGCATACAATAACAGACCTCAAATGTAAATTAGAGTTCATCTAAACGCAAAGTTCAACAAACATCTGGCCTCTTTACCTCTGTGATAGGACCAGCATGGAGGAGAGTGAGGCAAAGTCTAGCAGGAATCTGATTAAAAAGCCTTTCACCCTTACCTCAAAGCAATCTCAAAGCACACTGAAGTTTAACCGTCGCCATTGCTTGATGACGGTACACGTGTACCACAGATGTGTCCAGATCCACAGTTTATTCTTCTCTTCGGTAATGGGTATCACATGGTGCCCCTATTTCATTCTCTTGCTTCTCCACTGAACAAGCTAGTGCAAAACACAATGCCGACGAAGCTGTTTTAGACGAAGTAAAAGGTCTGACGTGGTGGGCGTGCATTTATTTGGTTATAATAGAAGGCCATCAACTTTTATATCATATGTCTACACATTCAACAGCCTGGGTAATGATGGATCTCACTGTGCATCAGTATTGGTCTGAACGCATGACAGTATGCTGAAGCGAATAGATATCAGACAGTAAAAGACTCTTTAGCTGCACTTTAAGAAATACAAAGGCCGGCAGTCATACGCCGTAAGTGACATTCCTCTTTAAGCACTCTGGCCACCAGCAGCTGTCAGCGCATGAATGCAGAAATTAATCCTGTCTGCTGCTATGAGATGCTGCTGTACTTTTTCACAGTCAATTCTGATTCATCTGACAGCTCAGCGCTGGACAGCCAACGCTGCTCTGCCACTTTAAAGCATCCTAAAATGATTGTATGGTCTTGTTTGCTGTCATGTTGCTGTCATGTGAAAAAGCAAAGAAATGAACAGCGCTTCAAGCAGGTAGAACATGTGGACAGGGATTTTAATTAGAACATGCACTCCTTCACACAGGGGACTCATTTATTTAGAACAGGAGACAAATTGTAAGTGTTTTCTTGCTCGGCTGCTCATACCCTTCCATGCACTCTTCTGTCAAGTGTGAAAGTCAGTTTTGAAACCTTCAGTGACTGGCTCACCACAAGGCATACAGTAGCTGTTTAGCAAAATGGTTCAATGTTTAAACTTTTAAAAGCTTTAGTGTGTGCTGTGGTGAATATCACAGGATCTGTCACACATGTAGCACCAATGAAAATGAAGAGTGACAGGGCGATGTTTTTTTCTCTCCTGTTTGACTACATTTTCATTAGGATTTACATGCTCTGTCCCAGCGCTTCTGACAAGCTGCTATGTCAAATTTGCTTGAGGTGTCAAACCTGAACTACAAAAACATAGAAAAACACAAGGACTATTTAGGGCAAAACTATGCGCTCACTGTAATAACATTCCAAAGTCTTACTCCGACACAGATTTTCCATAGGTGCCGCGCATATGCTGTGACAACAGTAAATCTATTCCTGTGCTTTGTAAAAAATAACTGAACAAATGACCCTTGGGGGTTCCCTTAAGTTCTCTGCAGTTATGTGAATGCTCTAAGGCAGCTGGGATTGACAAAAGTGGGAACAAAACAAAACAAAACAAAAAAAACCCCAAAACAAAACACCAGAATATCCCTAAAGTTGTTTATATAAGATCTTTTGATAATTTGTTTTATTTTTATAATTACAAAAAAAGAAAAATGAGTAAGGGTGCCTGATAGCATTTCCTTGGGTTGCAAAGTTAAATTCCATGGGAATATTCTTTGCCACTTTAAACCAATAAGAACTCCCACAGAAATCCATCTGTCAACATAAAGGATGACAAAATCATAACAGTGGAAGCAGATCTCTGTCTGGCTACCCCGGAAAGGCTCAAGGGACACTACATACAGCATCAGCGCTACCAAATCATATAAGACAAAGCATATTTGCTCCCAGATCCAACTTTACAATTTGGGCTGATCAAGCACGACTTCTCAGTCAACTGCTTCCCTCCTTCCTGTGTAACCTGCGGCCGCTGGGCAAATGCAGTAAGTGACTGACCGAGGTTCGCTTAGTGACACGGCAACATCGCAAACTTGGTGGGGAGGGCTGCTTGCATCCACAGCCTTACGCTGAGTGTTTGTGGCACGGTGGTGGGTAGTGTGGGAGAGGTTCTGTGTGTTTTTCCCCCTTCTGCCTACTCTTGGCAGGCCTGCCACAGCTTCCCCAGGCCCTGACGTCTCCCTGTCTCTGGCAGTAGGGTGAGGCTCGCCTGACAGTAGAAAATGTCACCTGGAGCTAATTGGCTGCTGCCCAGACACCTCCAGCTAATGAATATGCACAGAGCTCGTACCGAACCGCAGGAAAACAGAGGGAAACAGCAAAGGAAATTTAGGTGAAAAGAGACTAATTTACTCGTTTAATTTAGAATTAGTTCTGTCAAGGGTAAAAGCAGCTTAAATTGCTCACTAACTGTTAGCCGACCTTGAATTTTCCCATGTGCATAGTAAACTTCAAGAATAGAACAAAGATCTTAACCACCTCCACTGTTAGAAAAAGAACTTTTTAATAAAAAGTTTCTTATTTACACTTGACCACTGCAGTTGTCTGTATCCTCTTCCTTCTCACTTGTTTTTCCCAGTTTGGTCTTGTACCTGAAGCACCTAAAGCTTAAAGCGTTAAAATGAATGATCTAATGCCTGGGTGTGTCTGAAGGCCCCAGTGTCTCTGGGCTTCTCCACACCCAACCACTGAGCAATGCAGTGTTTCTTCAGCTGCGGAACATTAGCACTGTGGTGAGTTCATGGCTGGCTGCAGTCTCACTGCTAGCTGCAGAGACCTGGCTTTTCTTCATTTTGTTGAACTTCCTTAGTAACTGAGTAGGTATAAAGTTGTATTAAAACCGTTAAATAAAAAATCTAAATTAATTAAACACTATAATCAAATTAAACACTATAATCAAATAATTGCTAGTTTTGCTAAAATTGCAAAGACTAACATAAATGAATTAATAAACACTACATTCAAATAATTTTTATACAGTTGTAATAAAACCAAAAAGCATACAAATTAAATTAATTAATTACACCAACAAACCAAAAAGGGAAACAATTAATCTAAGTTTTGTAAAGGAGCTACTGTACATAAGGATAAGATCGGGTTGATGTTTTGCGGCAGGCCTAGGTGGAAATTGTCTGGGGATATGAGAACAGTGAAAATGAAATAGCTTGTTACACACACTAAACACTCAAGCTCCCCACATGAAGGAATTAAATTGTTGTTTCTTTAGAGCTGAAAGAAATGTTTGCATTTCTAAATATAAACATTCACCCCCTCCCTTCCTCTTAAGTGTTCTACGTGTTTCGTGGGAATTCCAGTGCAAGCATGATCCTTTCATGCAACACAACTGTGTTGAATAAGCAGGATTTGGAAGGGATTTCATTCTAAGGGCTTGAACCATCCCTGTGTCAAAGCTAACACTTGGGAAAGTATAGCATGCACAAAAACAATGAATATACATGCATGCGAACTTTTGCAAGCATGCATTTCAAGTCCAATCGAGCAGCTCACAATGTCCAAAGGCCTGTGTCCACGCTTAGAATTCTGCTGTATCTGGATCCCGCGTGTTTGTGATGATGTGTACGTGGCTCCCTGCCACAGCATGCCATGACCATGACCTGTTTATTCCGCCGGTTTCATGCCATCGTTTGAGTCACAGATGAGATAAGATCCCCCTCTGGAGCATGCTTAACTGGCAGCCTCCTGGAGGGAGCAGGAGCGGGCTGAACGTGAGGGCTCAGAACAAGTCCGAATCTGCTAGTGCTGCACGATGACCTTGCTTCTCTTTGAAGCCCAAGCCAAGAATGCAGAGTTTACATTGTGGGAAATTACCTGGGCTGTGAAACAGGGCTAGAACTCATCCAGAGAGTTTAAGTTCACACTGGTTTGTACTATGACAATTTGGACTGACCTTGAACCTACACTCTAGAGTCCTCTAAACTACAAAGAAAGGGGCATTCTCAAGGTTTTTATATGTAAATGTTGTCCCAAAAAGTGTGCTCAAATGTGTGATTTATTTTCCATATATTCCATAATGCTACTTCCCCCACCCCTTTTAAGTCATCCATTCATGGAGAAAGTTGTTAAAAGACTGGTGGAGATTTCATCCTTTTGCCAAGACTATGAACCAGCTTTGACAGAAGGCAAATGAATACGGAAACTTTCCATTTCCCATGTAAAACATTTCTGAGTTTCCAAAGGAGTCCATCTCTGGCAGGATTACACTGTTGACCATGGGCCACACAGAAAGAAAAGAACACGCAGCAGATAGGATACTGTAGAGCCTGTGGCCTATGTTACTCAACCTTTCACACACACACACACACACACACACACACACAAACGCACTGAAGTTTTATTAGTTTATCTAATTTTTTTTACCAGGGTGTGATCAGCAACACCTGAAAAAAGGACTGCCCTTGTTATATTCAAAGCAAACCACATCAGGCCCGTCCGAAGCATGCACCTGAAAGGTTCAACCTGCTTCTGTCAGTAAACGCTTGTGGGGTTTTTTTTCCTTAAACCATAGCAGCCATATTGCTCACTTCTGCTAGGGCTGAAATTAAAGGGCGTATCAGGGGAAGAGTTCTAAAATCAGTCGTAAATCTCTGCGGACAGAACGCCAAACTATACCAAACGCTCCTCTGTGCAAACAAATCTCAATTTCACTTGGGCTTTGACCTCACCTCCATGAAAAATAAGCCCTAATTTGCCACAACCACAATCCACTACTAAGCACAAAACACAGATCTCGCAGTCCAGGTCACTTCACCACGCCATGTCATGCGTGTTGTACGGGAAAACTGTGAGCTCGTGCCGTCGCAGTGCGCTCCACTAGCGCTCACTATTTGGCTGAATGGAGAAGAAGAGACACCCCCTAGCCACCTTCACTCCAGGGTGGCTGTTAGTCCACCAGTGGTTGGAGGATTCCTCTGTTTGTTATCCCTCGGTTCGCTACATTTACACAGTCAACCCCTGAAGCTTATTTTGCTGGTCACACAGTTTACTATAGCCTGTCTGGGCCGGGCCCTTGGAACATGGCCAGTAATGACTGTTGCTGTCAGGCCCCCCTTCGCAACACGAGGCCACTATGACAGTCTATGGGAAAATGGGCAAATTCCTGGAAAATCGTGTATTTTGGGAAGTGTCTGCTCCATGACCCCCTCATCAGGGCCTACATCTATGTCACTTTAACCTTATCGTCACAGTTTCTGTGTTCCCCTATGTTCTTTGCCATTTGTAATCTTTGCCAGTTACAGAGAGCTCTGTCCCCTCAACAGCTGTATGTATGTATGCAGTGAATGAAAAGGACAATTAAATAACACTTTTAAATACTTTAAATCTATTTTTACTGTATTTTTAAATTTTATTTAAAATGCAATAGATGAATGATAATTCAATATATGACTAATTTAATATGTTAATGATACTGTTTAAAATTTATACTAAAATAGTGCGAGGTTGCATATTTTTTCTGATAGGGGAATTAAAGTACAAAATGAAAGGAGGACAAAGGTATGTTCAGCCTCTGTGTATATATGGACTGTGACGTTCCTCATTCTTCAGGAAGTTCCTCAACACATCAACATTCCGATGCATAATGATGCACGTGCACGAGATTCACAAACAGACAATTGCTTCCTGGGGGCTTCAATTGGCACCACGGGCTTTTGAAGCGCTGTTAGTGCTGTTTCACCTGCAGGTGTTAACAGCTGGCGTTTTGGAATGTTCCTGAGACTAGGCTGGTTGATAGGTGTGCTAATTACTAATAGCCAGAATAACAATGCTAATAATACCACAATTGAGTCAGCTTCCCTAAAATGAACACAGTAATAATTTTTTTAAAGCACACTCTTTTTGATCTTAACACAGCGTAGCCTTGCCAGCACATGGCTGGCCTTTAATTAATGCAAATAGTCAGTAAAAGGGAGATTGTTAAGCATGTTGTCAATTGCTTGGCTTAATGTTGTTAAAACAGTAAAATAAAAGCCCCATCTATTTAAAAAATGCTTTGCATCACTGAGGCATCAGAAATCTTCTTGTGGTCTAAAAATACCAAAATGGTGATGGAAACCAAATGGCTTTGCAATACAGACTGTGGAGCAGAATATACTGAGCAAACTCGAGTAAGCTATGCCATCTTTGTCTTCTGGATTCCGTGGTGGACATATTGCTCTGGAGTGTATATTGTCCTTGCCTGTGCACTTAGGATGCCTAGATGGCTTCAGACATGTTCTTGCTGTCACGCTTAACTGCTCTGCTGACCTGGCCCGGGGCTCAGCTGTGGGTGGAGGCTGGCTCTGTGTTTTCATTACGGTTAGCGCAGATGTGTCTGAACACTAGAGACATCACATCTCACACTGGCTCGCCTGAACCTTGGCCTGAGGAAGTAGCCTGTTGACACAAGTTCACATTTACAGCTCTCTTTGCATTCTTCCTTCTCTTTTTAGACCCTCCAGTTATTTATTGTTCCAAGCTCCTGCCACAAGTACCTATAGACTGTGGGGCTGAGCCATAACCAAAGATCAGATGCCGTGGTGCACGAGGCCTCGACGCTGGAGTGAGCAGGAAAAAAAACCAAAAAAAAAACAAAGCCACAGGACACCCGGGGAGAGCAGCATTCGGTGCTGGCGAATCTGCACCAGGAAACGAAAACAGGAAGGAAACACCTCCGCGTCTGACACCGGGATTAAGCTGTGCATGCTGGGAACGGCATGCCTTTCAAAAGGAGCGGAAAGGCAAAAGAAGCGGGAGAAGCAAAGAGGGAATAAGAGGGGGAGCTGGCTAATCCTTTAAAGCATCCATATATCGCTCCCGACTCCTCTCCCACCGCTTGTAAATGGCTTGGAATGTAACATGTTGTCTTTGGAGCCCATGTGCACAGACTCCTCTAGACTGGGGAGATTTATGTGTGCAGACATTGCCTAAAGCTCTCTCTTTTTGACTTTTAACTAGAGGCTTTGAAGCCAGAGCAGCGCCTTCTAGCATTAAAGTGTTGCCTTGTATCTCTGTCAGTCCTAAAATGTGCAGTGATATGTCTGAATATTATTACAATGCAGTGCCAATAGCATTAAAATGGGTCTTTCTTCTACCCTGTAATCATGGAACCTCTTTCTTACACCCTTTTTAGTAGAATTTCTTAAAAGCTCTACATTATTCCTCAGAAGTTACAAGTTAACAGTATAAATATATTATTCATTATTTCCCTCATTTTAATCTTTGAAATATGCCCGATATTTTTAAGTGCCAACATCAAAATGATGAAGAAAAACCTCTAAAACCCATGTGGCTTAAGTCAAGTTAACTCTGAGAAATGTGCTGGACTTCTCTAGCCAGCCTCATCCTCTATCTAGGCCATGACTTCAACTTCCTTAAACTGCTAACGAAAGCACTGCAACTTTTCTGGCTTCCTATTCAAATTCTAATGGCTTCCTAGTATTAACACCCCAAACAACCAATCATAGTCTAAAACATACACACAGACAGACACACACACACACACACACACACACACACACACACACACACACACACACACACACACACACACACACACACACACACACACACACACACACATATCAAGACATTGCCCTGCTCTCCTTTACCATATCTAATCTGTAAATCGCCCTTCAGGGCTGGCCAGTACCCCAAGTGAAATTTAAGATGAGTTGGGGGGGGGGGTCTTGGAAAGCCATCAAGTTAACTGTTTATAAAAAGCCACATGAATTAATCTCCTCACAAATCCCCTTAGCCTAGTTATTCACTGGGCCACCACTAGTGAAAGACGTTTCCACATGGATTTAAAAGTTAGACTGCACAGGGAGTCAACAGCACAAGTAAAAGTCAAGCAGTGGGCCCTTTCAGATGCACTAACCCAGCACCACATCAGTTTAATAGTTGCCACAAAGGTTTTTCTGCAAGCGTTCTTTAAGGCCTGTTCTCTCTAAAACATTTGGTAATTAAATTAGACACATTCTTGAGTCACATTACCTTTTAGCAGACACACAGAGCTAAGCAAAAAAAAGTACATTTAAAAATAAGAATATTTCCCACTCTGTAAGTATATCTGTGTCTTGTTGAGGAAAGCCATCAGTTCCAGATAACGGGCAGCTATATACTCCTGACAGGAAGAGAAAACTGCACTGAGTCAATAGGCCTTCCTGTAATCTGCCTGAAAGCCTTCTCAGGTATCGGCCATTAGCAGAGGCTTTATTGATACACATAGACCACTGAATATAGTTATTTCTGACTCTTTTAAGCCAATACCAAGATGAAACAATTATGATTTATACTGTACCATGGCATTTCTGGTGAGTGTTTGACAGGATTATTCTCAAGCCCTATTAATAATTTGTTCTAAATTAATTGATCAATTTCTTCAACACAAAATCAAGTCATCATAACAGTTTCATGTGGAACTCTAGAGAAAAAAAATGCTACTGAAAGTGTCCTTTTACATTCGTTGTTAAAAGTCCAACGCGAGCTTCAGAATGGCAAGTTTTTAGCAGAAAGGTGACGCTGATCTGCACTTTGGCTGCTAAAACTAACCTGTGAAAGATCCCTATTCTCTGAGTGCTTTTCACAGGACCAAGAGCCCACAGTGGCGGAAGGGCCTCATTTAGAGAAAGAGAAAGAGAAGAGGGGGAAACCCAGAGCATAAATCCCTTTCTCAGGAAGATTAGTGGCTGTCCCTTTAGAGTGGGCTATGGACGGAGCGGCTTTTTTAAGCCACATTTTTCTCTGCCAGTGGCCTGACCCCGAGCGCATTCCCCCTGGTCCCCTGGGCCACCTGCCGCATGGCTGAGCAGAATACTCCTGCCCTGCCCACCCCCCGCCTCACACTCTGATGTTCACCCATGAGAGATAAATAATGTGTCCTTACTACCGGCTCAAAGTACTACAGGAGAAAACCAATGAGGATTGCCATCCTACCAAACAGTCTGTATCTCTCACTTCAATATGTTCAAAATTCAGCCGCGAGAATTGTCCTACATGTTAGAAAATTAAACTTATCATTGTTATTTACTTTCTCTGTGTGACTGCTGAGCCTGTGTATCTCTGTGTAATTCCTGATCCTGTGCTACTTTTGCAAATTGGTCAGATTTCCCATCCATTGTTCTTCTTGAACGATTGCCCAAAGGATCATTGCACTATGGTCTGTCACTGCAATCTGGCTAAACATGACGTCAGAAATTCTGGTGCTGCGATACAAAAGTCCTTCTTTGAAACAGACACTTTTTTCAAAACCTTTAACTGTGTACCTTGTACTTAATATGAATACATTACACCCTAAGCAACAGTTGAGTGGCTTCTACTAAACCAACACAAATGGCAAAAAAGCATTATAAATCTTTAAGATGGAGCACTTCTTTGCTTTAAGTGTGTATAAGACAGATGTGGACTGCCAATAGAATTAGAGATGCTCATCTAAATTCATTTACAAGTCACCTCTGACCGCCATTCAGTTCCAGGCAAGGCTCCATTCAATGTAGAAAGATCTCATGGTTCTATCTAATCCAGATTACCTAACTGTGTTGATTAACACTGTGATATAACACTTTGGGTAGGAATAGCTAATCTATTTTTTATAGCTGAGACTGATCAGACTACATAAATGAGAGAAGCACAAGTTAACAAAGACAAACTTTTTGTCCCATAAAAATATCTTTATGTATTATTGCATGCTGAATCCAAATATGTTTTCAGAATTTATTTATCATCCATAATGTTTTGTTCCCATATATTCATATATCAATATGTATAGTATGTAAATGCGGTACCAAGGAAAGTGGAGCTCCTCTGTACTGGCAGAATATTGCTGGATACTGAGGATGTTTCTGAGGCCAAATACAGGTGAAAATCTTACATGTGACATTTTAGAAGTATGTCTGTACACATTTAAGCAGATTTAACAGCCCCAGTCACTTTAAAACCACGCATGATAAAACAATTCAATAAATAGATTCAAATTCAGTATAAAAACTTCTAAGTTCACCTATTTTAATGTGTGGTACAAAAATATTAACATTTTGCTGCCAAGTGTTAAGGAACGCTCCTCTTGTGTCTCAAAATATAGACAATGCAAGTGAATGACAATAAGCATTCTGGCTATCAAATTCAACTACAGAAGAATCAGCCTAATCAGCCTACTGAAGGATCAAACACAGTGAACTCTAAAATAACAAAATGTTATATCTGTGCTGTGCTGTCTTGTCTCACTTTCTGGAACAACACACACGCACACACACACAGACACACACACTCACACACACACACACACACACACACACACACACACACACACACACACACACACACATATAAAATACTGTTTTATGTTTATAATCTTGATCACAATTACTCTACCACTAATAAATGTATGATCAAAGAATGATCACTAATTAACTTGAGTGTGTGTGTGTGTGTGTGTGTGTGTGTGTGTGTGTGTGTCCTATTTGAAAAATATCAAAAATTACCATTCTGATTCATTATAATAGTTTCCTTTTATCGTCTTGTCATCAATGCCCCATTACACAACAATACCATGCTAACCATGGTGCATTCTATTATCATATCACTGGTTACTCTCGCCAAGCAAGATGGTTAAAGTGAGTGAGGACTGCAAGTTCCAACAGTCATATATATGTTATGTATGACATTCATACTCCAGAGCTTTGAATTTGCCTTGTAGTGAGAACCTGCCCCAGTGAACATCTTCACCATCCAAAAATGTGAAAACCAGTCTCTTGCATGACATTTTTAATTGATGTTACTCTGTTAAAACTATTTAATTTACTGTTTGTGTGAAACACTGTCCAGTGTTTGAATTCAGTATACATCTGGGGTAATCATCAGAAAATCTTTTCTCAATATTGACTTTTGAGAGCCTTGCAGACCAATGCCTTTTTTTACCACTTTCTTTAAACAATTAATGATCACTGCTTTCTCATGGCAGGCCACCAAGCCCTTCATTAATTAAACAGTAAAATGCCACAATATGAAAAGGCCATTAGCATTTCAAAGGTCTTTCACCATCCCCATGTCTGGAAGAGGACTCTGATGGACAGTGCGGACCAGTGCTCCACCAGCTGCTTTAAGTAATTTATAACGTTTATACTCTGGAGGTAAGAACAAGGTCTTTCAACCTCGTTAGTCTGGGTTTTCATCACATATTCACTGACATCTTTTAAACATGTGCTGCCTCTACACACTGCCTTATTCTCTTTTTGCACCACAGAGTCAACAAGTGCTAAATGAATGGACCTTTTGGAAGGCCTGCCAACTCGAATGTGCGTCTTCGAACTCTTCAATTAAAATGGCTTCCTCAGCGGTAACAAGTTACAACTTATGTTCAAACTTATGTGAAAGTCTTCTGCAGAACTGTCTTTTTTTATGAGATTTTAAGGCTACTTTACATAGAAGTGCCATAGGACTGCTTCCATTAAAATTGATCTCTGTCCTTGAAGTCACCTCTAAAGCATGTGATCATCTCCTATTTGATATTTCACACATGGGTCTTGCTCACCTGAAGATGAAAATCATCTGACGCATATGATTTAGGAGAGCGCTCTCTCTTAATATTGATGGGGACCCGTTAGGAGTTGCAAGCAAAGTGGAAGCAAATCGTTTTGGAGTGCAAGTCTGTACCTCGTGTTACTGCAGTGGGTGACAGCTTCTTGGGCAGCTCAGAGAAGCTGCTGGCATCCAAGCCTGAACCCTCACACCCCTTCTTCTCAGGGGTGGCTGGAGTTGTGGTTTCCATGATGGCGCTCTTCGAGAGCCTGCATAGAACAAGGAAAAGAAAATGTGTGAGAGCGTGAAAATTAGAAAGTGACAAAGCTGCATAACTGGCTGCACACTAACAGCACCACATCCTGACAAGAGTTTTTATTTCAAAGACATAAAGAAAAGGCAAGAGATGGGGAAGAAAAGAGAAAGAATACTGTGGTCAGCGTCCTTCCTTTTATAATGCCGTGTAAAGGTGGATGAAAATAAACAAAAACAATAAAACACACTAAACAACCAGAGGGAAGTATGTGGTCTCTTAATGATCATCATTATTCCACAATCAGCCCCATCCTTTATACTCCCATAATACCAGTTGTTTCAGTGCGTTTAAGAAACCTCCTGCCTACACCCAAAGCTGAAGGAAGTGTAGCTCAGCGATTACAGAACTGAGCGTACAAAGAGCGTGCTCTCCTGTATCTCCGTCAGTGCACTCAGACACCATACTCTGAGAGCGGTCGTGGCAGCATGCCACTTATTTAACTTTGTGGAACCTACAAGATTATCCTTGGTGCAGTGCAAACAAGTGGCGAGAGGTTGGGAGGGGGTGGACTGAAAGGAAGTCCCTCTTTTGGGACCTCTCAGGCACTGACTGAGGCTATCCACAATGTTTGCACTTTAGCTGATGAACAAGACTGCTAAGAGTGGCTAAAGAACAGATGATGTCGGCGGTTTAATTGGCCTGACCCTCCGCAGGCTAATATCACAGCCCTCCACTGAACTTTTCATTTCATAAATGAACATCAATGTTACTCACAAAAAGAAATAACTACTAAAGCTGTTTGTGTTCGATTAGTGCTAGATGGATAAAATACAGTGAAAATTATGATGTGGATTTGATCCTCAAGGTTATAAAATGAATAAAACACATGATGTTCAGTTTTATTCGAGCCCCAGAGGTTGGTTGGATGCTGGTGTCTGTAGTGCCTACTGCAGACAGTACGGCAATAATGTAATCACAAATCAAAGTGCGAAGACTTTGCACCTGTTGGCAAGCCTTGACACTTTACTGTCCAAATTGGACGGCACATGAGAAGAGCCGTTTACCTTTGTAGCTGTTGGACCTGAACTATCCTGTGTAAATGTTTTTATAGTTAAAGGCAATATAATGGCAATTAGCACTTGAACTATCTAAAATAATTTTCAGAGTCATTTTTTTGTTTGCCAAAGCTTTCAGTATTGATTCTAGGTAGACAAAGATACCACAGATGTATTGTCCCAATCTGTTAAACATATATGAACTAGTAATTTGGAAGTTTGGTAACAAAACATCCTGTATTTCTGTGGTATTGTACTGTGATGAGCTTGTTGAGCTTGTGGCTTGTGATTGCCCCATTTTGGAAGCCTTCTAAGAGTCATGTTGAAACCTGTATGTTAGTGGTCTACAAGGTTTAAGAATCCATTTGTTACTAAACAAAGCATTGCATGAGTTTATGCAATGTTAAATCAAAATATATTTTTTCTTATGGTCAGCATGCTGCAAAAGGAATGCTGACTGTATTCATCATCCCCCTTGCCGCTGCCAGTAGAAGATCTCACTGCCAAGGTAAGCCGATTAAAGGTGGGCTGTTGAGCTTGGATGGCATCTGTTTCACTTCTACTAAGCCAAGAGTGCCCGTTTGCCATTCTGTCTCATTGTCCCCTTTTTTAGCTTTTCCTTTGTAGATGCAACTTAGCAACTTTGATTTCAAAAGGCACCTTAGCTCCTGATAACATAATGCTCTTGCTGTGTGTTTCTCTGTGATCTTTCTGTAGTCACCGAGTGGCTCTTGACCAGTGATAACAATTTGTACATTTGTCAACCATCCATATAAAGAAAGCTATCCAAGTAAATTGGACCCTTGCAATGCAATGTTGTTCTTGTTCCATGTGATTAACACAATCGTTAAGTGAGAGACAATGTTCAAAGACAACGCCCAAATTCCAACATGCCCACATTCCTACAAACCTGGCATCAGAAACCAGAAATGACAGAAGCACGGCCCACTCTGGAAAAGCACCCCTGCGAGCATTTCATGCAAACCTGTGGGCTTCTTGCACCCAACAGGGGATGCCAACAACACACGCAGCCTTCGCCGCTACTCTGCAAAGAATCAGCCTGCAACGGATCCCATTGACAGGGCTGTAGGATCTGATGGGATGGTACAGGTGTCAGGAACCAAGTGGACAGGTGGTGGCGAGGGTGAGAGAACAACCAGAGAGTGCCTCTTTCATTCTGGTTGGCTGCTCTGACAAGTGCAGCATGTGAAAAGGATCAGAACCTCGAGTCCACGTGATGGTGGGTGAAGAGAGTACGCAGGCCTGGGGGCTAATCCACAGCATCCCGCTGCTCTTGGTCTCCGTCTGGTGCCGAGCCCGACGGCATGGCCCTGGCTGTCGGATAAATGCCCGCTTTCTGGCTAGATGTATTTAATTTCAGAATACAGCCATCTTTAATCCTTTTTTTTTGGCACATATGCTAAAAAGAAAGACATTATCAATAAGGTTTAGAACGAGTCCCTAGATTCCACCCATCTTTCCTCTTATATTTCCCCTGCTGGTATCTTCAAAAGAAAAGACAAGCAGTTTAATCAACAAGCTCTTCATTATCTGCTTGCTTGTAGCTTTTAAAATATTTCCTTTTTCATTTTACGTAACTGCAGTAATTCTGCTGAAAAACAGTAATTATGTGGGAACACGAAGTGTCAAATTTGTATTTTTCCCTTTTCAAAGAAACTCACAGAGAATGAAATTTGGGGATATGAATTTGTGATGGACAGCTTTGACTGGTTCCTTTTGTGCCTGTAATTGCTTTGAAAGAAAGCAACAGGTATGAAGTAGACCTTTCTACTCACAGCCCTAGATGAGCACAAATAAACCCAGAAACATAGCATGCAGCCTCTCCCTTTCCCCAATATATGCAGTTTCAGGCAATTAAAAAAAATATATTACATTCAATTGCTTGACCAGTATTCAGTTGTGTTGACTATGTGTCTAAGTTTAAAAGTACATGACTTATTATAATACTAAATGCAGCATGAGGCACTGCAGGGTCCTTTTATCATGAGTTAAATGACAGGGATAATCAACATAAAGTAAGAGTGCAAAGGAAATCTGAGACCACTCCAGCATTCTTGGCAGTTGGATGGAATGAACGTTTGCCTTAGAGCCGCCTACCATTCTGATGGCTTCCGGCTTTCGCCAGTCTCCAGTAGAATGCAAACACACATGAAAGCGACCCTCCCAATTTGAGATGTTCGGTTTCCTGACACTTCCTCAGCCCCCATGCACTGGCACAGGAGGATATGGAGGATATGGAGATAGTGGTCCACCACTTGGAGATAGTGGCCCACCATATTTCTCCCACTGAGTCAGTGACCCCAACAAGCAGGTCAAGGGAACTGAAGTTTCCTCTCTCTACCCATCCTTAGACAAAGGCAATTCTTTGTTAAAGCTGAATCATGAGAAAAGCCCACTGGATCGAGTAAATACAGTTACTATTGTCTACCTGTATCAAATATTCCATTCCAATGACACTTTTTTCCACTAGTGCAAACACCTTTCATTTAATTAGACTCTATTTTATGGAATTTGTAACCACTCACCTTTTCCAATTTACTTTAATAAAAGCCTTCTTGTGTATTTCAGGGCTTTGTGTATATAAACTGAATCTAGGTCATTATGGAAAAAAAATGTCATAACATTTTAATGGATTTGTTTTATTTGTGTTTTTTTATTTGTAGGTAATCAGATAGTGACAACCTCTTGCACAGTTCACAAAATTGTTTTATAACACAATACTGAGAAGAATTAGTCAATCAACATGACCATTTCAAGCCACTTCCAAAAAAGGGGGAAATTCCGACTGTTCTTCTGAGACAAGGCCTAACCACTGTGGCTGGTCCACCAATGTGGTCTTCCTCTTGTCAGTTACAGCAACATGAAAACCTTTAATTTAATCCACTTTTTACTAACCAGAATTTTCCCTTGAGGACATGCAGTATATTACTGTTTCTGTCTTCGCAACAGTATATCAAAATAATGGTTGAGTAGAACTATATTTTCTGCCATTCCAGAACTCATAGTCAGGCCTTGTCCTTGAGGAGAGATACTAAATTTACTGTGGAATTAGAGATTTCAATTTAGCTTTACCCTCCCATTGCTGTTTGCTCAGCTAACTTCAGCACTAGCATTTTCAGTTTAGCTCCACTTAGAAGTTGAAGTTTAGAACCATTCACAAGAGTCAATGTTGCAGGTGTTTTCCTTGACCTAGACAGCAGATCTGCTACCTGAGATCACATTTTCCTGTGGAGCCCTGTTAAGGTAGATATGAATAGTTATTGAAGCCAGATGTGCTAAACACCATCAGCACATCACTAATATACAAGCATGCTTTGATGAGTTGGCTTCAGTCAATAATATTCCTGACCTCCAGGAAAAATGTCAATATACGAAGTCCAAAGGATGAGACTCACATCCCCCATCGAACTCTCAGTAAATGCAATATCCTGTGGATAATCTCTCTCTCCTCCTGCAATCTAAACCAGATGTTGACTTCACAACCTATACACAGACATGAGGAGTCCCTCTCTAATATCAGACCCTCTGCACTGGCTGCATGAGAAATGCCGTGGTGTACATTTGTGGTGCTAATTAAATCATTATGGGGTGGTACTACAAGCCTTTACAATTTTCAGTTGCACTGAAAAGTGTTTGGAAAGGAGGTATGGCCCGCTGAGATGACACTCTGCGAGAGACACAGCTGTTGCTTGTCACCTCACTGAGTTCATGGAAGAATTTGTTTCCTCTCAACACCATTTGCTGGAGACGCTGAAGCCCAACAGTGCTGTTAACACTCTGTTACCACAGCCTCAGCTGTTAGCGCACTCATCCTCCACAGACTCCACAGAGGGCAAGGTCCCTTATTCAAGCCATAATTACATCTCAGGAATTATAGCTATTGGGCATTTATACAACAAACACAATGTATGGTATGTGGGAAGGTACTATAGGTCTTTCTAGGTATAATGTGCAAAAGCAATTACTTAACATTATGAATGCCCACCACAAAACCAACATAGTTGGGATTACAGTGGTAGGGACAGATCCTTTTTTTTAAATTCACATGCTGGCGTAGTAATCTGTGTCATAGTAATCCATGGTGTAGTAACACGTGTCATAGCAACCCGTAGTGTAGTAATCTGTGTCATAGTAATCCAGGGTGTAGTAACACGTGTCATAGTAACCCGTAGTGTAGTAACCTGTGTCATAGTAATCCATGGTGTAGTAACACGTGTCATAGTAACCCGTAGTGTAGTAACCTGTGTCCTAGTAACCCATGGTGTAGTAACACGTGTCATAGTAACCCGTAGTGTAGTAACCTGTGTCATAGTAATCCATGGTGTAGTAACACGTGTCATAGTAACCCGTAGTGTAGTAACCTGTGTCATAGTAATCCATGGTGTAGTAACACGTGTCATAGTAACCCGTAGTGTAGTAACCTGTGTCCTAGTAATCCATGGTGTAGTAACACGTGTCATAGTAACCCGTAGTGTAGTAATCTGTGTCCTAGTAATCCATGGTGTAGTAACACGTGTCATAGTAACCCGTAGTGTAGTAACCTGTGTCCTAGTAATCCATGGTGTAGTAACACGTGTCATAGTAACCCGTAGTGTAGTAACCTGTGTCCTAGTAATCCATGGTGTAGTAACACGTGTCATAGTAACCCGTAGTGTAGTAATCTGTGTCATAGTAATCCATGGTGTAGTAACACGTGTCATAGTAACCCATGGTCTTGTAACCCGTGGTGTAGTAACCCGTGTCATAGAAATGCATGATGTAGTAACCCGTTATAATAATCTGTGTCATAGTAACCCATAGTGTAGTAACCCTTCCATGTTTTTGTTCTCACAATTAACCTGAATATAGCAACTAAAATGAATAAAACATTAATTTTATGTATTACTTGCTGTCATTGTATGTATTCTGCCTCTTAGTTTGACTCAAGAAGAGAGTGATGAGCTTTAGGAAATTAGCTTTAAGTTGCACCTAATCAATTAGCTAATGTTGTAGTTGTAGTTAGCTACTCAGTTTGCTGATGTAGTTGCAGTTATCATCAAGACTGAGATTTACTTGAGCAAGCAATCATCAAGACTGAGATTTGCATAAGCAAACACAGAGGTAAATTGTTGACAAATCTTCAAAAACAAAGCTCCCATTTGTATTTTTAACCAAAGGACCTAAAGCATAAAGCAAGTTCTTCAACATCACTCACCAATTTGCCACGTTCAAAGCATCAGATTCCATTCTCTCAGAAGTCTCTCTCAGAAGATTTCTAAACACTCTAGCCATGGGTGAGTGTATTTTACCACTCAGTGTGAGACATCCATCTGTGTCTCAGTTTGTTGTCTGAGTTGTGAGTCAGCGTCGTGTCAGCTGTGGAGAGGGGCCATGCTGTCTGATGCAGAGTGTGTGGGGGGCCAGGAGGAGACCAGCTGCTTGACACCCCAACACCTATGCATTCTCAGATCTGATCGAAGCTGGTGGCCAGTTCCCTACCCTGCAGTGACAATGCAACAACTAAAGTTTTTTAACTTCCCCTCCCAGTGGTCAACAAGTAGTGCTCCTCCTGATCCCGAGCATGGCTCTTGTGCCTCTCTAAGAGGACCTGCCTATGTAGCCATGCACAGCGGACAGGCCTACATTTCTGTTGCGGGGGGGGGGGGGGGCTGGGTGACGTTGACAGGAATGGAGGTGACCCTAATCCTGCTGCGTGTAATGAGTTGGTTCCTCAGTAAGCGGGCTCAGCCTGGCTGAGGCCCAGTGCGGCGGTCAGTGAGAGGCCAGGCATGGGAGTGCACGTGTGCACATGTGTGCGTGCGGCAGGGAGCGGGGCGGGTCGATTGCTAAAGAGGACCACATGGCCTCTTCTCGCTAGACATGTCCCACCCGTCTTCCAGTCGGCTGGAGCGGAGTCTGTGGCCTGGCAGGGCTTCAGCAACCACCCCCACCACCCCCAACCCTCCCCCAGGCTGGGCTCACTCATCCTATGGAGAATAATAGGGAGATCCATCCGCCTACTCCATTCCTGGCAAGCCCGATCAGGATCTATGGGAGGCGGGAGGTCGTCCGATAAATTAAAACTCACTCACATGGGCCTCACTGCTTCCAACAATCCCATCTTGGAAGCCTGAACACAAGACGTCCCTGATGAAGGCTTCACAGGGCTGCCTGTGGGTTCTCTGTGGTTCAGAAATGGCTTCTGCATCCGATTAACACTCACAACAAACACTTGGAACACTAGACTATTGTTTGAGTCAATGTCAGTGACAGAGAAAACAGAATGAATTCTCTGAAGATGACACCAGTTACGATGATGCCGTCACTAATGGCCACTGTCAAGCGGTTGGCCCTGCTTTAACAGTGGTTCATCCAGTTGTATTCACACTTCAGAAATGAGCAGGACATAAAAGCTTGTCCTCAGACAGGCAACACACATGATACTGTACAGTATTTTTGATTAATCAGAGGCTGGCAAAGTCCAATTTTATTCTTGTTTGTTTTTTTCCGTGTTGTTTTTTTCAGTGTCCACTGCACCTCCAGTTATCCCATCATCCCTGCTCCCGGTGAGTCAGACACTAAGCGGTCACCATGTCCATGCACTAGCTTATTCAAAAGGTGGACCACCAATGATTAACTGCCAGCATGACTGTTCTCATGGCCTAAAGCTGCTCTGTTGAGCCACACGCTGTGGAACCACCAGCTGTCTCTACATGTTCTCCCTTGCTTAGAAAGACATATAATTTTGGTAACATGTAGTGTTTGCTCTTGGTCAAGTAATGAAATAAACTGGAGTCCATCCTCTGCAAGCTTTGCTCTGAATCACAGGTGGATGTGGGACTTGGGAAAGGCTAGCAATGCTCTGGGGAGTCATTGCCCAGTTCACACAAATCATGTATATCTTTGCGTCAACAGCCTTTGTATGATAATTTCATTTTTATGATGGAAGACCAAAATATATAAGAGAGAGAAAAAGCAAAAACAGGTCAAAATAGACTTTTAAGCCAAAGGGTGCATTTAAGAAGAAATATCGTGTCATTTTATTTATCAAATGGGACGAAAGGTTCTTACTAGTTCATCCCCCCCCCCAAAAAAAAATGTTGAGAATGTTTGTGAAGAAACGTGCCATCTTACCATTCCTGACAAACAGTTCACTCAGACATAAATTTTACACACATTAACAAGAAATGTTTTCATGATTTCATGATGTCATTTCTTATGTGTTATGGGAAAGGACTACCATTTCAGTCTTAAAATAAATGCCCCTTTTTCACCACTTCTGTTGATGCAATGGTGCCGTGTAACGGGGCATATTTTCTTAGGCCTGGGATAGTTTCAGAGTAATGAGGTCAATCAATCAAATGTTCAGCCCTGTGCACATTACTCCCATGCACTTTTTAGTGGTTTATTAAAGTCTCATTGAAGCCATTTCTTACACAGATGAGTGTGTGGTTTCATTGGTTTCTTTGATGATAGGCCCAGAGTGAACAATGCTGGTGCTTAACAATGCCCTAGTAGCTGCACAAGAGGCATGAAGAATCCTATCCACACTCAAAAACGGATGTGATGTGGTCTTAATTAACCCCAGACACTCATGTGAGACTGCTGCACATGTCTGGAGGGGACCCCAGCACCAGTTGCTAAAAAGGCAGGGATTGTCCTATGCCCTAAAGCCAGAACTGGGGAGCAAAAACTAAAAAAAAAAAAAAAAATACACTCTTTGAGAGGGTCCATGAATGTAAGCAGTTAGCACTTGTCCTGTCTCTGTCTTCTCACTCCTCTGTGGCCTCATCTGCAGCTGAACTCACCACAAGGAACGCTGCATATTTGTGCCAAACATAGCTGTCTTTCACATTGTTTCTTGTCCCCATCAATCCACTTGCAGACACAAGTGTACTTCAGCAAACCCTCACAGTTCTCCAAGGTCTTGTCTGGCACAAACATTGTCCAAGGCACAAGGAAGATTCCAGTTATGCTGAACTCATTGGCTGTCCACATAATTACACTCTTTCCTTGCAGTAAAAAGGCCTCTACCATCTCCAGTGTACATTAAAGACAGGAAGACAATCTCTGTTCGACAAATAACCCTTTAGTGTGCTACCTGATACAATGTCTCTCAAAAGCCAGTCTGTAATCACTGGTTTTCATTCAAGCTCTAAAATATTAACTGCTAATGTGTCCCATAATAGTGTCTGTCATTAATCAAACTAAGGTCATTTTAATTGAATGCTTGAAAGAGTGATCGTTCAAACCATTATTAATGAGAATTATTTCAGACATATTAAGACATCTTGGTTTTTTTTTACGACCAGAAGATTGTGCTGAAGCTTGCCTGGCACATCCTTTCTCAGTTTTATTTATTAATTTGTTTGTTTATTTATTTATACATAGTGCCGTCTGCCTCAACTCTTTTGCAAACATGGTAGCAGTTAGGAGAGGCTAGTGCAGGACATCGTGTGGGTGACTCACAGTTCTTGTTTACTGACAGCATACATGAAGAAATGAGTAATGTAAAAAACCATTGACGCAAGGACATCATGCCTCCACCATTGCAGCTCTTTGTCTTTTTACTGCTGTGTAGTTTTCAGGTATCGTTTAGCAGAATAAGCATTTCTGCCCTAACTCACTGAGAACTGCTGCTGAGCTGTCAGTTGTGGTCTCTGCACTTTCTCTACCAAAGAATCATATTCATATTTGTTTTATAAGGTCCCCCTTTTCCAGTGTTTATTAAATTGTGCATACCACAGAGAGCGAGCGAGAGAGAGAGAGAGAGAGAGAGAGAGAGAGCGAGAGAGAGAGAGAGAGAGAGAGAGAGAGGAAGGAGAGAGAGAGTGATGCCCAGAAAAGCAGGCCTCATAAATGAAAGTGATGCAGGAATCCCGTGTTTCAGAGGCTGACGATCAGAGCCCAATATGGCCTGAATAGCCCATCATTTCTTTGCACCCTTTCACTCATTCTGCCTCTGACTGTTGGAACTCCTCATTCCACACAATGGCAAATTCACTAAGACCTTTCTTCTTATGCTAATGGACTCAACTGGGCATCACATTAAATTTAACACAGACACAACACACACACACACACAGTACACACGCACACACACAATACACACGCAAACACACACACACACACACACACACACACACACACACACACACACACACACATTGTTACTTTTTTTTTTTAAGCACATACTATAATTCAACAGACCTCAGTCTATGGTAACTATTAAACCACCACACAAACTGCTGATAGGTTTCATTAGTCAACTGCAAACCTAGATAAACAGTAAACAAAGTTTTTCCTGTAGAAGGTTTACATGTTTATATATTGTTATATAGTTTATATATTGGGAGTTCTAATGGCAGAGCACACCACCTTACGCCCACTAGTGTAGCAGAATATTACAGAGAGTGCTATAAAGTCATTCAGTTTGAATTATGTTTGAAAACAAACATAATTCATAGTTCAAAGTTCATATCAAATTGCCTGTACAAAGCTACAAGAACTACAGGGAGAGTAAACATTACAAAAGCTATTTTGCATATGAAACTATTTGAGAGTATGATGATAACTAATAATAAATGTTTCCAGAAGGGCACCCATTATATCTGTTTTGTTTGAAGCTGAATAGTTTGGGTCTGTTTGAGCTAATTGTGTATTTGAACAGATCGAAATCAATGTAAAAATGATGTAACTGTGAATGTATAGAGAAGCATTAAATTATCTGCCCACACTCACAAAGGATAGATAGATAGATAGATAGATAGATAGATAGATAGATAGATAGATAGATAGATAGATAGATAGATAGATAGATAGATAGATAGATAGATAGATAGATAGATAGATAGATAGATAGAGAGAGAGAGAGAGAGAGAGAGAAAGTTACAGTTATCTTGCTCTGTGTCCGTTTATGAGAAATTAACTTGCCAAACGTACCAAAATTAACTGTTGTTAAATGTCACCAGAAATAAGGCTTGTTTGTTTCTTTAGTTATTAAAAATATATACAAAGTGCAAGGTATTTAGCATGATGCGGAACCACGGAACTCAGGGATGGTCCAAAACTCTCAAACATGATCATCTTTTCATACCTAACTAGTGCTGTACCCAGTGTTACAAACTAGCCAAAAAGTCTTGCTAAACTGACTAATGTTCGACAGAATGAATAAACTAAAGCATGTAGATTCATTAAAGTTCCTTTACCTCTCCGATGTTAACGAACTTCAGGCTTGTAGATTCTGTCACTCGATTCACGTCCAAAGTTTATGCACACGCTTCAGAAAACTTAACGTTCATCAAAACATTCTCGCTTGCGGCCAGCAGTGAAAATCCATGATTGTTTTTAAGCAGGATCACGCAGATTTTGCAAATACAAATGCGATTTTCAAATCGATCTTTATGTCAACGTTATCATTCATTGTTGCGGTATAGCGCCCGACGTGCATCTTTTAAACTTCTGCAGTCCATGATCGCATTAATCGCGCAACTTCAAAACAAATAGCCAATAGTGTAAAAGTGCCTTATTTTACTTTCTGTTCACAAGGCAGTTAATGCATTAAAAACTTCGCAGAGACTAGCAGCCGTTGTGATGTGCAATAGGAGATCTTAGTTGATTTGTTTTCAATCTGTTCTCTCCTCCCCGTATCTCCAGCTCTCTCACTCCATCTCACACTCTTCTAGTTCAGCTCGGCCACTTGCTTCACCAGATGGGCCGGGTTTACTCCAGCAACAGTATCTAAAGATATCTTTATCTAAAGATAAACTTGTACGGCATCTTTTTAGATATTACTGTAAACGAATGTGATTGCTTATAAATTCACTTACCTGTTACAAGCTGTTAATTTATTTTACTGTGACAATAAGTGCAGTAATTAACAATAAAGAGTTTTTTTTCTTATCCTTTTCATCACACTGTATTATCAATTCCTCTGTAGCTTTAGAGATACTAATCAGGTCCATGGTACGCACGAACAACTTCGTGAAAGGTTTATTGCTAAATTTATTAAGCCTTAAATGTATTAAATTAGGCAAATATAAGCCCACACTGTAGACAGTCAGTGGGTATACGCGTCTGGGACAGTAGTGTTTGTCTGTATTAAATAGTTTTTTTTCACTCAGATTGTCTTAGTTTAACTGGACATTATTGCTTGTAGCCTAGATACATGATCTGTAATATCAAAAAGGCATTTAGGAAGCAAATGCATTTGTCTACTATCAGCAGATGAAAAAAACTTTCACTGAACACTGATTGATCTTCACATCATCCAGTGATTTTAGAAGCACTTAAAAACCTCTAATTTCTGTGAATTTTGTAAGTTACAATGACATCTAGAGGACAAAAATATATTTAAAACGTCATACATCTTGAAGGTATTAATTACATCACTTTTCAGAAAGAAACTCTTGAATTTATGAGGCAAATGATAAATCTGTTCGAAAATGAAGACAAAATAATCCTATTTGGAAAAAAATTAAACCAATCTTTTAAATTTATTGCTGTATACAAAGAATTTAAACACTTCAAAACAATTTCATCTATATCTGTTCAGGTTGGCAGTTACAGTTAACATAGATATATTTCAAAAATATAAATGATTTCCTGCTCAAAATGAGATTGCGTTATATTTCAAGTTTTTCAAATCTTTGCCCAAATGCAAAGCTTTGATGCTTTGACTGTTCCATTGGCTAGTGTGTAAAAGGTGTTCTTTGTAGAGATGCTTTAAAGAGCTGTTCTGTATCTACTCCTCTCTCTCTCTTGCTGCTGAGTGTAGCCTACCATACATTTCCCTTAGGCCATCCATTGAGGGGATAGCCTATGTCATCCCCAAATGCTTCTTTCAAACACACTCCTGATTCCCAATGCTGCTGTCAAGGCAGCAGGAGCTCCTAATTTTCTGAACTTCTGCGTCATTTGGATAGGCTCCAGAAAGTGCAATTATGCCATTATTCCCAACATTTCTCTGGTCAGTACTACGCCAAGCTCACTGTCACAGTGGTACTGCAATTATTGCTGGGCATGACCTGGTCAGGCTTTGAGGTGGATAGGGTGGCACTTGCTTGAGCTGTCCACAGCTCTGCCTGTGCAGTGAATGATGGTTTGTACACAGGCTGCTCACCTTGCTCCTGTGCCAACAGGGTCTAAGGCAGGAATGTTAATGAGCATGTTGGTCTCTTGCATGGTTGGGAAGAAAGAAGGAAAACTAATTCTCCTACTGCGAATGTTGCGTGAGCATGCTAGGTATGGTGTGGAAATAAGCAGGAAAAAAGACTTGTTATATATTTTTCCATATGATATCCTAAATGCAAAAACAATATATTCCACATACCCTAAAAACCCAGTGTTAGAATATCTTATATAAGGTACACACCAGATATGTTTCTTTATGTATATTTTAAAATCATTTCTGTGGTCATGAGTTAGGAGTTATGTTAAGCTTTCAATTTCTCCAGCTGCTGCTTAAACACTGAATTTAAAATCAGATGCTGTAAAAGTCAAAAGCACACTTATTCACACCTAATCTTTAAATCTGACATGAATTGCTCTGAACAATATCCCAAATTTATTGGATTTAGAGTCTCAGTCTTGCACAACAAGTTCTAGATTTGTCTTTAAATGTTTCGCAGATATTGTAAATCTTAAATAGAAGTGCTCTGTTGTTCCTCAAATGCACATATGCATGTATAATTACTCTCTGCAGCTTACTTTAGTCAATGGGCTCCTTATTCTTATTCTTGCTATGTCAAGTAACTTCATCTTGATGACTCTGATACCCCTTTTGGAGACAATGGTTGCCTTGTCTTCAACGAATCTTCACTGAGCTCTGCTTGATGGATCACCTCTCCATTCTTTTTCATCATGCCTTAGATCAAGGAAGCAATGCTGTGTCAGTGTATATATATATATATATATATAAAGCAGCATTTTAGACATAGAATATTTTACCTTATGTTACCTCACATGCTTCATTCTGTTTTCTTGCAGAAATGATGAGCTATAATGACTAGGATTTGAGGTAGCACTCAAATTATTGAAATATTTCTGTGATCATTTGAAAAAAAAATGGGATACATTCTGATTGTGTCTGATTGAGTGTAAATTCGTATGTAAAATCAAATGTAAAAAATACCTGCAAGCAAGAAACAGAAACTAAAAATACAAAGGCAAATGAATGCAGATAATAAACGGAATTTAATTTAAGTAAATAATCTGATGACAATAAGATATGTAAATAAGGCAAAAACAGTAGCAATATATTAAAATGGATATAAAAGTGAAAAGTAAGATTGAATAAGGAAAACAGGGAAATTAGAAGCTTTGTCTGATACATGCAATGGAAAACAAACTGCACAATGGTACTCTAACTACCTGTAAGAGATTACCTGGATATGGAGCCAGAAAGATCAACGAGCAAATGAAGTAAACATCTCCATCTAGTGGCAGATTAGAGAACATCCATGACTCTTCTGCATTGTTCACTTTTGCTCAGTTCATGAACAGATGGCTGAAATTGGAGCTGTATTTATAACATTTGAAAGGTAGGCTAATAGGTAGGCTAACACGCACACAGACACACATTATATATATATATATATATATATATATATATATATATATATATATATATATATATATATATATATATATATATATATATATATATATATATATATATATATATAGAGAGAGAGAGAGAGAGAGAGAGGGAGAGAGAGAGAGAGAGAGAGAGAGAGAGAGATTCAAAATTGTATTTCCAGAGAAGCAGCATGTTTTGAATATCAGCTGTGCAAGCAGTGTTTCTGAATTCGTAGGAGGAGGAGCCAGTTTATATATGAAACAGTAGATGTTTAAATCAAAATATTCATTCCATGTGGTTCTAAAGTTGCAAGCATGTAGATCATTTCTTTTCCTTTGAGATTCCTTATTTAATTTCTGCTTTAGCAACAATGGGCAATGCAAACAGATATGTCATGAATGCAGTGTCCATTAGTATTAAAATGCCTTGCCACTGGAAACTACAAATCCTGAACTCTGATGGTCTGAAGGTGTTCAACAAAACAATCAGCAAGCCTTCTCTTGGTTTCTCCAATAAAGTGTTTAAGTATATTATCAGCTACTGTTTTATTTGTAGGATGATAAATCAGCACCAAGGAAACTCTTGTGATCTTAAGAGTAGATTGTGTATAGCTCAATTCATCTACTCTCTGGTAAAACATGAGCACTGGCCTACATTAACACTTCAGAATCCTGCAGGACAATGCATCCTTTTTAAAGGATGCTGCATCCCTTTTTAAGGATCCTCCACTAATCTCTTACGCACGAAACAAAAACATCAAAGACATGCTTGTGAGATAAATGATCATTCAAATAATGGTTGTGGTACTGTGGCCTGCAACCGCTCTAGATGTACTACATATAAAATTATTAACACAGCTACTAAAATAACTGGGAAAAAAGGATCAGTTGGATCAATCATTCCTCATAATGCATCACTGCAGAAGTTTGTCTACTGTATTAATTGAAAGAGGTGTAATCAACCTTATATTGGAGAAACCATGAGGAACCTTGCTGATCGGTTTGTTGAGCACCTTCAGAATATATATACGTACTTCACTACAATTTTTTAATATCTCTTACTATAGTACACAGCAGATAACTATCAGGACTCTTCCTCAGATTTATATAAATCTGAAGAATATTCCAGGTGAAAACTAAAATGAGGGTTGAAAATGTGTAAAGTACAGTTCAACTCAAGAAGTTCAGCTCAAACTGAGTTAAAACATGTTTTGGCGATATGAAAAAATGAAATGCTACAACAGCAGCAAGCCCAATAAAAGAGGTGAAGTGCATGAATGAACTATGGATGAGGAGAAGGCCTTCATCCATGGTCACAGATCAGCGCTTCTTTACTTAGCACTCAGACGTCGTGAAACAAAGTCTCCTGCCAGAACTGGAGATGGATGAAATAAAAGGGATCTGTCACACCCAGGTAGAATGTCTGCAACTGAGAAAGAATGGTTAGATTGCAATTGGCATCCAGGACTACCAGAATATCACGTGAATATGTTCTGCTGCCCAGCTGTGAACATGCAGAAAATCATGACCATCATCAAGATGACTACTGTCAGCCACTGCTGTAGGATTCCCTTGCTTAGTGGCAAGTTACTGTTACATTCTAGCAGGTATGAATGGAGTAATAAGCTCAATACCAACAAGTAGTCTAACTGAAAAGAACAAACTGCTGCAATAGTCAGGCTTCAGACTGTCATCTACAGAATTCAAGCCATAGGCCACCCACTGTTCCCCTAGGAAACAAAGGCTGCAATCCAAGACAAAGACATTTTGGACGGAAGCAAGCAAAGTAATAGAGCTCCAGAACAGTATCAAAGATTGAGCCTGGCTATAGAAGAAATACAATAGGCAGTCCATAAGTGAGGCTGTACAAAGGTTTACAGCACAGGCTTCTAGATTGCTGAGGTACACAAAAGAAGCAGCAGACAAAAGAGTAAATTCCCACTTCACCAATTAATCATCCAAAGTGTACTCTCAGTTACAGAACAACAGAACCCTAAATGTATCTCCACCCAGAGCTGAAACAGAGCAGTACTGGAAAAGCATAAGGGAGAACTCACATAACACCAGTATGCAGTGGTTAAGAGATCTCAAAGCAGAGCATAGTCTCCCAGATCAGGGACAAGTCAGCATTATAACAGAAGGTGACCAAGAGCAGGGCAGAAACATGAAGAACTGAGCGGACCGTGGCCCTGATATGCCCACTGGCTAAAGAAACTAACAGCTCTGCATGGCCAACTATTAGAACAAATGAATACCAGCTTCCATCTGGGCTGGCAAACAGAACGCAGGACAGTGATGGTCATTAAGGAACCCAGCAAGGACCAAACACCATGCAACTACAGTCCAATAGCCTTCCTATCCACAGCATGGAAGCTCCTGTCAGGAATCCTAGCCACCAAGCTGAATAAACATATGTGCAAGTACATGAGCACTGCTCATAAGGAAATTGGTAGCAACACCAGAGGCTCAAAGCACCACCTACTGACTGATAGAGCTGTCCACTAGGATTCAGAGACCTGACAGACCAACTAAAGCATTTCCTGAATTGACTACAAGAAAGCATATGACTCAATGACACACACCCAGATACTCAAAAGTCTAGCCCTGTATAATGTCATTAAGACCATAAGAACCTTCATCCGGAACTCAGTGGAACACTCGAGCCAACTCAAAGACAATTGCCCAGGTGACTATAAAGTGTGATATATATCAAGAAGATTCACTTTTGTCACTGGTGTTCTGCATAAGACTCTCAGCCAGGTCATTAATAAAATGGAACGGAAGTACCATCAGCCACCTCCTGTACATGGATGACATCAAGCTGTACACAGAGACAGAAAAGGACATTGATACACTGATCAGGCTCTACAGCAAGGATATAGTAATGTCATACAGGCTGGTGAAGTGTGGTTGGCTGAAAGTAAAAAGAGGAAAAATGATCAGTACAGAGGGAATTAAACTTCCACAAGGCCGCATAAAAGGCCTAGAAGACAGCTACAAATACCTGGGGATTCTCCAATCACATGGGAACCATTAGTCAGAAATGAAAAGGACAGTATCATCCAAATACCTCCATAGGGTAAGGCAGGTCCTCAAGAGTCCTTGAATGGGAACAAGCCATAAACACGTGTGACCTGCCAGTCACCACATACCCTGCAGGCACAGTAAGCTGGCCAAGAGAAGAACAGGAAGCTGCAGACGTCAAGACAAGAAAACTCCTCACAATGCATGGGGCACTCCACCCAAGATCCAACATTCAAAGGCTGTAAACCAGCCAGAAGGAGGGGGGAAGGGACTTACAAAGTGTTAAATCCTCTGTCTGGGATGAGACAGGAAACATCCATGAATATGTACAAGCAATGGCCCCAAAGGATGAGCTGAAGAGGGCGTTCCTGAGTGAGGTAGGAATGTGCTTACCATGGAAAAAGAGGAGGTGCCATGGCCCTTTCCACGGAACGTATGACTGCCAGATAGGTTGCAGACATAAGACAATCATACCAATTGATTGGCTGGAAAATGTAGGATTCAAGGATAGCACAGAGGTGCTAATCATAGTAACACAAGATCAAGATCACTAAGCTAATTGAAGTAGTGTTGTTTGACACCAGAGAAGACCCAAGATGCAGATTGTGCAGAGGATCCTCTGAGATAATCCAGCACCTAAGTAGCAGGATGCAAGATCCTGGCAGGGAAAGCATACAATGAGAAACAACCAAATAGCAGGGATCATTTACAGGAACATAAGCAAGGCAGATAAGTTAGACACCTCCAAGTCCAACAGGAGGAACCACAAAGTGGTGGAGAACAACAAGACAAAGATCCTGTGAGACATTCAGGTCCAGACAAATAAATGAGTAGTGACAAACCAAGCAGACACCATGTTAATACTGTGATAGTAGAAAGATGCAGTAAACAGCAGCACTAATAGATGTGGCAGTCCCATGTGATGGAAACAAAGGACGTCCCAAAGGGAGGAATATGAGAAGTCGGAAAAATATCAGGGACTGAAAAAGAAATAGAATGTAGAAGGTTAACTTGGGGCACTTGGGGCTGTGACCCCTAAGCTGGAGGAGTGGCTCCAACAGATTGCAGGAATGACAACATCCATCAGTACAGAAGAGCACAATCCTAGGAACAGCAGAAATACTGCTGAAAGGCACTGTAGAAAGGCCACATATCTAACTGTAACATAACTATTGCATTTCCAAGTAATGAATTTCCAAAATGAAACAGTTAGTGAAGGATTTTTCTTAGGGCTTTTAGGGTTTTTAAAATGTCTGCACATATCCTATTTAAAATATTTAGTGCCATAATTCAGCTTTAACAGAATGTGAAGTGATGCCATTGCCATAGTAAAAGAGAATTAAAGCCTAAAAGTGAACATTATCAGCCGTTTGAAATTCACAACTGGTCACAGTTTTGTGAAGGTTAAATAATTCGCATGAGCACACAGCATCATGAGCATGTTTTTGACATGCCACAGGATATATCTACAGTTAGGCACATTGTAAAACTGCTGTGGAGCAGAGCAAGCAGTGGCAGATGTGGATCATAAACTCAAAGAATCCTAAAGCAAAGATTCCTAAAGCGGTTTTCAGGCTTTTAATAATAATAATAATAATAATAATAATAATCAAATCCTAAACTGAGTTATCAGTAAAAGGATCAGGGATAGTTCTAACAATCTATGAATCGCTATGCATGATAGCATATCAAGAAATAGGCTTTCAAGAAATTGACTATGGAAACTTATTGTGCCTTTGTTGAAGAAACTTGCCTACACATACTCAGAGGTGGTGGCCTTGATTTTTTATGGGAATCAGGCCATAGATGCATGTTGAGGTCAAGACAGGATGGTGCATTATTCTGCATGAAAGAGTCCCTTTGTGCCTGGACTTCCCATTGAAACTTAAATGAGCCCCCATCTTTTTACAGTACAGTTGATGGTATCTCAAAGGATGTCTTGATTTGTCATGCTAAAGTTTCCATGAAACCAGTGGAAGTATTTATTTATTTTTTTGCCCATTTAGGAGGGAGCTGATTATGCCAGTTTGTCATGGGAAGGTTTATTGTTTCGGGCAGTGCCACCCGTTTTAAACATGGGCTTATTAAGAGATGTGGTTCCTGATTTCTCACTTAGTGGCCTCAGTTTAGAACCAGAAGTATGTTGGAGGTCCTTTGGATAAGGGGCTCTATTTCTACAACTTCATTTTAAAGAAACATTTGAAACATTTTAATTAGTGACCAATTTCTTCTCACTGCTGATTTTTAATACTAGTTTGAGCAACTGGGAAAAGATGGTGTAACATTTAGATGGTTCACAGCCAGTGAGTGACTGATGTCTGACATGCAAATAGGAAATATGACTGTGCGCCTGCTGTTTGAACCCAGATTGCATCACAGAGTTTACAGCAATCAGGCCACACTCGTCTGTGACTCATAAAGCACTTCTTATCCTCACTCTGCCATGTCGTACTAACAGTGGCTGTGACAGAGCATGAGCCTTGACCATAAAGTCCTCCCTGCTAATGACAAACTTACGCTCCCTGAGAAACTGACCAGAGACCTCGGAAGCAGTGTGGTGACCTAAAAAAGATGCCTGTGGTTTTCCCGTAAAGTACCGCATTGTGGTTGATTTGGGGTTTGATGCTTTTTTAAATAAAAACAACAACAACAACAACGATAGAAGTGGTTTATTGCTGTTATTTCAGGGTGAATGAAAAGAGGGAGATGTTCAAGGACACAGTGTCTTTGGTGCTACTGGTGGTAGGGTTATGCATGCTGAAACATCAGATGGAAAAGTTGGACACTAGATGGTAGCAATTAGCTGTTTTTGCATGTCATATCGAAAACAGCATTTTCTGTCTGTCTCTGAGTTCTATCTTTCAGAAGTTTCTTGCAAAACATTTTTGTATGTATAAATGTAATTATGAACACATTTCCAATATATCCAAGGTCACTGTACATTTTTATTTACAAAAGACATTACTTCATTATTTAGACAACTGAATAGATATAGCAGATTCTAAACATTAAACTTACACAAGTAGAAGATTGAATGGTTAAACCATTTATAGAAAGTTTTTTTTTCTTTGCAACATTATTTTGATTTAATTAGAAAACTTAATGATACAGTCAGTTTTATTTTTTTGAGACCTCTGAATACTCATCAGAATACCTCAGCAAACAGAGGAAAAACAATTACTTAATTACACCAATCTTCACAAGCTTATACTACTGAAATCTTCATCAGGTATCTTAAAGTATTGTTAATAATAAATAAATACATGACAGGGTAAATACATGACTCTTACTTTGCCAACATGTTATATATAAGGTCATTTGAATCTGTCCACTTTAGTTTTCCACTTTATTTATTTATTTTACTATATTCTTCCTGTATTGTACTAATAGCTCAAGACCATTGAAAATCCTTATCTTTAACTACAGTTTAATATCTATTCGAGTGTTGATATTGATGCTTGTCAATATATGATGAAATTTGCATGGCCGTGAAGTAAAAATATGGTGTATATATGGTGTAATTATCTGAGCGCATGGTATAGGCATATGGATGAGGAACCTCTCCTTGTGTGATCTTGACTATTTTCCCAGATGACAAGTCTCAGTCTCCCTTTACACACCCGTTCCTAGTTATTTATGGGTGTGACTGTCTGCTTCAACACATTCACACACACTTGGCTCAGCATTAGAGTGTGACCTTGTTAAAGAGCTGACACCAAGAAAAATCACCAGGCAACTTGACCATTGCATTTCAGAAAAACTTTGAAGTTGGTTAAAAAGTGTCTCGTTGCGAGCGCTTCGTGCCCACAGTCCATCCTAAGATGTTTGCGACTTGTAGCACAGTTTCCTCTGTGCTCTGGATTATATGGCTTCCTTTTTTTTCAGTTGTGCAGAAAGCTCTTTAGCTTGAAAGGTTTTGACCTCTGACCCTTGCTCCTGCATGCACCATGCACTTCCCCTTGGTCACATATGGTGCAACATCTCTTGACCGATGCTACTCAAGACTATGAGAACAGACTTGCGTTCTGCTCCGTTAAAGGATCGGTACACCATTTTCAAAGGTTTCTTCCCCTTCGTTTATACTCACTAGCTTCTCATTGGTTGTAAGTTCAGTGTGGTGATATTTAAGCCTCCAAAAAAATGTGATAAATCTTTGTAAGCATTGAAAAGTCACAGAAAACCAGTGCAAGCCACGCTTGCACTGGTAATGGCTCTGTCAACCATTACTGGCTTTGTGTGGATGTTTAGAAATGGTCAGGAAGCATCACAGCAACTGCACATAGTTCCAAAAGTCTAATGTGATATTATGAACTACTGTTATTCAAAACAGGGTAAAATAAAGAGAAATACTGTGAGTGAGTTCCCCATGTTTGGGAAAGAAGATTTATCTGGATTTCTGAAGGTTTAAACCAGCACTGGAATGTATCCTAGAAAAACAGTAAAGCAGCAGTATGCCCCACAATATGAAGGTATTGCTATGGTTTATGCACAGTTCTGAAAGCTGGGAAGCAAAAAATGTAATGAGCTGTGGCGTGTAAAGCTGAAAACATTGTTTGAAATGAGAAATGAGAAACTATCACAGTACATGGATCACTGCTTTATACTGAACTTTTAAAAGTCCATAAAATGAATGTGCAGTAAAGAATCACTGAGCTCTGTGATCATTCATTATGGAACTAGAATTATTACATGACTTTTATTATGAACTACAAAATTGACAAGAGATGCCTGCCTTCTGCTGGGGATACACTATGTGTAGTGTGAGATCATACACAGACACAATCATAATATGCTATCACCATAGAGCCACCAGTTCACTCGCATCAGCTAGTGTTTATTTCTTTATTGCATTCTCATCAGTTTTCCTTTTTTTGTCATTCCTGTTTTAAGCATTTTTTCTCTTTTTGGTCGAATTTTCTTTTCTTTTTTTTTTTTTTTAACGCATGGTGCCTTTTCGGGAATAGTGCAGCAGCTTTGCATATTTACCGAATGTAATGAGTACAAACAGCCCCCCACCCTTTCCCCCTGGCATTCCAATGGTGCTGTGGTTGTTAACAGGTGGTTTGGCCAGCTGTTTGTGCTCAAATATACCACAAAAAGACCCTTTGGTCAGGTTTCGTCCATTGATGTATCCTGTTGTTTTCTGCCTAAAATCTGCTTGGAATTAACTTATTTTAACTGGACATTTACATCCATCTTGATAAAGGTCTTTAGGGGACCAACTTCTCGAAAACCTTGTGCAAGTTTACCACACGCTCAGATGGGACCTGTAAAAAGTGATACCTCCATTAATCTGGTTATCTGGATGGTTTTGCAAACTGTGTTCAAGGCTTGCATAGCCATAATGCTTCAAAATAATTTAATTTAATTTGTATAATATACATTTGTATTATTACATTTATATATTTTACATTTATATTTGTATAAATTATATACAATGAAGTAGAAGAAGAAGAATATATGCATATTGAATTTCTGCATTGTCTAACTGTTATACAGTTGTCTGATTGGACATCTTTGCACTTGCAGTGTCTCATTTCTCATTATGTTTTATTTCTGTCGTATATTCATTGTGGGGCAGTGACGATGTGAGTGGTTAGAGATATTTTTGAACTTCTCTTTCCGCTTCAGATGCTCTGATAAAGGGCCGTGCCTTCGTCTGACACTGACATGACATGGCGTTTGACATGACTCTCTGAATACTATCTGACTTGGTTCAAACAGAGTCAAGCATGAGTGACCACAGGTTAGGGCTTCATCTTGATATGTGCTGGGCTGCGGATATGCATCACTCATTCTGGGCATAAAGAAACGAAGGTCTCCTGGCACTGGCCATGTCAAGGGGCCAAAGCACATCAGTGCATCGTGGTTCTCTATGTAAAGAACAATAAGGGCATGATGGGAAGTGGCATACAAAATCCTAGCTCATTTGTAATTCTGCATAACATAATTGTCCACAATGGAAAAGCCGTAATTTTCCTATTCAAATCCTTTCTTTACTAGGTTTCTCTAAATAGGATGAAAAGTGTGCCCTACAAGGGCCATGTCTTCTGGTCTGTAACCAAATGACTTTAGGTCTTTGTGGAAACCCTTGCAAATGATAGATTTTGTCTGCTGGTCTTAAAGAGGTCCAGAGGCTGTGATTCTGCTGTGATTACTAACACTGGTTCTTCAAGCTTTTTGCATTCAGTTTAAACTACAAAGGCTTGCACATGACTTTAGGGGCTGATGTTGACTGCAGTGGGAGATTTGGCAGGCAGGGGAAGACAGGGTAAGAGGTCAGTGGGTTCCCCTTCTCTCTTTTGTTAGCCTCCATGGCCTTACGGTTAAGAGAATGAGCTAGCCATCCATTGCTTTCTCCAGCTCTGCTGCTTTCAGGCTGCTTTGATGCTGTGTTGTTAGATGATGGGGGATGGGGGAGATTTTCCTCTTTGACAGGTGAGCTTGATGAAGCTCAAAGTCCCTGAAATCGTGTTCAAAGACCTTTATGTTTTGGACATGTAACAATACAAGGAAAATCATTCACAAAAACAAAGACACAAACAAAAAAAAAACCCTTGTGGTGACATTATATCTCATTACCATTTCTATGTGATGTTACTTATAGTGATGTTTAACTGCATTTGAAATAATACGTTTTGTTTTTTAATGGTCCCCTGAACAAATCACCATGTGTTAATGACTACCCTGTCAGTGGGTAGGTGTCTTCTCATGTTACTAACCCTCATGCATGCATGCATGGTGTTGGGGCATTGTGGAGAAATGGGCATTTGACCAATAATTCAAACAAAAGACTCACTGTGCACCTGGGGCAACTGAATTAGAAAGAGGGTCATATAGTTAGCTTGATTGAAAAAGAGAAAAATAGAGAGAGAGAGAGAGAGAGAGAGAGAGAGAGAGAGAGAATGAGAGAGAAGAGAAAGAGAGAGAGACGTGGTTTTTGTTGGTGATTTACAAAATACACATTTATTGTCTGTTTCAGAGACCAGATTCATAGAATGCGCTGAAACTCTAAACAGATTCTAAACATCTTTGTCCCACAAGTCACCAAATTGCTTGTGTCTGGTTTCACCAACTTATTGTTTTTATTTCATTGGTGTGCAAAATCAGGCCTGATTATATACTGTGGCCCTGTACTTGAACACATACATCTTTTAATAACCTAAAGAATAACCTGATGGAAATTAAACAAACATAAGGGGCAACCTAATTTTAGGCTGAATACCTGCAGCATACCTGCTGCAAACACGAGCCGTAAACTGGATGGAGAGTGACCTAAAGCCTGTTGCCATCGCTGTTTCACCTTACCAGCATCTCCCATTCATCTTGTCACTGTGGGCCACCTTTAATCATAACAGAGGATGTGCAGTTTGTTTTCTGTCAGGCTTTCTAACTATAATCAGGTCATATTAAGTCTGCTGTGCCACAGGTAAGTTAGATGCTAGGTGTTGAACGAGTAGAGTGAAAAACTAGACTTGTTAAACAAGTCGAGTGGCATTAAATAACCTTTCATTTGTTTGGAAAATTAAGGGATACAAGGATCAATGAAGACAGGACATGTACGTTATTGCTAGCCTGGCAGTGCCAAAAGCTCAAGGCCTAGAACATGCATTGTCTGCATTGTCGACCAAGGCCATACAGTGTGCTATGGCCATTAGTTTAATCACAGGGAATGTAATGCAATCCTATGAAAAATTATACTGAAATCTAGATCCAGTGTTTTCCAGGGCCCCTTCCATGCTCACATAAGTTAATGTTGAGTGAGGCAGTAACCACATCCAGCCCTCTTTCTTCAACAATAGATTAATATCACTGAAAGCAAAAGCCTCCATTAAAACCACACATCATGAGCCAGATAATGACCTGGTATCTGCACCAAAGGCATACTGCAGCAGGAGTTAACCAGGATATGTGTTTATGGAACACATGGTTACACCTCTTTTTGTTTTATTGATCAATCGATTGATTCATCGGTTGATTGGTTGGTTGGGTGTTAATTCAGACTTGTTGAGAAGGAATTGTTCAAGGAAATGTTAGACATGTTTTCACTGCAGTGTAAGGCAAGTCATATTAGGTCTAGCTACTGACAGATTTCATTTGTTTCAGAAAAAAATGGTTACTGTGGATGATGTATCATAGAGTTATAAAGACAAATAATCATATATAATCTTCCAAACTGTGTTTTATCAACAATCAAAAATGTTTAAGTGGAATAAAGTGATGTTCATCAATGTACCAGTATATGTTCAAACCTTTTTTTTCTGGTTTTAGAACACTGTTCTAACATTCCTTATTTAAAACGCTCCAAACGAGCATATGACAAATTCTTGTTCGCTCTGTTTTCTCTGGTTGAGAACAGACATTACCTAAACATTTACTTTTTCCAAAGGCAAACCTTGCTCAGTTTTTATAGCCTGAGATTTTCTGTCCCCACGTTTGTCTAATGCATTTAATTGGCATGTCAAGTCACATGGGAACATTTCATTAGTTTTAAATGTCAAACTTGCAGACTACTGATGGGAGTATGACAGCTTTATTTGTAAACTGGAGAGGTTATTGGAGAACTGCCAACGGCTGGCTATCTATTAGCTGTATTGTTGATAATAGGTTAACACTAAGGTATTTTTCCACAGAGTTACAGCCATTTCCATTGGCTGTGCCTTCCCCCTTGGGGTGAACGCAAATTAGCACGTAGCTTTCTACATTTCTATTTACACTCTAGCTGCTTTTGTGGTACGCTAGGGCAAAAGGTCTGTGCATGACAAAGCAGTGCTCCACCTATACCCAATATGGCATGTATTTTCCTAACAACCCTATTGTGACCCCCCCCTGCTCACGCCATATCAATAACACCGGCATTACAAGCCCTTTGTTCTGAAGGTGAGATATGATGGGCAACATTTTTCAGATTTCAAAGCAATGTGATTTCCCGGGAGAGGGGAATCCAGCTAGGGTGCATTACCTCCCTTGAGGATGGACAGTATCGCTTTCAGCCACGAACCCTTGTGAAGCCATTGATTTGAGGCGGCCCATCAGGGACTGCATCGTGCTGGCTGGTGTGGCTTATTGTTGCTCTGATTTTGCTTTCTATTTGTTGATGCCTCAAGGTGTCCCATGAGGGCAGGACAGTGTGTACCTTACGAGACATCGGGAACAACAGCGAATTCGTGTTCCCTGTAGAGAACTTAGCCTTATGCACCATTCAGACTGTGCAGTGCACTAGGACGGTAAGCATTTCACAGAAGAACAACTTTCTAACCTCATTTCCCCACAAGCGTAACATTCTAAGGTTTGCCTAAGACATTCTTAGCCTCAGTAGATACATGTTCTGTAATCAGTTCAAGTATAAATAGGACAAAATGAATGTCCAACCAACACACAAGGCCTTCAATGCTCACCTTATGGCTGAGAGTATCATTCATTTTGATGCAGGCCGACCAGTCGGCTGTCTCTCTTTCAGCTAAACTCAGGATTTTTTTTTCTTCTGCATATGGTCACAATAGTGGACCTGTCATCTAATGCCTCCCTCTTTCACAATTCCTGTTTCCCACAGGTCTCTCTGGAGTGTCCATATGGTGTTCGTTTACTAAGCCAAGCGAAGGATACTGGAAAAAGGCGGGGTGATAATGGAAGTTTGACACAGGAGTGCCTGGAGCGAAGGGAATGTAATTTCAGGAATTGCTCCTTTAACTGCTGAATTATAACCAAACTGTGGTGCCTCCAGGGCACTGCCCTTAGTAGCCCGCCGATCACCTTGTTCCGGGGCTCCGTCTCTCTGATGCTGGGCAACCCGTGGAGCAGTGAAGTGGGTGCATGATGCCTGTGCCCTGGCTGGGCGTAAGCCCTGCTTCTTTAAGAGGTGTGTGCTCAGGTGAGCCTGGCCTCACGCTTGTTTGTTTTGGTTAGGCATGTGGGCGACACGCTTGCATGGGATTCGTCCAAATGACACATAAGTAGTATTAAGTTGAGAGGCAGGATTATGTAGGAACAGTCATTAGGGGACAGGCTGTGTGGAGTGACCTCTGGCTGCATCCAGTTAAGCATCAGTTTGAACTTAATACTTTGAACTGACTGTTCAGGAGTGTCCTACTTATTGTTTATATTCAGTATAAGAGTGGCTTTCCTCCACTGTATCATTTGTTTTCTTTCCATGCAGTTCCTCCTACACCTGCTCATAAATCTGAACAGACATCACTGTTCCATGTCATAATTTGGACTGTGTGTACCATTAAATATTTAGAAAGATGAAAATACTGCAGTGTTTGAACATTTTGTGTTTGTAAATGTACGAAAATGAGATGTGTTAATTAAGACATGCCCTTTTGTCCATTTCAAAGAATATCTAGGAATGCAAACATAGACTAATATTAATATTGCTTGCAAGGCCGCTTGTAGCTATAAAAAACTGTAAAGCCATACCTGTAAACTTTGTAACTATAACTTTAAAGCTGTGATGTAATCATCATTGTAAATGTAAGTACTTGTCTTGTCATCCTCTAGATAATTATCAAGGCCTAACAATATGTCAGGGGTCTGTAAAGTCATCGCAGTCCCGACCGAGCGATTTGACTTGAGTGACAGACCTGAATGACTGCTGGTGGGGTGTACCAAATGCCATCTGCCTGTCTCACTAGCTGGCCCGAACCAACCTGACACAGTCCTTTGCCATTGGTCCATTCCCAGTAGTCAGCAGGAACCAATGTCTAAGGGCCAATAGGGCATAATGAGCTGTGCTACAGTCTCAGTAAGTCAATGAGAGAACTGCAAAACAGGATAATTCCACAGGAATTAAAATACGAATTAAATTTTAAGATGCAATGCCCCTGAACCTGTGGATCATGTAACAAAGTTTGTGGATGGCTCACATAATAAGGAATCAAGAGAAGTCTGTTCTTGAGAAGATGACAAGGTAAGAGGCTATTATACATGATATACTGTATTTCTTAAGATTTATATTAAAAGCCTACTAGGCATTCTGGTGGTTTTGCTTTTTATGGCATATGGCAGTTAGCAGGCTTGCTGTTGTTCCCTATTTTGTTTCTTTCATTTTTTTCCCTTCCGGGAAGCGAAGGAGTGTGTTTAGGCAGAGAGTGAATATAGTTCTAATTTCTGCAATCAGCATGTCATGCCCCTGAAATAAAAGAAAACACTGTACAAACATGCTTGGTGTCAGAAACTCATTATAGCAAAGGGGCTGTTTCTAATACAGCTGAGGGGAGTTGTAAATCATTCAAGCCCCTGAGGTAGAGTGCACAGCCCAGCCCAGCAGTTGTGTTTGCCTGCTCCACGCGTTTATGTGCCGCTCCTCTAATTCTCCACTATCAGGCTTCCTGCCGAGCCACCACAGCAAACGACCATAAATGCAGGCGGACCCTGGTGACATGCCCTGCCTTTGGACAAGCATACATGTGCATGACACGCATGTGAAGGCCTACCACGCATGCTGGCAAATGTCCTTCAACAGTCCATGATCCAGCTCATGAACGCTTGCTTTAGCAAACAGAATCTCGCCTCTTTCTTCACCACTTGGGCGACAAGCATACGAGTGCACCAGAGCCTGATATCAGTTACAACCGTCCTGGGGGGAAAACGTCATAAGATGGCACACGAGTGTTCGTCAACCACACCTCTTATCTTAAGGAAACAATGCAAGCCCTGAAAAGGGCTAACACACAGAGGAAGAATTGTGGCTTTGTACAAGGGTACGAATGCCTGCTTTCTCGCTCACATGAAATGGCGCTGTGGATGACCACCGCCCCCCACCCCCCCCGGGCCTTCTGTGCCTGTTTTTGCATGAGGTAAATGCCTCCCTTTCAGACTTGTTAAGCAGCCCAGTTAACATTGGTGGAGGCTGTTTAAACAACATTAAACAGGGGATTAAGTTGGATTTGGCCCAACAGACCTGAGCTCTGTTTTCCCTCTGAGTGGGCTCACACACACCGGACTGGCACGCCGTGCAGGTTGACATGGCTTAAACAGTGGCTGGGTCAGGAGGACTCCATCAGGTCAGCCCAACACATGTGGCAAGCTAACGCTGTGTTCAGCCAGGTCACCCAGCATGGAGCACTGCACATGGATGTCCCACGATGGAAGTCCCACGACATCCTGAATACCCCTACAACCTCATTACTGAAGGACACAGTGTGAGACTGCGGGAACTGATTATCTAATCTCTTTATGATGCATTTGCCACTTTCTTTATAGATAACACGTCAGAATATTATATCACTATAATAGGATTTATTCATAGGAGGAAATATTGACAGTATCTTAGATAAATCAGCATCATGCTAAAACGTCATATAATGAGCATTCATATTCTTACAAAGGTACTATCACAGGTAAAAAAAAAAAAAAAAAAAAAGGGCTCACACTTCTAACCCTTTATACAACACTGTACAATACCTTGCCCTTGTATTTCTGTCCTTGTGCAAACCTTCCTTTACCATTGCTAATATTTAGCTGTGCCAATGCATTTAAATCCATCCAGTACATAAAGAGCATTTTTAATCTTCTGGTACATAAACATATTTCAAAGTCACTTAAAAAATTGTCCCTGAAATATGAGAAAAAAACCTGTTTCTGGTTCAAAAAAACAAAACAAAACAAAACAAAAAAGCGCAAGGCGAGCAAGTGAGGCTCAGATAAATGTGAAGTTTTTTGGGAAAGAAGTCTCTTTGTCTAAATTCTCCTAGGCGTAAGTAAACTCTGATGCCCCAGAATCCTTTCAGATGTCCTTGATAAATCTCTCTGGTTTTGGGGTATGGGCAGCACCTTTAAATGAATGTTTAAGTACACAATGCATGTTTCTTATTATGAAGCCATTTACCACAGAGGAGTGGCTGCTGCCAGTCAGGCCTTATCCTGGCCCTTAAGGGAAATCCTACCACATTAACTCCACGGTTTCACAGTCAAATTATATCATAGCAAAATGTTACTCAAGAGCTCCATATGACAGGAATCCACCCTAGCTTTGGACTAATTTGACAAATTGTGATTGTATAACAATGAAGTGTGCACCACATTGTGTGATTTTGAACTCTACTTTTTAGCACACTATAACCTGGATTTTCAACTTATGACACTTAACAGCACTTAGAATCGTATGGTAAGCCCTCAGAGGTTTTGCTTGTGTTTTCTTGTCGTTATGGTAGTCTTTATGTATCTGTGCATATACACCCAATAATGTTCTTGATGTGCTCAACACCTTTTAGGTGTGAAGCACCTCGCGGGCCTGGCCTGTAGCTCACTCACTCACACACATTTAGTAATCTAAGCATTCAAGGAGGCGGTATTAGATCTCAAGTAGGGTGCTTCACCTCACTGACTATGTGTGTCCTTTATTTATTCATGAATAAAAGCATTCTTTGGTACTCTGCAACTGTGGGCTGCCAGGTTATTTGTTATTGTTTGGCTTCTCAGTGTATTGCTGCTCCTTTAAAATGTACAAACAAATTTGATTTTCATATTCGTATCCCCCTTCTCCTGACCTGTTATAATTTGTCAAATCTTTCCTAATATGTAGTTGCTAAAATGCAGGAGACCACTTCAGAAATACAAATACTAGCTCAAGATTTAACTCGAGGACATTTGTTAAGGCTCATGTGTTTGAACTAATAATTTAATGATGCACATCTGGACATGAAACTACTATCAGAAAACTGTCCATATACTTCTGATCTCCCCTAAAATTGACTGTGCATACCAGGATTGCATTTCAAGTTCCAGCATGGTTCATTCTATATGGATGTATGTTCCCATGATAGGTGCTGGTTAGCACTTTAACTTCACATTCATCACTCTGTTTCAGATCCAGGCTGCTAGAGTGCACCACAACAACAGGAACTGAATCCCTGTCCAAGCACTTACAAACTGAACCATGTGACGGTAACACAGATTCATAGAATTAAACTGGCTACACTTGGAAATGGATGTGTGTCATTATGGATCCAAACCTTTATGTTCAGGTATGTTAGCCATATAGCCGTCAACGATCTTAAATTCACTGTCTCTGTCTTATCATGCTATGAGCATAGGCACTTTGTTGTTGTTGTTCATTAGCTATACATTGAATTGGCTGAGCAAATTAGAAGGACTTTTTCGAAGGTATTTCAAAATTCAGCCCACATTGAGTTTCGTGTAATCATAACAGTTGGGATCTCAGATATTTCAGCCTTCTGTTCTCATCAGTGAAATTATGGCAGCAACAGCCTGTGTTTTGTACCTCATTCTGCTTCCAGCAGGATTTTAAAACACATATTAAGTAGCCTGATTCTCCCATCAGGAAGAAGGATGCAGCCTTTTAGAGTGTTGTGACTGAGAGGGAGATGGTAAAAGGTAATCTCTCCTGGTGACCGTAAAGTGATTTAGATAAGACTTGATCTGTCTGGCACAGTGCTTCACTGGACTGTACCGGAAAGTGATTTAGATGAGACTAGATCTGTCTGGTACAGCGCTTCACTGGACTGTACTGGAAAAAGATTTAGATGAGACTAGATCTGTCTGGTACAGCACTTCACTGGACTGTACTGGAAAAAGATTTAGATGAGACTAGATCTGTCTGGTACAGCACTTCACTGGACTGCTTAAAACTCAGCTTCTCTAAGATGGGGCTACCCTCACTGTGTAAGGCCTTCATACCTATCTGTTCCTCTTTGTTGTTTCCAAGATCCATGACATTGTCAGTGTGATTATCATATTCACTGTAGTCCTGGCTGAAAACATATTAACTAATGTGTTCTTACCTGGCTATCTGCATTTTATGCTCAAAGATTTTACAGCCTTCAGTACAAATATAGATCTTAGAATTCCTTTTATAAAGTTCCTTTTATAAAGTTGTTTCTTAATAGCACATGAATTGCATGCTCTAACCCACATAGCTGAAAAGTTCCTAAACCATATTGTTAGTGGTCTTATACCCATTAAAGGATACATTTATAGTTAAAATGTTCAACTACTGCAAAGTACTTAATATCAGTTGATTTGCTCTGGTTTCTGTTTTTCTATTTGAATATTTTCAGAAACATTTAAAATCAGGAGGAGTTCATTTTCACATCTTTACTACCACTTTTACAATGTCATGGTAAAAAAATGAATATTATACTGTGGAAACTCACCCCCGCTAGCAGTACTCCTGTTATGTAAGCTTACTACCAACATCCAAAGATTCTGATTTATTGATCAAAATAATCAATGTTATAAGAATATATGGCACACTATGAATCTAGATGTTGATCTGGAGCTGAGGGGGCTGCTTGTGTGGTGGTGCTGAATGAAGTGGAACAGGGCACAGACGAGCAGGCACAGGACTGGTGTGGACAGCTGGGCTGTCTGAGCCCCTTTAGTCGGCTGCTAAATTGGTTTAAGAGGCGCTAATAAAGCTGATTATCTCCCAGCTTCCAAGTCCCACTAACCCTGACACCCAGACAGCTGGGACCCTTGGAAGCCACCTCAACCCCAGCCCACCCCTTAAAAACTCTCTCTCTCTCTCTCTCTCTCTCTCTCTCTCTCTCTCTCTCTCTCTCTCTCTCTCCCCTTTTCTTTTTCCCTCTTCTCCTTGATGTGTGCAGCTGGCGTGAAGCTTTCACAGAAGCTTCACACACTCCTCAACGTGTTATGCCATGCTGTCACCATGCTGTGCATGTGTGTTTTTAAACGTGTGTGTGGGTGGGTGGGTGAGCGAGTTTGTGTGTGTTTCTTGTGTCTTTTAATACATGTGTTCTTATAGCCTAACTACAGTATGATGATAATGCATGTTAAAGCATTTGAAAATAACAGAATGAGTTTTATGATTTTGACAGTGTTAAAGCTAATTCAGTCATTCTGCTGTCTTGTTGTCGACAAAATATTCATAGAATTCATTTTAGTATGTAGTTGCATTAAAGTACAAAAGAAAATATTGTTTACAAAATGGTTGATTCATTTTGACATGTTATACTTCAGTGGAGTGTGAATGTTCTGAACTATTGTTAATAAGCGTTACATATTATGACTGCCAGTTAGCCGATTTGTGAGTGTTGGGAACGTGAGTGTCGTCTCCCTCTGCTGTCATCGGCCTTATGGCCACAAGCTGGGATGCACTTTTGTTCTGCTTTCCAAAGGCCCTTTTCACAAACAACATTCGAGTGTTTGGATCCAGAGCAGCTTAAGTGACTTTTTCTCAGCAAAAAAACAAACAAACAAACAAACAAAAAAGCCAGATATTCATATCAAATTAAAGTTCTTTCTCCTGCCAAAATGACAGACATGGATGATAAGCCAATATTGAGCTTATTATTATAACTTAAAAGACCTAACAGTAGACATCAAAGATGGATCTAGAAGGTTATAATTGCCTGTTGACAGCCCAGATGACAAATATAGTGTATTCTTGTTAAAGTGGCATGAAAGAACAAGCCATATGAGGTAAACAGGGCACAAGTCATTCTCTCTAAAATTTGTTAAAATCCGGACAGTAGAGAGAGCATTAAATGGCTTCAGTACATGAAATAGGACCCATTAGCAATTCAGTTTAACTTTCTGTCACAATGTTTAAAAAGCTTTTATTGCACCCAAAATACATAGGATCAGCTCAGACAAAAAAAAAAAAAAGCCCTTGTATCATCTCCACGTAAATCATTCATATATGTGGAGTTCTGCAAGACTTTGCAAGTTAAAGAATTTAAGGGCTATCCGTTGCCAATCATATTCTAGCCAAAATAAGTAAACTTGCAAAGTTATTTATAGGGAGGTTAGTAACTGCTGAATTAAAATATTAAGTTACATCATATGTTTAAGCATGCCTAAAAGCGATATGATCAGGGCATAACTGTCACATCATCACCAAATTAGGCAAATACAGTCTCAGATAACAGGCAGAGGCTGATCCTGTGTGTTAGGACATTTAATGGCCTGGTAAAGATCAGTTGATTTTTTACATTTTTTTTTTTTTAAATGACCAGACGTAGCTGTGTATAACCATAAAATCAAATAGATATGTATTGTTTTTGTGTGGCTATAAATTAATAATAAATATACAAAATCAATCCTATTTATTATTAATAATAAATGAATATTTAAATTACCCTCTTATTTATTCTTTTACACCCATGCATGAAACTTGTTATGATTTTGCTTCAGGTCATCTGGAAGAGATGACATTAGAAGTGACTTTAGCTTCCTCCTTTACTTTCAATTTCTCCTTCATATTTTAAAACACACATCTGTCTCTTCATACCTCACTTAATACTTCACTTCAGGGACATTTTCTACAAATTCTGAATCCTTATGAACAGATATCTGACTCACTAATCCAATACCTGGAGAGCTGTGAGTGAAAGAAACAGCACATCACCCTATAAACACACCACTCGACTGTGAAAAACTAATGGAAGTACTAGGAAAAGGTAAGATTATGCAGTATATAATTTAGAAAATATATGTTTATTATTATCTAGCAAAGGAATTTTAAATATTATATCTTTTCTTTAGTGTTTTGGCAATGTGGGGAAAAGCCAAGCTGTTAGAGTAACTGAGAGGGGGTGGTTGGGTTAGAACTGGGATCAGCTGGATTGTCTCCCAAATTGATCTTAACAGAAGGGGAACTGCCTTAGAGCAGGAAACAACATCAAAGCCTTGGATATTTCTCAACCATTTGGAGACTGCACCGCAATTGCAATGTTCCTTTGTGTAACGCCCGGTCTTTACACTGGAATGTGGGATAGTTCACTGCCCTGCTCAGCGAGTTCTGCCTATCCACAAACATATTTGTACTTTTTGATCAGATTTTGTACTCACCTTAGAAACAAAGACATTCCCTGGTTTTTAATCATAGGTGACATTTTCTTTTTTTGGGGATGTGTTGGAGATGATCTCTAAATTGGTAGGGCATAATATCTAGAGATTATATAACAGAACAGAGGTTCTGATCTACACACCTCAGGGCATGCTTGGTACCTAAAAGTGCTACTATATATGACACTTTAGAACTTGTTGAAATATTATCATAAATCATATGTCATAAAATAAATTAAAAGATAAATCAAAGGACATCACCAAACCCAAACAGAATAGATGTTCAAAGGTTAAGCAGAAAAATATTGTTATTTATATGTGTATCCTACAAAGACAGCACAAAACCCTTTTTTTTCCTTCTAAACGTAACGTGTAATGAGGGTATAATGCTATTATTACATATTATAAATGATACTGCCTACTTTTCAATAATAGCGTTTGTGTATGTGTACATCTTGTACGGTCTTAAACACAAAAACTGTTGGGAGCACTAGGGGCTCAGCTAGCCATTGTCAAACTTGTCTTTCACTGTCTGTTCATATGTTCAGAGGTAAAGATCCCTCGAACCTGTCCTCCTGTCAGTACTGCTGTGGGCTGGGTTTGAGTCTGTGACCTCCCCCGCCATTGATTTCTAGTCAAAACAGTGGCACAACATGTAGGCGTGCCGCGTCCCCCTGGGCCTGGGGCCCGAGGCCCTCGAATGGTGTGTGGTGGTGGCAGAGGCTGTCACGAAGCACACAGGACTGGCTGAGTCATGCCTGCAGGAGCACCGGCTGTGAGCTAGCCATGCACGGTGGGCCTCAGCATCGGTACCCAGAGCACACACTCACACGCAGCAAGCGCAAATGGCCTGGGAGCTGTTAAATATTTAATGTCTGGCACCATTCTCACATGTCAAAAAAAAAAAAAAAAAGAGAAACGAACAAAATTTTACTGAGGCAAGTGCAGCCCTGTGAAAGCAAACAATGTAGGGCCTCTGAGCTTCTGCTACTAATGCCTTGACAGCAGTTTAGCTCCTGTGCACCTAGGCACATGGATACAAGACTGGGTTGTGTACAAAAAGAAGGCACTTTGGTGTCCAGGGAAAAGAGCAGTCTGTAGTCATGAAGAAAAGCACTACAGACAAGTCCAAATAAATAATTCAGCTTAATTCAGGTTAAAATGGCCTGTGGTTCCTTACTGTGGGATTCAGAATGCAAGGGTTCTCACGTATGACAAGGAGCTGTGTATGCTTTTTGTTTTCTTCTGCTGCAGTTTGAAGAGTGGGTGTACTATGTTTCTTCTGGTTTAGAGTGTACTACCCAGGCCATGTGTTGGAATTGTAAAATATTATACTGGCATTTCCAAGGAGAAAGGATGACTGAGGGTACATTGTTGCCAAATGTATCAGGGGGCTGTGAAAAACAGGGGTTTTGGATCAGTCCCCACAAACCTATAAAAAGGTCTAACCTGGTTTTATTTAAAAGCAATAGAAAATCTGCTTACACAAACACCTTTTATTTGAAGCTACCAGACTAGAAACAGTGCCCTTATGAATATACAAAAAATATATTTTTCCACACTTGAAAGGACTAAATCTACTTGGGAAAACAAATTGCATGGTTCTAAATGTAATCTTTACTCTGCTGCATCAAATAAAAACTAAAGGCTTCTGTTTATTACTTGAACTATAAAAGTGAAGCTTCTTAAACCCAACAAAGTTCAGAAGGACATGAGCCCACAGTTCTGCTTGTAAAATGTGGGAATATTTGTCACATGCTCTACAAAGTGGCATGTCATTGGTGTCTGTATTATTTTTACAGATTTTTCTGTAATGTTCTATTTTTGTGTATTGTTTGTGTCTCTGTTTGCATGTGGGTATCTATGTGTGTGCATTTGTTTGTGTGTGTGTGTGTGTGTGTGTGTGCATTTATGTGTGTGTCGCTTGTCTCATTTGTAGTGAGAGCTGCTAACATCTGGGAAGGCCCTACACAGTGTTTACCTCACAGAGAATATGTATCATGTAACTTTTAAAAAACATATTTGAGAAACAGTGAATTTAACCCTTTGTCTGACCACCTATAGATGAAACATTTTCACATACATTGTTTCAAGACAACACAACTTGTAAATTACTTCCAAAGGTGGTTTATTTAGTAATAGTTACTGAAACAACCAAACAAACAAAAAAAGTGTGTGCTAGATGGATTAACTGATGACAGGAGTTTTTAAGGTCAACATTGTAATCTATGTCAAATGTCATGCCTCTGCTCATATAATTTTTATGAAACCAGCACAGCCAGAACAGTTTAGTCTCTACAATGATCAGCCACCACAGCTCAGAGATGTAATTTGATGCTGACACATCTGGAGCATGTCAGAAAGTAAGTGTGTGTGTGTGTGTGTGTGTGTTTCTGTGTGTGTGTGTGTGTGTGTGTTTCTGTGTGTGTGTGTGTGTGTGTGTGTGTGTGTGTGTGTGTGTGTGTGTGTGTGTGTGTGTGTGTACTGAAACTCAAAATTGGCACTCAGTACTGGTAAGAGATACTCTGTCACCAAGCTATGGAATATTTTTAGCCTTACAGATCACTGATACTTTGACCCTTCAACATTTCTATTAATCTTAGATTTTGTTGACACATAAAGGCATATTTTTGTAAATGATAAGCAACATTAATGTATTCTTATTACACAGACATCAAATTCTTTAATAATGAATAAATATTCAGCAAATTATATATAAAAATGTATTAATTGCAATAGCATATTTTTTTTCCCCGCTTGTTGCATCTCTATAGGTGCTCCATGCATGAATACACTGATAGTATACATACCGAGAATATCAGATATCCACATTGTGCTTTGTTTGATAGCTTTGAAATTCCCCCTGATAAAAATGTAAACGTTTGTCCTATCTCTAATTATCTTGTGGCTATGACTCAGTCCATTTCACAAACACTGCTTTGTTTGTCATTGCCAAAGAATATGAACATAATCTGCCTTCCAAAACCAGCCCGCACTATCAGACATGATGTTAACGCCAAGTTACTGCACTCATGTGTTAGCTTGCTTCGTTCCTCTTGTCAGCTCACAAAACACCTTCATGATGAAGGCATTGTTTCATCTTCATTAAAGAAAAAGACAAGAAAGGTAAGATGGTGATTGTGTCTACATCTGAGTACAAGGAAAGGTTTACAATGAACTGGAATGCCTGTGATGGAGTAGAAATATGTTGCATTGTTTGCAGTATCATTGCCCTTTTTTCTGTATGTGCCTCTGTCAATGCCAAAGAATTTGGATATTGCAGAGACAATAACTTTTATCTTAGCCAGTGTTAGTGTAACAGTAGTGTGTTGATGCTGCAGTTTGCAGAAAAGAATCCCCTCACAGACCTTCTGCTTCTCACTGAAGCTCTCGAGCTGATTCGTAATGTATGAGACTACTCTGAGATACACATCAGCAGTTTTGGTCACAGTTTACTTTTTAATTATTATGAATGGCTCAGAAGTAACTTAAAAAGTTGGCTATCCAAGCCGAACTCCTTGAAATATACAAATATATAACCACTAGTCTGGTAGAAAATAAATTATAAAAAATATGCCCACAGACCAAACTGACTGAGGAAAGATACATTCATCGCTCTGACTTGCAGTGATAGGTTCAAAAAGAGAATTTGACTGGCTGGTTCTTTTTTTTTTGGGCTGTGGGGTTTCACATGCTGAGAAGCATAAGTGGGCTAATAAGTGCTGATGTTTTCAAGGTTGCCGACCTCGGGATAACTTGGCAAAGGCAGGAATTGGATCTACACCCTCTAGATAACTTCCAATGAGTCTATTGAGGAGATCAAGGTGACATGAAGTCCCTTGTGACTCCAGACCTGATATATTATATTGATATATAGCTAGGGTCACAAAATATAAGCATAATATAGAGTTAGACCTCACTGTCAATGTGTAGCTCATCTTTTGTAGATTACTGATCTTCTATTTGGTTCCATTTTCTCCATGATAAGGTCCAGTAACTGCATGGAAATACAAATTACAGCTGAAGTTATCCAATTCAAATGGGTCTGCAAATGATTAAGCAATCAAAAAACTTCTGAAAGAGGAAGCTAGCCTATTAATCTGAATTATATAGAGAGATCACGTTTCGTCATTTCATTTTTGCCGTTAAGAAACCTAAGTGAGTTGATGAGTGCTGAAGTGTTCCATGTGGTTCTGATGAACATGTGTTTATTCCCAGTGGTAGTGAATTTCATATTTAACTTTGATGGCCCTAATTGGAGTCAGAAATGTAGGTTACAAGTGGGTATTCTGGTACATTGCCAGTACCAAATTGACTTCTCTCTTTATGGAAACTGTGTAGGGAACAGAATCAAGATTCCAAAAGAAAAAAAAATAGGATTTGTGTCTCTGTTGGTTAGTGAGAGAGCTTTGGTTTACTGAAAGGCAGCAGGATATCCGTTGGTATCAGGAAGGACACAGCTAATCAAGAAAACCACAGGCCTCTTAAGTGGGCTGTCCTGTCCACAGTGCCCTTTTAGACTAAATTGAATCCTATCTGATGGAGTCAAAGGCTACTAATCGGGACTTAGTCTTCCTTATTCAGCACGAATAAATTCAAGACTTCCCCTAAATGATTTATCAGAGATAAGGTTTTAATAGCTTAATGTTGCGGCAATTAATCTCATAAGAGCCTCCCAACCTTTCACTCCAACTAAGCATGGTGTACTGCTGTGCTGGGGTCCCAGACTAAATTAATCCTTCAAGCGTTTGTATGCTGCATGTGTGTGTAGGATTCCCAGTATGTAATTTCAATTATATCTCATTGGGAACCTTATGTGACTGAAATCGCTATATGCATTAGATAAAATCTTTTAAAATTTCAAAATTTGTTACTGTTAACCATTAGATTAGAATCAAAATATGATATTCATCCAAAACAGGGAAATAGGTTGAATATATCAATTATAATATAAAATACTAGATTTAGTAGCAAGGTAACATTTAATGAATAGATGATCTGCATTATTTATTTTATGCATTCTTTGTTAGTTTGTTGAGTGACTCTAGGAGGTCATTTGATCAATTTAACATGCTCACTGCATGTTTTCACGATAATTTCTTTCTGTTGATGCAAAGAGAACATCTCGCATACAAAATGGCAATATTTGAGATGAAGAGTATTTTTAGACCCTAACCTATTTGTACTAGCTAAGGATACATTTTCTGTGCAGGCCCCAAAGCACTTTTGTAAGTCGCTCTGGATAAGGGGGTCTGCTAAGTACCATAAATGTAAATGATGGGCGTGATGCATAGTGATGCGGGAATGCGGGTCCTTGTTGTCTTTCCATTTGATTAAGAACGTGGCTTGGCCAAACGTGTCCTTGGGGACCCGCAGCTATGAGTGGTACCACTGGGATCTGAATGTCAGTCCGTGTCTGCACTACTATGTACTGCTTTCTTCTAAGCGTCCTTGACGAGAATAAGGGCTTAAAGTGTGACAGCAATGGGCGAGCTACTTTAAAAATATAGGTAGCTAAGCTGCAACATTTGGCAGACACTCTTATCCAGAGTGACATATTTGTCAGTGTGATAGATGATATCTGTTCTCTTGAAAAGTGAACCCATGGCCTTGGTGCTACTAGCACCTCACTCTACCTGCTCAACCAGCTTAGCTATGTTTCATACTTCTGAGAAATGTAGTTAGCTATGTTACACTAATGCTGCATCCCTGATTGATGTCATCTTTTCAGCTAGTACTAGGTAGTCTTGTTAGCAGGCAGTAACCATCTGACTCATTTGTCCTGTTTTCAAACAAACAAATAGAAGCAGCAACATACCTCAGTGGAGTGAAAGTATGCATGTGCGGAAAATGAAATGTAGCATGTGGTGTTGCCACTTTGGTACTTGTACCAATAAAATTAAAGTGCTTACCAGGTACTTGCTGTGCCAATATCACTGGAAGGCCTAAGTTAACTTTGCTGCATTTACATTTGCTGCATTTACCAGTGATACTAACCACCTATGCTGACCCAGGTATGATGTGATACCCTGAGAGATCAACAAAGTTGAAGCAAATTTATCCCTTAAAATATTTTTTTTTCCTGGATTGAAATCACTCAGAGGGGAGGGCAAGGGGTTGTCAGGTGAGGATTAGTGGTACAATGTAATTCACAAAGAACTGGAAAAAGCCCCAGATCCAAAGGCCCCCTTCAACTGCACCCATTATCCTATTTTCAGCCACAATACAAATATTGCAAGGCATAGTGTAGGAAGAAAACGCATGGAAATATTCACAGTAACATTTCTGTGTACATGCTTCACTCTTAGCTAGCTGCTTACTTGCAGCTTGAGTTGTACTTGAAATCTTTTTTTTTGTCTCCAGGTATTTTTTCAGTGTTTTGTTTTGTTTTGTTTTTTTCAAAAAAATGGTTGTCATGTAAACTAAGCATTCTAAGTAATGTTTCTAGTCTCCCAGACTAAGAACTTCTATAAAGGTATAAGGCTTACACTGCATGAATTGTCAATCAACAAAGAAACAAGGGGAAATTCCATATAAGCTGGTGGAAGATGTGTGCTGTAGGTAGACATCTGTACTGGGTACGATTTTCATTTGGAAAAACCAACCTTCTGCCTTCACGTGTCCCTTGCAGTGGAACCCTTGCCATTCCCACCTGGGGAGAAAATAATATCCATATTAGTGTTCTTTCCAAAGGCATTGGCCAACAGATGGTTTTTTACATCCCTCCTTGTTTGCCTTAGAGCATGGACATGTGTTTGCAAGATTCTTCCCTATAAAAGTCCCAAATATCCTGCTATTGTGCGTCAAAGATGCATTTATAAACATGGCTGTGTTTAACCTGTCTCCAAATGAATTTTCAAAGGAGATGCATTACATAATTACTGAGGCAGGACTGCTGCTAAAATATTTATTGGCCAATAAATATAGTGGAATTTTTACATGCAGGACATTTGGACAGTTAATAGGAAGATGCAATCATCCTTATAATGCAATCAAAAAAAATCAGCAGGCTGATATGTGTACTTTTGTGCCTACAATTAAATCAGTCTATATAGTCTACAAATGGTCTTATCAACATTGCAGGAACACTGGCTTCAGTGTTTGTAGGCAAATCTTTAGTGATGTTGATGGAATAGGCCTTTTTTCCGACCTTATGACGTACACTTTTCACTGTGGTGTATTCCACTCCTTATTCATATCCCCTTCCCTTGCACCAAACCTGCTATACTTGTGCAACGCAGGATGCAAAAAACAATTTCTAAAAAACCAGCGTTATAAAGCTTAAAGAATATTGCAAGGCTAGATGGGACAGTATCCAAAAAATAATATGCTCTGTTTTTAAAGTACACTAGCTACAGCTATAACATTTGAAACTCCAGGGTTACTATTTAGTTATTAATCTTAAAGCACACTATTTTGTAATGGCTGTGAACTATTCAGTAACTACACTGAAACTATCAACAGGTATGTTGTACTAGGAATTCAGATTGATAGTGTAGATTGATAGTGTGTCTTTGAAGCTTATGGTGTTAAAGACAAAGATTAACCCCTCCCTAAACAATGAAACAATACCTGCTTTCACCCCAAAACTGAAAAGCACCCTTGATATCATGCTGCCCAGTGATTGTGAGCAAACAATATTCATTACTGAGGTACTGAGGCAGAGGAGACGTATTTGAGGTCATCATTCCATAGCCAATTACTGACCCACACATGGTCAGAAAATCCTCCCCTGCACACTTTTCCACTGCTCTGGGGTTGAGAAAGGCGGCTCTGTGAAGGCTCACTTAGAAAAACAAATGCACAGTGACGGACACAGGGCACTCCAAGCCAGAGCTCATGTTCAAATTTGGCTGGCTTGAGCCATTCTCAAATATGACGCCGCAAACCCTTGCAAATAATGCTTTTGTATTTTTGTTAGCAGGACAAAACTGCAGTTTTCACAGACATTGTCATGGGCTTAGTCATTGAATTTGTGTCAGCTAAACTGGCCTCCGTGATTACACGGTCCCTCTAAAACATGCTCCTGTATCTCAGTGGGGCTCTTCTGCTCAAAGATGGTCATTTTAGTGGCTCAAACTCTGCAAGTAGGGTGCTTATTTGGCTAAGATGCTTACTTAACTAAAGAAGTGTTATTTGTTAAAACTTGTCTAAGGAATGCTGCCATGATTTTAGTGTTTGTCACGTTTCTGACCAGCTCCTGTTTGTAATTCTGCATGGAATTCAACGAATGGCACGACAACACCAGCACGTCACGTGTGACACTGTGTGCAAGTGACAGGATGATTCATGTACCAGACTTAATATTCGGGAGTGCTGGAGGCACTTGCAGAGATAAATTTTCTTTTGACTTTTTTGCTAAAGTAACGTACTTTGGTTTTATACATCATAGAAGTCTGAAAAAAAAGTTCAATCTGTACATGTATGGCATCCCAGTGTATGTTGAATTCAAACTCAGCCTCACCTTCTACCTAGTGAGGTATTGATTAGGTGTACACCCTAACCAAATCTTATTTAATGAGCAATTTGAAAGACTGGTGGAGAGCATGCCAAGATGCATGAAAGCTTTATTTGTAATTTATGAGAAATGTTGCCAGTAGTTTATGGAATCAAACAAAAATGTTCATTCAAACATACCTATAAATAGTAAAACCAAAGAAACTGATCATTTGCAGTGGTCTCTTAATATTTTCCAGAACTGTATATGTGTATCTAAGCAACGTGTTTATTGTCACACTGTTCAGAGCGTGGGTTTGAATGATGTGTTTTTGTGTGTGTCTTTGTGAATGCAGAAGGAATGATCTCTGAGCGTATTCATAGACATTGTGGTGAAATGAAACCAGACTCTTGCACTCTCTGAATGTCACACGATGGCTGCAAAGCCATCAGCCACAGATATAATGCGATATAATAAGATCCAGTGTGAAGGCCCTGCAGGTGCTTTCTACCCCTTAATTCCCACACCTGGAAGGGTACCAAAGGGCATGGACACCTTACACGCTTATTCACCACCATGGCGCGCTGTCCCCGCCCTCTCTATAGGATCCACTGTCCCACCAGCAGGCTGACAAAGACATTATCACTATCTATTCAACCCAGGGTGGGACGTGGTAGTCATAAAAGCTCCTGTCATTTTGATGGCAGTTATCATAGAAAACGTCTTTATGAAACCAAGAAAAAGACACTACAAGTCTTCTATTCTTTGTGCTCAAATACAGCTCTTTATGAGCAAAGTGAGAGAGATTAGAATGATTTATTTATAAAAAAAAAATATTCTATTTAGGTCAGAGTCCACTTTTCATTTATCTTCTTTCGAGCCAATGGAAACTGCACATCATAACAGATAACGTAACACTTAATACAACTTTCCAAATATAGGCTTCAGAGAAATTGGTGTAAAAGGTGTCCCACTTATGTAAATAATGTCTCTTATTTTATTTTAGAGACAAAGTAGTTTAAATATCATTTTTCTCAGGTCTGGTGTTTGATAAGTTAAAACTGAAGTTTGGAGTTTGGAGGAACAGGGACAGCGGAGGAGGAAAGACTGAAGAAGAGTTCAGATGCATACAGCCATCCTGAGAGTTGGAGGTGTAGCTAGGGTCTCAGTGGGTGGTACTGAATAGAGGCCTCCCCTGTCAGCCAAGACTCATTACTGCACCATGACACACTCCCATCCTCTAGGCACCGTTTTGGAAATGACTGAAAACATACTCGTTAAGGTGACCTTTAAGCTCGTTAAGGTGACCTTTTAGCACGGGGTGTGTGCTAGGAGGCATACAAACATCTTTTCTGGGAAAGTCTCATTGAATCTGGTGACTTGAAGTACTGTACAGAGCTGCGTCCAAAACCACATTCTAACATATAAATGGGATGTCAAGTGCCCCGTTCAGATTTTTTGTCAACTTACATCATTTAACCTCACAAGGCCTCAAATGCCACACTGAGTCAACTAGTGTCCGAAATGTTCCCAAGCTATTTGTTCATGGATTTGGAAATGCACATACTTTATATATGTATATATATAGTGATTTTGAGACAGCTCAAAAATATATTGCAAATATTGCAAAGTAAAATTTTGCAATGTAACAACCTTTGTTTTTTTTTAACCAAGCTGTAAAAAAATGTCCCTGAGGCTGCCTGATTCTGGTGACTTTTCTGTGTCCTGAGATAACCTTAGGTTCTGCTCTGCATAAATGAGTGAGCTGATGGCATGCAGTCATTACGTACCCCCCAGGCTGCGCTTGTGACCGGAGCTGGTTCGACAGGCACCGCTGCATCCACTGTCCTCTTATTCATGTCCAGTGGCCAAGAACATCGCTTTGGGTCTAAGGAAGTCACAAGCCAATTCGTTTGCTCCTTTCACTGCCATCGACAATGTAACGTCATTCATTTGTAAGCCCAGTTCCTAGACCATGTGGTGATGAGATGCTCTGCAAAACAAAGGAAGTCAGTTAAGGGATCACCTTATAGTTAGTCTCCCGGAATAGTTCCATAGCGTAGTCAAATATTCAGGCTAACATAGTTAAATGGAAAAAAGTATGGTTGTAATTTCACCAATGAATTGCTATTCCAGCATGTTGGTGTGAACCCTGGGTCTGGTTCTCCAGTTATTTAATTGGCTGTTTTTTTGGGTACCATAGTTCAAGTTATACACCCATTATAAACATGTCTCTCAATTAGATCTTCTAGTTACACATGTGTCCTTGTGCAACCTCCAGCGCTTTGTACAATAAAATCATTCAGCCTAGGATTCCGTAATTTGTTTTGGCACATTAAAGGAAAACAGAGAACGGAAACGTGATTTTGTCCCAGATTTGTTGGCTCCTTTATTGAATGCCCCAAAGGAATTGCTTGAATGAAATTATTTGTATTGCAGTTCGTTCCACTTCACCCTTGTGAAAATCTTTGGAGCAGGAAATATGACTACTTTATTTCGCACTCTTTCCAAGAGTGCAATAAATTCAAGTGAACTTGAATTTGTTAAATACTGAGGGTTTCCCCTAAATAACAAACTCTGATTTCCTCAGCAGTATGCATACAGACACCCTGTCTTATTTTAGAAACCCTGGAACTTGATTTATTGGTGTAAGGCAGAGGTGCTCTCTTTTTGAAGAGAAAATAACCCATGAATATAGCCCTTGGTTGTTGAACTTCACTGCACTGTGCTTCAGGTTTTACACGGTACTGAAATAAACTTTGTTATGCCATAAAACAGCCTGTAACTGTGACATGGAAGAAGGACGTAAGTGCTAAATCGAGCACTGTCTAAGAGTAATGCACATATTGTCATCACTAAAGTGGTCCATAGTCAAAGATCCAGATCAAACTGAAACAAAACCAGAAAACAGACACAAACTAAACAATGGAGAAGAGGAAAAAACAAAAGACTAGGCTAAAACATAGGGAAGATAACAACACAGATACAACGATGGAAAGCATGGAATCTAGGAGGGGGTGTACAAAAACTGACAACTAAAGCAAGATAAAGAGGGGTATAAATACACAGGATTATTAAAAGAAAATGAGACAGGTGGACACAAATCATTAGAGAAGCCAGGGACAAAACCAAAACATGAGTAAAAAGAAAGCCACATATGAGACCATGAAAGAATTCCCCCCCCCCCCCCCCCCAAAGCATGTCTCCTGAAGTGCAGCCAGCAGAGGAACTGGCAGGATATAGTCATCAAAGGGGAGCGCTGGAGACAGGCATCATACAGGTGGAGCACGACCAGGGGTAGGAACCAGAAATGGAGCCAGGTCAAGAGCCAGGGCAGGGGTCAGGCCAGGGACAGTAACAAGACCTGGGAAGGGGACAGACAGGAGCCAGGCGTGAAACATGAGCAGAAACAAGGGCAGGGGAATGAACAGGACCTGGGAAGGGGAGCATGAACTGAGATGGGAGCATAGATGGGAGGAGGAGGGTCCACAAATGCTAGAGGTGGGTCTAGGGGACTGTAGGATGGCAGGCAATTGCAGAAGACCAGGACATATGCAAAGGTGGCAGGTGGTCAAGAGTGGCCTTCTTCTCTCCAGGCACCTGGACTGCCTATACACAGAACACCAGGGCAGTGGCCCTAGGAAGTAGGGCATGGGGTGTCCTTAATGCTGGAGAAGGGAGCCAGGGAAGCATCTTCCACTCCATGGAAAGGGCAGCATCTGTCAGGCTGGATACAGGGGACACATGAATAGAACAGGCATTGAGATCCCTGGATAGTCCCTGAAGCCAACAGGCTTCTCCATGCAGTGGTCACATGAAGATTGGCTGGTTACTACAGAGCTAGACTCAGAAGCACCCAGTCTTCCCCCAAAAAAGCCATGAAAGTCCTCCCATCTGGGAAATATAACACCTAACATGGCCAGGACTAGAAGCAGCAGGGCAGAAAGGGCCAGGACCACAGGCTGGGACTGGGGGAAGTGGCATTGGAGTTTGAGTAGTTCTCCACCCCTAGTAGAGGATCAAAGTGATCCAGCAAAAAGACCAAAAAGCCATACCAGGGTTCTGCCATTTCATTTACCCTGCATGGTTTCTGCCCTTTCTCCAGCCTCCCCGATGAGTGCTTCCTTAATCAAAGATAGACAAACGTTTCGTGTCATTAGTTACTCTTTAAACTAGTACCAGCACCAAAGAAATAACTCAGTGCACCCACCTGTGCCGGGGTGATTACAATACGGATACAACAACTGAAACCATAGACCCTAGGAAAGGGTGTATAAAAGCAATGACAGACAACTAAAGCAGGACAAAGAGGGGTATAAATACACAGGATGATTAAGGGAAAATCAGACAGGTAGGCGCAAGGTCGAAGGTACACAAATCATCAGAGAAAGTGGGGGAAAAACAAAACACAAATCAAAACAAGACCACATGATGTGTGGCACCCTGAGAACAATGCTGCCAAAGGAGAAGACCATGACTAACATAAAGTGTGCACACATTTAGCACTTTAATTAAATATAATGCTTTATTCATATTAATATTTTAGAGTTCCCAAGCAAGATGTGACTCCTCAGTTTGACCTTCCCTGCAATTGATGTGTAATTGTGACTTTGTAATTGTTGAAGAAAATCTGTTATGACCATAAAACAATGAAACCCTTTCTTTCTGTTTTCATGGCATCCTGTCTTTCAGCTTCAAAACCACTCATGTCTCTTTATGATTAGGTCAGTGTAATAGAATTTCGAAGAACAATTTTTAGTACATTTTTCCTTTTAACATGTGAAAGAACATCAGCAGTGCTGACACGTGAGAAACCTGAAACATTTGAAACCTTGAGACAGGTTAATCTAAGCAGTGTTTAGTCTTTCACACTAAGGCTTTTTAGAAAAGTAAAAATAACCTGATACAGTGCTTTGTTTTTCTAGCGAGTGTCTGCGCCCCACATTCACTTTTTTTCTGAGAAGGCCCCAGTAATGCATTATCACTGGCAAAGACCAATTTTCAACCACATATCTTGTCTGAAGATACAAAGTGGGTATCACTCCATGGGAATGCACCATCTTGGCTCTGTTCCCAGTGTCTCATGCGTCACACTGAATGTCTGATACCCTGATACCTACAGTACCACTTGACTGGGACAGTACAATGTTCAGTACAGTACACAGGACAGTAGGCATAATTGCTGCATATAGAGAATTAGTATGAAGAGCTACAGTATGTGTTTCATGGGATGTAAATGAGTGTAACATAAAATATGGGGCATTTGTTTAATGGTTGAAGGTGTTCAAAAAAGTTGCCTATCTGCTATAGGATGTGCATGACCTTATATGCATGAAGTCATTCTGCTGTGACAGAAAATTAATCAGTTCATGCAATGAAAGTCTTTTCTTTTCTTTTCTTTTCTTTTCTTTTCTTTTCTTTTCTTTTCTTTTCTTCGTGTGTGTGTGTGTGTGTGTGTGTGTGTGTGTGTGTGTGTGTGTGTGTGTCTGTCTGTGCATGCATAGAGAGATTTTCATGACTTGAAATGGTTTTCTATCTCATTGCACTAAATATACTTCATGGTGTACATACTATTTTGCTCATATTGTAGGACTACTCATTGAGATTCACCAAGCACAGATTAAAAAAATAGTTTAGCTGTGTATGTAAGCTTAAATTTTCTGCTTAAATGAGTATGCATGTTTGACAATTGCTTGGGCATGTCCTGCATGCTTGCTGTGGTTTCTGTGGAAACCTACTGCTCCTTACTACAAGGTTGGTCATCTCCAATCCTGATTGGTCCCTTTAATGAATCTGAGCATCCAGCCAATCCTTGTGCCTCATGTGTCTTATGAAACTAAGCTGGAGCCTCATCATCTGAGCCACAGGAGGCCTGGCCTTAGCTCTAAACTCATTGGTCCAAAAATGGTGGATTGAGGGCTTGAAATGCTGGGGGTCTTAACCCTGATGACCTCACTGCTCCTGGGCTCTAATAAGTGTTGCCTCAGTGGCAGTAACAGAATGGTTAAACATATGTCAAGGGTAATCAAGGTCCAAATGCACCTGACCTTCTGTAATCCCCTTTGAAAAGGTCCTCCAACTGTTTACCGTTGCTTGCAATGACTAGACTGCTAAAGAAGCTTCACACGGGGAGAATGGTTTATAGGACCTATTTAGCAGCACATAAAGTGTCCTATGAGCTTCATAAGATGAGAGCAAATCCCAGAAACAACAAAATGGGGCCTGTGGTCACAAAGCAGTCATTGAACCACACCAAAAGTAAAAAAAAAACATGCACGTCCCATACTCTGGTGTTTTGTGGGAAAAAAAAAATATAGTGATACATTTTAAACAATACAGCAATCTAAACAAATTCTAGGAAAAAGTGCATTTTGACCACACAATGACAAAAAATATCAATATGTCCTCCGTAGACCAACTAAAAATCTTTCATTTCTTGTCTTCTGACCCAGAACACCATTTCTGAAATGCATATTGACACAGATGGCCTTTGAGTTTTGCAAAAACACATACAACATACTGAGTTGTTTTTTTTTTCTTAAAATCTCACTTCATCCCTTACCGGTGTGATGGGAATGTCCTGTGTTACTCATCAACCATGCCACGTCTTACGTCAGCCCCTGAGACCCCTCCAGGCTAACACATTCAACCAGACCCCAGACCCCCCCACGACCCTCGGCTTCAGTGGGTCCTGTGGGGAAAGGGGGGGATGATAGACCGGCCTTTTGCATCCACTAACAGTCATTTTAATGCACTGAAGGTCAAGGGATTAACCCCGTGGGGGTCACCTCACTTACGACATACTCATAATATGGATCGTACAGCGAGGTCAGTGTAGGAGAGAGAGCTGACAGAGCCTCAGTGCGAGCCTTGCCTCCCTCCCTGCATCTCTTCAGGACGCTGCAGTCCTGCTCCTGTGTCTCAGCTTTGCAGTAAGGTCAGGATACCTCAGATGGATTAATCCACCGCATGGCCCAGGCTGACAGGCAAAATTACGACACTGAGACAAAAGGGGGGAAAACATTACAAAGCGCAGCTGTAAAACTGCCCATTTGACAAAAACACTGAGCCAGGCTTAGTCATTTAAAAGCAGCAGCATTAGTTAATAGCTTAGGAGGGATAAACATAATCATTTTCTATAAGGTAAACAGACAATTAAGTCTCAGCATTTTTTGCAAATCTAAGGCTACACTGCAGTAGTAAAGAAAATGTGTTTCTCTACTCATCTGCCTTCTTTTATTCCATGTGACTACCTCTCTGAACAATGGCTCATGAAAGCCCAGGTTACCCTGATTACACAGAACGAACACTAGACCCTTTGTTCATTCAAAATGTTTCGTCTGTCATATACCATTACATAATGGTACTCTAGATGCATTAAACAAAATCCTATTCCCTCTTTGAAATATTTGATCTGTTTTCATAGCCTGGTTGCTGTCAGAAAGACAAATCTGTCAGGGTGAATCATTTACAACTCAATTCTGTTGATACAATAATGTGCAAAGTCAAATTGAGATGCCCCATCTTATTTTACAGAAGGTTTTAAAAATTAGAACCAAAGCAAGAACAAAAAAAAAAAACAAAAAAAAAAAAAGTAGCATAAAGATAACATTTGGCACACTTTTTTTTTTACATGTAAAGGTTCTTATCAGGCTGTCTTGCTTTTTTGAGCTCGGAAGTTGAGCTAAACCCCGACACATGTCTCTGTGTCCACAGAGGAAGCCACCACATAGCTGCTAGGGAGCTCAGCCAGGGAGACATGGACAAAAAAGCCTAACTCAACAAACAGCCTAATGGCTTAACAAATGACAGCTGCCGGAGCAAAGAGTCGGTCCATTATCTGAGGCAGCTAGCTAGATAACTCATTAAGATTACCCCGAATCAGCAATTAATGAACCACCACAGACCTCACAAACAGTTTCGAATTTTTTTTTTCCTAGCAGTTGTTCTAGAACAGGCGTTGGCTCTCATTTCATTTAAATAGCTTTTCATATTATTTAAAAAATATTTTTTATTTATGCTGATGCACATCTTGAAACAAAAGGGGTGATATTTAAGCTTTACTAAACCATTCTAAACTAATTTTGAGAACTGTAACCTGAGAAATATTACTTTTAGTCAAGGGTAAGGTTTTTATGGTTTGGAGATTTGCGTATTTTCTTCTGCCCATATGAGGAGAGAGAATCAAGGAGGGCTTATGATATCATAAATGAAAGGAAAAGAGATCTTACATAATTATTTATATTGTTAAACATTATATATTTCTGTAAATGGTGTTCAATAATCTGGTTTATGTATTCTCTTTTCAGTAAGCATTACATTGTTCAATATTTACAAAGAGTGAAGTGATTAGGGATCTATCTGTCTGGGGTGCCTGAAACACATTTAGGGTTAATATCCAAAACATATCGTCCCCTGTCAGTAGGAGAACCCACAGAAATCTTCTTTTCCAGGAATTCTGTGCCTGTTTATTTGAAGTTGCAAGTATCCTGATAACATAGTCAGCATAATCAACATTAATCAGCATTCACCTTTAGGGGTGCTGTATTGAGAGATAATGAGAGTGAGAATGTTGGTAAAAGGCACAGTTTAAACCAGCCCTAAGATGTTTAGAGGAGGAGGGATCTAAGGATCATCTGTGTACCAAAGAGAGGAAGAAAGGATCAGAGAGTGGGTCTTAAAGTCTTGTCTTTTGAGTCGCGACCTTTGTTCTGCTCGGTGGAGTCAATGTTCTCTGGCTCCTCTTATGATCATTGTCGTGGGAGCAGGCTTGTAAGAAAAATGGACTCTATCCTCCCACCCTCTTCCCTCTTAACATCCTCCGCTGTAAGATGGCCACCTGAAAAAGTCTAGATTTTATGAATATGTGGGCTGCATTGATACCTTAGTAGGAGGTTTTAATGTTGTAATCAGAGTTGTAATCAGCTGTGGCTGATGAAGTCTCTGTTCAACTTTCCCTACAAGGCTGGATTTGTTCAGACCTAAATCCAAGTCCTGGAACTTTACAGAATGATCAAGAGAAAGACAAAGGGTCTAGGCAAGGGCATCATGAATGTACACTTCAACATTTGTTAAAACTCCATTTCCGCAAGTTCTAATGTGAGGTAAATGCTAGGCTTTTGAGCTGAAGTTAATGTGCATATGCTGTGCAATTTAAGACACTCAGAGAAGAATGTAGATCAGGTTGCTGGGGAAGCAACATGAAACGGTTTGTAAAGGAATAATCTGTCTATAATCTGTTATTAAACACCTGCCTCTGTGTAAGACAGGCATATGGTTGCAGACAGGTGATAACAGTTTGGGCCAAATGTTCTATAATTATAATTAATAATTAGATATTATTTTCATAAGAATTTCTAAGAACCTCTATTTCATTTATATGTCCTAAACCAGGATTTTATTCCGCCATGTAAATGATGAACAACCCTGCTGATACAATAGGTATTGAGAGATCAAGCGTTGTTGCCACACCCTGGTCTGCACCCAGTCATATAACGTGGTGGCCGAGTGCCGCAGGGCGTGGAGCAGGACGCACAGTCTTCCTCGCCATGGACGAACATTTAATTGAAACACAAAGACAGTGGCACTCACATGTATCACAAACAATGAACGCAACATGGTTAACACTGAAGAAACACAATGAACAGGATACATTTAACAACGACAAGAAGAACATTTAACATTAACATTAACATTAACACGATATATTAACACATTACGTCAACAATAATCGACAACACTGCAACTGCAAACAATGACAAGAGTTTAAATACACAAAGACTAACACAATACAGGTGTGGCTACGAACAGGATCCTCCCACTGCACGTGGCAGGCCAAACCACATAACTCACGGGAGGCGAGTCAGGAATCTGCTCACACCAGTACCAATCACGCTTCACAACTACTTCCTTGTTCACGTTCACTAGTGTATGAATCATTGCCTTCACCTGTTCCCCATTCCTCTGCTCCTATTTAAACCCCCACAGGTGCATTTCTCCAGTATCCATTCAGCCTGAAGAACCTGAAGCTCAGTGCTCTTCCAAGCCTTTTGAACTGGACTCACTCGCACATCTATTGAGCCTCACTTGATCTCTCACTTATTGGTCTGCTTTTACACTTCTCAAAACATTGTTTTGTTTGTTAACTCCAGCCACTGGCTCCTTCTCTCATGTCTTGCTCCTGTGGTCAGTGATGTCTCAGCTGTAAAGGACCTGTTTGAGATACATACTTTACAAGTGAGCACTAGTTAGTTGGTGTGAAGTAAAATACATCCAGAAATGGTCATCTTATTGTGATGTATCATATGCAAAAGCAGATCATAAGCAAATATCAGTACGATGTATTGAAGGGCTATATAGAACTTAAGAAAAAAGCAAACATTATTGCCTTAACCCAATTTCTGTATAAACAAAGAGTAAAGTCATTGTCAAAATGTATAAACGAATTCTGTATCAAGTCACAAAATTAATCTGTTTCTTGAGGCCCGGCAGTTAGTGTAAAAGGACACAGCTATTATCAGTATTATGTCTAAAAGTATGTATCGCTATATGTCCAGTTTTTCTGCCAGGAAGCTACTGCTGGAAGCTTCTGGAACCTACTGCTTGTGTGGAGCTTCACATTTGGCCCAGTTAAGTCAGATTCCAGGTTTGTTTCCTTTTCAGTTCTCAGTGTATGGGTTACAGATTATATTTTTTAAAATAACTGTTTGTGTAGTTAAGGACTTTGGCTCATAAGGTATGACAATGTTTTGTTTTTTTTGTCATATGCAAAATATAGCATCTCTTAAGGATTTTTTTTATTTAAAATTTTTTTCCTACCTCTTTTTTAGTGTCAATCGGTTCTGTCTTAGATAGTGTTATAGTCAGAACCAGTAGTCTGGAGACCAAAGGGTACTGACATTTCATTTACGCATACAAATCCCTCCACTTCAGATACTCTAAAGCTGTCACATTGACCTATTTTATGTGTTTTCAAGCAGGATATTGGATCAGGATATTCACCTATGCACTCCTGAACTTTAACCTGAGTACCAGTTAGAGGTCACCATATTGTTCTTTATTTAGTAAACCCAGGCTGAGTGGTAAAAGGTTTGTTTCTGGGTTTCTGAGCAAGATAACAATCTTTGGTCTTTTCTAGTGCACAGTAAGCATGCAGACAGATACACAGTAACAATGCAAAGATACAAAACCTTGTGTGTTACAGAAAGTTAAATAAGTGGTATTGCTGCACATGTATTAAACCATCAAAACTATCAACATAAATGGTACCATTTACAGTCTGAGGTACCAGTGAATGAGTGCTGATATTTCAATCCTTTCAGTATAAGATTTATACTATACTACTGTTAAATACTCCATGTACTCTTGACATGTTGTCACCTTCTTTTAAATTATATTACGTATATGTAGCCATGAAACTACAATGTCTCTCTCTCTCTCTCTCTCTCTCTCTCTCTCTCTCTCTCTCTCTCCCTCTCTCTCTCTCTCCCTCCCTGCAGTCCTTGTGCAGTCCTTGTTCCTCTGTTTCTCACCTCTTCTTTATTAAACACTAAAAGTGTCACATTCCTCCTACAGTTGTTATGGAGAGAAAGTCTCTGCGAAATATTAGCTTCGCTCAGACTTGGCCCTTGTCTAATTAGAGGACAAGGCTTATATTTCAGAATCACTTTTTTGGTTAGTGTCTTGTCAGACCACCATGCCCAGGTCATATAGGCCTGTAGACCATCCCACACAACAGCACATCACACAAGCCAAAGTTTGAATGGAGCGTTAAAAAACTCACCAAAAAAAACCCTAAACTGTGTCATTCTCTGAATAAGTACTTCAGCGAGCCGGTCGAGCATGAGACAATAACTTGATACTGATATCACAAATGTGGCCAAACTTAGTAGGGTGTCCTCTGTGCAGACCAAAAACAGGATTATCATCTCAGTGATCTTAAAAGGAGCACAGACACAAATAACAGAAGCATTAATGATAGACATCTAAGTGTCCAGACTATCAAATTAGAGCTAATCCTGAAGTCCCACAGTGTTTGTTTGGTTTGTGAGATTAAGGCCTCAAAGGATGGAGATGCCAGTGCTTGTGCTGTTTCAGCTCTTTTGAAAAGACTTCTTATGGATTTATGTCCCTGTCTGTTAGAGATGATGGTAATTTGGGTAGGCCGAGGTCTTACATACTGCTGAGTGCATATACATGGTAAAGTTGTATTTTTAAAACTAGAAAGATCTTCCAATTGATTTTAGTAAAACAGATGTCCTATAAGTACTTTTTTGTGGTAATGAAGAATTGTAGTAGATATTTAAATAGAATATCTGTGTGAGTTCACCCATCTATCTATTTACCACACTTCGTTAACCTTATGAACCTTATGGTGACTTAAATTAAATGACATATAGATGAATGCTACAGCAGTATAATGGCAGTGGCTGTGCTGATAACCCAATATTCCTAGAAGAGGAAACTGCATTCAGTGACTCATAGCCATATATACAGCTGATTACCTTGCATGTCATCTGGAGATGGAAAATCAAATAGTCCTGCCATCACAATGTTCCAACTTGTGTTAGTGATGAGTCCTGGCCATAGACAGTGCATGCACTGTGGTGGAATTCACTCCTGCACTGCTCAGGAAGAAAGGGCGAAGAGCACATCTATGTCTCGTAAATCTCTCATACTTCCCATTTATGTATCACTTGGGAGAGCATGCGATTCGGCAGGCCCGAATCAAGCACATTTCCAGCCGTGAGCCTTGTGCAGGTGTATGGTTGAGCAGGCATGTTCCACGACTTCACCAATTAGCTATGCTCCAGTACTGTCTCGGTCAGAGGCCAATGGAGTGCCTTTAGTCACCCTCCATTACCCTGTTTCAGTACATCAAACTGCAGTTGCCAAGACATTAATGTGCCTTCTAATAAATATATCGTGTTCCTATTACTCTGCACATAAGAAACTGATTGTAACACCACATCATGGGGGCTGTGAGAGAATGGAGGGGTGAACATCTCTACTCAAAAGATAAATGCCATTTGAAGTTATCGTGTTGAACCTTCAGCTTAACAATGAAGAGAGTGGCTACCATGTGTAAACAACCTGGAGATTAGTGGAACTAGTAAGATAGCAGGGGTTCAAAGCTAGAACAGAAGATCAACAATCACATAGGAGGGATGAAAGAGGTGGTGGGTCTTACCGAAAGGAAGGGCAATCACCTGCCTCTGAGCTGGCTCGCTGTCAGATGTGGGCCATGCAGGCTGATTTGTGTCTCCCTTGCATTCATGTAGTCAGGCCCACATTGTCACACCTGAGGCTTTCAGCACCTCTACGGTCCATATTTAGGATCAGAGAAGCAGTGGAGATGGTAAATGTGGGATTACTGCCGGTAGTCCACCCGAATTTATATCTTATGAAGATTCTGGCTTTATACACAGGAACTTAAAAACCTATATATCAAATTGAGGTGCAAGCAAGTAGCTCACTCAAAAACATCAGTGCAAATTGTTTCCTGATTGACTTGCCCATAAAGACTTGAAAGATCTATGGCTTAGAGAAGAGTTTCACAGTAGTGGGCCATGCTACAAAGTTCTTTCAGAGCAGGCTTCCTTTCATATCCTCATCTCTCATTTAGACTTCGAAAACCTCAGCAAACACAACACAGAACTGCAGCGTTTGATTAATGAGTCTTTTATTGACATGCTTCCTTACATGTGGTTTGGCCATTGTATTACATGTGGTTAACCAAAATAGATCTTAGATCCAGGAGTCTGTGGCTTCCATTTTAATTCTATTTGTGACAATTGTCATTCCACAGTAATAGAGTGTCATATTGAAGTCTGTCATTAACAAGTTTTTTCCTCATCAAGTTTGAATAAAAGGCTTTAAAAATAAGCAGTACATCAAAGTAAATGTTTGGAGCTCATTTAGTGATCTGTTTTGATAAAGCACATCACCAAAGCCTTTTTTTAACTGGAGAAAGATGTGTTTGATGTGAATGGGATTCTGTGTGAAAGGACATGGCTGTAGTGTGCAGTGTTTGTGAAAAATGTTGTATGAAGTAACACAGGAACATAAGTCAATATACTGAAAATGTTCTTTGTTAATAAAATCCACTGACAAAAACATTTCACCAGAAATGATGAAGTTTAGACACTTTTACTAGTAACTATTTGGGGGACCCTATTTTAAATAATACATTCAAATTTGTATTTTCTAGAGTTAAAATATTCATAAGTATGTTTTCAAAAAAAATGTCAGTGCTGCATGGAACCACAGCAAGCACGGTTTCTTCACACAGGCCACATTACAGCTCCCGACCTTTAGAAATGACATTTGTTCGCCAGAGCAGGGTTAGAAAAAGGAGCATTTAGTTTTGGGTTCATTTGGGGATAGCCAAAGTGCGCTGCTCTAAAATATTAATGCTTAAGGACATGCAAATGCTTGGAAAGCCATTCATTGCGCTATCAGATGTGATACGTGTCAAGGGATCCTGTTGTTTGGACTCAGAGCTATTCTTATTTCTGTGACCTTATCATAACATGATATTCAGAAAAGCACAGTCAAAGCGTCTCTGTTCATTTGCAGGGGTTTCATCCAGTTATAAGGCCACAAAGAAATGCTTGAAACACATGTCAGAAAACAAGCATGTCAGTAACCCCTCTGCGCTACACTGACAATGCACGGCACCTCATTTGGCCCCTCCTGTGCCCTTTTACGACCTGGTGCATGTTTGTCATCAACCCATAGTGGGCAGATCGTGTCTGAGATTCTCACCTTGGGAGACTGCGAGTGGTCAAGGCTGTGTCAGGGAAGCACACGGTTCACACCAAAACCTGAAGGAAAGGCCTCGTCACCAACAACTACCGATGAGTTCCCTCCGGCTGTAAAACTACTCGCCTTCAGTCGTGAGCCTAGAAGCAGAGGTGATCATTTAGACGACACTACTCACATTTCTCAGTGTGGCAATATAAGAGCAAAATTGCCCCCCATAAACCATGTGGGCTTTAAGACGGGGAAAGTGATGACAAAGTCCCTGCTGATCTCTCTGAGCTGACTGAAGCCATTAGCTTTACAGCTGGCTTGCTGTTTCAGTGGAAATATGCTCAGTGGCTCACGTACGTTATTGCAACCGGTTGCCCAGGTGGGTATTGATACTGACTCAAAGTAGGCCAGTCGTAGATTTGACTCTAAGGCTTAGGCTTTGTTCACCATTTGCCTAGTCTCTGTGCTGCTAATCTGATATCAAGCTGGAGACACCAGCCTGCACGACACTGACTCCCCTGCCTTCCGAGAGACACCCGCCCCTTTACCCCACTCTCCCACTGTCAGCTGTACTGACTGATATCTTGAGCGGTTGCTAGGCCACAGGGGACCAGGTGTCCGCTGGTTCCAGTGCAGCTGCGCTACGTGCCGTGCCGCTCACACCACCTCACTGGCAGTGCACGGCCCTGGCAGCACACAGCACTGGCCGAACGGTGAGCCATTGTTTGACTTGGCAGAGATTAGGGCCTCCCTGGGGTCATGCTACAAAGGAGTCTCTGTTATTCACAGGAGTGCTTATTATTGAAAAATTACCCAGAGGGTGAAAAAAAATGAGGCCGGCAGAATGCTGTGTGAATTATTTTGAGCCAATGACAGCTGCTTAGTTGCTTTAATCACTGTATGATAGAATGGATTCCTATGGGCAAGTCTCATGGAAATAAGTGAGCTTTTAGAACAATGTGAAACAGTAATCAAGCCGTTTAAAGGGAATTACACTCATAACCCATTTCTCACTTGACTGCCCCTGTTAATATATAGATCATTCCTTCTTATGCCTTTCTTTTTACTTAGATGCTTACCATTAATGAAGATTTCAAAGTATATCGTAGGCTGGCACTTAGTAATTCTCTTTTATTTAAAAAAAAAATTAAAAAGTGCAAAGTATCTGTATTCCCTGTGAATGTGCAACTCTACAGGGCCTTCACATAGCACGGGTTTTCTGCATCATGTAAAATTCTGATGTTCTGTAATGGGTCTAAACAAAGATCAAAGCAGTATATGCTTGTGGTCCCAGAGCCTGATAACTTTTCTGCATATAATCTAAACTTCATCTACACAGGAAAAGAAACTTATGCCAACATCCCACACTGAAGTCTACAAAGACCATTCATGTTTTGTTTTGTTTTTTGCTGTCATCCCACAAAAGACCTCAAATTTACTCTATTGTGAACATCTTAGGGTTTCTGGTTTTTAAAAGTGTCAAGATCAAAAGGATTCTTTTACAATACATGCTTTTTCTTATTGCTGAGGAAACCATAAGATTGTAATGTTGCAAAGCAATTACAGTAATCAAGAACAAGCCCTATAACCCATGGATGTCTACTGAGACTTTGAGGAGTTAACCACAGACATTAAAAAAAAAAAACCTGATGATAAAGAAGTGTTCATAAAAATGTGATCTTCTCTTTGCAATGGAGTAAACAGAAAGTTAGACTCTATCTGTTCAAAGACTCTGGAGATTGAAAAATTGAAGGGAGTTGTTCTGGAGCATGTGTTGAGAGAGAGAGAGAGAGAGAGAGAGAGAGATAGATAGATAGATAGATAGATAGATAGATAGATAGATAGATAGATAGATAGATAGATAGATCAATCTGCCTTATTAAAGGGATTTTAATAAGAGATATGCGCTATTAAAGAGACTTTAAGGCAAACATGCTCTAACATGGTTTTACACTATGACTCTCTCTTTAAAATCTGCTTGCAAAATTTACCTTAAAACATTATGTAGCACCAAAAAGTAAACAATAAAAAATGAACTACAAAAAACAAAAAAGTATGAGTTCAGAATGGGCAGGTGCTGTGTATCACCACACCTCACAACCAGGCTCTCAACAGGGCGATTTCAGGGCTGGTGTGGTTTACCACAACTTTGCTTATCACATTGTGAGTAACTGGCTGCCCTGGTTGAGCACTGTCTCGCAGTGGGCCTCGGCCGGCTTGGCGCTCTTCTCCCCCAGCCGGGGCCACTCTGAAAGCCTGGCCGAGCTGACCCCAGCCCCTGGGCATTGTTCACAGAGCTTGGTATTCTCCTCGCCACATGCTCCAGCCGGCTGAAGGATGGGCTTTCAGGACCGTGTCCCACCGCTTGTCCGATTCAAACCCTCCTCCCTCTAGGCTCTACACTCCATTCCGCCTTCACCAAGTCCTAACCCTGAGGCTCTTTCCCTTAGACAAGAGCAATAATTCTTAAAGGGTCTTTATTGTCCTGAAGCTTTTTTTTTTAAAAATCCTATCTCCTAGTTTTGTGCTCTAACTGCTCTCTCTCTCTTCTCTTAACTTGCCTGTACCTTTCGCTCCCATTAGCCGGAATAGCACCATGCATGTCAAGTGTCATCATTTAAGAAAGGCCCTTTCAATGGGAGGCCCTCTCTGGGCTACAATGCCCCCTCTTCAGCTGAGGAAAGTAGTCAGAACCTGTCAATCATGGCATGGCCTAATTCTGCTAGTGAGCGTGGAGAGTATGACCTCATAATAGCAGGCTGGTTAGGATAATCCCCAAGCATCACATAGTAGGAGTTATTGATTTATGGTCTATTTTCTCACATTATAGTGAGGTATGCTCTCAAAATGTTTGTGTGTTGCAATCTAGAGTGGCATCCAAGCTGACCGTACATTTGATTTGGTACCAGCTTGGCTGTCCCCTTTGGTTTATCAGTTTCTGTCACTGACAGAGGTATGTGCCTCATCAGGACTCTGTGTCTAAGATAAATACGGAGGCAGTTTACTGACAGCACTTGAGGCTATGAAGGACCAGCCTCATTTACAGAATCCAGTCATTACCATAAATGCTTCTTTGGTGTAATGTACAATTATAAGCTTTCCAAATGTCTACTTATAAACCCTTTTGTCACAAGTTAAAAGGCCTAAAAGACAAAAATATTTCACATCTATTTTAGGTTTAAACTTTTCACAAACTGCTGAATTTCTTTAGGCTTGTCCAAGGTACAAGTATATTTGTTCAAGAGTACACACACACACACACACACACACACACACACACACACACACACACACACACGCACACAAATACACACACCATACAACATATTTTGAGCCTGTGTGTTCCAAATGACTTATGGCATGTGTTCACAGGTAATGATCCCTTGATTGCTGCATAGCTCAGACAGAGTGTGTTCATAGCCAATCAAGAAGTCCTGCATCTCCAACTTTGCTGTATGCCTGCCAAGGGGCCCAGGTGCAGACAAGGGGCTCTGACCCCCATGGGCCACACTGGACCTAGCCTGTGTTTATTGATATGTCCCACTCTGAGGTCTGGACCCTGCCTGAATTGTGTCATCACAGGTACAGGCAGCTTCCAATGCCAATTAAAATGTCCCTCTAGTTCTGAATGTGGCGAGATTAGAGGAGATATCTGTCACAATGGCTCTGATGGAATCTCAGCAAAGTATTTTTGTTGCAAGCATGACAATGCATAAAGAAAACAAGAACATACTTTTATCTTACATTTTCTAAATAAATAAAAAAGCTAAGAATACGTCATCAGCATTCCAGGTATCATGAAACAACAACAACACTGACAATAAATGTCGTCATAGTATATAGTAGATATTTTATCAAGGGTTAAAGCTGGAAGCCAGAGAATTGAGTAACCGATGGCTTCTCGCTTCATGCTAAATAAGATGGATTACTTTGACACATAAAATGTTACATGATGAATTGGTTCCTGTAACATCTGTAACACCTGGAAGCATTGTGACACTGGTATGACGATGGTGGCATTTCATCGCAAAATCAGAAGAGAGGTTGTTTCCGGGTCACTGCATTCTCCAGATCTGAACACTTTCTCAGGCCACTGTTTCCTACTTAACATATTAAGCAGATCATTTCTGCTGGCCAAGCATTTAGATGTGATCTCCAGAAAAACTAAAAGAAACTTTTAAAGCAGCTGGGCAGAACTGCATATGCTGGCTGAAAAGCATTTTGTGACTCCCAGCACAGGTTGGCTTAAGCTGCTTTAATGAGATGCGCTATACTGCACGCCCAGGCGACCGCCTTCCTGACTGCTGGGCTCACTCCTGCCGGGGGATTAGTGGAGCACACTCAGGCTCTCACCCACCCATGCTGGAGCCCCATCCTGCTGCAGCAAGTCCCGCATCTTGGCTGAGCGCAGGACTGGCAGGGAGGGCCCAGAGAGGGCTCCGTCAGGAATGCAGGGCTAATCTTCAGGTGCTGGAGTAAATTCCAAGCCACTCCCACCAACTGTCTTGGATAATAGCCTTTTGTTCATTTGTATGACATCAAATGTCAGGAGTCATATGTTGACTTATCTGCCCCTGCAGCCAGATGTTCCATCATGTAAATAAATTTCTTAAATGCCTTTGCTTTTGTTTCCAGTATGCCTGTGTTTTTCTGTGTTTGGAGCCCGTGACTTCACAAAACCTGACAATCAATGCAAGCAGCTGAGATAAAGACCTCCTTCCATATCCATAGGGCCCCTACGAACCTTCAACCCTGGTCCCCGCAGGTGGGTCCGACTGATAGGAATAGTGGCCATCAGACAAGTGTAGCCCCGGGATGGACCCAGGGCTACAATGTGCTTACAAAGTGTCGATGATCAATCCTCAAAGGGGTAATGTGTTTATTATGGCCCTCTCATCTCCCTTCCGGCTGTGGTTATGTCTGCGACCTATGTGGTAGTGGAATGAGGATGAGTAAATTCTTTGTGTGACTCATGCAGCTTTTATGGAGAGCAGCGTTCTTTCCCACATCTCCTTGTATTGCTGTCAAAGCCTTTTCACGTGTGTGTGTGTGTGTGAGTGCGTGTGTGTGTGCATGTGTATATGTGGTTTGTGGCCAGGGTCTTTGTCTATATGAATGAGTAATGTGTGTGTTTTCGTGTGTTTGTGTGTGTGTGTGTGTGTGTGTGTGTGTGTGCACGCACGTGCTTGTGCATGTAAACACGTGTGCCAGTGCTTGCGTGTATTGTTTTCACTGCAGAACATCTGCAGTGGCATGTCCCCCGCCCTACTTAATCAAAATGACTCACTCTCCATCGCGTTGTCCATGCCTGGGACAGGACCTCAAGGTTCCGTGTCAGGACCAAGCCTTGACACACCCTGCAGAAAGATCCACTTACGCTTTCGCCTAAGAGCACTACACCACATTGTATAAGGCAACATTGCATGGACAAGCAAACGCAACCCATTCCACTTAGCTGAATTGTAAACACAATCCAAGCGGATGATTTAGAGCTTTACATGGTAAACGCCTCAAATTAGTTCACGCCTGTAGTACCCATAGCATGAGGGGCACATTTTTTGGGTATACAGCTCATGTCATCTTCATAGCACTGAAAAAAAGGGGTTTTAAACATGTAGTTTGTTAATCCCAGCTGGGAGATGTTTATTGGAAAACTGGTGGACGACACGATTCCAAGAGCCACCATCAAGATGTTTCCCAACCAGAAGCCCTGGGTGGACAAAACCATCCGTGAGGCTCTGCACTCTCACACTGCTGCCTACAACACGGGAACATGGACGAGTACAAGACTGCAGCATATAGAGTGCGGTGAGAGAGGCGAAGCGGTGCTATGGGAGGAAACTAGAGACACAGTTCCAGCAGAGTGGCTATAGATCCCTGTGGCAGGGACTATGGACGATCACGGACTACAGGAGCCCACCTTCCAGGCTGATGAGCGCGGATGAGTCTCTGGTGAACGTGCTAAACACATTCTTCGCTCATTTCGAGGCTACATCTAGCAGCGCTAATGATAGCAGCGCTAATGCTAACAGTGCTAGCCCTAACAATGCTATCGGCTCATCCAACGGCACCAACGGCGCATACGTAATGCCCACCATAAGCCAGTGCATCATAGGCCCTCATCATTACGGAGAGTGACGTGTGGAGTCTGTTCAAAAGAGTGAATACCAGGAAGGCGGCAGGACCAGATGACATCTGCAGAAGAGTCCTCAAAGCCTGAGCAGACCAGCTAGCCCCAGTATTCACCGACATCTTCAACCTCTCCCTGACACTCGGTATCATCACATCCGGCTTCAAGCGATCCACCATCATCCCCGTCCTGAAGAAACCTCGACCTTCCGGCATCAACAACTACTGCCCTGTTGCCCTCACATCGGTCGTGATGAAGTGCTTTGAAAAGCTAGTCAGAGACTTTATCACCTCTTTACTGCCAGCCTCCATGGACCTACTGCAGTTTGCATACTGCCACAACCACTCCACTGATGATGTAATTGCACATCTGCTTCACACCACACTGACCAACCTGGACAAAGAGAGGGGTAATTATGTTAAAATGCTGTTTGTTGACTTCAGTTCAGCATTTAACACTATCATACCCTCCCTACTCACTACTAAGTTGGAGGATCTAGGACTGCATCCATCCCTGTGTGACTGGATCTCCATCTTCCTAACAGACAGATCACAATCAGTACAGGTAGGCAACTGTGTCTCATCCACCCTCACCCTCATCACTGGAGCTCCTCAGGGTTGTGTCCTAAGCCCCCTGCTCTACTCACTATATGCCTATGACTGCACAGCCACTTCCAGCTCTAGCATCATTGTCAAGTTTGCTGACGATACCGTCGTCATGGGCCTGATCTCGGACAATGACAAGAGGGCCTACCTGGAGTAGATTAAACACCTGGAGAACTGGTGCCAGGAAAATAATCTCCTCCTGAACATCAGCAAGACAAAGGAGCTGATCGTGGATTGCACCAAGAGCAGGAGTGGCACTACCAACCTGTGAGGATCAACAGGACCATGGTGGAGAGAATAGACAGTTTCAGGTACCTTGGAGTTCATTTCACAGGACCTGTCCTGGTCCTGCCACACCAACTCCCTGGCAAAGGCTCATCAGTATCTTTACCACCTCAAACGCCTAAGAGATTTCAGACTGCTCTCCAAGGCGCTGTGGAACTTCTACACCTGCACAATCGAGCGCATCCTCACAGGGAACATCACAGCCTGAATTGAGAATAGCACCAAGCAGGACACATAAGCACTCCAGAGTGTGGTGTGTTCAGCAGAGCGCATCATTCATACAGAACTTCCTGACCTGCAGACCATCTATCACAAGCGGTGCCAGACCAAAGCCAGGGGGATTGTGAAGGACCCCACCCATCCCAACAATAGGCTTTTCTCTCTGTTGAGGTCAGGGAAGCGCTTTCGCTCCCTGAAGACCAACACAGAGAGACTGAAGAGGAGCTTCTTCCCGCAGGCCATTTGGGCCCTGAATCAGGGCAACTGATGAACTCTGGGGACCACTGTGTGCACTGCGTATGATGTCAATAACATCATAAAAAGTCTGCAATAACTGTAAATTGTAAACTGTAAATTGTAAATTGCAACTGTTAATTGTACATTTTGTATATGCGCATATACTCATATACATATACATTGTACATTGTGTATATATACATATTGTATTGTACATATATTGTATCCCTGTATCTCCTCAGCTCAGACAGAGCAGTCACAAAAGCATTTCACTGCGAGTTATACTATGTATGACTATGTACATGACAAATAAAACTTTGATACTTGAAACTTGAGTGAGACTTGGTTTATAAATCCCAGGTGGGAGTGAGATGGTTTGTAAATCTCAGGTTGGAGTGAGAATTGGTTTATATATCCCAGGTGGGAGTGAAATGGTTTGTAATTCCCAGATGGGAGTGAGAACTGGTTTATAAATCCCAGGTGGGAGTGAGACATTTTGTAAATCCCAGCTCAGAGTGAGAATTGGTTTGTAATTCCCAGAGGGAAGTGAGAATTGTTTTCTAAATCCCAGGTGGGAGTGAGACGGTTTGTAAATCCCAGCTGGGAGAAAGATTTGGTTTATAAATCCCAGGTGGGAGTGAGACGGTTTGTAAATCCCAGATGGGAGTGAGACTTGACAGTGGTTTGTAAATCCCAGCTGGGAGTGAGACTTGGCTCTGGTTTATAAATCCCAGGTGGGATTGAGGCTAGGCAGTGGTTCAGGATTTTGGTTACAGCAGATTGGGATATAAACAAGTGGGTTCACAGGCTTATTATGGAGGCCACCATCTTATGAATGAAAGAGGCAGGGCGGAGGTTTTGGCACAGAAGTTCACAAGATTGCACAGCCTCTGGATCTACTACACGACTGCATGGGTACCTGGATATTCTGAATCCAAACAAAAGGATACAGTTAAAAAGAGACATGTCTCTGCTTTTGTGGACACATTTTATGATGAACCCCCACCACTTGCCACCCCGCCCAAAAGACAATGATCTCTTATATTCAGTATCTGAGTAGCTTTCTGCTCCCTGTCCTGATCCTTACGGAGTTTCTGTCTCTGTTTGCTCCTCTTAAATTGTTACCTGCACGGCAGTGCTTGCCACAGCTCTCTGGAATGTTCAGAATGCACCTGAATATGTCAACAATCAGTGTGTTTACAGGACTTTGAATAACACACACACACACACACACACACACACACACACACTCACACAATGGGCTCCGTGGGATAACAGAGGCTTTTGTTGGGTGCGTGCGGCATGTCTCCAGCTCTGCAGAGGAGAAAAAGCTTAAGATCTTATCACAGCCTGGGCATCGCTGTCAGAAGCATCGGAGAATCCCACGCCGTGTGTGGCTCTTGTCCCTTCCCCGACTCAGCGCCCCGTGAAATTCATTTGAGTCAAGTGTGAACCGCAGACTTTGATTCATGTTCTGTCCCCCAGGGAGAGGCATGCGGTCTGCACCCAGCCCAGCAATTTGATTTGGTGGCCTTTTCTCAGGACCGCGCTTGATGCTAGTCCAGCAAACATCTGCATACCCTCCTGGGAGCCTTATCTCCTTGTGCTAGATCAGATATAAGACAGAAGGTAAATGTTCACTAGAGACACCAGTTCCTCCAGGAACTTGTACTTGTCCACTGAAAATGCTTAATTTTCTCTCAAATTGTTTTGGAGTGAGATGCATGAGATGTCAAGGTCACAGACATGCAAAATGAGGTTTCTGCCACTTGGAAACTACAGGTTGTATACAGTTTGCCTGTTTCATGTATATTTAATCTATAAGATACACTTTTTAAAATTATATATTAGACATAAAAATAACAAAATTCTTGGGCATATCTAGAGTATATCTACTCCCTAAAATCACTGTTAAGGTATATATATTGATAGATATTGAGGGCATACCTTTTAAGGTTTTCGTTCAGTTCAGAGCGGTCAATGCTCCATTTATTCATCCAAGCTCAGGCCTTTCTATGAGAGGGGCAGAGGAAGGGGGAACTCTTCTATGAGGTCAGCCAGCCTCGAACTGACATTCAGATACCACAGTTTGTCACATGTTGATGTTACGGGCTGGCGTTACCCTGAGACATGCTTTGATAATCAAGGCTGTGTGTTCCAGAAATGCTGCTGCCTTTCAAAGGGAAAAAAAAATGAAGGTAACTAAAAAAAAAGATATCTGTAACTTTCTCCTTCTCTTACTCAGGGTCATTCCTTTGGTCCTGAGTTGGAAATCTCACTCTCAGAGTTGAAGAACTTGACAACGCTCTCTCTCACCATGTGATCGGGTTGCCTCTCTCTTTGTGTCATTGTGTCAGGGTCCCTTTTAATCAGGAGGCGTGTCACCCTGAAGCGACATTCCGTTACTCTTCCAGTACCCTTCTCTCTTACATGTCTTTCCTGACATCAATTTCTGCTCACAAAGAACTCATTTTTCTGGTCCGTGATGGAAGCAGCAGCATCTTGAGACACCACCTCCGCCCCCTGGACTGCATCTCTATTTTGGTCAAGTCAAAAAAAGCCCCTTAAGGACAGAACAATAAGGCAGCTGCAAAATAATGAGACTCCAGTCAGCCGTGATGTACCACACAGGCATGCTGATGGCTCGCTTTAAAGTGGTCTGAGATGAATCTTCAACCACACCTGAAATCCCCTTGAATGGAATTCCCCCACTCATGCACACGTACACGTACACGTTCTCACAAACAAATGCTCACTTCCTCGATTCTTTCTCCGAGCTGCGAGATCAGAGAGGCAGCTGGCTTTGTCGGTGAACTTGAGCCCATAGCAGTTTGATCGGCCTCATTCTCTCTCGTCATTGTCACCGTCTCCGGCGGTTTCTGCCTCTGCATGCACCGCATCACATGAATGTGAAGCAGAAACTCTGCGGGGCCAAACAAAAGGGCCAGCTGTTTACCCTCTCCCGCTTTCAACTCCGGTGCAAGCGCCAATCGGCCCTCACCTCCATTTCTGTCTAAAGGTTAAGCTAATCTCATCACCCGGGGGTATTGCCACGTAACAGCCTGGTTTCGTCCCGGCTGTTTGCCAAGCCCAGGCCAGCCTCAACAAGATGTCCAGTTGTATAGTGACATCGAGGATGTCTGAGGTGGCAGGCCAACACTAGGGGAGTTGTGGAGAATGTGGCGGGGGGTAAGACTAACTGTGGACTTTCAGTGGCAGTAACTCAGTCACCTTTTTTCATGCCACACTCTGCACTATCAGCTCTTTCAGTAGGGCAACTCCCTCACGGGCTCCCTGTGGAGGTGGCCCCTGTCGATCTCTGAGCCCAGGGCTATAGGTAGAGCGCGACATAAATGAAGGCTTTGTGGCCCTCGCTATACTCCAGAGCTCTAAGTGTCAGAAGGTCACCACAACGGGAGGGGGTATGTCGGGGAGAGAAGAAGAGAAGCAGAAGGGAGTGGAGAGAGAGCCACTAAAACTTTGGATTGTTTTCCTGCCAGCCAAATTAAATAAAAAAAAAAACAACTTGCAATCCTCTGAGAGCGTATGCAGCCAAACCAGTCTAGTGCACTGGTAGTACCGCTGAGCAAGAGAGGCTTGATAGGACACTTCTCATGGCTCGTGGGGTTGTTCATAACACAAGGCCATTTTTAACTGACATCAGTAATTTAGAGCCCTTTGACCTCTCGGCAAAACTTCCTTAGGGATGCCGAGTGCTAAAGTTAGTGAAGCTTAAGCAAACAAATGTATGTAAACATGCTTTGCATTGCTGTCATGTTCATTAAGACTGCACTAAGCAGGCGGTAATTAACTAACACATTTCTACACCCAAAGCCTGTTGTTGATTTAACGATACAAGCTAAACTTCCAGAGGATCAGTGTCAGAGCCACATGCAAAATATTTTACTAACCACTCAGAGGTCTTGTGACATTTTTAATCACATTAAAGGTATTTTTTGTGAACCTGCTATAGCATTAAGGTAGATAAGCTGAATAGTGACCTTCGGAAGCAGCACTCTGACAAATGCTCATTATGTGACTCTCATTTAAAGCCTGAAAATGCTTGATTCCGACCTTTAAACAGTCATTGCAGCAGAAGATTCTTTAATCAGGGACACGTTTTTACAGTGTCAGTGTTTTATCAGTTATTTTCTGAGAGCTGATAAACTAGGTGTGGGTAGGGGTATGTAAAGTAGGGGGTTGTGGGTGTGCGTGTATGTGGGTGGGTGGGTGTATGTAGAGAAGGGGGTTGGTAGGTGCGTGCGTGTGTGTGTGTGTGTGTTATGTAGGGAAGGGGGGTGGTGGGTGTGTGGTTGTGTTTGTGGGGGTGTGTGGGGGTGTGTGTGTGGGTGTGGGTATGTGTAGAGGAAAAGGTGTGCAGCCACTGAGAATGATTGGATTAATGCATTTTCTGCTCATTAGGGCTCTCAAATATGCTTTCAGGCTCCTAAAGCCCTTCCCTCTACCCCATAATCCCCTTGTAAGAATGCACCGGTCGATCCGGTTCAAATTGCCCCTGGGGTCGTAATATTTACCTGCATTTAAAAGTAAGGTAAAACACCCAATAATTCCTCTGTGTTAACCCTGTTTGGATACTATATGGTATATCTTGAAAATGACGTTTGGTGCTGAAATACACTCATACTATAGCTCTGTGTACTCGATTCACAATGCAACCCCAATGCCCTCTGACATCATACATGGTTGCTATGATACTAGACTATGTAAGAAGAGTACTGTATATAGAGAGGCTGGAGATGCAATCTGTTCATCTTTGTTTTACATTTTTAAGCACACAGGGAGTTCTTTATCTTAATACATTTGGTGTACATTTCTAACGCATTAGTTACCCTTTAGTCGTGCCCCATACTTCAATGTCATTGTAAAGTTATGGGAATATTGTCTTTTCCCAAACTGCTGTAATAAAACATTCCTATGTTTATTGCACATTATAGTCAAAGTGACTTTGTTCAATGTTTTATTTAAGCCTTTTTCCCCAAACATTTTTAACCTTTCACTGTTTCAGTGGTACTTTTAATACTCTATGTGTTTTGGTCTGTGATGGCTTGAGTGTGTTTTATGCATGTGTGTTTTATGCATGTGTGTGTGTGTGTGTGTGTGTGTGTGTGTGGGTTCACTACAGTGTCATTAACATTCCAGCAGCCATGTCGGCACCGCTAACACTGCACTGCATGATGAGACAGCTCAGATTCTCTGTATGATCACACATACAAACACACACCCCTCCCATGTTATACAGGCATACACATGTACATGCGCACACACACACACACGCACACACAAACACTTTGTCACCTCGCTATAGTATTACCCGAGCTGACTTTCCCCATTCCTCGTCTTGATTGAGATGTCCGACCCAAACAAGTTATTTCATACAACATTTGTATCTGGTTCACTTGGTAGAAGCAATATGAGTAAATTTCAAGCAATTATCCTGCCAGTGTCCTTAGGCTGGGTACCCTGTTTTGGAAGCACTGGAGTTCGGCAGAAACATTTCCCTCTGTTGGTAGGTGTGCAGGCCCACTCTGTTGGCCTAAAGTATTCCAACATACCAGCTTGTTTTCGCAGCTCTGCCTCAAGGGTCTAGAAAAGGCAGTGTACAAAAGGAACTTTCAGGGAACCCACTCTGATGTAATCAGGCCATGTGCCTACATGTTGAAGGGTGGGAATCCTTCTGCCTCACAGCTGAGAGGACACAGAGAATGACAGATATCAGCACTTTTTTTGTTCAGACATTTACCTTCATGCCATGCCTGTCATCCTTGGCACCACAGACAGACCAATTCAAACGATGTCTCTTAGCTGTAAAAAAAAAAAAAAAGAATATTTGGAATACTCTCTGCTTGCATCATCGTGTCTGTATGTTTACACCCCCCCCCCTTTTTTTTTTTTTACATCATACTTGTTTAGAAATGGCTGAATATGCCAATGTAACACATTCACCAATTTTATGATGATATCCACTTTTTAAGAAATATATTCCAAGTGTACATTTGAAGTCTAAAGCTGTGTGGTATCACGCACAATTTGTTTCTGACCCAAGATGCTCTGGTGCCTGGTGATTTTTGGGTAGCAGACCACTTTAACAACCCCAGCAGCACCCCTGGAGCTAAGCTTTACCGTCGCAAACCCTAAATCACTATGAATCACACAAACCACACAAAACACAGAGGATTCAGAGTAAGAATTTATTTTAAAGTTACAAAATATTTAAGAAAGGATATTTTAATTTTTTTTTTTTACATAAACTGTACAGAGATGATGCATGTTTATCTAATCAACTTCGTAACAACAGCTAGAAATAAGTTTTATTAAATAGAAAACTGGATAATTAAATGACAAAAAGACTGGTTCATAGGTTTGCTGTACAAAGTAAAAAAAAGAAAAAGAAAAGAGTTAAAATGGAATCCATGTTGTAGTGCCCTGATACAGTGATTAGGCCTCTTGATAAGGATTGACAATTATCTTACACACATATTGTAATGGCCTTGCCACCATATTATAATAGCTAAAATATTGGCCTCTTTGGTTCCATTATAAGGTTCATACATTTCCACAAAATCAAGCTTACTACTATAAAAATAACTTTCTCAATATCATTTTGTTTTTTTTGCCTTTTTTTAATCTCTTTTTTGTCTTTTAATTATTTTCCGCAACTTTTCAGTGCAAATATTTTAACAATCATCCGCTTTGGAAAGCAAGCGAAGATCAGATTTCAAGTATCTATTAAGAGTTTAAAGATCAGCATGTGAAAACGTTCAGTCTGATGTGGTTCGGGATTACTGTACACTGCATAGCTTGTGCGGCACTTTTTATTACCGGGACTATGAATGAGGGGAGGGGCGCCTCTCGAGAGCCCTTTTGAAGGCATTTTGATAGGCAAGTGCTTTTAAATTGTGCATTTTGAGCGCTTTTGCAAGTGCCTGCGCTGCCAGCTGGTGAGTATGACACCGCCTCCACAGAGCACATGGTGCCGACAGCATTTATGTGCCACTGAAACTCACAGCCAAAGAGCTATGACATCATACTTCACCTGTTCGACCTTACTCCTTGGTTCGGCGGTCTGCCACACAGACAGGGCGAGGGAATCAGTTCTGTCGCGTGCCGGCATCATCTGCATGGCCACTTGCAGGTCTGCGCTGACCCTACCCGACTGATACGTAACAATGCCACAGGTCATTTCAGTCAGGGTAATGGGACTGCTTTGAGGAACATGATGTCATATTACCGAGGACTCCACCTTAAAGGGATGGCTTGTCAGTGTCTTTGAAATGCTGTTGAAGTGCTGTTGTTCTGAAGTGTATAGGACGTTGATATGTCAGTGCTTTTACCAGTCTTGGAACGGGTGCTGAGAAGAACACATTCCAATGGGCAATACCAGCTTGTCACAGGTACAGTCAGACATAACCATCTTTTGCCTCTGTTAGAGAAGAGAGGACGACACCATTTTTTTTTAAAGTCTAGAAATGGCAAACTAGATTAAACTTTTGGTGATAACCTTTCCCTTCTCATTCCAATGCTTTTGTGTTCATTAGATGGGATTGAATCACTAATCCATCACGTATTTCCACCGCTTGTTCATGCAAAGATTGTATGCTCTGAGTGGACATATAATAACATGTTTCTATATGCATGTGGTACACAAGGGCCATAAATATGTCTGCCACAGTTTTTGTGGCATCGTTCTCTGACTAGATTCAAACAGGTCTCAGGCACAGCCGCATTCCTCTACGATCATGTTGGGAACGTCCCGCTTCACGATGTTGTACTCGTCGTCGAAGTACAGCATGGACATGGTGCTAAGCTTGGTGGGGATGCAGCAGGAGTTCACGGAGCCGGGGCTCATGCCCCGCATGCGGTACTGGTTCACCACAGCTGTGTGAAAGGAGGACGCTGAGCCCGGCACACCAGCCATGTAGGCCGGGCAGTTGCCCTCGCAGTAGTTCCCGAAGTAGCCGGCCGGCGCGATGATCCAATCGTTCCAGCCGATGAGGCGGAAGTCGATGTAGAACTGCTGCCGGCAGCACAGACCGCCACTGCTCCCGTCGCATTCCAGGCCCCGCTTGCGGATGCGGTGCTTGGCATCCGCCTGACGGGCGCGCACCACCAGGAAGGGCCGGTGCGAGGGGTCGGCCGTGTCCACCAGGATGGGCGCCACACTGGCAGCTTCGCAACCCTCACAGTGCACGTCCAGGTCCTGCCTCCGGCCGCCCGAGCCCAGCACGGCCCGCACCGCCTCCAGCAGGGGGAAGGTGTGCCAACCACTTCGCTTCAGCTCCACCCGCTTCTCCACCAGGGGGCCACGCCTGGTCTGGCCGTCCGACTTCGGGTGGTACACCCTCACCATCACCTTCCGCCGCAGACCCTTCTCCAAGCCCCCGGGCAGCAGCTTGAAATACAGCCACAGGCTGGCTTGCAGTACATGCAGGTTCTGGTTCCCCTCGTTGGAGATCAGGAAGAAGAGGCTCGACTTGGATGAAGCCAGATCATCTATACAGTAAGGAAAAAAAAGAAGAAGAGAGGAACAATTTTAAGCATATGCATTCCTTTGATATTAAAAGACATTAACTTGACACATGGCTGAAGGCTATAGTGTAAAAGTGCCAAAACATTCCGAAGATCTATTCCCGCTTATTTATACCTGAGGTGGATTTGGAATTACATGTCTAACATTGCTCGGCTGATCACATGACAGCCCAGGCAGGTCCAGATTCCTCCAATGATTTTTCACTCTCGCTTATATACGCTGCCTGGGCTGAGTGGCTGTACACGGCCCTGGGCCTGGGCCCAGTTGGCCCTGTGGTATGGGCTGCAGATGCAGGGGGGCAGGGGCGGACGTGGGCCCTGCACCGGGGGGTTCATTGAGTTCGCAGTGAGTGTAGAGAAAACCCGGAGCTCCCGGAGCCTCAGAGACTGACAGCACAATGCACCCTGTGAGGTATTAGGAGACAGCCGTGGCACAGCTTAGCATTGAGCGTGTGGCCTTTAAATAAAAGGCATGATGAGGAAAACTAAGGGCAATTTACATGACACTAGCTACTTTCTAAATACAACAGTATTTAGAATATAGTGCGGCCTTTTGAAAAGTTCAGGACGTTGAGCTTTTGTTTTCCCCTTTTAAAACCATTTTCCAGAGCCAACAGATAATTACGGATATCACCTTAGCAGTGAATGGTGTAATTAATCATATTCCATGTGATCTTTGTCTTGGTATAAGTAGTGGAGATGCTTACTGCTGGCACATGCCGAAATGGTTAAACTACCTTGTTTGCAAACTGAGAAGGTGAGGTCAGTGTCAACAGCTTGCCTCAGAAGACGGCTTGTTTCTCTGACAGTCTGCCTGCCCGCGTGTTGCTTCGGCTTTCCGTGCACTCGGCCCTGTCCAGACTCGTCTGGCTCTCTGCTCTCTGGCAGGGAAGCTAGCCTCTCCACAGTCCCACACTGGCACACAGCTAAAGCCCAAGGGGGCCAAAAGTAAAGCCCTGGAGAGGTGGTGTCAGGTGTTAAAAACAACAACCCCCCCCCCCCCCCACACACACACACACACACACACATACACACACACACACACACACACAAAAGTAGCCCAAAGAGAGTTACAGAAAGAGAAGTTAGCAAACAATTTGCCGTGCATGTTTTTGTCCTCGTGTGTGTGCCCCCTGGTTATAAATATTCCAGCATGGCCTGTGCAGAGAAGTGTTTCAATGCCTGTCTCAACAGCTCCTGCTCAAAAATAAATGACATATATCCACACAAGGGAGTGGTCTGAATGATGTACTGGAACAACAATGTCCACTAGCATATAAAGTCCCTCTGAGCATAGAGGGAGGAGTGCAGCCTGGAAAGTGGCCACATGACCCTCTGCCAACACTCTGATTGGGCGCGCCCACTCTCAGCTGAGCTGGACCACAGATGGGCACCCAGCACTGTCTGTCCGACTCCATGGGAGGCCAGGGAAAGATGGGTTGATTATTGGCTTGCATTAACACTTCACTGTCTTACTGAGCCTTTTCAGACAGACCTTTCCTGTTAAGGTGTCTACATTTCTGTGATCTCAGAGAGGCAAACAGAGGTGAGACAGGCCATAATAACACTTAACAATTTAGTATGCAGACTGCTTGCTCAAGCAACTGTCCTCACGTAAGTGGAGAACAAGACAGTAAGACACCTCAGCAAAATCGGAAACAGTCACTCGGGTAAGAGCTGCTTGACAGCTATCGACCTGCTAGCCGGGAAAATCAGCCATGCGAGTTTACATTGGTACACCAACTCTGAACGCTCCAGGGCTGGAAGCTCTGGGATGAGAGGACAGAAGTCCCAGGACTCAGCGGATGCCTGGGTGGGCCAGTCTTTCCTTCATGTATGCTGCAGCATGTTCGTACCTGTGCTGCCAACAAACAACACGGCTGGTAATCCACTACACTCATTACTCAACAGCTCAGACATCCTCGGACCACACTCTGCCACACCATTCCCAGACAGTGGTGTAGCTTGCCAGCACAGCCATTATGGCCTACTTTCCCCCCCTGGGAATCCTTGTGAGGAATGTCGAGCATTGCACGGGTAACTGGACTTTTGACCATATAAGCAGGTGGCTCGTTCTCAGCGCCTCGCTGGAGACCGCATTCATGCTTGAAATGCTTCACATGAATTGCTTGGCCAAGACATCAGTGAGACCAGAAATACAGAGCGCTGTCTGATTAGATTCTGATTCTTTGCCAGTCTCTCAACATGGCAGCATCTAATTTCCACAACTGGATACGATGTAAAAAACAAACAAACAAACAAACACATACAGACAATAAAAAACAACAACAACAACAAAAAAAACAACACAAATAGTTCCTGAAGGGATTCATTCAGATGCAGTATGACTGATATTGCTTATAAAGAACAGGTCATATTGCAAAAGCTCTCTTATGCTGAGAACACTGTGACACACTTATTAACGTCAAATAATAAAGCCTAATTCCATGTGCTGGACTGGGCGTGAAGAGTTCAGTGGGTCCGAATGGCTATGGATAAATGAGAAGCGCACATGTCTCGCTTCGCTCCCGTGGCTACGGGACACCAAATCCTTCTGGAACAGCTCGTACGATGGCGTTAGTGGAGACGTGAAACTGGCAGTTGTCCTCACCTGCACCTTGGCAGGCTTCATCTCCCCACTCTCCTACAGCAGGGTGTGAGGCGCAAGCCCGCCCCCTGGCCAATAACGGCCCATCGCGGCATGCGGCGGAGCAAAGGGAAGCATCCCGCCCTACCTCGAGTGTGGCCTGACCTGCCACACAGGCACTGATTTGCTCGCTCGTCGCCCGTGAAGCGAATTTCCGGGGGCCTCTTCGGGACGGACGTGTCCTAAGGTGGAGCGGAGGGCCGTGCAGCTCGGAGCAGAAAGCCCTGGCTGGTAGCCCCGGCTCTGGGGGTTAGCGCCAGCTGGCCCTGAGGCAGAAGGGGTCTAGAGAGCAGGGACCGAAGCCAGATCCGTGACACAATGCAGCTCAAAGGTTCAAAGGTGTCATGAATAATGGGGGCAAATGCAAAGAGGCCTGCATTTGCTTTGATATTTTAAAAACATTCTTTGCAGAACTGCGATATGAGCAGCCCCCCCCCCACCACCACCTCCAACCCAGACCCTGTCATCCACTACGACTCAAATGTCTCATGCATTATTCTGTGATTTCTTTTGTTTTCTTTTTTTGTTGTTCCCAATGTTGACATATTGGGTTTAGCAAGAACGTACAGTGCTCTACCAATAATTACCTCTCTTTTGTTCCCTTGTCATGAGTGTGTTCATATCATCTTGGTACAGAAATGGGTTTGTGGATGGTCCAAGCTAACTGTAGCATAAAGTGTTTCAGACTAGGGGATAGGAAAGACACCTTTATAAACATCAGGTCTTATCTTTCACTTACGTATTTTCCAATGTTCTTTTCAGTCACTGAAAGTATCTCTAGAAGAAAGAAAATTAAGGCATATTTGGATTCATCACTTACCCACCATATCAACAAAGACAAAGGTGAGCTATATAAAACTGTGTTGATCCCTCTGGGTGTGCTGAATGTGTCAGAGAGTGTCTGTACTCTTCAAGCTCCGTATATTTCCCTGGGAGCTGGATAAATGGCCATCTGAATTTTTGGTTCTGTTGTAAGTGGTGATGTCACTGCAAAGTTTTAGTCTTGAAGCGAGAACCAGGACTTGAACTGTTGCTAAGGCAATAAAGGGTTGTTATGTAAGGTTTAAAATTAAGGCTTCTGACAACATATTAGTGCTGGATGATACAGAAATTAGTCATAATAGTTTTATCTTCACATCTTTCTTTATTCCCTGATGCCCCGTGATTTAACTGCCGTGTTTACGCCCACTTCATGTCTACATTCAGGCAACCTAGTAACGATTTTCCGGCTATGTTCAGTGAAAGTTTTGTCAATCTATTTGCGACTGGAATTATCGGTGTCATTAGTAAAACTACTACGACTCCAGATGTTCCAAGAAGTTATTTTAACGTCGGTTACAATAAATCGACAATAAAAGTAATACCCCTGCTGAGAAATTAATCCGTTCCATATATGTGAAAATTACGATGATTTATTAATGGTCTGTAACGTCACATTTAGACAGAAACGTTTACACACCTGACTCGGCGAAACTGATGATTTCTGACGTTTCCTCTAGCACCTCGTTATTGTAGGCGGCTTGTCCATCCAAGTTAGGAATCTCTAACCTCCCGTCTTCTCTCACTTTGCCGGCATGGAGTTTCCTCAATGCAGTGACCATTGCAGCCTTCGGGATAGGGTGAGTTATATTAGGTCTCTGCTTCATCTGTAATCTGTTCAGTATATGTCTCTTAACCGCATCCAGGAAGTCTATGTCTTTTCTGTCAGAGTCATCTGGATGCCCGAGTAAACACGATGCGCACGACTCCTGGGACCCCGTTTGCGTCTCCGTTCCCGGGGTCAGTGCACACTGAATTGATAGTAGGCAAACCATAAAACACGTTGCTAAGACGATTATATTCATTTTCTCTTCAGTGGGGTGGCTGGCGATTGTCTTTAAGTGCACTGAGTTTCTCCAGGGGTTTGCTTTGCATTTACAAATCCGTCATTCCAGGTAAATCGACGCTGTGCGGCCACATGACATATTTAAACAACGTGTTCTTAAAAATAACTAAACAAATAAGTTAAGATTCTACTTAAGAAATGTTTTTTTTGTTTGTTTTGTTTTGTTTTTTTTGTTTTGTTTTTTTAAGTTACAACCGGTAAAAACCTCCAGCAGTTACCTTAGAGAGACGTCCATGTCTTTTGTCATACTAAAGGATGTAGAAACTTAGTCCCGTCCGTTTAGTGATGGGGATTAACTTCGAGCATCCAAACTCAACCTCAGTCGAAGGCAGCTGACACAAAACTTGAGAACCTCATTCTTTGTAGAAACAACGGTGGTCTTATGGCTGACATGTCAGTCTCCCAGTCACGGTATGTGCAAGGTAAACATAACTCAGAATGCCCAGCTGCCGTCTGATTGAACAAGTTATTATTCCTTTGAAGCGCTACGAGGTCAAATACGTGTTCTCCTGGATCCTTCGTTTTAAAGTCCAGATTGCCAGTTTGTAATTTTTTAAACGATGTTTTTCATTATCCTCCTGTCTCCTCTCAGTCGGGAATGCCAGTGTTCCTGCGCGTATGCGCATAGACCGTGCGCCCTCGTGGAAAGGATGTTGTCTTTAAGTCTTTTCTCCCGTGCAATCACGACGCAAAGCCACCGCACGCCGAAACTTTTTTTATACTTGAAACCACGTGGGGCGTTGCACCAACTGGAAACGAGAACTGCGGGTGATGGAGCTACTCCAGCATATGATTAACAGTTCATGTGGCCAGCCAAGGTGAATATGCTAGACATCTATGCTAGGCTCTACTTTTAAAATCACACTTTCTTTTTGGATGTCAGTCATTCAGTCACTCTCATGATTTCTCTAACGATTTGGAGCGTTCTTTTATAACATAGCATGGTCATACGTGAACACCATCAAAATGATCAGTTATCAATAATTTATCAAGGCTGGTTAAAAATGTTAATATCACATTTTTATTACAGGTTACTGCTTTCTTTCAATTTAACAGTCCTTCGGACAATCAAAATGCGCTAAAGTTTAAACAATAATGGAATAATGAAACTTGGGTTTTCATTTTGTTGTAATGTATCTGCGGCAATTATGTTTGGAAATTTTATTATCTGAGTTCAGTTTGCCTTTCGTTGCATACAGAGCCACGCCGGGAAGACTATCCTTTTCATTGGTGTTTTGGCGCCCTCTCTTGAGTTTACTACATAATGCCACATAATGCGTGTCAGATCATCTGGCCCGATATCTTTTCTGCAAGAACTCTACCGGGATTTTAGCTACTTGTCCTTATCACATCCAATAAATTTACATGTGCCACATTTAACCGACACTCTTATCCAGAGCGACTTACATATTTATCAGCATTACAGGAGTACTACAGTAACCTAGCAATAGATGCAATAGGTGTGTAACGACAGACGAAACAAGCCTATTATACAAGAGAACCACAGACATCTGAGAATGACTAGACGTCGACGTGAAAGCACTCTAAAAATAACTGCCTTAACTGAGCGAATGTCGGGCCAATTTAATTCAGGTTAGTAGGTCAAGAGATCATTTCACATGGTGCACCTAAACAGGGGCGTAAGCATCTCTTGTTTTATGTGTAACAAATGGACTAGCCTATAGCCTAAATGGACAAACAATATGTAAAAGAATTGAGAAATCTGTTTCCAGAGAAATGTTTTGGACAGAGGTCTTTCATCAGCTGTGCAAGCAAAGTGCTTCAGAGACATTTGGCTTGCGCAGCTGATGAAGGACCTCTGTTTGAAAAGTGCTGTTCCGCTGGAAACTCTGTGTACTTTACTGCAATTTTGAAATCTCTACATCTCTTACTACAGTACACTGCAATTACTCACCTAAAATTCATCATTTACCCTTACCTGGACTCTATAAAACTCACATGCAGTTCCTCAGTGTGAGGTCACTTCTGTTCGTGGCAAATTACCAAGTTGTCTTTCTGTTTCTGCCCTTTTATGCCCCTGGACTGTATTTTGGATTTGGCATTTTGCCCACTGTCTTCAAGACCTGTTAGCTCCTGTTGAAGCTGGTCTTTTTTGCCTCTACCTGCCATATTTCCACTGTGATTGGTCTGACCTTCATTTTGAATAGTGTTTTTTGGATTAGTCTATTAAACCTGCACTTTTGTTCAGAGATGCTTTCCTGCATCTGCTTGAAACTTTACAATAACATTTAGATTTCAGAACTAGGCCTACAGCAGGCAATAACTGTCAAATTATTACTGTACATCCAGTGAGATTAGCCTACAAGCAATTTAAAGATGTCTCAAATAATTGTCCAGGTCTCAAATAATTGTACACCACAATGAAAATATTGACTCTTTTACGTTGTTTATAAACTATTATTCAAATCCGTTGAGTAGGTTAAGTGGAAAAATGTGGATAAACATGAATATTTCAAACTACTTGGAATTGGAATTATGTTTTTATTAAACAAAGTTCAAAGTAGAAGTACTGAAAAATGTATGTTGCTTGCACCAATATGAGCACTGTATCTGTTACCAAGCTATTATATGTGTTCTGAAAACATGAACAACATCAGCAATTACTGAATATTAAGTTTAGCCTATATAACCTTTTTAGAAGAATATATAGAAAGTAAATTCTCCCCAGAAAAGTTACAAAATTTATTTAAAACTTTCCAGAAAATAAAATCTAGAACTAATATTATTTTCACAAAGTTATTCAATATGGTATAAAAATCCTAATACAAATAAATACTGACAATTATAGGCTTAATAATTTATAATAAATAATACACTGAACAAAATTTGAACATAAAAATAATTGCCAAATAATGCAATAACCTTTATTTTTTTTGAAATATATTACAATGCCACCAGTGTACAACATCTTGCTTAAACACTATATAAAATATGCCTGTATGTCCTTATATTGTATCACCAAAAAGCTATTCTATTGTTTCAGAGAAAGTATCATATGTATTTATGAGGAACACAATGGAAACAAGCTCTTTGAGTAATGTTTGTGCAGGGGTATTGTATATACTTATAATCAGATAATTTCGTTTCAGCTAAAGAAGGGATCAGCTTCTCCAAGTCAGTTGTCTGCCCATGTCATTTTCCACACTGAAATGGAAGCATGCTCTTTGAGAGGTTTACCGCCTAATATGAGCAGTAGGTTTGGCATGGGCTTTACCAGGCCGTCCTGTTTCCTCTGCTGAGTTCTCACTGTTGCCTTTCTTTCTGACATCTTGCTGGGTCACTGCGGTGAGGGAGTTGCCCTGTGTCTCAGACCCTTCAAAGCCCAGGCTATTGCCCCTCAGCCCATTTTTCTTCCAAGTTTGTGTCGTCTGGAGCTCAATATCCTCCCTAGGCTGCCCTGTGGATAGCGTGGATGGGACACACTTGTTCTTAAATGGTCTGAGCTTGATCAAACTGTTGGATGTGGAGATTTCCTTATTGATGATGTCAGTGTGTGGTCCAGGTTTAAAGTTTGGGCCGAGACCCACACTGCAGTGGTGAATCCGACAGGGAGCGGTGGATCCCGGCAGTGAGAGCAGCTTCTCCCAGTTCAGTGTGGTAAGACTGAACCCCCACAGGCAGTTGCTGGGGGCACTCTGGGTCACACCTCCACCAAAGAGCAGCATGCTGTCCTTGTACAACACGGCAGAGTGGCCCATCAGTTTAGAGGGCCCTGAGCTAAACAGTAAACAGTGACACAGAAAACCAAAATTTATAATAGTGCAATAAATGACTAATTCAGCCCCTGTTACAGGTGGATTCCTGTAGTAACTGCTGTGTAGGGACCTCACTGGTTAATACTTATCAACCATTTAAAAAGGCTAGGTGCAAGATATATTTCTTTGTCTACTTGGTTACCTTGAAATAATACAATGGGAACTATGTGTTTTATAAAGTTTAATCTCCTAACCGTGTGTATTCCTGATAAGAAACTAATATCAAAATTCATTTTAAACAGAAATACTGATAGAGAAGGTTAATTCAATGGCAAATGATCCAGGCTAAGAAAAGGCAATGTGCTAGCTATCAGTGCTAATATAGCTGCATTTTGGGTTATTCTTATTTTATACTGAGTTATGGTGTCCAGATTCTCATACCCATTGCAAAGGATCACTGTTTTTCTTTTGCATTTCAAAGTATTTTTAATTCTTTAAAAGTGTTTCACTGACTACACAATATTGAATTCACGAGTATATCCCTGGCAATGAAGGTGGGCAAGTGCCCTTTCAGATAAGTGAAAAAACACCTGCAATATTACCAATGCAAATATTTCATATCAGATTAGTACCATAGGCCTCTGATCTCTACCAGTGCCTTTTACTCAGTACCATTGTGTCTAGCTGCACCTTTACTCTAAATGTCCTGTGTTCCCTCAAGTATGTCAAATGTTGAATCACTGTATCCATTGTGGTGATTTTAAGGAATTTTTCTTGTTTCCATTGTTTTGCCCCAGCCATTGGAGGACTCTGTGCATACTTCTGATTAGGACTGCACAAGTAAAAGAAAAACAATTATTGCAATTTTATTGCAACAATTGTGATATGTTTTGCCACATATATAAAAAACCAAAACAAAACAAAAACAAACATACAAAAAAAAACAAAACAAAAAAAAAACCACCCACAATGGTGACCCCAAGATGTGATATGATTATGGGCATTATTTTTACCAAAGTAAAAATGCTTGTTGGATTATGTCATTCATTTAAACACACAGAGTCCTGATTTGCAATATCCTAGATTGCTCAAAATGCTAACAGCACATATGAAGAAACGTTTGATAGGTTAAACAGTTAAGTTGCATCTTGTAGCATCAGTATTGTAGATACCAATATTATATCAATTACCAAACAATATTTTGCATTGCCCTATTACTGACATGTAAATAATACATATGACTCACAGGACATTTTTATACCTGCTATTTTTACTTTGATCTTTATCTTTCCTATTGCAGTGCTGAGCACTACCTCTGCTATGGTCAACACTGAATGTGTGCAGATCACAGGAATCACTCACAAGACTCTCATGGAGCTCCAGGTTTGGCTGAGAAAGTTCCATCTCCACAGGTCTCTCTGCTCTTTTAGGCCTTGCAGGCCACCATACAGGTACATGGAATCCTGGTGGACCATGACAGAGTGACTATGCCTAGGTCCAGGACCTACTTGTCCTTTGCTCAACAATGACCACACCCCAGAGTCTAACACACACACACACACAAACACACACATGCACACATTTCTAAAGATCGTGCATGTGTATGACATGCAAATAAATCTCTAGCCACAAGAATAGATAGTAAGTGTAGAGAAACTGCATAGTTGTTGGGCCTTTTAACCTGTAGACACTGACGTATATGAAATATGCAGTTTGTTGAGAACTGGATAATCTATTCCAACATTAGACCTTACATATACTCATTTAGCTATGTTTGAGTCTGGTGATGATCCAAGTGTTGAAAGTGTAATTCAACTGACTACTAAATCTGATCTTCATTCAGAACGGTAGGTCCAAAAAGTGCACAGCATTTGTTTCTCTGGTATCTATTGCCTTTATATATTGATGTTAGCATATTAAATATAGAATTTGTCTTTTTAACTCTGGACAGACAATCTTCACATATATCACAGTGATAGACCATTCCTGATAAAGAACAACTTGCCTGATAAAGTCTTTGAGCAGATCATCAAATAATGCCCTGCAACATTTTGTCCTTTCTGGAAGTTAATATACTAACCATTTTATGAGAGTGGTTATTCATTATATAAACAGTGAGACTGTCTTCCTATGATTTATCCTGTGAACAAAATATTACTCACCAAAGTCATATGCCCAGAATTCCTGTAAGGTCCTTTGCATGTCATTGTATCCACCATAAACATACATGGAGGATCCAAAAACAACAGTACTGTGTCCCTTTCTGTTGCTTGGCGCATCATTCTAGCAAAAAAAAACCAAACAACAACAACAATAATGGGTTCAGAGTAGATGCAGAATCTTCAGAACTACATTAATAATCACCGAAGATTGTACATCAATACAAAATATAAAATCCTTAATGCATGAACTGTAATAGTCTACAGTAGGGGATTGTGTTCATAATTGCTATGTACCTGAGAAGAAGAGTTTTTCACTTGTGAATGCAACCATTGCTCCATAGCTGTAGAAAACAGAAAGTGGAAGCCAGGGTAAATTATGTCATAGTGACAATAAAATAATAATGTTCTTCTTCCACATCTTTCAAAAAATATTGCAGTAGAATACAATGCTAAAAATAAACTTAGCACACAGATTTGTGAAATAAATGTATAATGTGTTTTAAATGGTTTCTTACAACGCAAATATTTAAAAGTCTGGATAATTACCTGTATCAAATAGCCAGAGTGGTATTTTTGATTTAGAATATGCTGTACCTCTTAGGCCTCCAAAAACACAGAGAACACCCTTAGAAAGAATAAAACCATAATATGATATGAGGACTATGTTAATTTACCATATACTTTATGCAGCAGTTCACATATTTGCACTGTAAGACACTATTCTTACTGGATTAATGTTTGGTTTAAGTCACCTGACGTGCCACCATGCTGTGTTCCTCAAGCTCTTCAGGTGCCTTGTCATCATTACAGTCCAGCTCAATCCACACGTTACACACTAAAATTACAAAACACCACTTCCTGTAGAAAATTCATGCACTTCAGCACACAGCGAGGAATAGAATTGCATGCACTTAGATGCATCTTAATGTTCACACAAAAAGAAATACTGATAACTTACTGACATTATATTTCCAGAAATCCTTTAATGAGTGCCTCTCTCTACCTCCCAACAGGTAGACATTTCCTCTGCAGACACAAGAAGCATGCTTGTAGCGGTCACATGGTGCGGGAGAAACCTGAGGAACTGATGTCCACAGACAAGAGCTGCTTCTCTGGCTCATACTAGGCCACTGGGTGTGTCATAAGTGCACTCCTGAAAGTAAAAACATTTGTTTTAGCAATCAAACCTGGAGTAAGTTAGATGGGAGTTTCAAAGAGAAAGTGTAAACAGCACAGGAAGCTAATTACAGACTGCAGGCACAAGAGGCTGTGGCAGCTGTGAGGAATTTTCACTTCAGATAATATAATTTTGTTCATTGGCAAGTGATATGCACACACAGAAAATTGTAATCCTAAATGGTTCAACAAACCAAAACTACAGGCCCAAATGTCAGAGCTTTTTTTTTTTTAATATATATATTTTTAGGAAATGTTTTACTCAGATGTTATTTCCCATCTTGACAACATCCTTTCTACAACAGCCTGAGTTAGGAGTTCAGATACCTCAACCAAAGTCATCTTCTGATCTGTTATGTGAATTCTCTGCCACAGGTATAAACAGTCTAAAACTGAAACTCTGCACCACAGGTGCATCTTATATGGGGTCTGAAACAATTTAAGGTAAACAAATATTTTTCAAAGCCTTTACCCTGTTTAAATGAGAGTTAGGGTGGGTTTTTGATTACAAATGAAAAAATCAATTTTAAGTCTTTATTTTACCCCAACATGACAATAATATTCAATTGGCCCTTATAACTGTATATACAAATGCTGTGAACTATGAATGTAGGGCTCTAAGAAATTCTCACCTGAGCACTACAATCCAACAGAGAAACACCCTTCTCTGTCATAACTAAATATATCTGGTTGTAGCTATAATGAATTCTATTGAAAATTAATTTACCCATTACTTATATATGTAACAAGGCAGAATCAAATAGATGCTTTTGGATTAAAGTGAATGAGTGTTTAATGACAAAAGGATAATACAAAATGTAATCAGACAACAGGTCCTAGTCAAAACCAGAACAGTGGGACTACCAAATTAAGGGAACATCAGGAGCAGAATAAAAGCCAGTTCAGGTGAAAGTAAGAAAAAACAATGCAGTTAGTAAACATATACAAATATGGAGAATACAAATAGCAGAGTCAAGGGACAAAAAAGAACACAAGGTACACAAAAGGCAAAACACACAAAGGAATATTGTGTGCTCTGGAAAACAGTGCAATACGTCACAAAGACAGAGAAGAAATACACTCTTTAAAAGGAGTATAAATGAAGACCCAATCAATACTCCAGGGAAGATGGTTTTAAACAGTGTCTGACTGGGTGATTGCTGGTTGTGGAGGTCCAATTGACTCCCCTGGGGATACTGGGGGGTGGAGTGTAGTCCCAGAATGCTTTGCATATTGGTTAGGGCTACAGGGCTTTGTGACACATATGATGAATATGTAATGGACTTCCTACACAGATAACTACATTTACATTTTCAGAATTTGGCACATACTCTTATTCAAAGCAACTTACATATTTATCAGTATGTGTATTATCTGGGAATCATTCCAGGAACTGCTACCAGCTTGCTCCACTTGTCCTATCAGGTGAGCTACAGGAACAAGTGAAGTTGTTTACTTATTTTACAAAATTGCTTCTGGGACTGCTACGCACAATATAATTAACATAAAAATGATATGTAACAGTATTATTGCATTTTATTAACATCTTTATTTACTTACTTATAGAATCTAATTGTGATAAACGTCTCTGCTATATGCTCTTAATAATATTCTAGATTTTTACATTTATTGCTAAGATGTCTAATGGATTTGCCCAGAAGTTCGCAGTTCCAGTCAACATCAGAATAAGATAATATAGCACATATTGCGCGCGAGCACACACGAACACTATTAACGTGTGAAGAGCCACATCACTATTTGAATAATTAAGCATTAAATCAAAGTGTGGTCTTTATTCTAAGAGACCATTACTGTATAATAACAACACTCGGTCTACACTTACTCGTGGCATAACAGATTGTTTTTGGTCAACAATTTTTAGACTTCCTGTTGACCTGAGAAAGTAAACTAGTTAGCCAACTTAAAGCTGGAGGATCTGGTTACTCAGACGTATTTAGGTGCGACAAATGTGTCATTTTCAAGTAGTTTATTAATATTTAGTTAGCTACTCAAACAACAGCATTATTCCTACTCCACAGTTCCGCTTTAGAAGGGCCCCCACCTAATTTAAACCGTTTTAGTTTAAACCGTTATCTTAGCTGGCCATGAAGCAGCTTATTGATCGACCGAACAGTCTTGACCATTAGCGTGATATAATCCACAAGTTTATCAGTATATCGTTTTGTAACATGCTAACGTTAAGACAAAGCTAGGCGTTTAAAACTATTTGATATGGCAAATCATGTGACAGGAAAGAAGCGAAATGAATTATTTTATAAATCCTAAGATTCTTTTGTGAATTAAAACCTGTGGTCGCTTCTCACTTACTGTTACTAAACCAGCTATCTTTAATTTAAATGTTCATTTTGTTTATTTATTAAGAATAGGCCCGAATTACTTACAGTTGAAACGTCCCCCCGCCGTTCCCTCAGTAACACAGGATGGGCGTGGCCAATCTCCTGGAATTTTTGTTTTGTATTTTTTTTCACCCAATAATTTTGGGTCTGCAACGTGCAAGATAGTTAACGCTCTAATTTAATGAAAACATATTATTAATGAATGGATGAGTGAATGAATGGATATAGATAGTTTTAAGATTTGCAGGATCACATCCACATGTGAAATGCAGGTTTATTTGCAAGGTAGGCTGTAGCACAGACGCTTCTGTATAAGTCAACAGGTCAGTTATAAAGCTAGGGTATTTATCAGGCAGAGAACATCTTACGGTTGTAGATTTACTTCATTCGTATTAATACTCCAACGACTATCAGCTAAATCAGGCACTGGCATCAGAGTAGTCTTCAGATGTGCTATATTGTACAGCAGGGGGCACTATTATATCACGCCAGATCCCACTGAAGGCTTATGCTGTCTGGACGGAATGATCTATCTTATAACTATAACAATAAACTTTTGTTACATTCGGTTATTATTTTATATTATAAGCGTACACACCTGTGATTGGACGAATCCATAAACAAATTCACACGTAAACGTTCTCTGACAAAGCACCTCTTCAGGGCTGGTTAAGAGTTGTTTACCTTTTAATATGTGGGATGTTTTTATACAAATGTAATCATACATAAACGTTTGCGCCAGGAATTAGCTTTACATGGATCCTATTCCGAGTACAATTTCAAATCTCAGACCGATTAAAAATGCTACATATAAACAACTCAAGATGTTTAAACTATGTAAACGATTTAGCCCGATTATCTACTGGCTGCGTTTTCTGCGCATGCCCGACGCCTGTCTCAAAATGGCAGTTTCCAAGACAAACACATGCCACTAAAGCGGCTGTAAATGGGTGATGGGAAAACACTGCTTTGGGAAACACTGTCGAAAATTGTTGAGTGGTTTCAAAACAATTGTGTCGAAAATTGCTTAGAGGTTTTGAAGCAATTCGGCACCCGTCTCCACGGTGACGCCTAGTGGCCGCTTTTGTTATCGTCACATCTTGATAGTATTATTCTGTAAGGCAATGACTCAAACTCCGCGTTCGCGAAGTTCGCGGATTACATAGACGGGATAAGGGTTGATTCAGACGCTGAAGATCAAATACAGGAGTAGCAGATACCGTATGGCATCTACTGAAACGGAAGAAACGCCACAGAAAGTGTTACATGGGTGTGACACTTCGGAGCCGTGTGAAACTCGGAAACCTCGAAACGGAAGTATCAAGCGTCCCATCCCTATTCTCAACTTATTTCACTACTTGCACAATAAATGCTAACACACATGTACATGCACATAATACAACGTAGCTGACCTGCGGTAAAACAGAAAGCTAGTGCGAGAAAATGTTTGTGCTTTTTGACAAGTCCAGTCCAGTGGCGGAACTATTTGTGTTGTGTTGTGTTGCGCCAAAAAAAAAAAAAAAAAAATCTCTGGTCGTGAAGATGGCGCTTGTAGAACTGTTGAATAAAAGCAATATCACACGAGAAGGCGATTGTTAAACTGAAATATCAGCACGGCCGCGATCGCCTTTGGTACTCAGCTCGCATCCCATTACAACCAGCTGAACCTAAATCTTAGCACGACAAAGCGTGTGTGTGCGCCCACCCAGCTACTGATTAAATACTAAAATCGGTATTATGACATCACATCCTGTTCTGGTTCCTTTGCACGCGCCTGGAGGGTGGGGTCGGCGGCTGCTGCTTGTGAGGTTGACAAGTTCTGTTTCGCAGCATAGATTAATGCCTTTTCAAAGATAGCACCAAGACAACGGACACGGCAAAGTAACGTGGTGGTAAGCTTCTGCCTAAACGTTGTATTGCAATTAAGGATTTCGATTCCTTCTGCTTATTTGTAGGCCACTGAAAGACTGACAGGAGTAGCAGATACCGTATGCCATCTGTTGAAACGGAAGAAACGCTTAGCGTTTGGTTAGCTATGCTAGCTAACAGCTATTTTCCTTACTGTGAGAAATGTTACAGATGACTTCGCGGCCCTTCCAACACATTGCAGTTATTTAGGATTTGGGTCAGAATAACCATTATCGAGGCACGGAGAGCTGTGAGCAGAGAAGGCGTGTTTGACCGTGGATGTGGGAGAGGGTTTGCTGAGGGATGTACTTCTAACCTTACCGGTTATCGCTACTGACCATGTTACAACTCGCTTTGAATTCAAAGAGATGATCGCTTTTTTTTTCCACCAGGACGTTTTCTGATTAAATTACCTTTCCGATGAGGGTCTAAGGAGGTATTTGATTATTATAGTCTTGCTGCTGTAATCAAACAGAATTAACTCACAGTTAACCAGATGCCGAAAGTTGATATTTTGGACTGTTGCAATATAGTTTGAATGGGGGAAAAAAATCGAGTGTCCACATAACCAAAAAACCCACAAACAGGCCACACCTAAATCTACCCTAACGTCTATCTGAATGTTTTTACCTATTACTTTACTCGTACACCGTTATTTTTAATACCATCTACCACATTGTTAAGATAATTACTGTTTGTATGATTTGTCCTTTTATCCCACATAACCTTGAAATGTTAAGACAGGTTGGCCCCTATACGCCTTAAGTAACAGTATGTTTTGTCACCAGTTACTATAACCTCTTCATTGCATGACCCATGAAAGGATCACGTCGCATATCTGGGAACCTGGCCGATACTTTGTAAACGTGTCATTTGTTTTATTTTACTTCCATTCACGATATCCTTTTTTAGATTCCTATAGCAACTTGTCACATCGGGTTGACTCTCTCTTATTCTTTGTTGTCTGTGTTATAGACCTCGTTTCCATCTACATAGGTATTCAAATCACAGTCCTCACGGTTCAGGTCCTACAGATTTTCCAACTTCCCTTTACCTAGATGTCAGTTACATTAATCATTTAATCAACTACTGGGGATTACAAAATCCAAGACTATATTTGGATTGAGGTCCAGATTTGAATACCACTGACAGAGTAACATACTGTGGTCCATTCCAACTGTGCCCTTATCACTGGTTAGAGTGTGAGGGGCAGAATTTTCCTATGTGTTGTTCTAGAGGCCTCTTACCAGGGCTGCTTAAAGCGATAAAGATTGGAAATTATACCTTGGTTGTTCCCCAGAGAGGGATTGTCACAATAGTGGGGCCAGCATTGGCATAAAATAGTGTATATAGTGGTAGTGTATTAGATACAGCTCTATAGTAGTGTGCCCTTATGTAGTGATCATACAATGTCTGTTATTTAAATAATCAGATGGAGAGAGGGGGTAATATACAGTAATTGGTCTCAAATGCTGTGTGGTCAATGAGCTCCTTTACTCTGCTGTTATTTGGATCATTGACATTGATGCCTTCGTAATGAGATTAGGCCTATAAAATTTCTTTAGAACAGTGTTTGTCTGCACAGCAAATGCTCTTGTTAGTGCCGGACTTTGTAGTGCACCACATGTTACTTCTGTGGGGTATTTTTTTTCCATATCATCCTACTTAAAGTTGTCCCACTTCCACATCAACTTAAGTGTGATAAGTTTTTTTGTTTTGTTTTTTTAATTCTTGTTGTTTGGCAACAAACCTGTAAAGCTTTTCTTCTCTTTTGTGGTAGGCATTTCTTCTATTATATGGTAGGCATTTATAGCTTTGTAGTTTTAGGTGTTGTGCCGAACACTCATGTCCCTGCTTTAAATGCCTCTCCTGCAGTTCCTTCTCAGGACTCTACATGTGGTTTGAGACTTGTAATGTTGCATACCATTTAGTTTCTCATTAGTTTGGTGTGGCCTCTCTTTGTTTACCTTTCGGGTGGCCTTTTACTTGATAGGTGGGTTTATCTCAAAAACAAGCACACCAGCTTGTGTTGGCTGTGTGTCTGCAGTTGTATAAGTTGTTGGAGGTTTTAATGGTTTGAATATCAAAAAAATGAGAATTTGAGAAATTTCATGACTGAGGAGTACTTTTTTTCTTGTTGGTGTGTGTGTGTGTGTATGTATATATGTATATATGTGTGTGTGTATGTGTATATATATATATATATATGTGTATGTGTGTGTGTATGTGTGTATATAATATATGTATATATGTGTATGTGTGTGTGTATGTGTGTATATAATATATGTATATATGTGTATGTGTGTGTGTATGTGTGTATATAATATATGTATATATGTATATATGTGTATGTGTGTGTGTATGTGTGTATATAATATATGTATATATGTATATATGTGTATGTGTGTGTGTGTATGTGTGTATATAATATATGTATATATATATATATGTGTATGTGTGTGTGTATGTGTGTATATAATATATGTATATATGTGTATGTATGTATGTATATATATATATATATATATATGTATGTATGTATGTGTGTGTGTGTATATATATAAAAGGCCCTCTTCTAAATTCCTTTAGGAACATGAGGTTTTTTTATCTGAATCTTAAATTGAGCACCAGGGGACCCTGTATCAAGTTGTATATTGGCCCATGTAGTTTGGCTCCCTGCACCGTTGTGGAGATTGTCTAGAATATGTTTTATGTCCGCATGCAACAAATTATTTGCTTTGGGAGATTGTTATATTCAGTAAGCAGTAGTAGTTTTGCCTCCAAGTCTGTTGTGGTGCACAGCCTGATTGCTGTTGTGTTCCTATTGTCATTGTTCTTACCAGGAGATTGCTGGGATTTCCAGAAATTGAGTGGGATAAGTTGGAGAAACTGTACTTACTTGCAATGTTATTTGGTACAACTATCAGAACCTTTTATAAGTGTGCACTTGCAAAACGTAGCTGATCTATTGGCATGCCAGCGACTCTACCCATTCACCACTGGTCAGAATCCAATCACTGCTGACTGACTGGATGTTATTTGGTTGGTGCACCACAGCATTAGTGGAAAGGTTTTTAGTGCTGCCTATATGGCAATATGGCTCTAATCAGTAGAGCGAAGTCTGGTGGGTCCCCTAACTCAAATGTCCATATCTTACGATGCAAAATGGTTAATAACACACACAGTAGAACAGAGCTACAGAACATCACTGTTGATTGCCATGATACTGCCAGGCAACCCAAACATAGACAGGAGCAACTGAGGGCTAAGGGCCCAACAGCAGCGACCCGGCCACGCCAGGGCTCGTACCAGCAACCCCCCAACACAAGTCAAGCACCCTAACCGCTGACCACCACTAACCACCACTGCCCCTAATGGTCAATGAGCTGGAGCAAATTTACATTTACCAGTGTTGTTAGAATAAACATTAGAGGAAATGTAAACATTCCATTAATGATAAGTATTGTGATGGCAGTGGTCTCTTTATCCATTAACATTACAAACAGCTATCATTGCTTTCAGTTCTAACAAGGAAACCTTTCAGTATTGCCTACTCTACAGTTGTTGTACTCTACAAAATGATCTGTTCTGTGGTGGGTGTGTGTGTGTGTGTGTGTGTGGATCTGGGTACTTTCTGAGGAAATAAATATATTTGAGCAAATATTATTGTAAGTGCTCCTCCAGATCTGGTTTTCTTCAACCCTGCCTTCTGGTCTGCTGACTGACAGGGAAGTAGAACATGGTAAAAAGGTGTTGAACTTCGTCTGTAGAGGTGGTTCTTTTTACATGTCCTAGCATGCATGCATTCTCTTCCTGGTTTTTCTGATTTCATGAAAGGTGTTGACTCCTGGAAGTATTTGCATATCTGTAGGGCTCGATTTTTCACCCATTCTGTCCCTCTCTGCAAAGCCATATGGAACATTTTTCAAAAAAAAGATTTTTGATCTTGTGTTGTAAACCATGGAGTGTAGAATGCCACAAAAACATAAACTATACGTCTGCCAAGTGCATTCACATGACCCACTCTTAGTTCTAGTGAGTTTATGGGCTTTTAAAGTAACTGATAAATCACCCATCCAGTGACTTGCTGTTTAAGCACTTTGCTGAAATATGTCATTAAATCATTCTTCTACACCTTCTCAAAGTAGTGCAGCTGAAGGAGTCTAGTAGAGTCTGTATGCTTGTGTGTGTGATTTAAAATTTTGGAGCTATATAAAGAGACATCTGATTCATGTTAAGTAGGTTATGAATGTAATGTATGAAAGTGGATCATGTTTAAATCTTCAGTTAATCTTACTTTTCCGCTTGCCTTCTTATGGCTTCTTTACCTGACTGCATGCATGTTTTCCTTTCACTGGTTTCCTCCAGCCCTTGGTCCCTAGACGTATACATGCCATGTTGGCTCTTAATGCCGTGCATCGGTTTCAGGGCACTCTTAGAACTATAGGTTCCACTTGCGGTGTGTTCACCATATTGTTCACTGTTGACTCTCTGGCACTCTTCCCAATTCGGGGATACCAGAGCAGTGTCGCTGGCATTTACCAGGACTTCACCTCATGATTAAAAGTTGCTGGGGTCGTCACTGCTTGGGAGCATGCAGCAGAGTTGATATGCTGCGATCATAACTGGGATTTCCTCAGTAAGAAGACCCATCCTATTGATGTCATAGCAGGTTGTGTAAACTGCAGCCTGTGAAATGTACACAATCTGTGTTGATCTCTTTACACCTCAAAGTTGTATAGATTGTTGTTACATCCATTTTATTGGTTGAGATTCATTTCCTTTGGATTTTGTTGAAAGAACTGCACAAGCAGGTTTATTTTACTTGTTAGAAAATGTTCACAAAAAAGAACTTCTAGCCTGCCTTTCTCACACAATGGTGGTTGCATTTTGCCTGTTTTTCCAAAAAGCACGTGGTCAATATTGCCAATAATGATTAGCCAATGTTATATTGTACAGCATTAGCTGCTGTTTGTAAAACTTGGTAAAAGGACCCTAACTCTGTGCCACAGTTCTTATATCTTTCCGTAAGGACTCCAGCACGACATGTTTAATATTCTACAGCGATGGCCTCTGAGCCGCACATCAGCACACATACTGAGCCGTTGTTTCTTCCTGTAGAGACTGAAGATTGTTAATTGTTAACACTTAACGTACATGTTATAACATAAGATCATTTGTCTGTGTACCTTGTGTAATATGCAGGGTCATTCCTGACACCCGTGTCACACATCAGCATTTTTTCAGTGGCTAGTGATTTTATCTTGATTTGAAGGTCACTCAGGTGGAATTAAAATAGGAATTCTTGTAGTGGTAGTGGAACACAGGATGATGCAGACAGTATTGAATGCGAGGGCTGTAGCGGATCTTGGCTGGCTGGAATGGGGCCTGTCACTTTGTAAGTAATCTGTCTTCCATATTCAGCTGAACCACACTTGTCTTAAATCTCACCGCAGTGGAAGACAAGCGCTCCAGTTGATGTGAGATCTGTGTTCCCTGGGGCTCATGGGGGCAGAGGACATGGTTTCAGCCAGAGGAAATTCAACCCTCGTCATATGGGATGTTGTTGCTGATGGGCCTTGGCCCAGTCATGCTCCTGCTTTTCCCATCATATTGGGCAGGAAGTTTCACACAAGCCAGCTGAGTGAAGTAAGACCCATCTGGTTTCCTCAGATATTTTCCTCAGCTTCACTGCGGAGCTTGAAGGAGAGCTCCACAGTGTACCACTTTATTAATGATTACTGTAATACTGGCCTCTGCACTATTAGTGATGTCACAGAAGACTGCTTTATGTAAATGAGCACTCATGAAATGTCCTTTTTTTTAGGTATGCTGAGTCTACTGACCACTTAAAGATGTCCAGATGAGTGCTTTGACATGATTCAACAAACATGCATAACTGTACTATTTTGTCTGTGCCATGCAGCTGTAGCCTAGGAAGACCAAGAGGAACCAATCACACAAACTGTGATTTTAACAAAGGTGCCAAGCCTATTTATGAGTACCCGATTTATGGCACAATTTACCTTTTTTATTTGTGGAGTAGTAAGCAGAGCAGGAAACCAAACCAAAATGCATTGTGAGCCACTACTCTAAGCCCATCTGTTCTGGTACATTCTCCTCATACCCTTATACTCTTCTCAGCCAGTGCCATCACTGCAGTGAAAGCAGGACTAGGAGGGTGGCACTCCCATTCCTGTGGCTCCAACACGTAGAATGAGAGCTTAGACTCAATCCCCCCAACATGGACCCCAGCCTCCTAACCGGATTTCCAGCCACTGCATGCATCAGTGTCTGGCAGTGTGCAGTAAACAGAACCGTACTGTGCTGCTCTCTTTCAGTTGCCTCAGTTGAATTTTCTGCTTGGACAGATGATTTGTGTATGATAATCACACAGAACATGACCTCTGGAAGATCAGAATATACACATAGTTTGTAGCAGCTGGTGGATTTGAAGCCATTATGGTTTGTTTTCCATTAGTGACATGCTTTTATGTTTAGGTGGGTCTTGAAGTACAGGTGCTAGTTCACTGACGATGCAATAACCCTTAACGTAGAGTTGATTTCAGCAGTTGGCTGATACCAATTGTAGGTAGACAAACCTTTGGAGCTAATTTAGAATGAAATTTAATTGGTTCTGGACCCCAGCACACTAGTATTCAAAACCAGCAAGGCACTGCAATGGAGCATGAGGTTTATGTGTTACATTTATTCAGTAAAATTAAATTATACAGATATATAGGGGGTGATCCATATTTATTTCCTTCATTTTTTTCATGCCATTTTGTATAGCCCTGGAATGTGGCTGTGGCATTCTGGCATAGAGTTTCTCTTTGGACTGTGAACTGTATGCCTTCTCTCTACATGCCTGAATTCTGGACGTGTGATGTGATCATTCCCAGTGTCACTACTATCTCTGGGCCTCTGAGAGTGGAGGGTGTGAGGTTGAGGAGGTCAACGTGCAGATCATCCACACACACTCTGTGCTGCAGGAGGAAACCTGAACAGTGGACCTCAGTTCAAATAGTTCCCATATTGGCTAATCATTCATACATACCTATGGTCGTCAGTGACCTGGCACTGGCACAATACAAAAAATCGCTATACAAACAATAATTGTTTGATTTTGTTTATATAACATAGGCAGTAGTACAATTTACAACTATTTTTGTTGTTTTCATTATTTATTTGTTTTTATTTAATGAATGAATTAACAAATGAGAGGCTAAGAAGACACGGGTTGCTAGTGACATGAGGAATGCCGGGTTAAATGTCAGGAAGTGCAGGGGTTTACGTTGCCCACCTCTACAGGCTCCCTCTAGCAGAGACTGTCCGATGAGGAGCTTTCAAGTTCTTTGAAATGCAGTGGCTGAGCTGGCCCATCTCCCACGGCCCTGCTCAACCTCAAGCCCGAGTGTGTGAGAAGGAACATGGCCTGTGTTACACAGAGTCTCCAGCACGCAGGGAGTCCTAATGGATTCCTGTAGCTGGTAGTTGGGGTTGAGTGGAGAACATTTTATATTTCAGCAGCCCATAGCCACAGGGAGGTGGATGGAGCACTCCATATCTAGGTCACAGCCACTGGAACATCAGGCCCTTTGTACCTTTGCACTCTGATGGACTCCTCTCCTGTGCTGACCCATTGTTGGTCTATTAAAGAGGCAATGCGCTTTTCATTTCCCTGTGTCTTATGTCCTTATGTCCTTCCTGCTGGGTCATTAGGAAATACAGATAAGTACAGATGTTAAGGAGCTTCGTATACTAGACACTAACTGATAGAGTTTTGTAATAATTTTTGTACCAGTGGAAATATTAGAGCCGGCTCACCGTTCTATCTAAAATGGTATCAGTCTATTTGAACTGATTTTACTGACTGTGCACCAGTATGCATGGCTGTGTGCAAGTGTGAACGGACAACACAAATGTCATAGCCAGCAGATTCTGAGGTAGCGGCTTGTTAAGATTACCGAGAACAATGGTCGGAAACTTCGGGTCAGGCTCTCTTTTCCTGGGTAAAGAACAGACGTTCCGAGGTTCCACATCCTTGAAACCTGACACTAACTCTGGGACTGTCAGTGGTAATAGTGTCTCCTTTCTGTGACTGACTGTAATGGGAGGCCAGGCCTGGCATGGAGGAGTGGTTAACAAGGTGCCAGACTCACAAGGCAAACCTGATGTAGCACAGAAGGAGGTCTATATGAACCACATTCTAGAACATGTATGATCTTACCAATTGCCAATAATATGGAACTTATACAAATAATATGGAATTTGGGTTGCATGTAGTAGTACACTGGCCACTCAGAAACAAGATCTTGTCTGTCTCCTTTGTCAGGTCACATAAGCTGGCTTTATACTTATAATATTAAGGTGTTCTTTTACTTTTAGTAAGTGCTTTCAGATTTAAAACATAAACATTGTCAACAGGCTAAAACAATCGTGGTCGAGTCGTGAATTCATTCAGGCTTTATTTTCATTCACCTGGTCTTTTCACCGAAGTGTCTGTCTCTTGGCAGGTGGCGTCGGCTCGTTTGGGTGCAGTGTAGTGTCGCTGGAAATGGCAGCCAATAAGGGTAAAAACCAGAGTTCCTTGGCACTGCACAAGGTCATCATGGTGGGCAGTGGGGGAGTAGGCAAGTCTGCGCTCACCCTCCAGTTCATGTATGATGAGGTGAGCAGGCATGCTTGTATCACTCTGTGTGTGTGTGTGTGTGTGTGTGTGTGCGTGCGTGTGTGGTTGCTTTGGAAATGATCCGTGGGATTTGTGGATGGAACGTACAAGTTCTAAGATGAGATAAACATCAGTGTTCTTATCTGATGACACGCGTGCACGTTGTTGTTCAGTTCGTTGAAGACTATGAACCCACAAAGGCAGACAGCTACCGAAAGAAGGTGGTGTTGGATGGTGATGAGGTACAGATCGACATTTTAGACACGGCTGGGCAAGAGGACTACGCGGCCATCCGGGACAATTACTTCCGTAGCGGAGAGGGCTTCTTGCTGGTGTTCTCCATCACCGAACAGGAGTCCTTCACGGCCACAGCGGAGTTCAGGTCTGTGTAGGTGACGTGGGATGAGGACACGGGGAGTAGGTCACAGCTCACATTCAGTTGCTGTTAACTTTTGCACATTTGTACTTGTGCATATACATGACCTGCTGATGTGGTGCATGTTTGTGTGTCTGCAGAGAGCAGATTCTGCGCGTCAAGGCAGAGGAGGACACAATTCCCTTGCTCCTGGTAGGGAATAAGTCAGACCTGGAGGAGCGCAGGCAGGTGTCTGTGGAGGATGGCACGGCAAAAGCAGAGGACTGGCATGTGCAGTATGTTGAGACGTCAGCCAAGACTCGTGCCAATGTAGATAAGGTTTGTTTCGATGCCTGTATAACCACAAACACAAGAATTACTAGACTTGGTGCTTTGTCAGAGTCTAACAAGAAATGTGTAATAACCCAAGAAATGTGAATAAAGTTTCCTCTTTCCCCCCCCCCCCTCCCCCCCAGGTATTTTTTGACCTCATGAGAGCTGTGCAAGCCAAAAAGAAGTCTGAAAATAAAGACAAAAATGGAAAGAATAAGAAGAACAAGAAGAGCTTTAAGGAAAGATGCTGTTTACTTTGAACTACAAATGGACTTTTCTCTACACCAAATCCACTTGCTACTTTGAGGATCACTCCGATTTACACAATTTTCTTTAATAACCGCACCATAAATAGCTGTTTTTATACTGGCAGGACATCATTGCTAAGGCCCTTCATTAAGTTCCACATGCAAACTATCAAATCGATATAATAAACATATTTTTAATGCTTGAGGACCACTGCCAAAGTGGCTACCTTGTGACAAAATGATTGTAGCATTTTTGGACTCTGATCAAATGGAGGTGACCTGCCTGCTCCCTACACTAATTTTTCTTTTTCTTTCCTTTGTAATTTATCTTCATTTCACAGTTTGGGCTAAGCCTCAGGTTACCTTTTGGATCTCAGCTTTTGTGTTCATCTTGCATCCTTCAAATTATAGCTGTGATTTATGATTTTTTTTTCTTTCATTATCTTCAGAAATACTTGATACAATTCATCTTCTTTGTCAGATTAAATAAAAACACTCACAGATTTTACTGCATTCCCCAAAAGTTTACATTCCCTGCCCTGATATTCCACATGTACATTTTCTAAAAGTATATTGAATATAATTCCTACCAACTTGAAACTCAAACATTAATGATCCAGTGACCTTTTAAATCCCAACAGTCAAAAATGTTGAATGTATCTTCAACCTGTACGTCATGCTAAAAGCACGTGTGACCAAGATGCTGTGCTTCTCTAAGGCCTGATTCCAATTCACAGCTTATAGCCACTTGAGATAATTTGTGGTGGTTTATACAAGACCATCTAGTGGTGTTGGATCCAAAAGCAGTTGTAATTTCTCCCAAGAATAGACTGAAGTAGAGTAGAATGGAGTAGTGGAAGATATGGTTTTATTTTTCTATGAACTGGAATCACACCCAATTGTTGCTTAACCTCTGAAACTTCTGTCCATAAACCCATGTGTTAACATAACAGGGACCACACTGCCTTCAAGTGGTTGGAATAATGCTTCACAGAGAACACAGAGGCACCCCACGTTCTACAACTGTGAAATAACTGCCACGATGCCTTTGGGTTTTACTGTTTTTGTTTTTTTTTTGTTTTTTTTGTTTTTTTAATGTGCTGCGTTTTGGACATCACCCAGTGAGACAAATGTGCTATCATTATGTGTGTGCCAACCTAATATAAGGAATGGAGTGACTGGCTGACTGAATGTTGAATATAATGAAATAGTAAAGCTTGCTTTAATTGGTGTTCTGGGCTGCTGACCCAGGGGTCCATTCCCTAAACATGGCCTGTGATTTCAGGTCTACACTGCAAGTTTTCTGACTTGTTTTCCACTTGCTGATGAAGAGCAATCTTCAGAGTGTGTTGCCTAATAATAAAACACTCTTTTGTTGTATTTCTGTTCATGTCCTTTACTAATCTGCTGTAGTTTTATAAAACACTGTTACCCAAAGTGCTTAAACCTCACCCACAGGGTCACGTCAAAAAGGAAGGCTATGGTCGCAATGATTCATTTTCCTATCCCTACCAATAAAAATAAGACTGGAAAATCAGACGTGGGCTACCTGTAATGAACCTATGTCATGCAGAAAGTTACTGTCTAATGTATAGCAGAGGAAAGTTCCGCTTCTCTTTCCAATGTTGACCGCTTAGTGAATTTTCGCTAGTTCACCAGCAGTTTTTCATACCCGTTTATTTTTTTTTTATTTTCCTTTAAAAAAAAAAAATCTACAACCAAAGTAACATCTAAAAACGTGTATAAACCTGAGCTATTTATTCGTGCTTGTACACACCTTAGCTAATAACTTGCTAATAGCAAACCAGCATCTGGAAGATTAAAAGGTTTATCCATTAGTGCAGAAATGGCTTTGAAATGGCTGTGAACTCACTGCTGGTCAACGTGTTAATGGACCCGCCTGTCTGACAACATAATCAGAAAAAAAATATGTAATGAGCGCAGCATTGTTGGGAATTTGGCGCCACCTGGCGACATTTAGAGATTAGGCAGGCAGGAGTTGACTAATTACTTTTTAAAAAAGTAACGACGATTATATAAATTAAATTAATGAATTTTAGAATTTAAGGCTTGGTCCTTACAAAAAACAGGCGATGTCAGTTTAACTCCACCGTGCTGGACACGGTTAGTGTGTAAAAGGCAGGTGCAACTTTGCATGTTTTCAGAAGAAACTCCCCTGAAAATAAAGCCTCAGGAAACCCATTCTGTGTCTATATTTATTGCAAATATATTGCTGCATTTATTTCTATGGTATAAAATGAATGACTTTTGACTATGAAAAATTATGAAAATGTTCCATAGATAAAATGAGGAGAATGTAAGACGATTCTGACGATTCTGATACTTCTATGGGTCGTATTTTAATAGCCTAGTAGGTTAAGTCACAGAAGATAACAAACCACTGCAAAGGCTAATTTTGGCCACTGGGTGGTAGTCATGTTACAAAATTTGATTTAAACCTTTCAATTATGTCCGTGCTGAAATAAAGGTCTTTATCGTCTACCTCAAAGTCATTTTTGTAATATTGTGATGAATAGTTATGTGACTCATCAGTACTGTATTTCAGTCAAGGTGGAATATGCATCATAACGCAGCCAGTGTTTTGAGAAACCAATGAAGCCCGGCATAAATATTTTCTTGTATATTATAATGCATCAATAGTGTGCGCATTCATAAAAAAACAAACAAAAGTTACAGTTACTTGGTAAGCAGTTAAAAGGGATGATACATAGACCTTTGATATTTTAAATTGAAGGCAGTAGTTTAGGGAACAGATAAATTGAATAATATTTTACCCAGTGTAGAAAATGTTTGACTGTGACACTATGATCTCCCCTTTAAAATGTAATATTCTTGAACAATGTACGTATCTACATATACTGTGGAAAAGCTTACCTCTTTGCATCAGTTCTAGTCAGCGGGTGCCTTTATTTGTGGACCAATAATGACCCCTTTACCGCCAGGCAAACATCATTAAGGCACAGTGCAATTTTCCAGACAGCCTCAGACAAATTTTAATCAGAATTGCACTATTAAAAGGGGATTCTTTACTGAAACATCTTTTGACTTCACAAGTAAGCTCTGAGAAAACGAGCTTTGGCATTGTGGCAGAGACTGACCAGGCCTGCATGCAGAGTCCCACTGTCAGTGGTACTGCTGTGACTGTCAAGCCGACTCAGGTTTAAGGAGATTAGCCACAGGCAGGAGGCCAGCACGCCTGGAGACAGGCTGAGATGCTGCCATTTGCCGTTTTCTTGACATGACAGCATGACCTTTTGCTCTAGCAAAACTCTTTGTTTGCTCACCGCCTCGCACACCAACAAAAGGGCCGTAAAAGCCCTTGAGACTAATGAGGTTCAGGTTATTAGAGCTCATGGCACCCTCTGGGCCTGGTGCCATAGTGATGTAAATGTATGCATTAGTCCTCAGCATGGGTAATTTTTGAAGAGTAAAATGAGCTGTGGTGGTGCTAATCAAAAGGGCGCTGGTAGCAAATTACTCCTCCAGCCGCAGCAACGTTGCTCCTGAGGAGGAGGGAGAAATACGGAGGTAAAAGCTGATACCAGTGCAATGCCAACGGCACCAAAACTTTCAGGCTACACAAATTTGGACATATTTGATATTTAGGCAGGAAGGATGCAAAACACGAGACATTAAAATGTTACATTGCTTATGTGTATGCCATCTTAAATAGAGGTGCCAACATTAAGCAATCATTAATAAACTTTGTGATAAGCCTTCCTGTCCAAGTGGGAAAACAGTTTGGGATGTGTTCAGTTAATGTTTGCTCAGTTAAAATATTATGTCTTTTAGAATAGCCATGCAAAAGAAATTTGATCTAATATATTTGGGTGGGAAAACAACAATAACTCATGGCCTGTGATAACCAGGAAATAGCTGTGTGTTTCATCATTATCTACTGTGCAAATCTGTAGAGCCAGGTGGAACGCTTCATCAAGAAAATTAAGAGTACACAAATGTTGCCTAAAATAAAATTAGCCCCATTCAAATGCCTGCAAGTTGACTGCACACTGTTCAGGAATAAATGGTCCCAGAGTACTTTGCAGCAGTGCCCCATGAGACTTCACTGATGTAGGCCTAATTAATCAACACACCCAGTCCGAATTCCATTAAAAAAAAATGTAAACCTTTTCTCACTCCCTTAGGCACTTTCACTTAGAATAATCCATTCTGTCTGAGTTTACAGTTTTTATGATAAAATCATTGGTTATGTGTTGGAAATTTGCCATGCCACCTGGACAAATACACACACACACACACACACACACACACACGCACGCACACACGCACACACGCACATTATAGTGCACTGTGCTAGTAACTGAACAGGTTCATTACACTATGCACTACCACTGTGTACAGTTTTACATATTGCACATCTTATTATTAAGTGTGCATAATTGTATAAGGGCCATTTACAATGCACTGTCACTTTATATTCACTCTAGTCTTGTGTGTATATCTATTACACAAGACATTCTACTTTTATTCTATAGATTATTCTATAGATGTTGGCACTACACCTAACTGCACAGTGACTCACATTCTTTCATATCTATAGACTTTATCTTAATTTGCATAATTATTTTTATTTTTATTTATTTATAAAATAGGTTTACTTTTTTCCATTTTCAAACCACACTGACAATACACCCTATGTTAGAGTCACTTACATCCTTCATTTTCATATTATTTTGTGGACTTTGTATTCATTTGCATATTTATTCTTTGCAATGTGTCTTTTTTACTTTTGATAATGTAAGTTTAATAATCATTTATTTTGTTTATTAGTTCTTATGTTTTTGCATTTTCTGGTGTTCCCACTGGCACTGATTGATCAGTCTGTCTGTCTATCTATCTATCTATCTATCTATCTATCTATCTATCTATCTATCTATCTATCTATCTATCTATCTATCTATCTATCTATCTATCTATCTATCTATCTGGTAAATACAATGAGAAGCCAGTTCAGTGTAAATGTACCTACACTCTATCAAAAAATATTGCGCTAAATTTGTTGAAGATTTTTTACTTCTTTGGCATATCAAAGACTTGCCAACCTTTGCTGTGAAGCAAAACATTACTGCTGCTATTTTTGTTTTTTCTTCTCTACTGGTTGCATGTGTATGTAACCCAGATTTATTCTTCGATCAAAGTTTGCCAAGCATTTTGCTGGTGCACCACATTTTTTAAGAGATTCACAGTTGATGTATAATAGCCTGAAGTTGTTTGGCTCACTGCTGACAGATTTCATGTGAGGTCACTTATGTACCAGGTGAAAGCTAAAAGCTAGCTAATGAAGTTCTCTGCATAAGCAGCAGAACAGAAGACAAGTGTGAACTTTTGCCACTGATTTTATGCACGTACAGGTAGGAAAAAAACAGCAATTTATTTTACAGGAGAATTAAACCACTTCACAACAGAGTAGATAACCTAGGCCATATGGCTGACCAAAGGAGACATGACTTGAAATAAGAAGAATAGATAGAAAATTGTTGCGGCTCAGTTTTAGACTTGTTTGGAGAGTTTGGACTTCTGACATATGAGGCTGGTAACTCAATGAAGTTCTAAACAGAAACAACACTGGCTTTCTGTTTGGTTATGGGATTAATTCATCCTTATCTATTTATAAAAATTAATCTGACATGAAGACCCTTATTGCTTAAGAACTTGAAGATTTAAGGCTTCAATAAATGACCAGACTTAAAGGTATACCGTATCATTAAACCTCGATAATATATTTTATTCAGCATTCAGAGTAGTTTTAAGTGGTTTTAGCATTTCTTTTGTCAAATAGTTGATTTAAGAATTACAGATAATCCCCTAATTTACCTCACTCACACTTCCATGAGGCATAACTGCAAGGTATATTTTTGTGTCATCCAAACACTAAAACCAAATATTTGACAAATAACACTCTAAAACACTCATTTTAAACTGACTGCTAAATAAAATATGCTTTCTGAGCTTTAGTGCTGGAGTATTCTCTTAACTTTAACCTATGAAGACATGAGAATTATTGTTCTCATCTCTGCTAAGAGGCAGCTACCCCACCTCTTGAATCCTTCTATGGTTATTTTACACCTGCAAGCTTATGTAACATTAAACAATTTATCTTAGCCATATTTGAACCTTTGAACTCTATGAACCAACCAGCAATTTGCAGGCAAGCAATACATGCTCATTTCAGAAGGTGTAGTATACATAATGCAAAGGAATTTCAGTTGTTTTTTCAAAGGGGAATAAGTGGACAAATAGAGAGATGAAAAAGAATGACAGAAGTGAGGGATCATCCTAAAAACTACCTTTTTTGGGTATAGGTCAAAGGTTTCTAGAAGGTTTGGTGGTTCAAGCTATTAAATCATAGACGAAAAAGCGTTCTAACTTTGGGAGGGTAGAGGAGTAATAATAAGATGAAGAAATAAGAAAACAGCAAGTCGGCTTTGTGAAGCCAATTTAATTAGCTGTTCCCTTTGATTGCTGTTCCCTGTAGATATGACTGATAATATCTGCTTACTATCATCAAAAAACTGGTTATCATAAAACTGAAATTCAAACTCAGCAGTAGGCTATTTAATTATTGTAGGCATAAAAAGATAATCAAAAAAGTTATATAGCATCTTTAAAAAGTTTTTAACCATACATTACACTATAATGTGTGTTTTTTAATTCTTGCCTTTGCGGACAAATAAATGTTGTCTGTTTTATCTGTCAGTCTGCCAGAAGAGCAGCAGATTCCTTTGTTCCACAGAGAAATTAAGCACAGAGAAGAGACATTAATGACCCCATAAAGGCTAGATTGGCAGCAAAGAGCCAGGCATTATGAATTGCTTAGAAACTAAGCTTAGAAAAGACTATGCTGACTTTGTTCACATTGGCTGGCCTTTGTGTGCATTTTGAAGCACTTGGGAGCAGAGAAAAGCCGCAATCCTTGGGTTTTTGAAAGTGTGTTTCGGTGATGGATAGAGCCGACTGAGTGAAATTATTTCTGTCTGTGTGTGAGCTGCAGCATAGCCAAAAGGCCAGCCATCGATTCCTGACCATTGGCACAGAGGCACTAATAAGGACTGTGGCATTTTTCCTGACGTTATCGTGGTTCTTCTGCTTCTTCTATGCAGCTCTATTATTTCCTTGCTGAAGTCAAGCAGTATGTACAAGGCAGATATGAAGTGATTTCTAACTATATTATGATCAAAGTTGCTGGAATGTACTTAAATGTGGAAATGCACTGTACTTAAATGTGAAATAGGCTGCATAGTTGTGTGTACATATATTTGCTATTAAGATTCAGGCCAGAGGAATCACATAATTGTCGAAGGCAGGGGCAGCAATAACATGCTCTACATTTGTGAATCGTTTTGTGAGTCATCAGTACAACCATGCCAAGTATGACATGAATGTATTGGTGGTCTTGATGCATGTAGGCTGGAACACAGTGATGAATTCTTTTGGCAGAAATGATGAGAAACAAAGCTCTTTAAATGTTCCCATTTTCTGCCTGTCAGTGAGAACTGATATCACGCTATGCAGCATACAAATTACACAGTGAAGAACAGAACTGATGATGAAGGCTTTGTATCAAGGGCAAGGTCTCTCAGGATACACTGTTTGCTTTGCAGATGTGGTTTCACATTAAATGAGTTGTGCATTTATATTCTGTGTATAATCAACCTCCCTTATGTGCATACAGGTCTGCTACACTGAAGGCCAATTTCCTGAACTATTCCTTCATTAAAGATTTAAAGTGATTTAAATTTATTTACATTATGGTAAATAGCTGAGTGTTACTGGACTTTGTAAAGACTATGCTCATTTCTTTAGACATTAGATCGAGGCCGTATTTGCTGAGGCTAGCTCAGATGTTTGGGTGTCACTAGTTCAGCTCTGTGCAGCAATGTTATAGTCTGACAGTACAAGCCTCTTCATATAAAGAAAGGGGATTTTTTTAAAAAGAACTGCTCTCCCCAACAGACTTCCATGTGCATCATTTTTGTGTGTTTAATAAGCCATCCTAAACCTTCTAGACCCCCAAAAAGCTGCCACAAAGAATGCACACTAAATAAGGATGCATTAAAGGGTTTAATGTAATTTTAGCATTTTAATAGGTGTTTGCAATCTAACACCTCATTTTCTCTAGCCTGGGAACCTCTATCCACGGTGCTGAAGATGGCAATCAGCCATTTGTATCGATTCTGAAGCAGGGCTCCATGGGTGCAGGAGCAGGGTCTGAGGCTCATTAACTGATTGCAGAAGAGACAGAAGTAGGAGAAGTGAAAAGTGAATCAAAAGGGAAATCCAGTTCCAGTAAGTTCTAAGTGCTCTAAAAGGTCAAACATTTTCACATTCACTCTACACATTGTGGCTCAGATGAGAATTTTGATGCACAAACAGTTTAAAACCGCATAACCATTTATTAAATGAGACCCCGGGGACGAGCTCTTGGGGCACTGCCCTGTTACACCATCCCAGCAATGCTGGTCTGAGCTAATAATTAACTGTGCCTCTACCCGTCGGTCAAACATAACAGCAGGTCAAGCAGAAATCTCTAGCAGGAAATGCAGCATAGGATAAGAACCTATCACAGAGTGAGGTATGGTTACAAACTAGTATTAATTACCTCCAAGAACTAGAATTTTAGAAGTGTAATGAATTGCTGATATGCAAACATTAAATAGGGAGACAAAGCAATAGCATAAATATTCCTGACAGTAACTTTTACAAGAAGTGATAACACTATGCAGATGAGATTTTATGCGACCGTGATTAAAGTATGCTGTGAGTAAGTGAGTCTTGAGATTACAATGACTGATCATTTATTTGCTTGGATTTACCTTTACTCAAGGGAGACCAGCTGAGCTGGATGAATATTAGTCATTTGCGTTCGCAATAAATTCTTTATCGTGTGACAATCAGGACTACTTATGGACTCTCAGGTGAGGGCCATAGAGCTCATTAATACACCGTCCAATACTTCAGTGCAATACACAGCAGGTTTACTGAATAAACTCAATATGTCTGTTGCTGTTGCTTTGAGTCTCATTTTGTAAAATAACACTTTTTCCTATTAAGTTCACTTTATGTGTTGTATTTGGTGGTTTGATTTTTTTGTTTAGTTATTTATTTATTTTTTAATATGGCGATATTCCTTTGTCTGAATGTGGAACTGTATTTCTCCAGCGCTGTTGGTAGCATTTACAAATGAGTGGACGCCACAATGCAATATGCAAGAACTGTTAGTTTTACTAATGGAATGGCAAATAACTATTCGAGGAAACAACCAAGCATCATGGACAGATTCTCATGCCCCAGAGGAGATCATTACACTGAGTTTAAGATGGGCATACTGTATGGGGGAGAATCTGAATCTAGCAGGGTAGCAGAGAGGACTTTGATCACTAAAGGACAGTGGTAGAAAATAATGGATTACCATGAGGCTACATTTTCTGCATTTCTGCTGAATGAATGATATACCTGCTCAGATGTTAAATATATCATGATAAATTGAGGAGGTGGTGGGGCCTGATTCTGTAGACATTTTAATATGATGAAGACTAATGGGAAAACATTTTTCAAACTGCATGAAGAAAAAAAAAAACACTCGCAACACACTCAGATTGTGCAGGTGGAATGTTTTTACTGTGGCTTGTAATAAGAATCCAATAATGCTATCCTGACAGGAACCCTAAGTAAAGAGATTTTCATTCTATTCATTTTTAATAAGACTCATATGTATGATATGTATAAATTGTTATTCTGTATATGGTCTAATTTTGCAGTAGCTTACTTCTGAGCCAGTCAGCTACGTAGTTTTAAGTTTAATAGACCCAACATCATTTTCAACACTTTTGGAACACCAGTGCCATTCTTTCACTGTGAATTTACTGTGATTTTTTACTGCAAGCAACATGCATATCCAGTACTGTGCGATGAAGACCAGGCTCAAATTTCTGCCAGTGTAGTTACACAACTCCCAGTTGAGCCCTGTGTGCGAAAGCTTGGGTACTGTGCAGAGATCTTAATTGCATCTTGCAGTAATCTGCCAGCTTGTCAGAGGAGCCTGTGACAACGGCATCTTCAAGAGATAATCACCTGATTGATAGTGGAATACTGTGCACACCTGTCCCTCCCTTGTTGCTACAGGAGGATAAAGAATTAGCCCGCCTTTGATGTGGACTTTGATATCTCCAGAATCACAGCCCCTGCTCATAGGTGCTGGGTGCTTGAACTTACAAGGACTGAATAACAATAACTCCAGCACCACAGTTGCTGACCTTGCAGTGCAAATAGGTTTTTATGCGCATATGTCCTTTTGATATTTTATTTCACAGAATCATGCAATTTGACAACTCACTTTAAGGGACTGCTGTCATTGTAGTTGGTAACCTGTTGGTCTTTTAAACTGAAACAGTTTAAGTTGTGGAGCTAAGTTTTGTTTTAATTTGCACAGACTTGTAATTGTGTCTACTTGTAATCATTTTTTTTCATGTGTACAGATATATATATATATATATATATATATATATATATATATATATATATATATATATATATATATATATATATGCTGGTTTTATTTCTGACTGGGATTGAATTTTTAATAGTATCAAAAGCTTTTCGCAGTATCCTGATTTTGTATTGTTTAAATGCAAGGAATAAGTGATATTGCATCACTGAATGCCTTCCCACTGATTAATCAGTGATCACTTCTAGCATGTTCTAGACTCATATTAGCAGAAATCATGAAATTATAAAAAATTAAAAGCTAAAAGGTCACAACATTAAATATTTCCCTGAATGGTTAGGTAATAAGTCCAGAGGGATGAGTCAAGAACATTCAGACTCTTCTTTCAGAGCACATCCGAAATTATTCTTTTATCTTAAAATTTGGTACCTATTCTGAGGAAAAAAGATTTCAGTTTCTGATCACAGCCAGCTTCTGTTCCCTTGGCTACCTCTCCCACAAGTCTCATTGACAGCTATGGCTGGCCACTGATGCATGGTGCCTCAACAGACTTAAAATAATTGTAGGTTATTTGTTGAGTGTGAGAAATGGCCAGCACTCAGGCCAAGTCCTGCAGCACATAATGGAAAGTTAAGGTGTCACAGGGGGATGCGTAGAGGTGACTTTTGCCGTTGACCTTGGCAGTACAGGGTAATGGAGGTGAAAGAGATTGCTTGGGGAGGAGATAGGCAGTATTTCTCCAATGTGGAGTAGGAGGAGAAAGGAATAGGAAAAACTCTACCCTGCTACTCTACATGTTATTCTACACTAATTAGTCAGACCGTGGTTTCATTCACCTTTAGTAAGGACAGAGTGGAAGTAGAAACTTAAACTGGCATCATTTATTTTCACAGAGCATTTGGATGATTATAGAAAATCAGTGACTGATTTATTTCTAAATCAGTATTGTCACCTCCAAAATATTGCATCAATCAGCTGTGGTAAGGTATTTTTATCATTAATCTTGACAATTTTTTTGTCAAGATTAATGATATATTTTGCAGGTTAGATATTATATTATTTTTTTTAACTCACTTGTTTCAAGATTGTTTTTCTAGATTGTCAGAATTACTGTGAAAGGTTTCCTCATGGAAACTGGAGAGTAATCCTCACACAGGATATACTGCAAAGAGCCTTTCTGTGGGTTTATATTTAGGTGGAGGAAGCAAATCAACCATATCTGATGCACCACTTGCTTGTTGTTTGGTGATTAATTTGCTAACACAGCACAAAAGAAGAAGCAAGCCATCAGTATTTTGAACTCATGGAGGTAATTAAAACCTTTCCCTGCTGATGGAGAAATAGAGCTGATTTCCTAAATAATTGTTTCTTGGACCCCAAGAGGATTGCTCTGGCTGCTTATAGAATGACCTAGCGTATGCAAATGCAGTGTCAAGCACGTGAGGCAGGAGCTGGTTAGGAGGTGCTCGAGTGAGGAGTGAAAGCAGGCCTGCAAATCTAGCAGCACTGATTTACTAAAGCGGCGAATGGAAGGAAAAAGAGAACGCAAAAAGGCCGAGCTTGTCTGCGCAGAAGAGCGCGTGGTACCAGGTGCACGGCAGATAACAAATATGAGGGATGGCTCATTAGTGCCAAAAAGGCTATTTCAGGATGGGCATTTGGCAATTTAATGACGTGATGCATTTCTGTACAAATATAGCATTGGTACTTGGTAAAAGTTAGATCGTAGTTTGTTTTTACATTTACATGTACAGCATTTGGCAGACACCCTTATCCAGAGCGACTTACTGAAATGCTTTTTATGGTTTTGAAAATTCAGCCTTCTGTATTTCAATTTGCTATCAAATAAAATTAAAATTAAAATTAGATAATAAAGACCCTTTGTCTCAAGTAAGATCAGTGGTTTCAGTGACTCACAAAGACAGCACAAGCTATTAATGAAACTACAGTACTGCCTCTCACCCTCATGTAAGCATAGATATCCAGTGACTAGACTACTGTATTCATTGCACATCATTACACATCATTAGGTAGAAGTAACACGCACGTTGATCAATCACCTTTAGACAAACATCATTACAGTTGCTTTACTGCATATTGGAAAGCAATCAAGACACCAGCCACCACCCTCTGGAAATTTAACACTATGTATTCACCCAGTTTTGAGGTGGAGAACTTGCATTCCATTGCCAATTTCATCATTAACAATTTTTATCATTTGCTAGTTATTCCAAGTTTCAATTTAAATCCAAGACCATCATTAAGCGGTGGAAATTGAGCATTTAAAAATATTTGTAGAAAACAGTGTCATCAACTTGTCCTGATAAGTCGTACGCATTGCGTGATCATGATACGTGACATTGTCAGACTCCTGCTGAAGGCAACGAGGCTATAGTAATAACTCAGAGATAAATAAAGGCAACATAGTGAAGCACTACAGGTCACCTTTTGTCACTTTGTTGGAGGAAAAACATTGCAGGAGAAGCATCAGTAGGATGATATGTCTCTGGAGACAGAGTCGCCTGGGAAAAGACGGGGCTCTTAATCATGAGGGACCCAGTTCTCTGGCGTTTCTCTCATTGCTGCCACACACTCCAGCACAGAGCATAAGACCATTTGCATATTTGTACATCCATAGCAATTTTTGCTGAACTGGGACAGCTTGTTACAAAAGTCCCAAAACTAACTTTGCAGTTTTAATTGTTTTCTAACCAATGAATGGGCTTCTTGTTAATCATGCCGTACAAATAAGGAGCAGAAGCACATACCTAATGTGAAGCCTATGAAAGCCATGTGTTGGGAACACCAGTTTATTTTGTGAACTTATGAGTTAAATGAGCCCATTTACTTCATGCTACTTGATTAAAGGAAATACCGTAGGTAACTGATGCCATAAGGAATGCATTATGTGATAAATAACGAAGCTGCCTTGTACCCTACAGACACTATGGAAATTTCAACATTGTTGCTTGCTGCCCACTAAGCCTCCAGGGAAAACTTATAATTCCCCTCAAATCCAAATTCACAGTCATTAAATGTGAACGTGGGTTGGTGAAAGTGGCTAAGGAGCTAAGCATACATGGCTCATGTGTAATTAAAATTTCAAACAGGGGTTTACTGCCACATCAGTGCAGTGCACATGCTTGTGTGGGAGGTGCAGTTGCATGAAGGATGCTGAAGGAAACGCATCTACTGAGGCATCACTGAACGTGAGTGCAGCTCCTTCATGGGGAAACGTCTCTGAGGTGTGTTCTGTCAGTTGGTGTTGGGAGAGTGCACATGGCAGAAGGCACGAGGAGACAAGCTGTGCGATTGTGTGGCGCTGAAACAAACAGGAAAAAAAAAACTGAAAGAAAAACAAGTATTACAATTATCCAAAAGTGTTGGTCAGTATAAATTGTTAAGCAGATTTTATCTGGAGGTACATTAGGCTTGATATGCACTATTCAGGAACATATTAATTTAAAGTAATTTATATTAGCTGTTTGAAATATCTTCATATAAAATTCACTAATGCTTTATTTTTGAAAACAGTTGTATCTCATGTATGTTTGTTACGCAGAGTTAACTGTCATCTCTCACAAAAAGGTGCTTTCTGTTTTATTGTTGTTACTATTAGTGCTTTGAAGTGGAATAAGGATTCCTGTTGAATATTTTCCAACTGTTTGTAACAATGCCAAATGAGTGCAGGGAACAGACTGAGGCTAATTTGTTATTTTGAGAGTTGAAACACAATCACAAAATTCTTCTGAAGTTGGTAGTGCAGTCAGACTTTTGTACTGATGGTATAATTAAAGTAGCACTACTGGTGTTTCAATTCTGAGGCATGAAAAGTGTAACAGAGCCATGAAATGAGCTGCAACTCCATCACAAGAACAAAATTATAGTCCTTCTCCCTCCTGGGGATATATGACATTGTGTATTCAACTGCTTAAAAATTTCAAACGTATTATAGTGATTTTCATCATCTACATCCATGCTGGTCTCTCGACCTGATTTACCACTGCCCTATAGGGGGAACCGCTGCACTGCAAACGAAAACAGACACAGTGTAACAGAACACTTGTGAATCAGAACCAGCATTTTAGATTTTTGATGTATGATTTATAAGGCATGAGTACATTTACACACTCATTAACTGCTTTATTTAAAAGATTTGTAGCAACATTCTAGTTCACACTTTTTATAAGCAGAGAGTGTGTGGTGCAGGATATTTATTTATATATTCATTTTTTCTACACTAGAGTGTGGGTAGGAGAGGGATTCTTGGGCACCAAATGGGTGAGTAATTAATATTCTTGTGTGAGCGGAGGGTTTAGCTTTAGTTTGGTCACGTGTAGCTCACTGCCTTTGCTGCTTTACACTGGAGGGATAATTACCTATTTATATTTCACCCAGACAACCTCTGCTATGTGTGTGTGGGATTGTGTGTGTACTATTTAGAGTCTTTCTAAATAGTACTTATAAAATATGCTAAAATATGTTCAAATATTTTGTTTTTATAATGTACAAACATTGGCTCAAAAAGCTGCAAATGTTTTTAGTTTTAAGTACTGAAGTACTCATATAGCAAAACTTTTGTAGGACACTTATCACATTTTTGTTTTCTTGTTCTGCACACACACACAAAAAAATAGTTTTAACAAAACCTTTATTTCCTACAACATGTTTGATAAGTTACTCATTAAAACTATTAATTTCAGGTTTGTTATGTAATTTGGTGATTTATATAATGCTCTCTATAATAGATGAGTGATTTACCTCTAGTGTGACACCAGACATATTGCATTGTTAATCCAGTCCAGGAATTACTGTTAGGGAACACAAGTAAAAAATTCTTGGAATCTCTGGCAATGCTGGAGGATGGCTACTAAAATAGCTGTTGATCTCTCGACTGTATGAAGGAGCTTGGACTCGCTGACTTGTGCGGGCAAATGTAAGCATCAATAGAGATTCAGCAGGTTGCATTAGATATATGATCTGGTCTCATGGGCAAGCTTGGGACAGTGTGCTTTCAGCCCCTGGAAAAAAACAAAGACTTCCTCCCTGTTCCTGGAAGGAGTGGTTGCAGCGAAGCTGCTGGAGCTCTATGTGGAATCTTACTCAGCTTGGCAGAGCTGCCTCCGGGCTGCACCCTTCTGCCTGGGCCAAGACGCAGAGGGCCGTTCGTTGAGCACAGAACAGGAAAAGATGATTATAGAGGATTTACTTCTCAGTTATGTTTCCAAGGGGTAGGTTTATGAGGGTGGTTTTCATCATAGTAGAACCTTCCGGGGTTTCATGGCTGAAGGGTACCAAAAAAAAAAAAAAGTCCCTCTGTAGAATTAGTCTCACCTGGTTAAGCAGAGCTACTGCTTGCAGGTTTGTTAGGCTGCTTTGCATAGGTGAACTCTTAAGGTTTTTTGGGCTGGTTGTTATGGGAGATATACATTTAAGGAGTGTTTGTTGAGAGTAGGGTAGTGGACAGGGCGAACTGTACGTCTGCGGTGTGCCCATGAGCATCAGCCAGGACTGAATGTAAGCTGCAAGATCACTCCCAGAAAAAAAACAAAAAAACACAAAAAAAAACCACCTCAGGTGATGAATTGGGCTTTGGTTTAGCTAAGGCTGCGATGAGTCGAGTTCATAAAAAGAACACCTGACAAGGATTTTTATCTGCCAGTAGCCGGCTGATGCAAAACAGCATAGTTGTCTAGTTTGTTGTTGTTTTTTTTTTCTCTTTTCTATTTATTTACTGCCTTTCCACTTGTATGTTTGGGAATACATTTTAGCATTTGAATGGTGGTCTTTTTTTCAGTTGTCACTTTTGTAGTCTCACCAACATCATACCAATTTTCTAATGAAAGACTGATAGATGCAAAAGCAGAAATTATATTTTATATAGGCACAATATTTGGGGTCCCCTTTCACTCCCTAGTTCTTTGTCCTGTGTTTTGCTTTTTGTCCCCGCCCAGCCAGAAACATTAATTCTAGGCCACTGTACATTTTTTTTTGAGGTTTATATCTTTTATTGGGTACATTTTATTGAAGTTTGCAGCTTTAAGTACTGAAATCTGTTACAGACAGTAGAAAAAATGACAGTTGCTATGACAACATCAGTAACCTCATAGAAGGTTTGTGTGGTGTGTGTGTGTGTGTGTGTGTGTGTGTGTGTGTGTGTGTGTGTGTGTGTGTGTGTGTGTGTGTGTGTGTGTTTGAGAAAAACAGAGGAAGACTGATTGTGAGAGACAGAGAAAGAAGGTGATAGTAAATAAAGAAAAAGAGCGACAGAATGTGCTGTAGACATCCACTTTTCCAAGCAGCCAGACTTAAACATACCAGGCTAACGCAAACACCCTGTATGTCTGAACCTCCGCAGACATCTCATATCCTTCAAAGGATGGCATAATGACCTCTGATAAAGACTGTTGACTCAGACTAGTCTAATTCAGCAGACCTGATTAATGCTTCGGACTCACAGTGATCTTTATCATGGCAAATTAAGGGGAGGTTTTGAAGAACGTCTGATATATTTTGAATACCATTTGGTTAACATGCACAAGAAACGAGTAACACTGACAGATTGAAACTGCATCATTTTGTGGTGTGATGAGAGTGAAAGACAGTCAAACCAAGCACCCTCCCTGTTGGCCACAAGTCAGTCCTGAAAAATCCCTGTTACTAGTGCACAGTGTAAATGAATTAAGTGATAATAACTGTTCACCCAGTTACACATCCCACTGGGCACAAGACTTTATTTCAGTGTTTAACGCTTAATGATATTTGAGTGTAATATTTTGGAATTCATTCAAATTCCAAAAATAAGTTACTTAACTGGGAATATCATGAGTCTGAAAATCAGTCAAAGGACCAAATATCCACCCAATGCTGGAACAGTTAGCCATAATTCTTTAATTTTAATGTATTTTGTTGAAACTTTTGAACATGCAAAATGGCACCTGTTCAACACCCTGTTCAACCCCATGCACTGATTCAGCTCATGTAGCCATTCTAGTAAAATTAAGCAGCAAAATATTGCACCTGGCTAGCTCTGTGTGCAGGTTACTGTGCTTCTTTGTTGCAAATTATGATGTATGCAAGTTTGAGTGGGTGACAGAGATGGAAGTACTGCTTAAACTGTGATCAAGACAAGGCAATAGTAATCCCGACAAAGTTGCTATTAACAATTTGCGGTGGCCATTTTGAATGCTCTGTATTTTTATTGATTATTATGTATTATCATGCATCAAGTATTATCATGTTTATATATTATCCTTTTCATGATTGATTAAACATTCATTTTAATTTTCATGTCATTTTTGCAAATGTATGTTTGTTTGTTTTTTCACCAAATGCAAAATGGGTGGATATTTAATTTGAAAGAGATTAACATTTTGTAAAGCTTGCAAAAAGCAGACAACTTAATCACTTACAAAGAGATGCAAAGGTACTCAAAGTAGTGATGTTATTTGGTGTGAACAGTTATGCAGCTGTAGATTCGATGGATTTTTAGAGAAAGTGAATCATCACTGAACTGATGTCTGCTCGGGTCTTGGTGAACAATTATACAGAATCCCAGGGAGCCTTAAAAAATGAGATACTTACTGAGACTGCTGACATAACATTGTCAGTCCCATCTAGAGTTTTACTGTCAAGTACTGTCACTATGTGGCAGGCAAAACATGCTCAGGACATGCAAACTATTACGAATGGGTACATATTATTAATAATAGCTTTGATGTTGGTGAATATGAATCTGAAAGGGCCTGACTTTTATTATGTAACAATGAAAGTATATTTAAAGAGGAGTTTCTGCGCACTACATTTTAAAGCCTATCAGTGAATTTTATAACCTGCCAATTATTATTCGTCAAATGACTAACGTCTCACGTTTGTCATTAATCTTGATCACTTTTTTTATGCAGCTTGTATCTTTCTTGCAAAGCTTTATACTTAAACCTCTGCAGGAGACTGTGCTGTTACTGTCTTATGTTGTTAATGTGTATTTAAATTAATTAAGCACATCACCGTCATTTAAAAACAAAAGAACAACAAAAATTATTGAAGTCATTTTTGATACCATCTAAAAACTATTATTATTGACAAAACAGACAAAGGTAAACAGGATCATGTATTCTTTAGTAATGAGGTAGCAGTCAGCTGTCAAAGAGGTAAAGGTTCTTTATGCAGTGGATTGTGTATGTCATCCATGCAGGCACTCTTACTACAACATAATGTGTGAATTACTTGAGCCTCGACATAGAAATTGCATTAGGTTACCACAGAGGTCATGATTTGTATGTATGCATGAAGTATGAATGTTTGATATTTGACATTTTGCATTGTTGAAAATATTGACTACAAACTGACCACAAAAGAACATGAATATCATTTGGGAGAAAATTTCACGATATTGCAAATGTGGGGTGAATATTGTGTTACAAAGGATCGTGCATAATGTGGCTGTGGTTTAATTTTATCTGCACTTACAGCCTACCTGCTGTTTGTCCATAACATACTGTTCTTGTTCATTATTAAATGCCTCACCATGAATCAAGAGCTCTTGCAGCAGCAGCCTTGCAGTGAGGTATGTGCCTGAGAGGTTTCTGAGTGGTTCACCCATTAAAAGCACTTGTGCAGAGGTGTGATCTCTCGGATTTGGGTATGAGTCCTAGGCATTCAGTGTACTGTCTGAGGCTGGAGTTTTCAAGAACATAGAACACTTACATCAGTCCATGTTGCACCAGCCAGTCAGGTGCTTATCGTTCACACTGAGACACCCAGTGACTGGGCAGGCACTGGAAAATGGCTAAGACATCTTGACCCCAGAATAGTTATATAGCCTTTTGTACAGTTATGTATAGAACTTATGGTAAAGCATTATAAATCTTCACTAAGAAACAGCCAACTAATTGCAATATTGTGTACATTTCAGCTAACTGTGACATAGACATTTCAGCTAACCCATAGACATCAAAAGTTCCTGGGCATCTTTAATAATTATGTCATGCCAGGCCTGTAAAAAAAAGCTATTTAACTTAAAGCCTGTTTCTTGGTGTTTTTGCCTTCAGTTGTATCTTCAATAAATCATACTCCATTAGATCAGATCAGGTGATTAACTTATCTAGTCACAAACATTCCATATTTGGTCCTGAAAAAAAAAAAATCTATTTCTTTAGTAGTAGAGACAGTGCTTCAGAACACTGAGTACCAAACAAATGATTTTGACTCACATGATGTTTTGTTTATGTATCTGATTGATATATTCAGATTTTTCAGCCTTATGATGACCGGCATTATAGGCACTGATACTCTTTTGTCATCATGTTGACAGACAACAGCAACAGACTAGCGTCAACTGTAAACGTTTTGCAAGCTTCCTTGTTCATGCAAAAATTATGCAATGACACACCTGGTCAAAAGTGAGTAGCCATTTTCCAATAATTCCCTGGAATTTGGGAATATGTGTAAAAAGAGTTGTGATTCCTATATGGTTCTTCTTCCTAGTATTGTCCTGCCAGTGCAGGGTCAGCTGTTCGGATCTTTGAATATCACTTCACTCGATCAAACGTGTTGTCTGGGTGCCAGCGTGCAGCCTTCAGATCCACGTTAATTGTGTCTTGCCATCTTTGCTTCGGTCATCCGCGCGGCCGCCGGCCATTCATCTCAAGATGGTTGGAGATGCTGGCAACAATGTCTGGAGCTGCACGTGGAACATGGCCAAACCAGTGCAAGCATCCATCTCTCACTTTTGCCACAATGGGCAAAATACCAAATTGTCGTCGGATCATAACATTGGTAATATGGTCGTGGAGGGATACACCCAGTGTCCACTGAGCCATGGGCATCTGCATAGTGTGTTGATGCGATGTTGAGGCGCAGGCTGAACTGGCTCAGGCAGTCACTCTAAGCTTGCACCTGGTGCTGCAGCTTCTCTTGGGTGGTGGTTGCAAGCATGACGTCATCAGTATAAAGCAGCATCCAGGGCAGATCCCATGTTACGGTGTCCATGACAAAAATGAACAGCAACGGCGACAGTGTGGAGCCCTGGTGAATGCCAATGCTCACTGGGAAGCTGTCAGATGTCCCAGCTCACCTGACTGCTGGAATTCATATAAAGCAATTTGACCCAGCCTACAAGCTCTTCAGGCATGCCGTGGTCGTGGAGTGCGTACCAAATAAGCTGATGTGATACCCAATCGAAGGCCATTATCTAAATCAAGAAAGGCAGCATGTAGTGGCCTGTTTTTCTCGCGGTGCTGCTCCATCAACTGGTGGTTGCACAGCCTTTCACAAAGCCGCATTGGTTGATGCTGATCCGGACAATGTCTCATAAGCGTCGGTTGAGGACGCATTCAAAAATTTTCACGGTGTGTGAGGGCAGCCATATTGGCCGGTAGTTGGAACATGCTGCTGGGTCCCCCTTATTCTTCGGTATGGTAATGCTCATGAACCAGTCCATTAGCGGTGACCACGGCATTGAAGAGCACAGTCAGCCAAGCTGACGCCTTGGCACGCAGATCCTTGAGCTTCCAAATGTCTGCTGGCAGGTCATCTGGGCCCGGAGCCTTCTGGTTCTTCATACTTCCAATAGCCGCAGTCACCTCCTCAGTTAGAATCTGAAGCACTGGTCCGGAGCAGGGCAGGCCTTGCGGAATTGGCAGATGTGAGAATTCGATGTTTGAGATCTCGTCAAAGTGTTCACGCCACCTGCTCAAGATTTCCCTCTTATCTTGTAGATGCCAACTGCTCTTATCCTTCGCGCACCTATAGTGCTGGATGTCATGTGCCGCCCTCATACGTGCATACACCAGTCGGTAGACCTTCCCGCGTTTCCAGCTGCTCACAGAGGTCTTGATAATGTTTGGCCCGGGCTAAAGACACTGCTCTTTTGGCTTCCCGCTTGGCATCAGTGTAACACTGCCAATTATCAAAATGATTGTCTTGTTGGCAAACCAAGCCCTGAAGGCCGCATTATTTTCCTGTATGATTCCTATATGGTTCACCAAACACAAATTTGAATATTAATTGAATATTAATCATAGTGAAGTATATACAAGATCCTGCAACAAAGATCCTGATTTAAAAAGCAACAAGAACAAGAACAAACAAACAAACAAACAAACCAAAACTCCTGTCACTCTCCATTTAGTTATGAAAGAGGTACTATGCCTCATTAATTAGTTAACTGGGATTGTGCTTTTGTAAGGCCATTGTACACTCAGTATTGCTGTGCATAGTTTGTTTACCTCAATCTATCAAGCTCCAGTTCTCCAGTGTGCTCTGTCATGAGAATGTTCTGCGCCAGTGGTTTCAGTCAGGTCAAATCTACCGGACAGCAGAGCTGACATTCTACAAGTCTTCCATTAGCTAAATGTCCCAGCGCCTGGATGCGGTTCTCCGCATCTGTCTTATTTTATCTATAAGTCAATTTAATTGAACTACGGGAGGGAAGAGCTGTGGTGGAATAGACAATGGTTCAATGGTTTAACACTAGGATACAACTGCAAATTATCTGAGCAAGGCCTGATCAGAGGGCTATAGCAGTGGTAATGTTACAAGCAAAGAAACACACTAAAAGGGAAACCGCTGATGCAATTATTTAAGCCATCAGATTTATAAGTCTCCTGAAACTGAAACTGACAGTATAGCCTTAGTTGTCCTTTTATATTTTATTAAGAATATGTTTTGAATAATAAAAGTACATTTGAGCATTTTAATTTCCTGCTTTAGGCACAGATGTAGCCAAGAGAAAGTATTTGCAGAAATGTAAAAAAAAAAAAAAAAGTCAATAAAACAAGAGAAATGCTTTGAATAGAAAAAATGGAAAACATCAACTTTGATGTGCCTGGGTGGCTGAACAAATTTCATTTCCTTAAACAAAAATTCAGAATAATATGCCCCTAGGTCGCATTAGGTTATATAGCTTTGATCTTGATTCAGCATTTGCAGGTGTAATGGGTTCTTAACCTTGGTCTATCTTAAAGTCTTGTTTCTTCATTTCTGACCAAGCAAATGGTTATCTTGCAAAAAGGTTTTTCTTATAAAGAGTTTTCATCTCAGAACAGTAATGCTTGGCTTTGAAATGGTATTTCAAGCGGGTTTTTTTTCTACATTTGCTTCCCTATAACAAATATTAGAATCTAGAAATATTAGAAAAGTCATCTCAAGTATCATGATGTTCATCACATTTTGCTATACTGCACTCAGCTGAGCTTAGCAGCATGCAGCTTGTGACCACTGTAAAATCACAATCTGTGAAATTGGGAACAAGCTTCCGCTGGAGTGCCATTGATTAACCACGCAGCTCATAACAGACAAGATGGACATTTACAATCATGGACCAATCCATGTCACTAAAATGTTACGAAGGACAAATTTTTATAGGACTGATGGATAGGATCCAGTGCTATAGCATGTCAGCAGCTACTGTTGTATATTTACCTAGCCCATGAGGCAACATTATTTATGATGTCTCTTTGACCCTGCTGTATCACTCACTTATCCTCAGTGTCCATCATGGTAACATTTAGTTTTCAGTTCAGAAGCTCATATTTAGTACAAGTGTAATGTAATATTTTATCCTATAAAGTTTTATATTCACTGAATACAACTATATATATTTTGAGTAAAAGCTACAACAAAGGTGTCTATAGGTAGTTTCACTGGTAACTGAAATATTGATGATCCAAGAACCGATAGGTAAAGACTTATCTACCTGCCTCCATAGGTATCTCTGCTCTGTTTATGAAGTGATGTGGGCTCACACTAAGATCTTGAAACTGTATCAAACAGTCAAGATGCCAGTCCATTTTATCAGCTGTCATTTTTATGGATACTTCTTTTGGAATAAAGCTTACTTAAGTGCAGCTTCTGAAGTGAGCAGACTGTTTCTGCTGTTGGCTAGAAGTCAAACTTCTGCAAATGCATGTTTCATTCTCTCTGGAACTGATTTTCAAGCATGCTAACTTCAGTCATTAATATATGACCAGAAGTGATTAATTAGACAAATTCATGTGGTGTTCTCTTGAACACTAGTAATTCTCTATTTATAATATATTAATTGACGATTTGATCAAGATTTCTGTGCAGTTATGCTGAATTCTTTAAACATTTTCATGGAAAGACAAGAGGTACAGTTTCATTTTATGTCTTCTGTGAAACATATCTCCTTTGTCTATGTATTGCGCATTGAATTATGAGTGTTCATTCATTCTGGCTTGCATAGGTGCATGTATATTTGACATGATTTGGTCTGAAGTTCATGAAATCAAGCCAGCAAAACATTCATTAGTCCTTTCCCCCCTGTATCTTGCTTTGAAAGCAATGAAATACAAGGAGTAGCATGTCTTGTAGCCATGCAAGTTCTACAGGACTCAGCAGTAATTTGAATGAATCCTTCGAAGAAGGTCAGTCCTGTTGTATGGAATGGTTTAAATCCATTTCTTTCTTTCTTTCTTTCTTTCTTTCTTTCTTTCTTTCTTTCTTTCTTTCTTTCTTTCTTTCATCTATCCATCCATCCAAATGATATTTATTACTTAGTTTGTGTATTGGAAAATAAACCTATGTTTGTGTCTTTTGTTTCTTCTTTAGTCTTATTTCTTCATTTGTTTGTTTCTGGGAACTTACATGTTGAATTCCTTAAGATAATTCACTTATCATAGGAATAAACAATCAAAAATGGATGGTGCAGTGGTTAACAGTCTCCAGTGAGTAGTGAAGTTTAAATTCAGAGGCCTGACTGACTGAGAGCACGGCATGATTAACCAGATGACCAGTGCCAGGAATTAACATATGCCTGTTCCTACTCTAATGTGATCTGAAAGAATATGATCTGCTGGCATCCTGGCACTTGTTACTAAAATGAAAATGGGGAACTTCTAGTCCAGAGCATTTTTATTTTATTATATTTTACTTGTGAACTGGAAATCACATGTGATCATATGAAGGTTTGATTGATTATGACAGCAGGCAGAATGTATTAAACATTTCACTGGAAGTCCAGTCTTAATAAATATTGAGTAATATTTAGTTTTCTTCAACTCTCCCTTTGTGCTGCATGGCTTTTTAACTGTGCAGTGTGCTTTTGAGTGCACTGTATGCTTGATGAAGAATGGGGAGAAAGACTTTTTGATATCTTTACTGCCAATGTGACAGCTACCATTTAAGCAAGGAACTTATAGCTTGACCCTTTGTCCCAAATCTCTTAATTATAGTACTCAAATATAATTAGACAGTGGTGCCCTAAATACTTATGCTGCACTTAACTTTGACATAATCCTGCTGCAATTAATCACTGCAACACATTTAGAGGATGCTGAGTAAGACATTTAATTTCCATTCAAAAACATTGCCTGTCTCTCCTAATCCTAAATTGAAAAAAAATCTTATGTGAATATTATTACTCTTTTAGCTTCTTAATGGATTTGTTCAATGGGTTCAAGTTTCAACAGTCAAATCATTTAGAATAAGACATGCTTAGAATACCCCTTGAATATGTGCTACAAAGTAAAGAGAGAACATGAAAAAAGCAGAAAAACCTAAAGTAGAAGTAGTTGTGCTTTGTGTTTAGCATTCACTGAGAGGATTTGGAGTCACATGTCTCTGACTGGATCCGCTAACTTTATTGAGCACATTCATCTGTTTGATCACTGGTCTGACCAGATGCTCATGTAGAGAAAGAGAAATCCCTGTGTGATCACAGTTCCAACTCCTGATGTTAAAATTGAATTGTGTGTGTGTGTGTGTGTGTGTGTGTGTGTGTGTGTGTGTGTGTGTGTGTGTGTGTGTGTGTGTGAGAGAGAGAGAGAGAGAGAGAGAGAGAGAGAGAGAGAGAGAGAGAGAGAGAGAGAGAGAGTTATCAGCCCTGTGGTTGTGAAATCTCATAGAAAATGGACTAACGATAGCAAAATCTTTTGGATCGAGAATATTGTGGTTTTGACCAGAAACATGGTCAGTTCTAAGAGTTTTCAAATGCTGCAACAATAGTATCTAATGAGCAGACAGGCATATCTAGCCAGATCTTTATAGTTATACTGAACCATATTTTTTAAACTAAACAAATAAATTCAGCCACTGCTAATGACTTATCCAAATAAATAGATGTTGAGTAAACTATACTTTGATGGTTTTACCTGCTATTTGATCATATACTTGACATAAAAGTACCTCTCAGCATTCTCTTTAAGCTTTCTGAGTCTGCTCTGTAGCTGCACAGCTGTGCCTCACAGAATGATACATACTAGACTGGATTAAAGGTCATTTCTGAGTTTTTCAGAAAAGAATGCTGTGCATTTGTATGTGTATTGATATTATGAGATAGTGTGAAAGGTATTGATGTCATCAGGCTAGTCTGCCTTTAGTATTTGGTTAAGTTTATGCAACTAATTACTCTGAAGCTTTTGCATCTGTTTTCTTTAACTTGTACCTGTATACAGAGAATCAAGCAATGTGAATGCATGTTTACATAGCATAGTGTTTCTTATGACACTGCAATATGTGTTATTTGTTAAATTAGGTTTAAATAAGATCATTATAACTTAAATAAATCTTAAACAAACTTTTTCATTTTTGACGTAAATGGTGATAAGATCACATTTTGGTGCCATTCATGCAGAAATTCAGGTCATTCAAAGGGTTCACTTTTTGTTCCTTGTATGTGTACACTGCAAATCTACCTTCAGTAAACTTTCCTTTGGTTTGTTTGCAGTAAAATAAAAACAAAAACAAAAACAATGCACACTTTCATTACAGGGAGAAGAGAAACCTTTTCTCCTCATACATTGTCCATTGCTATTGTTAAGTTTTTGCCTATAGTACCTGTTTGAGAAGTGTATGATGCTTGAAGTTGAAACATCAGCATTCTTTATTCTGCTGTAATTCCACATCAATCACAGCCCACTGATTATGTTAAATTACTTTTATTTATATTTTTTTCCTCAATGAGCAGGTTCAGAGCTGCAAGTGCTGAGGTAAAGTGTGCAGGTTGTACCCTCTCCTGGGTTTTCCCTTCATATGTGCTGACAGCTTCATTTGAAGCTGCAGACGAGAATGCATCAACAACAGCTACATCATCAAAGTTTGGTCTAGGAGGAACCAACTCACATGCTGCAGTGGCTGCTATGGTAGCTCCATGCTAACAGTACCTTTTTTTCTGACGTTGGCTGGATGGAACTAGAAGCAATAGCAGCATGCAGTCCAGTAAGTTTGGGAATCTCAGAGTTTAACAATCATGATGTTGTTTTATTTTCTGTGCTTTCCTATTCTTCATCCCATTGTTGTTCCTAAACTTTAACATTACAAAACATTAGCATAGTTTCTAAAGTTGGCAATGATTGACTTGATGCATGCTATTTATTGCATATGACCTTGACAAAAACAGTATATCTCAGTGAATGAGTATCTCTCGAGTTATGACAAATAACTGACAGCTTTGGTTTAAAATTTAGTATAAAAATATCTAGTTTATTAAAAATAAATTAACCTATTGCATCCCCCGCCCCCAATCCAGAGTCTGTGATTGTTTAATTGTACCTCTAGTTCTAGAATTCCCATTTCTCTCAAATAAATGTAATGTCATTTATTTATGTAAGCCCAAGAGTGCGATTTGTTAATAGTTCTCTTCTCACATTGTTGTCCCGTCTGTTCCATGACAAGCTGTCACGGTGAAGTGGTCTATTTGATTACACTCATTAAACATTCACAGTCTCCTTTTTCTCAATTTTCAGCCCAGGAAAAAATTATTGCTTGTCTCCCTTGGACAGGTGTCGTTCAAACCAGTTCTGGCTGGGGATTTATGAACATCTTTATTGTCATTAGAACCTGACCAAAGCTGTTTGAAAGCTTGCTGGAAAGCTGAACTTTCAGTACCTGACCTAAAACCTGGCTGATGGTGGCTGATAAGATCCAAGAGAATAATATAGAACTAAGAAGGAACATGTACTGACAACCTTGGCACATAATGGATCTTTCTGACCTCATCCAGTGAATGTGAAAAACAGCTTGAGATGTTATCTTCTTTTGATTAAAAAAAACACAGATGAGAACAACTGCAGAGCAACACATCACAACGGTTGCTGTGTCCTGACACCCTCCATACATTTGTTTACCTCAAGTTACATATGTATGTGTAAGTTTGCAAAACAATAATAAAAATAATAACAAAACATTTAGAATGCAACCTAAACTTACTAGACACGCCTCAATATAACACAGCAAAAACACTGTAACAGAAAAAGGTTAAAATAATTTTTAAAAAAGCTATTAAAAGGAAATGCAGTCATTCAGATTTCTGAATGGGCATACCTAATGATATGACAGACTCAGATGGACGCATATAAACTCACATTTTACAAACTAATATGCTGTAATATCCACGACCAGTCCTGGCTCCTGGCACTGGAGAAACAACCTTTCCTACAGGGAATCTATTTTTTACATACCTTGGTTCTCCCTTGATGATGAAATAATGGAGCAATTTTCCACATCACAGCATGGTTTCCATGTCCAATTGTGGTCTCTTTGGTTCATATTGTGTGTGGGAGGGATCAGACATATACGGACACACAATGACACGAAGAAAGTGCAGATACAGGCCTCATACGAAAGTGAATTAGTCTAATAGAGTCCTTTACTGAGGAATTCTGGCCTAGTGACCAGATACTTAGAGTTGAAACAATCTAATTAGACATTTATACCTATATGAAACATTATACATTTGTTTATTAATTTAGTTATTAAACCAAAAGGCCAGCAAGCTTACAGACAAAGCTGTTAGTTTTGTGTTTTATTTTTTTATTGCCTTTGTAAACATTTTTTAACATGTTTATATAACTTAAGATAAAAAAAAATATCATGCAATATCATGAATTAAATTTTCTGCAGTGGGTGTTGGGATGCAAGAATGTAATAAATTCTTAAGAACGGAATGGCCTCCTCTGTACTATGCTAATGCAGGCACCACAGCTCGGGCTTGGCCTCATGCTATAAAGAAGCTGGACACTTCTCTGGTTTTCTCATTGATATGACTGGCATCACGAACCTTCCGATCACCAGGGGCAGGCCTTAGCTGTCCATGGCTATCGCTCAGTTGAGCTAAGACTGCGCTTTATGACTACACTGCTGTGGTATCCAAGCCCAACAGATGTTCGGCCCAGCATCTCAAAGTTGCTCGGGGAAGCCAGTGCAGATTTTCAAAGAAGCGACTCCATGGGGTTCTAGGAGCAAGCTGTCTGGTGCTGGAGAGAACAAAAGAGGATGCAGATGAGAAAAACCGAAGCTCCAGCCAATCTTTCCCTCATTTAGCTAGATTGTTCCTCTTGAAGCTCTGCTTCAAAGCCTGTCTCGCCTATTCATCTTCTTGATGTGCTTTACATCACTGCATCACCTGGTTAAAAGTGTCGGGCTAGTTTTATGGGGAGTGAATTTTAAAACGGCTGCTTAAGTTTGCCTTCATTAATTACAAAAGGAATCCCTTTAAAAAAAAAAAAAGTCTGACTTGACATGTTAATAGTGTCACATCTTGTCACAGCTTTTGAAAGTGGATGTCGAGTTTGTGCAGGGCCGTAGTGAAACTGGGATAGTCGGAAGCGGCGGTGATGAAGAGGACTGCAGTAGAAGCTGAGAAGTCCCGCATCCCATTAGAGCTTAGTCAGCAGGATAAGAGGTCATGCATATCTGTCTGCGAGACATTTGTTATATGAGGAGTATAAACAAGCTGACAGTCCCACAAGTGTCCTCAAGTATAAGTCCTAACCCTCATCGTTTGAGGTTCACTAGCAATCATAATTGTAGGGAGGACACTTTCCTTAACAATTAATTTCTCATGATAGTCTGAATACATTTTTTATGGAAATATATTTCTTACAACTGCAAAATGATGATTATTTATGATGATTTATTGCAGTTTAACATGTACATATTTCCAGCACTTGCAGTGTTGGATACATGCAGGTCATACACACTTAACTAAGCAAACAAGCAAAAAAAATAAATAAACAATGTAAACACATAACAATATCTTGCTCGGGCTACTTCTTTCTCTCAATATAATATTTTCATTTACTGTCTGCATGTTTGAAAAAGGGTGCAGGACTGTGTAATGCATTTGTAGAACTCTGCATCTCTTATAAATTGTGCTCTTGCTGATCATGGCATAATAATACCATTAGTCATCTTTTGGTATAAGATGCAGATTCACTAAGAGCCAGTAAAAAAATAGTGAAGTATTTTATTTTAATGATGTCATGCATATGAGATAAGGGGAACATACTAGTGTGTGTGATTATAACTGACAAATGCAAAAGAAAGTATGGGTTACGCTATCATTTCCCCAGTTAAACACAAATAAAATTGAAGTTTTATTTATAGTTTTTTTTCTCAAAGCAAACTTGAATAGTTTATGAAACTGTCTGACCTGATTTCTTATGTGAAAAGGAATTTGACTACAGGAATAGCACCCCAAATGGCCTTAAACTTCACCATGATGAAGTATGTCTGCCTTCAAATTCACTCCAGTCGAGTCTCTCTCCATTTGCCCTTTAATAGCACAGGAAAATATGGTGCTGCTACAAATGTGTGGGTATGAATTAGACTCTATAACCAAGATGAATGAAATAACTGCCATTTTAATACCATTTGCTGAAACTTATGCTTAAACAGAAATTTAATTAAACACACAGCTGTGAACAGCAGAAAACCGCAGAAATGGTAGAAAGACAATTCTGTAGAATGAAGAATAAATGCCTTAGTAGAGATATTTATTCTTGTGCAAGACAATAAATCATACAAAACATGAGAACTGGACTATTAGTGTATATGACCACAGCCACACATATGTACATTTCCATATGTGTGTTATTTCCAATATAGCAATTCCGTTATGCAATATAATGGAATACAGTGAGTTATCTGTCAATAAGACTGCCCTATAACACTATAAAATTATGTTAAAATATACAAAGTTGTATAATAACAAATGTATTTTTGTTGTTGTTTTTTATTCAGTCTGTATCCGGAAGTAAATGTTTATTAAGACTCTACACTACATACTCATAAGTATGCATTAGAGGAAAGTGTATCTATCCCCCTTAGATATTTTCATTCGCACGCTGATGTATCTTAAAATCCTGCAGTAGCTGATATAAGCTTCTGAATAAATTACATTTGTATTAATAAAAGTGCATCCTCTTTTGCTGGTGATGTTTCATTAAATTCACAAGCAAAAGCAACTGAAAATGCACTAAACATAACAAAGCATCTATCACAGACATTATATCTGCTCAAATGTTGTCTTCCTTTCTTTCTTTCTCTTTGACTTAGAATGAAAACACATTTTCATAGTAACCTTAGTAAAAGGTTTTTTCAACTTCTTTGTTCAATGAAGTTAGGTTTTTTTTTTTGTTTGTTTTTTTTAGATGTGAGGTTTTTAGGTTCAAGCATATATCTTGACAATAATTCTAGTGTTTTTTTAACATTATCACATTAAATGTTAAACAAAACATTATCACATTAAAAAAACATTATCACATTTAAATTCAAATATTAAATTAAGTGTTTTATTGCCGAGGTAAAATAATTCCTTATTTAGAATGTTATCTGACTAACGTGTGTGTGTGTGTGTGTGTGTGTGTGTAACAGTAGCTCCTATTCTAGCTCTTCAATCTGCCCTATTCCATTCCCAGTGTAGCAGTGTGAATTAAAGTGCCTGACATGTCATCAATATAACAGTGGGTGCTTTGGTGGAATATGGATGCATAATGAGTGAGATCACAGGTGACCTTACAGAGCTGCTAATCCAAAAGAGCTTCCGGATAACCAGCTGCTGATGCCCCTTTATAATGGGAATACCTGCTCTCAGCCCCTCTGTGGCTACCACTGGTCCCCTGAGCTTAATCTGGTCCCGCTTCAATTCTATGCCTCTTCCCTACCGAACTGTGGGAAAACAGCATGCATCTGAAAATGAGACACACTTCTGTATATATGTATTTTAAATTATAGTTTTGAGGTCAACTATAGTTTTGAGGTCAACTGCCAGACTTTATTTCAGCAAGTGCATAAGTTTATAAGCATGCCTGCTGCAGATTATCTTAGATTATGGTGGGACATTTGAGCAGGCCTGTCACTGTTATCTTTTTGGGGAAAAAAAAGTTACTATAAGAGATTCAACTCAGATTCTATTTCATTTCCTTCCAAGCCGATAATGCTGGAACTATGCCTGAAGTCATCCTGTTTGGGACACCTGATGATGCTGGGGTTTACCTGCTTGTTTTTGCCAAAGAACACGAGTGTGATACTTCCTCCAGGTCAGTGAAGTCAGCTTCCTATTTTTTCCCCACTGTTTCTCAATCACCTTTTGTGTTACAACCTGAAAATGTACACAGACCGAATTCAGTCTATTCTATTCAAATGACATGACAGTGAAACATTTTACAGTGTTGCCATAATATTGCCATAATATTCCTCAAACTGCACTGTAGTCTCATTAAGTGGGTTTTACGTATTTGGGTCATGTTTGAGCAAACTTAATTTGCAATTAATTACTTGCCTGTCACTCAGTGGATCACATGAGCAATGCTTTCTGCAACCTGTAAATAGTAGGACAGAAGAATGTATAGAGCTAGGCAACAGTAACTCTCCTCCTTAACTTGATAAGTGTATTTTGAATTTCTACAGTATATTAAATTCTGTAAAAAAGATTTTTTTTGCCAATTTTCAATTCTCAATTATTTTATAAATTAGATTTTTAAATGCATGATTTAAATGCCAAAGGACTGTAATTATGCCATCTACCATGTGACATGAAACTGGAAGGGCAGAATAAAGAGCCATTATCACTCTGAGCTGAGCCTAGTGGCATGGTCTTGGAATCGACCTGCTGAATGCATGTCCCTGGTGCTTATCAGAGCCCTGCAAAGACAGACCAAAATGATTACACGCCTAATGGCGCTGCTTGAGAAGGCGTTCCTGCACCAGTGAGAAATCCCATCAGCGCTATCGTTAAATCTGAGAAGCCGTAACAGAGTTCTCAAGGAGGAGGCCAGCAGTGATGGCACCCGCGTTTCCCAGTGGATTCATTTCCCCTCAAAATCTAATTTGGTGATCTGCAATTAAACAATTAAAACATGTCTCTCATGTAATGATCATGTTCACCATTCAGTGGGGGATCTCATCATGGTGTTTAATCTCACCCTTCCTGTTTGATGTTTTCTATAATGTAGCATGATGAAGGCATGTAACATCATTGAAGTGCAGCTTACTTGGCACCAATTTTATACATTCAATTTTCCATTTCAAGAAGGCTGGGAGTAATTTTCTTACATAGAAAATAATATGTGTCTCACGTATACATTGTTTATACAAATTGGAATGTTTTCTTAATTCATACCTGATTATTTCAACCTGGATTGGAGATAGATAAACAAATCTATTCCAAAAAGTTGCCAGCTGTAATGCAAGAAAAGGGGTCATAATCTGAATTTAAATCTGGATAATGTCCTATATGTGTTTATTTAAGGAAAAATGTAGCAAAGTGTGCTTGCCTTTAATCAGTATGACTCAGTTCCCACTAGGAGAATACAGAGAAGCATTACCCATAGATTTAACTCAGCCCTGTGCTCAACTTCATTTATTAAATTAACAGTTATAGGTTGCAATGAAAAATGCCCATGGAATTAACATACCTAAAGAATAGTGGCAGTGTTAATTTTCAGTCTTTATTTACTCTGTGCGAATTAACTGACCCCATTTACAGTTTTCTTTTCAGAAGTTATGTACATGTGAAGTATGCATCTGTCAAAAATTTGTTTTGACAGTGCCGACATTCACTTTTTTGTGACCTACTATGATCAAGTTAACCCTTACACTCCAAGCACCTGCCAGTTTGTCCAGTCTGTCAATCTGTAAATCTAGCCCTCATAACTCATACCTTTCATATTTGTGCCAAAGACTCAAGAGAATGCATGTTGGTTCTTTGCATCACACTTTGAACAATTCTTTAGTATATGAGAACCTTTTCTAGACAAATGTCTAGAGGATTTTCTCTTTTCAACAGAAAATGGACACTAAATAGGTTAACCCACCTATCATAAATTAAACGATGAGAGTCAAGAATACAAAAAAATAAAAGTTTGTTTTTTTTTTTTTTGTTTTTTTTTTGAAGAGCCCCAGTGATTTATTGCTGGCTTTAGTATGTAACCCCCTGTGTTAAACTGCGGCAGAGAGGAGTATAAATCACACCTCACCTGAAATATAACAGTTCATTTGGCCTCAGAAGTCACCCGTGCAGGCCAGTGGCCACTTATAGCACTAAATCACAAGCTGAATCACAAGCCAGCACTGCTGCATAAAGAGCTGAACCCACCAATTAACTCCAAGCCATGTCGAGACAGGCTCTGCTATGATGCTATACATCAAGTTGTCTGCCTTTATGGTAAACTTAGAGCAACTTCACTGTGGACTATGGCCACTCTTAAAGGAAACGCAGGAGGATAATGAGCATAGGTGATTGAGTTTTACTCAGCTTACTTTAATGACTGGACATCACTCTCTAGGTTGTTTTTCAGACCAGATTATCCTACTAAATGGTCTTCTTAAAAGACATGGCAGGATCACTTTACATTCTGTTTCTAATTGGGTTTTTTTTTGGATTGTGTGCCGATAGACTGATAGATCATTGAAGATACACAAAGCTTACATTGTAGCTTACATGTACCAGGAGGTGGAGTACATGTTCAGAGTAGTTACCTTACTATCACACACCAGAAGCCCTGGGTGGACAAAACCATCCACGAGGCTCTGAACTCTCGCACTGCTGCCTACAACGCGGGAATCATCAGCAGGAACATGGACGAGTACAAGTCTGCGGCATACGGAGTGCGCAGGGCGGTGAGGCAAAGCGGCGCTACAGAAGGAAACTAGAGACACAGTTCCAGCAGAGTGGCTCTAGATCCCTGTGGCAGGTACTGTGGACGATTATGGATGATAAGAGCCACCCTCCGGACTGATGATCGCGGATGAGTCTCTGGAGAACGAGCTAAACACATTATTCGCTTGCTTCGAGGCTACATCTAATAGTGCTAATGCTAACTGCGCTAACGCTAACAACGCAAATGGTGGATCGGTGCAGCCAACGGCGCATGCGCTGAGCTCACTATAGAACAGCGCCCCCTCATCATTACAGAGAGTGACGTGAGGAGAGTGTTTAAAAGGGTGAATACCAGGAAGGCAGTGGGACCAGACGGTATCTGTGGGAGGGTCCTCAAAGCCTGCGCAGACCAGCTAGCCCTGGTATTCACCGACATCCCCAATCACTCCCTGATGCTCAGTACCATCCCATCCAGCTTCGAGCGATCCACCATCGTCCCCGTCCCCAAGAAACCTCGACCCTCCGGCTTCAATGACTACTGCCCTGTTGCCCTTACATCAGTCGTGATGAAGTGCTTTGAAAAGCTAGTCAGAGACTTCATCACCTCTTCACTACCAGCCTCCATGGATCCACTGCAGTTTGCATACCGCCACAACCACTCCACTGATGACACAATTGCACATCTGCTCCACACCACACTGACCCACCTGGACAAAGGGAGGGGTAATTATGTTAAAATACTGTTTGTCAACTACAGTTCAGCATTTAACACTATCATCCCCTCCCTGCTCACTACTAAGTTGGAGGATCTAGGACTGCATACATCCCTGTGCGACTGGATCTCCAACTCCCTAAGAGACAGACCACAATCAGTACAGGTAGGCAACTGTGTCTCATCCACCCTCACCCTCATCACTGAAGCTCCTCAGGGTTGTGTCCTAAGCCCCCTGCTCTACTCACTGTATGCCTAAGACTGCACAGCCACTTCCAGCTCTACCATCATTGTCAAGTTTGCTGACGATACCATCATCATGGGCCTGATCTCGGACAATGATGAGAGGGCCTACCTGGAGGAGATTAAACACCTGGAAAACTGGTGCCAGAAAAATAATCTCCTCCTAAATGTCAGAAAGACAGAGGAGCTGATTGTGGACTGCACCAAGAAGCAGGAGCGGCACTACCAATCTGTGAGGATCAATGGAACCATGGTGGAGAGAGTAGATAGTTTCAGATACCTTGGAGTTCACATCTCGCAGGACCTGTCCTGGTCCCGCCACACCAACTCCCTGGCAAAGAAGGCTCGTCAGCGTCTTTACCACCTCAGACGCCTAAGAGACTTCAGACTGCCCTCCAAGGTACTGCGGAACTTCTACACCTCCACTATTGAGAGCATCCTCACAGGGAACATCACAGTCTGGTTTGGGAACAGCACCAAGCAGGACAGACAAGCACTCCAGAGGGTGGTGCGTTCAGCAGAGCACATCACTCATACGGAACTTCCTGACCTGCAGACCATCTATTACAAGCAGTGCCAGACCAAAGCCAGGTGGATTGTGAAGGACCCCACCCATCCCAACAATAGGCTCTTCTCTCTGTTGAGGTCAGGGAAGCGCTTTCGCTCCCTGAAGACCAATACAGAGAGACTGAAGAGGAGTTTCTTCCCACAGGCCATTTGGGCCCTGAATCAGGGAAACTGATAAACTATGGGGACCACCACCACCATGTGACTGTAAATCTGTAAATTTGTAAACTAAAATTGTACATTGTGTACATACACATATATCCATATATCCATTGTACATTGTGTATATATACATATTGTACATACATTGTTATATATATTTTCTTGTATATATATAGATATATATTTCCTTATGCACCCCTGTTTTTTTTCCTCAGTTTGGACAGAGCACTCTCAAACCATTTCACTGCGAGTTATACCGTGTATGACTATGTACATGACAAATAAACCAAACTTGAAACTTGAAACTTGAAACACACACACAGTGGCACAGTCAGGGATTTTGGGCCCCATGAAAAGATATCACATTGGGCCCCAATGAAAAAAAGGTCTAATCTTCTAATAATGTTTCAGGACCTCAGTCAGTCACAGGCCCATAAAACTCTCCCACCCCCCATAAGCTGGTCCTGCACACACCATCTAATATATTTCCCCTTATGTGGACTACACTGTAACTGTCAGAGTAGGCCGGTCTGCCAGCAGGAAGGAAACACCCACTCACGATAGGGATCCCCCATGTACCAACTTCGCTCCCAATCCCCAGAGTATTGATTGTGCATATCTGTCCTCGCTAATTGTATGACTATTTAAATCCACAGGTACATGAGGACAGTGCTGCACATTAGCGGATTATCCCTCAGCTTCACTGTTGAACGTCACTGCACTGCCTATGAATTTTTGTTTTTTGCTTAGCTAGTGCTTCTATTTAATTATTATCTATGGATAATAAAGAGCACTTCCCCACAACCCCGCCTCTTGCTTCCTCTGTGCCAACTGCATCACAGAATGTGCAGCCACCTGGAATCGAGGCGAGTTGCCCTGACTGGGCACAACTTCTAGCTGTACAGATGGCAGCACTGGATCAGCAAAAGCAGGAAATTGGAGAGATTCACTCTCTTGTTCAGAATCTCAGAGCATGTGTGTATCGCCTCACCTTAAACCCCGAGAACCGATGCCCATCTCCTGCTGCACCATCAGTGCCAGAAGGAGTAAAGAGTCTCATAGCTACCCCAGAGGTATACGGATGAGACCCGGAGGACTTCGAAGGATTCTTAATCCAGTGCAAACTTTTCTTTGGTTACCAACCCCGCTTTCCTGAACATGCCAAGGTTTCTTTTGTAATCTCTAGGCTTACTGGGAAGGCTCGCACACGCGGGGAACCACGCTGGTGATGAATGCATCCCCACTCCTGAACGATTATCGTGCTTTTATCCAGGAGTTCAAAGCTGTTTTCCATCATCCACAACAAGGGAGACTATATGGGCAAGCCTTGCTGCGTTTGAGACAGGGGGTTAAATCTGCGGCTGATTTCGCTATGGAGTTCACTATGGAATGAACCGGCACTGGTGGCTGTATTCTTAAGCAGTCTGAGGGCGGAGCTACAGGCAGAAATAGCCTGTAAACAGGAGGTTTAAATGAAGCAGACTAAATGAAGCAGTGCAATTGGCCATTACATATGATCGCCTTCTGCAAGAAAGATGCCGTTAGCTAGACCGAAGGAATCCCTATCGGGAGAACGCTCTGTCAGGGGGACTGGTGGAGACCCCAGAAGAACCCATGCAATTGGGTGGGGCTGGGGTCTGCAGTAACCCTAGAGAGAGCAAGAAAAATGACTCTTCTTTTCCAGATTCTAGTTTCAGGTTACCTATAGACCAGGATAAATGAACATCATGGCAGACGCTCTCTCAAAGCAGCATAACGTGGAGGCCCAACCTACCAATCTGGAACCAGTTCTCTCCCCTTCATGTTTCTTGGCCACGCTGAAGTGGGACCTCGATCGGCAAATTGAAACCGCAAACCCTCACCCATACTATCCACCTAACCGCCTCTTCGCTCCTTCCCGATACCACAGCACCCTCATAACATGGGCACACTCATCGGTGGGAATGGGACATCTGGGGTCCAGCCACACAGCCCAACTCCTGAGCACGTGTTATTGGTGGCCCGCCACGCATAGGGAAATCGTGAAATACATGGCATCTTGTGCGGAGTGTGACCGCAGCAAGATACTGCGCACCCCAGCTGCAGGTAAGTTGATGGCCTTACCCACTCCTTTATGTCCTTGGTCGCACATTGCTATAGACTGTTACAGACCTGCCCTGTAACACAGGAGAACACAGTGATATTGGTGACCATGGACCGATTCTCAAAGATGGTGAGATTTGTCCCATTAAAAGGACTACATATGGCCTGGGAGATGGCTGACCAGCTCTTCCGCTACATATTTTAGCACTTGTCAGACCGGGGCCCACAGTTCATGTCCAGAGTCTGGAAGGAGCTGCTGGGAAAGCTGAACATCACAGTCAGCCTTATGTCTGGATACCACCACCAAGCCAATGGACAGGTGGAAAGAATTAATCAAGAACTGAGTAAGTTCTTATGTTTATATAGTTATCAACACCCAGAGACCTGGAGAACCTTTCTCCCGTGGGCAGAATATGCTCAAAATTCACTACGCCATTCTGGCACAAGGATGATGCCGTTTGAGTGTGTTTTAGGGTATCAGCCAGCGCTTTATCCATGGAATGCGCCCACATCCGACCAGCCGGCCGTGGAAGACTGGTACTGCCGTAGTGAGCGGGTATGGGAGGAAGCACATCAAAACCTACGCAAAGCGATCACACACTATAAAAGGAAGGCAGATATGAGACGCGGGGAGACTCCGCGATATGAGTTGGGACACCAAGTGCAGGTTTCCACAAAAGACGGCTGGGCAGGCCCCTTGGGGAAACTACATGCAAAATATGAGGGCCCATACACCATATTAGAGCGGGTTAATGATGTCACATATCGTGTGGGTTTGCCAGGAAACAGTAAGGCATCTCGGGCTTTCCACGTGTCTGCCCTGAAACTTGTGGTGGAGAGTCCCCTTGCAGTGGAGGGTTGTCCCTTGGGTCCTCCACCCCTCGATATTGAAGGAGGGTCGGCATACAGGGTACATACCCTGCTAGATTTGTGTCAGAGTGGGAAGCAACTTCAATACCTGGTTGACTGGGAGGGGTACAGTCCAGAGGAACGAAGCTGGGTACCGGCCTCCCAGGTATTGAACACCAACCTCACCGCCTCCTTCAACAGAGAGGACTTGGGGAAACCCGTTCCGCGATGACTGGGTCAGCCGCATGTCTGGAGGCTGGCGGGGGGTTCTGTCACGGTAGGCCAGTCTGCCAGCAGGAAGGAAATGCCCACTTGCGATAGGGATCACCCCACGTACCAATCTTGCTCCCAATCCCCGGAGTATTGATTGAGTGCACATGTCCTCACTAGCTGTATGACTATTTAAACCACCAGGTACACAAGGACATTAGCAGGCGATCCCTCAGCTTCACTGTTGAACGTTGCTGCGCTGCCTACGAACCAAAGATTACCTTTTGTTTTTTGCTTAGCTAGTGCTTCTATTTAATTATTATCTATGGATAATAAATTGCACTTCCCCACAACCCCACCTCTTGCTTCCTCTGTGCCACCTGCGTCACAGTAACATTTTGTCTACACCGTCTACAACTAGTGTTTTGGGTTTTTTTTTATATTGTTTAGTTTTTTATGTTTATTTTTCATTTTCAGTATAAAAGAAGTAACATGACAGGATCTTGGCAGGGTGACAACTTACAGGAAAAGAATAGCACAATTCAGGATTGCATTATTTAAATGTGTCCATACAGCAATAGGAACTTCACATATCAAGCAGGTTTAGTGGGCAGTGTTTCCATATTTTATCAAACAACTATAGCTGGTCATTACATAGAAAGTACAGTTTGTCCAAGTGTAGAACTAGTGCAGAAAATGCAGAATTAGTTAATTCCTTTACCCACATGTCATACTCTGTTACTGACTCTAGTTTCCACATTTATAATGTACAGGTTTTTTTTTGTTTGTTTTTTTGCAGTAGTCATATGAAAAAGAATAGCCCACTGTTCACACTTCTCTACTGCCACTGACAAACATTCTAGACCAGCCTCACAAATACATTTTCAAAAGAACATTTTTGTTTGGATGTTTGATATTTTTCTGTGCTTTGGAATGGGCAGGCTGCCCCTGGAGTCAAAGGTATTTCAGAGAACTGCTGAGTTAATCATTTCACTATTATAATACATTGTAATATTAGAATTATTGAAGTAACATGTTTGGCTCTTAAAAGCAGTGTTTGCAATGGGGCATCATATGGACAATAACAAAACAGAATGATGTCTGGCTAAATTTAGCTCAGCTGTGAGTAGGAACTGCCATGACAGCAATTCAAAACACTGTGCCATGGTGCTGCTAAGAGCTTCTAGGATGTTTATTACACAGCACGCCTGGAGAAATGGGAAAATCTTTGAGTGTAACAGGCAGTAAGACTGAACGTAAATGCTGTTAGCTAGATTGGCTATCAGCCTGGAGTAGTTCTCTATGCTCGTCCCTCTAATTGGTGATAGGGTGCTTCTGCCGTGACATGTGTGTGCAAGTGAGGTAGAGAGCAGAGAAGGTCTGTCTGCCTGGGGCAATAACCTGTGAAAACAAAAGAAATTGGGCCGATTTGTGAGAGCAGCACTGCATGTGAAGCGACATTTATCGCCTGCTCGAGCTTTGCTCTCTAATAACTTTTCCATCGTCGCTTCTGCAATTTTTCCTTGGACTACTCATCCCATGAACCTTCGTATATGTTTATTCCTCTGTATTTGTCTTAAGGTGGTCACTATACATCATGCTAATGTACACTGCAGTTTAGCTTTACTGGGTCTTAAAAAATGTTTTCTTAGGAATGTAATTGTCACTCAATAATGACCCTTTTGCTTCTTCGTTCTTTTTTGGCTTGGTATGAACTTTGCACTCAGTCATTTTCCGCTGAACTGACAACAAAGTCATGGCAACTGGCATTCCTAGTGCATGCCTCTTGCTGCCTGCAATCAAGGGTCACTTGACAAAACTGCGTCTGTGTGACTGCCGGTGTTGTTATAGTGGGGAGATATGGTGACTGGATACCCCATAAGGAGTAGCTGAAGAGGCGAGGCTTCCCCTTGGTGAATGATAAATTGAAGTGTGCCGAGTGTGGTATTACCCACAGCCACTGAATCTCCTGAGTGGAGGACTGGCACTGTGCAGAGATGTTGCCCCTCCAACCCTCCTGCTCCTACGGGAGAGTAGGGGAAGTGGAGCCAGGCCTTGGGGAGGGAATTAGAGCCCACCCCAGAAGCCCTGTGGGATTTATTCTCCTTTCTGCCACCGATGGGGCTTCAGATTAATTTATGTGGGTTTGGTTTCAAGTAATGGATCATCCATGGATTTGCCAGGCTCCTTGTGCCACTGGATATATTTCATTTTAAGATCCCTATGAATTATTATTATTATTATTATTATTTTGGCTTCAGTGTAGTATTACCAATATACCATCCAACACTGTATTTTCCAGTTTTCCTGCTCAGGGCTCCCTCTTGGTAAACTTAAAAAGGCTCAAGCACAGTTTGATTCATGGTACATCGTGTTGTGACCTTAATTTGAAGAACAGTCATGAAAATGAAAAAACAAACAAAAAAAACCAACAACAACAAAGTTTAAACATAGAGAATTAACACTCTGTAAGAGTGTAATGAATGTTTTTTTTTTACCTGTTTATTATGTAATTTTGTATGCTGAATCCAAATATGTTTTCATAATTTCTCCATCACCCATAGTTTACCCATAATGTATACTATACATATACATTAAAATCAGTACCAAGGAAAGTGGAAACCCTCTATGTTGGCAGACTACTGCTGGACACTGAAGAGGGATGTTTCTGAGTTTGTACATATTTTAGTGTAATTACAGCCTAATTTATGAATAAAGTAGTATTTAATGTGAAACATAATGGCTCTGTCATCGAACCCTACACTGAAAAAGTCTAAACAAATTCATCATAAAAATTTCTAGAAAGTCCATCCATTTTAGTTTGTGAAAATATTTTTTCAAATTTTGTTGCCCAATATAATGGCTATAGATTTAGTTGCAAACCCCATTGTAGAAATGCACTAATTATCCTAAACATTTAACTGCACAAATAGTATTTTAGAGGTTTTACATCAACACATTTAGAGCTGCTTAGTTTGCATAATTATGCAACTAGATATAATAAATGTACTTGATGTAGATGCAATTTCAATGATCTGGCCAGATTTCTTTACTATAAATGGTACATACCCCACACAAACTACTTTAATGGTTTAATCATAAATATTTTCATGACAGTAAGGTTTTACACTTGTAAGATACTTGTGTTATGAGGCAACTGTTCTGTATGCTATGGAAAGTACCATCTATAAAGCTTCTTTCAAAGGCAAACAATTTTATCACCTATTCTGTGCAGCTGAATTAAATCTCCTGTCTTTTATCACCTCACCAGTGTGGCTGTAACAAATGTTTCCTTTTGCCCTGTCATTTCCATTCTGTAAACTTCTGTCACCTCATGCACCTTGTGATTCTGTACACATGATAAGACACAGCGTTAGTTCCCCGCAGCCTTTAGTCTGAGTCTTTTCCTCCACAGGCAGTGGAGGGGAAAATGTATTACTATGCACGCTGAATTATTCAGTGGTCGCGCAGACACTAACACTAAAACTCAGACACTCTCACCGCCTTGGCCTGTTATCGCCGCTGTCTCCGTCTGGCTCATTTGACAGTGCAGGTAGTGTTGAGAGACGAACCACATCAGGCTCATCTGTTAGGTAGTGTTTGCACAAGGTGACACCCCTCCTGAGATTGGCTAAAGGGACAGGGATGTGACTGAAAACCATCTCTGTGGTGAAGAGCACTTTATCTCTCACATATATGCTTTGGACTTGAACATCCAGGGATATGATTTCGAACTATTTGTCACTGTTATTGCTCTGTTTGAAGCATTGATTTAAAGTTTTCCAGTACCGTGATTGCCTATATCCAGAAAGAAAGCTTGTAAATGCAAATGCAACACATGGAATACTAGGGTATTTTATATTTCTGTCATCTAGCATTGCCAACAGCAATATATTAATATTTCAACATTGCACTGACAATTTACAGTCTGTCAAAAAAACGTGCACATTAAATCAGCATCTGAAACTTTGTTCAAAACATCTTTTTTTCCATTCGGTCCATGCATACAGTATATGAAGATTTAAATTCAGTCAGGCAGAGAGAAGAGATGCAAAGGACTCGGACCAGCGTAGCACTAACCTGATGCTGTTGATGTTGGAACGAAAGAATGTCGCAAGGAGAGGCGGTAGTCAGGTAACAATATTTAAATCACATTAAAATGTGAGAATTTCACCCTGGCTAGTCACATGGTGACTGAGTGGTCATTTTAAACAGAGCTTCCTCTTGAATAGCGGCTTTGCACTTAGATAGAGCAAATTGCTCAAGCAGCGGCAGGTGATGAGGGTCCAGTGGAGAGGATGGCTGGAAGCTTGGTAGGTGTGGTCTAGCTTCCTGTAGGCTGTTCAGCTTGGCACAGATGACAGAAACCAGCTTGGTGATGGGTTATTAGTGACGCTTGAACTCATGATTATTGGCCGCAATACATAGGTGGGACTTGAACTCTCAAGAGCACTGCTGAGTCTGAACAATACTAAGCTCATGATAAAAATCTGTTAGGTAGCATAGTAAGAATATTGAAATATGCACACACGTCAGGTCATAGCTTTGGTGTTTAGAACCAATGAATAAAAGATAGAGGCGATGCTTATGCTTATTTTGTGTCATGAAAACTTTAAACTGAATTTATTTTGGTCCTTAATTAAATTGAACACTTGCATAAACTATGCTTAGAGAAGCATGTTATAGTTTCATAAATAAATCAGAGATTCAATAGTTCTGTCTGTTGCAATTTTGTACTTTTTTTGAAAGTAGCTCAATAGACTGTGCTTTGGTGTCATTTTGTATAAGTGTTCAAAACAAGCAATACCAAAGCAGTACTTTGATCATAATGAGGGAAAACAAGGAAATGAAAAACATTTGTCACCAAAGACAGTTTAATTGGATCTCAGTTCTCTGAATCTTCGAGCCTGTTTCCTGGAAAACACAGGATTTTAACTCATTGGCTCAAGCAGTACTGTGGCCATTTTGGACAGCAGATCAGCAGAGAGTTTTCTGGTGCTAAATGTGCTAACTTTAGCCTACACTTGGCCACTCAGAAGCCATTTCTCTCATCCTTCACCTATAATATGCCATGAAGTTACCTTATAAAATATTCTGAACATTAAGGTCTGCAGTAGTCAAGGATATTTAATGATTCTGTAACATAGTTTTTATGGCTATTTTATGGTACAAATAAACCAAATATCATTCTTCATAAAGAAAATTGACTTTTTCAGTACATATCTCAAGACAAACTAAAAAACAATACAACTTTGCATTCAGAGCTTAGGTTGTATACATGATGATGGACCTTGGGAAGAAATGTTCTTTTTTTTACACTGTATATAACTATGAAGGTTCAAGAAAGCATCTCATCAACAGGAAGTGTCTGTCTTATGTTTATTTATATCTCATACACTGTAATGAACAGAAACCTGCACACCAATTGTGTGAATCCATATGGAATTAATTTGGCTTCTGGACCATAGAAACACAGGCATGAGTGAAAAAGCTTGCCTATGTGGTAGGTGGACCCTGTGAACTTAAAATAGAAAATAGTGTGATTTATTCAGGCCATCGCCCATCAGCATGATTGCTTTCAGAGAAGAAAGTAGGGACCTTTATATTACCAGAGAACGTGCACTGAGAACCTGTAGTGATTTTCAAGCTTGACCTAACAAGGATGGGGAAGGATGGTTTCCAGCGACTGCACCCTGGAGCTACTTGAGGTTAAGTGTCTTGCTCAAGGGTACGATGGTCACTGAGCTTTGAAATGTTTTGCCAAGGTGCCTAGCTTACCAGTGCTGATAATGTGTTCATCGTGAAATCCAGAGTCCAATGGTTATTAATGTGAATATTTGAGAAACTATATTGCATATAAAAATGTATGTCTAAGCAAATATCTAGATGCCCAAGTCTGACTTCAAATGTTGAGTTAAACCTGGTTAAAATTGTAAACAAAAACATTCACTACATGTTTCCACAGTAAAATATTCAGTTTGCCTTTACTTACACTGATTTTAATGTCATTGAAAATGTTGCACATAAGTATAAAGCAAAGTGTTGTTATTTCAGAAATCCTTCTGTATTTTGATTTACTTTTTATTGCAGCTGTGATAGACTCGTTTCTTTTTGGAAATAAATCACCCTGCATGTATTCCACTGCTCTTCAGCCGTGTTCCCTGGGGTGGTAAAAAGACCAAAGTGCTTTCGTCTGTTACCATACACATCTATTTGCATTAATTCACATAAAAATCTATTGTTCGCACACTGAAATAGCAGGAGAAGTTCATATTAAGATGTGTGGGTGAAGCATGTATGTCTGAGTGTCAGAGTATATGAGGGGTTCTCATTGTCGAGCAACTCATGTTGTTCACACAGTTCTTTAGATTAATTAGTAAAGCACATCACTGTAAGGCCAACAGCTGTTCATGTTCTTGGAAGAGTGTTACAGGTAAAACACACTTCAACATAGAGATGCCCTTATCAGCAATTATTTAAGGAATGGTCTATGGTTTGCATTGGATGTAATGGCCTTGTAAGTTCAGGTTTGCTTTATTTTTACAATCATAGGCAAAAGGGTAAAATGTAAAAAAATAAAAATAACTCAGTATGGAATATGTGGCATTTCAAATCTACATATGACCTATTCAAAATACCAGGCTTTATGATAAAAACTTATTTGTCACATAATGCTCACTTCCTTTAATTTAGTTCTGTAAACTGGGTGAAAGACTATGTTTCAAATTAACTATGGCTATCTGCACTGTGTGTGTGTGTGTGTGTGTCTGTGTGTGTGTCTGTGTGTGTGTGTATATGTGTGTGTTTGTGTGTGTGTGTGTGTGTGTGTGTGTGTGTGTGTGTGTGCTGTTGATGTACTGTATTGTCTTGTGTTTTCTGTTGACACAGCATCTCTGAGAGTCCTTTATGTCACCGTGTCAAGTTCCGGTCTCACATGGGCTGAGTTCATTGTTGCTGTGTGAAGGTTTTGGTAACAGCTGTGGTGCTCCATGTTGATGTAATCAATGTTTGTTTGGTTTTTTTTTTTTTTTTTTTTTTTTTTTTCATTTAAACTCTTCTGAATGGCATGGTTAAACAAACTGGGAGAGAAATTGCTTTTTGTAGTCTTTGACCTGCAAAAAAAACCTGTCTATAGTAGAATGAAAATGAAAAACCATCATCATAAAGCTCACAAATAATATTGAATGATTCCTGTACTTAATTTTATTTTTTGTAGGCAAGAGAATAGAATAAAACCTCAGAAAGCTGTAAATGGCCAGTTTCTCCTCCAGCCGCACACATATTCCACTAACGTTATTAAATGTTACCCTTTACAACTATTGTGTTGTCTGTCCTTTCCAGCTCATCTCTTCAGATGTTTTTATGTGGAGCTGTACTTTTGAAGGCCACTTCACCACAGTCACAAGATGAGCAGTGGAGCCTTAGAATGCCTTACAGAGACTAAACAGACAGTCTTAAGGCTTTCAAGATTCATTAAAACTTCACAATGTGCAACTTTAAAACCATGTTAATCATAACATAATTACTATTTTTACTGTATAACTGCAACCATATTTAGTACACTATTTACAGTATAAGTGTATTACAATTTAGTATAATCCCTGATCTTACTACAAGAAAATGATCAGTTCAATAGGAATTTCTGATTTTTTTTATGATATCACTTAAAAGGCTTAAGAGATTATTATCTCTCGTTGTAACAGGAAGAGCAGATGTCAGGCTTAGTACTAGAAATGTCACTGAATAGGCAGGAGAACAACACTTACAGCAGCAACTTCAAATTGAAATGTCAGGAATCATCATTTGTGTGCAAATATAGTAAAGACTTTGTAGCCATGACCATTAAAAAGCAATTGAGCACTGAGTGTGCTGAAACTTGCGTTTAACTAGTCATGGTTTTTATAGGCCTGGACTGACTGAGGGGAATACTATCACTGTAACTATCAAGCACTGCAGGCTGTCAATAGTAATAAGGCTGTAGGTGTCTCACATAAAGTACATTTTTGTCTATACTGAAGCATATTGCTAGAAGACGTGAAGACAAGGATGCATAGCGTACAAAGCTGTCCTGTGAACATTTTACACAATCTGACATGAATATGTTACTTACCACCCAATGTTTTTTTTATAAATTGGTGATGGTGGAATTTGACATCACATATTTTGCATGTTGCTTCACTCATGCCACACTGGGCCTGAAATGTGGTCGCACTGATGGGGAATTGTAATGCACGTCACGGAGAGAGTCTCAGATTGCCTCAGTGTGCAGGGAGCTAGGGTGCACCAGTAGAAGAAATCCTGCAGGAATGCTTATTGACTCATACTAGGATTCTACTCAGCAGGAGGCCTTGCTATATAATTGTATCTGAAAATTGTAAGAAATGAGTCTCATTTGATAAACTTCTCTGAAGTAAATTTTATTGCAAATCTGTCTATGTAATGTCAATAACTATCTGAGAGACCACAACTATTGACTTACTCAGACCTCCGGGTTAAAAGGCCAATACGTCAGTATTCCTTCTGAGAAGAGCAATACTGCTACAGCCAAAATGCAGGTAACTTATCTGCATTGACTACTTTTAATATTTCATCATGTTAACATCATTTTAAAAAAATTGTCAAGGTTAAGAAATAAAAAGATGCATTTGAAATTATTTGGAATCATTTGTCATGTTGTCTTTTGAAAAGGTCCATGCTCTAATTGCATTTAATGACTACATTTTTTTTTCAAATTTTCTGATGAAGCAGGCTTGCCTTTGAATAGATCATCTAAAGAACAAATCACTAATGTTCATTGGATTTTAGTCAACTGGCCCTCTATTTCACTTAATTAGGCATCTTAGGAAGGGGTTTTAAACTAAACTGATACATAGTCTGTAGGAATTTTCATATACATTTGTCCTAGTCCTGATTATATTCTGAGCCCTCTGCTGAATAGCATACAGGCAGGACTAGTCAGATATTTCAAGACATATCTGTGTGTGCAGCTTATAAACCTGCAATTACCTTGAGAAGGTTGTAGACATTTAACCCCTCCATTCTATTCTCCTAGCAACACCCATATTATTATTATTCCCTTTGAGCTCATAAGTTGTATATCATGTGAATTAATATATATACGATGGTTGGTAAACTCTGATGCTAACAGGAGAAAATAAGTTAACAGTGCTCTACACTTGGCTTTTATATTGACTGTTGTGTTTGGTACCCCTAGTATAGGAACAAAGAGATAAGGCTGCTATTCTTTGCATTATTGATGCTATTGATGCACTCCGTTGAATGCAGAATACTGAGCCTGAATACACTATGCAAATTAATCTCAGGCAGGTTCATTTAGTGCTAATTTGGAGAGAAAAAATGAGTGGTTTATACAAATAAACAAATAGGATAAACACAATGTCTGTTTATTTCTTCTAGCATATACTACAACACTATTCTGGCTTTAAACATGCTAATCTTTCTTTTTAATAAATCTTTTTAGAATGAAATCACAGCTAGTGTTTATCTAATATTTACTGTAGGTAAACTGCCTGCTGTATATTCGGAGCTACTGTGTAACCAAAAACTAATTCCTTGTATGTGCAAACATATTGGCCAAGAAAGCTGGATTCTGATTCTCGTACTGTTTAGCTTGTTCCATTATCTCTTTCTAAACTGTGGTCAGTAGACACAATGGATTAACTTGTCTGACCTGTAGTCTCTCTTTATCATATCCAGGCCATAAAAGAATAATTATGTATCACAGAAAACAACTTCTGATAAATGCTCTCTGGTGAAAAGAGCTTCTCACTGGTGGTTTGTAATGGAGGGCTGTCAATACAGGAGAATAGTCAGTGCTGTTTATTTCTAATGGCGAATATTAAATTATGGTCAACTTAATTAGTGATCTATTCTAATGTGAATCTGAATGCTATGCATGCCGTTACTGTGCATCACTCTCCATCTGGCACAGGGTATGATATTCAGCTGTCAATCAGATGTATAGATAAATGTAAAGATGTCTCTGTGCAATACAAATGTATATACTGGTTACATACTCTGTGCCTTCAAAAATTGACAAGTAAAATGAACAAAAAAGTCCAAACTAAACTTTTTTTTTCTCTGTCCACTACCAATTTATCTTATTCGTCATTTAAAGTCTGAGCCTAAGTGAAGAAGCAGTGTCTCTTGTCCCTTATGTGCAGGAAAGACACAATGGTTTGCACTGATGCACTAATTCCTCAATCTAATTACTTTAATTCACTCAAAAGACAGTGTTATTGATTTGAGGATTCAGCTCAATGAGTAAGTGTATTGATCTGAGCAAGAATATTTCACCCTAACACTGTTCACTGTGCTTTCAGCTACCTCTTAAGAGCTTCAGGATAGATGGTGCTCATGTCTGGCTTGAGACATGGGCACCATGTTTTTCATTTGCTGTTGCATGCATTGCCACTTTAAACCAATTAGTGAGCATGGTAACATGGCAAAGCCATTGTGAACAGTTTGGTGAAAGCACCTCAGCTATATGGTAAAACATTCCGTGTTGCCTCAGACTGATATGTTTGATGTTGTTTTATGGTAGAGTAAAATATTCTTTGTAGAGTAAACATTCATATATGTGTTCCATGCACCATAGACATGGCTGCGTTCATTGGCTTTGGATGTTACTCTGAAAATACTTTCTCCTATATGATGCTGTAAGCATTTCAGAGAGGTTTAGGAATAAATAGGTTTTTTTTTCTTTGAGTTTGGGAGAAGGGACTCCAATTACAAGCATGAAAATGTATTAAGTAAAAGTGATTGAACCTTAAATCTCTGTCTGTGTTTTGATTTAATTCAGCAGCTTTTTATGTCGACATGAACATAGCCATTTCTACTACGTGACAATGGTTAGGGGATTTATGTATTGTATCTCACACATGGGATGTGTGCGATATGGAGACACAGGCTGTGCGCAGCTTGTACAGAAGTACAAAAGTGATGCATATGTTGTTTGGTATTTAAAAGATGTGCTATTGCTGTTCACAAATATGCAGTGTCTACAATACAATGTAAAATCCCTCAACAAGGGAATTTAATTAAGGAGTGCTGTGTTGCGATGGCACTCACCTTGTGCTTGTGACCTCTTTTTCTGTTTGGCTGCCTGCGGCAGATAGAAAGAGCTTTGTCCCTGTAAAGTTCAGCACTGCAGCAGTCTGCTGTAGACTTTTGTTTGTTTGGGCTACTTTAATTTACCACTTTTTGCGTACTTGCTAGAATACTTGCATAACTGCAGCTGTTTCTCCTAAGGGAGATTGTTGGAATTACGATGTTGGCTACAGCTCTGTTTTTGGGTATTAGGTTTAACAATAACCAAAAAGAAAAAAAGTTTCTCACATGCATGAAAAACCCTGTTATATGATAACTATCTATATTGGCATAGAAGAGAGAACACAGTTTTAAGTTACTAGCTACCTACAGAGAATCAGGTGGAAGAAATTACTGAGGCTTCTGTGAATTTTTCACATCTTTAGTAGCCTTCAGAAAATATAGTATATATCCTAGTCATTCTCATTTTTTTCACGCCTGTTTGTGCATTTTGAATATATGCAGTTGTATACATGCAGTTGTTTTGAGCTAGGTAGGTTTTATTGCACAATCAGAAAACTTTTAGACCATATTTACGATCAACAAAATTATACCTACACCACATGCGAAATGTCACGAGGACACAAGCACTGATTGGTCAGGGCACTTTTCTTGATTTTATTTGACCCAAAATGTCCACTAAAATGTCCTCAAAATGGACCATCACTGCAGATAACCACGAAAGAGATAGCAGTCTTTAAAAAAACAATAGATAAGGGTTCGATTGCCTTGGGAGATAATGGCTGGGTTTCATCCTGCATTTCAAACAACATTTTCAGCCAAGCTTGGATATCAGCTCCTTCAAGGCTGTTGGTAGTAGAGGTTCTGAACGTCAAATCATTCACAAGGAAAAGAGGAAGACACATTGAAAAAAAGTACATTACTATATTATTATCTTATATGTGGTATGTAACATTGTTACAATTCTTGTTGTAAGCAAAAAATGCTAATAATGTTAACAACAACAACAATAATAACAATATAGTTACCTCACAGTTTCACTGCTAGTCATTATATTTGTATCTTCCACCATGTGCCTTTTGTAGAAAAAGATTCAGAAAAAGATTATACAACAGCTAGAGAAGACTGAGAAATAAAAAGACGGTTGGCCTTTGGGGAAAATACACTGCTGGCCATCTTTGCACGTAGAATAAAGCTCACTTCTGTATTTTTGATGAAATTGGTTCAGTTGTGAAGAGTCATACGGGGAAAAATAATTAAGGGTATAAGCTGATGTCCTGCTTTATTCTTTTGACAGAAGTGTCTTTCTCTGAGTAGAAGTCCTAATTTGGAGACAGATACTGGATATGAACATGCGCTTAAGAATATGCACTGAAAAGGACAGCTACATTGGGTTCAGCCTGAAACAATGGCATGTTTAAATGTCTGGATAAAAAAAAACAAAAAAACAAAACATGCTATAGCTACACTAGAGCAAACACACATAATTTTAAAAATGTCCTCTTATATTCATAGAGAGTGCAATAACCAAAGCAAGTTTGCAGCTCTATTCAATTTATTCATGTGCACAATAAAAGTAGATTTGAGTGTCAACAATCGCCTTTGGAATGGAAGTGGAGATGAGTAATAAAAATCTCTATTGTAAGAGAAGATATTTTATTGCTAATTATTGCTGATTAAGGCCTCCTCTAAAAAGGGCCTGATGAACTAAAGTGTTGCTCTGAATAGACCTCTTCATCACACTGATTTTCAGAGTGCTTGGATTGAGATTACACACATTGCATTGATTTACAACTGAGTCACAAAAGCCAGATCTTTACAGACAGGATGCATCTGCACATTGATTAAACAGTACCTAAAGTTATAATGTACATTTTAGCTTTTTAAATTTTAACATAATGGTGGCCATGATATATTGGTAGAAATTGGGTCAGTTATCAGTGTTGAAATATTTTTTGCTTAATGTTTTGTCTGTAATGTCTTTTCAGTTGTGATGTGTCTCCATTTGTAAGCATGTTACATGTTTGATGAGTTCCTTGCAGTTTCTGTTTGGAGCATTTCATGTAGACTTTATAATCAATTCCTTACAGCCAATTCTCATCAACCATTTTATTATTTGCATAACATAGCTTTTTGTTTTCTCTATTATGTGAAACAGCTTAATGGCTTAATAGTTTTACAATTCACGAAGCATTAGTCCTCTTTAAATAAAATATATAATACAATAATGTTTATACCAGCACACCATGTTTTTTTTCTCCTTCCTCTCAAAACCTGCTTTTATATTTATTTATTTTGCCAAAAAAGTTGAAATAAAAGGGATAGAAAAAAATAGTTCACATAATTATGACCAAACACCTAATTACACGTGGGGAACGGAAGGAGACAAGCATGTTTACCCAACACGAGTCAACACAAGTGGGGCTGTTTTGGGACTCTATGACAGTCAGTCAAAACACATTTCCAAAACGGCGGAAGGCTACAGTCATTCCCAGATGGTCTGAGCACATCTAAGCTCTCTCTCGGCCTAAACTCATGTCTTTGTGAGGAAACAAATGACATGAACTGCTGATTACACAAACATACTATTTGCATGCTGTTATGAGGCAGGTTGGTGGAGTGTGAAGAAGGCCCTCCAGCTGCAACCTGTCAGCTGGAAGAGATCCGTTAACTATGTGTGAATCCGATACAAGCAAGCTGTGAATAAAATTGCCCCAGAATAGCTAAATGCTCCATGGCCCTGGCCCTTTCACATGCAAATCAAAATTATTCAGAAAATCTTTAGTTGTTAGCATTAATTGTGCATTAAATAAACACAACAGAGATATGGCAACTACACCATGAACATGCATTTTTATGTATAAAATGCAATGAAAATCAACTTAACATAGGCTTATATTTCAACTCAAACATTTTAAAAATGTGTACTAAAACTACCTTATGTCACATTACGGCCGCTCTCCCCAAATGTCTCCCTGTGTGTGCATGTGCACGCGTGTGTTTGTTCGTCTGCACGCCCTCCTTGTTTTAACCAGGTTAGCTTGCCATGTCATTTTCTTTGTGTGTAATAAAACGTTTCGTTGTGTTAGACATCCCCGCATCTTGCTTTGCCTCCGAACGTTAAACCTTAAAAAGACTGTAATTCAGATATGACATTTTATAGACAAATATGATAGTTATTCAAAAATGTGGTTGCATTCCTCAGCACTCTGGATAACCTGTTATAATAAAAATTAAAAAGAAGCTGTGATATATATCAACAGCTCAATAAGAGGCTCAATTGACAATTGCCCTGAGGCTTGTTAATGCAAAATGTATGAAAAGCTTTGAGTCTAAATGGTCTCAACCTGCATTATTTATTGTATGTGCAGCAAGCCGACATCGTGGCTAAACGTGAGTCTACAAGACCCCATGTAAACCGTTTTGAGACTGAGATGTAAAACATGAGATTTCTTACCTCACACCTCATCTTTAAGTTTATGGCACATACAGAATTAATATCACTAAGGCCATGGCGCTCTGACAATGTTGTCAGGTATTTTTCCCTTTCACGTCAGTTTCTTTTGACGATTTAAATTGGGTTGAATTGCTTTACTTTAAGCCTGTATTGGTATCCTGTTAGATAGAACAAGCACATTTGCTCACAACAGAGAGAAAATGAGTTGAAACCACCTCTAGGTTTTTGCTGTTCCTTCTTTCATTTTCCCCTTCTCATACAAACACAACCTCTTTCACCTTGGCTAGATTGGAGTTGGCTGAGCAGAGGAGGCCCCTGTTCTACACCGTTAGCACTTTCAGGTCTCTGCCGATGTGCTCAAAACACTCATTCATACACAGCTCAAACTTAGAAACCAGTGTCATCCCTTTGAATCACCTTCCTTTCTATAACAGGAGGGCTGGAGAATGATGAGGAAGCAGAATACGCATGCGAGAATCCTTTGCTATCTTCCACTACAGAGAGCAGGGGTAGTGGGGCAAAGATCTAACAAAGGAACACAAACCCAAAAGAACAATGCTAGAATAAAACCAAACGAAACAAGGCACAACATGCTAAACACAGTAAAAAACAAAAAACAAGCCTGATGCTAAGAACACACAGGAAAACAGAAAGCACCTGGAATGGGCCACAAAACAGGAACAGGATTGAAAACTGGGATCAGGCCAGGAGCCGAGTCAGCAACAGGAGCAGGAGCTGCATATGGCAATGGTCATCATGCTTGGTCGAGGTCAAGGTGCTAGGATCCCCATAGTGACAGGTTTATGGCATCAGAGTGCATGGCGACACCCTCAACACTGGAGAGAGGAGATAGGGTGACATCTTCCACACCAGAGATCAGAGACAGGACAACATCTTCCACAATGCAGAGAAGAAGCACAGGGTCGGCATTGTATGGGTGCACTGGGCACAGAGTAGGTGGCTTTCAAAATGTGGCAGAGGAAAGCATAAGCCAACACGGTGACCTCTGACCACCCTCCAATGCCAGAATTCTCCCCCGCACTTGGCCATATGAAAGCATGACCCAGAAACCATAGGAGATATGAAAAGGTGTGGGACACAGTAAAGTACATAGTGTGTAACATAATAAAATCCTTGATGGAACCTTTCTCAGTATATACACTTGGGGTAGTTAGCACAAAAATAAAGGTTTACCAGTGTGAAGGGCAGAAATTAAGCCAGAAAAAAGACCAAATCTGCATCCTTGATTGAACTAGTGTTCTGTAACAAAAGGGCTGGCAAAATAAGCAAGGAACATTTGAAAATCTTTTATTATCTACCATGTTAGAGAACAGGGACAGTAGGGCAAAGATCTAACAAACGAACGCAAATCCAAAAGAACAGTGTAGACAAAACCAAAGAAGGCACAAAGCACAAAACCATAGGAAAGCAGAGCAAAACATCGATGTAAAGAACATAGTGTACCCAAGACAATCAATGCTGGCTAAAAACGACAGAAGATAAGAGGTTTTATACACAAGTAGGAGAAACAAGGAACAGTTGAACCAGTTAGTCAGAGGTGGCAAACAGAACAAGTCACAGGTGAGGGGAAAGAAAAGTGGGCGGAGATGGAACCAAAACAAAAACAAAAGACACGCAACAAAGGGGCAGACACCAAAGAGGCAAGAAAAAGATAAGAGAAAATATAACACTTTTATGCCCCTGTTGTTTTATTTTTGTAATTTGCTTATTTATTAATTCATAACTGAAGTCTGAGTTAATGCATATCTTTAGCACTGTTCTAAATGAAAAGAATTGTATTTGCAGATTTGTTTACTACACTTCCTTCTTATTCCCAGTAATGACTTAAAGATTAATCATCACTGGATGTTATCTGACTTGAGATGAACTTAATGATTTTTGCTTTGATAGGTAGTTCCTTCTGGGCCAAAAAAAAGATGTAAAAGACTGTTAAACATTCCTTACTTCTTACTTCTGTATGATAACAATACCATAATGTGCAGACAAGTCATAATCACCTCTTAAATTTTGGGCCAGCGTTTTGCTATATGGAACATACCAGCCCTTGCTTATATTCATGAGGACCCATTGAAGGGTATCAGCCTCTGCCTCCTCCATCTGCACCTCACCCAGGGTGTGTGCCACTGACTGCCTGCCTCCACTGGACCAGCTAGGGTGGAGGGCCATCCATCAAAATCAGCAGGAGGTGGAGCCATAGACAGGGAAAAGACAGATGGGTTTGCTAATCAGTGACACAGGCACATATAACGTGTCCAGTGTTCACTAAGATTAATGACAAGGCCCTCAAAAGTCTCTATTTTCTTCCTGCATAAATGAAAGAGTGCAACATTGTGTTTTAATAAGGAAAATGCATTAGGCCATACTATATGTTTGTGTTTGTGTGTGTGTGTGTGTGTGTGTGTGTGTGTGTGTGTGTATATATATATATATATATATATATATATATATATATATATATATATATATATATATATACACACACACACACACACACACACACACACACACACACACACACACACACACACACACACACACATATATATAGTGTATATATGTATCTATATAGTCATGGTACGGCCCCTCCCCCCTCAAATTTGTGTGTGTGTGTGAGTGTGCCACGCCCTCTTGTGTCGTTCACCTGATCCCTGTTGTGTGTAATTGTCATGCGTGTATATAGGTCTCGTATCGTATCGTCAAAGTTGCCTGTGTTTGATCCAAGTAGTCTGTGTTAAGACATGTATGTTACATGTGCAATAAAACATATGTTTATGTTCAACGTGCCTTGTCCCTGCTTCACCCTCGTCTGTCACACACACACACACACACACACACACACACACACACACACACACACATATATATATATATATATATATATATATATATATATATATATATATATATATAATTTTTTTTTTGACTTATTTTTGAATTATATATATATATATTTTAAAAGTCCAAATGTGCTGATAACCATGTAATAGTGAAGCTTATTTAAAGGAAAATGTTGGAAGAGATTTCACACGGTCAACAGTATACCTGTGGCCAGTGCAATATCTTGACTTCAGTCAATGAAATACCCATGAGACAACTGTGCTGTTATCAGAAAAAGATCACCTTAATGCTGCCATTAATCCAAATGTGAATGAAAAGCGTGATTGATAATGGGTATTAGAGGAGGCAGTGTGTGTGATTATATGTGCTGAACTAAAATAAAGCAGTGACTGGAGGAGCATTCTGGACGCTGTGACAGGGTCAGTTGTATATTGTAGCAATTTCAGCAAACACACAGCTAAAATCACAACATCATTATAGTCAAAAGGCTGTTATAAATGACATCAGTTGCCATTAAATATCATCGCTGGCTTGGCCAAACCATGCAACTTCAGCAGGGTTCTGACAGAATAAACAGCTGTCTTTCTTCTGACCCAATGGAAAAAAAACCACAAAAATGTATCGCGGTTACTTGACATGCTAGCGATTTTTTTTTTTAAGAAAGCTTTTTATAATTACCAATCTGTCAGTCTATATATCACAGTTCACAGGACATCAATACCTCTGCTCCCACAGAGGAGAAATCCAGCAGATATATACAGGAGGGTGGAAGGGAGGAAACTGACATTAGCTGACACTAAAGGAAGAGTGGGGAGCAGCAGAGGGCGAACGAATCGAGGAAGCAAAAAGGAATTCGAGCAAAGAGTAAAGGTAAGATGGCCAGGCGCAGCAGACCGGGTGGTTTGGAAGAGTTTTAACAATGATCTGAAAGGCATAGTGGCTGATTTGTAGGGATCAGCAGAGAGTAAACTGAACAGCTTAGGCTGGGTTATTTATGAATATGGGATGGTAGGGTTTGTTATTTTGCAGAAAAAAAAGAAAAGAGACAAGGCATAATGAAGTTAAGATGGAAAGTAGAAATAGAGACATTAAGGTAATTTACAAAGCAGTAGCAGCAAGCAGATGGGGAAAGAGTGGATATTAATACACTGCAGAAAAAGCTGAAGGGTAGGCTGGCGGTATAGAAGAGAGCAGGGGTCTTAAAAGCAGAAAAATGAGTGTGCCAGGGCTGCCTTATTTAGAGATCAGTTTTAAGCTTGTGAAGACCTTATTTAGTAAGGATAAATCTGGCAGGCTAAAAGTTGGAAAGAATAGTGTGTATTCTGATAAGGATAAGGCAAAGGATCTGGAGCTGCCAGCAGATATTCCACCAGTGGGTGACATAGAGTGGCAAATGGCTGTCAGCCCACAAAAGTGGAGTGAAAGTGGAATGAAAGTGAAGTGAAAGTGAAGTGAGGTACAAGATGTGGTGCATCATGTGAAGACAGGTTCTGCACCAGGCCCTAATGTTGCTGAGACAGTGCAATATTTCAGATTCAAACAGGGAAATCAGACAGGGAAAAACAGGCTAGGGTCCCAAGTACAGTTTCCTAGATTCTCTTTTGGAAGGCATTAGGGTTCTTCCAGGTATGTACAGGACAGTAAGTTGTGTCTTGTCAGTGATTGGAAATAATGGAATAATGGTTGGCTGTAATATTTCACTGTTGGCATTTATGATGGAAATGGAGGAGATAATTAAAGCTTTTAAGTGGGTTGTAGGTGTACAGAGGCTGCAGGATGGTACCTGGCTCCCTCCAGTTAGGGCACATATGGCAACTCCTATGCTATTTACCTGGCGGTTGTTAGATAGGATAAACGATAATCTTAAGTGATTGAGGATGAAGTTTAAACTTAGTTTAGAAGTCTAGAAGTTTGTCAGTTGTGAAAGCCTAGAACTTTGTCAGTTGTGAAAGGAAAACTTGTGCAGAAAAATGTTTTGATTGCATGAGAAGTAAAATCCTCTGTACTGGAGATGGTATAGTGCTGAAGAAGGAAAAGGTGAAGGGTATTAATAGGATGGAGAAGTAATTTTTACCAGGTAAATCGAAACTGTGTTCATCCAGTTTAGTTTCCTGGCACAGATTAGATTGCTACCTAGTTTATGAGATTGCAATCATCGATTTAGAGAGGCTGGTGAGTATTGGGAATAATAGCAGTCGACTGATTAATCGGACACCTGATTACTCAGGCCGATTAATACCATCTCGAGATAATCGGCATCGATGCCTGTGCTCACTAGAATGATAAAAAGTGCCTAAAGGCACTATTCTGACATCGCTGTCACTCTGGCTGCTGTGGAACAATATGAGAGTTTACCCTTCTGTCCATTTTTGCCATTCTTTGGGCACATGGCAGTGGGAAATATTTTGGACCTTATTTTCCCCTGGACCACCACAACACTGGACATTGCAGTCACCTCCTCCACCTTTCAGAACATCACTTTCTAGCCTTCTCTATCTCTCTCCCTTCTCTTTCCATCCATATCTCCCACAACATGTTCCTCCTCCATCACAATATGCATTCAGTCACTCCCTTTTCCCTTCTACTATTTTGTCCACCCTTCCTCAACCTGACTTTTTTTCTTCTCTCTCTGGATAGTTACTAATACTTTCCTTTCTACACTCTCCTCATCAATGAATCCCATGTGCCCTCTCTCCTCTAGACCTGCAAGAGGTTCCCCACCTGCCCCCTGGCTAACAGAAACACTCTGCTGCCACAGGAGAAAACTAAGGATTGCAGAGAGGCAGGGGAGGAAAACTCACCTAGATTCAGCTCTCAGCTCATGCCAATCTCTCCTTTCCAAGTTCTCATGGGAAGTAACATCTGCAAAGTCATCAAATTTGAGTCATTACCATCTGATCAACACAAGCTCTACAGTATTTTTTCTTCTCTCCTTAACCCTTCCCCTCACCCTGCTTCCTCATCTCTTACTTCTGAGGATTTCATCACCTTCTTTGAAGAGAAGGTTGCAGCAATCCAACAGTCCTTTTCCTCTGTTCCAACTCTTCCAACCAGTGTTCATTCACCTACATCCAAATCTCTGGCTTCTCTTTCGCCTCTCTCCTCAGATGAAATTCTTCAATTCCTGAATTCCAGCAATCCAACTACATGTCAACTGGATTTGATTCCTTCCACTCTGTTCCAGATGATCTCAAGAGATCTGCTTTCTTTCATCTCTGTCATCATCAACAACTCCCTATCCTCTGGACATGTACCAACTGTGTTCAAAACCACCAGGGTGGTACCAATCCTCAAAAAGGCCACACTCGACAGCTTCAGCATAGCCAATTACAGATCGGTATCACTTCCCACTTTCCTCTCAAAAGCCCTTGAACAAGCAGTTTACAATGAATTATCTGTTTTCCTCACACAGAACCAGCTGCATGATCCCTATCAGTCTGGCTACAAACTGACACATTCAACAGAAACAGCCTTCATAGCAGTGACGGAGAAACCTGTTGCTAAAGCTGCCAAACTGTCATCTGTTTTGATTCTTCTGGACCTTTCAGCAGCCTTTGACACAGTAAGCCACAACATCCAGCTTTCTGTTCTCTCCAGCCTTGGTGTGACTGGTTCTGCATGGAAATGGTTTCGGTCCTATCTGGAGGGATGGTCCTATCAGGTAACATGGAGAGTATGCACATCCAATCCATGTACACTCTCCACTGATGTCCTCCAGGCCCTCTTCTGTTCTCTTTTTATACTTGTTCTCTTGGTAATGTAATGTCTTCTCATGGCTTCTCCTACCACTGATATGCTGATGACACCCAATTATTTCTTTCTTTCCCACCCTCCAACATGCAGGTCTTCAGACGTATCTCAGCATGCTTGACTGACACTGCGTCATGGATAATAGCCCACCACTTGAAGCGCATCCCCAGTAAAACAGAGCTTCTGCACATTCCAGGAACTCCCAGCCCTTATCATGACTTCACAGTTTTCTTCAAGATCTCCCTGGAATCCCCATCTGAAGCTGATTGTAGCCTGGGCATAACTTTGGACAACCAGTTGTCATTCTCAACTCATGTTTCAAATTCGACCCAGTTTTGCAGATTTCTCTTTTTTAAAATATAAAGGATTTGGCTCTCAAAGCTAGACTTACTGCATCTTGTTACTTTCTGCTCTTCCTCTGTGGCCCATCAGAGCTTTACAACTTATCCAGAATGCAGAAGTTCACACATCATTCCATTGCTGCGCTCCTTTCATTGGCTTCCAGTAGCTGCCCGCATCAAATTTAAAAGCTTGATGCTTGCCTACAAAGCCAAAAATGGACCAGACCTTCCATACATGATGTCAATGGTCAAAGCCAGATCCGTACCTTCAGGACTTCAAACCTCAAGTTTGGCTTGGCTTGAAATACCATGCTTCAAGTCTCATGGAAGACAAGCATAGAGACTATTCTCTGTCCACGCTCCTACATGGTGGAATGAATTTCCTCTTGCTGTCCAGACAACAGAGTCCCTTGTAGTCTTCAAATGCAGACTGAAGACCCATATATTTGTGGATTATTTTAATGATCACTGACCCTGCTCTTATGTCCACTAATTAATATGATAGCACTTATTGTTTATTGCACTGATGATGGCTGCTCCTATGTTGACTAACCCTAGTACTTATTGTTTATTGCACTGATTGTTGTCTGAGATAGAGCTTATGTATTCTGCACTTCTAGGTATCAGCATTGATCTCTGTATTTCAACAGTATTCTAGTTCATTGATATCTTGGACTCTAGCCTACTGTACTAACTAGAATGTATTCTATGAGTAAATGACAAAGCACGTTGCATGTTGCATCTGCTAAATGCCGTAAATGGAAGTGTAAATATTGTGTGCCATTGCTGGAAGTAACGTTTAATGAGATAAAAATGTGTCTTGAATTCTTATATATTTAACTGGCCACTCTTAATAATGTATATAGTGTCTGTGTAATTAGATTGACAGTATGAAAATGCAAATAATGTTTTTTTGAGGATTGTAAAGTGAACAAGCCTTTAACTAGCTAAACTAGCCAACGCTAGATTACAGGGCTAAAAAAAAAACTGTTGTGCTCAACAATATGCTATCATAAATGATTGATTTGAAAGTCATAAGATACCCAATTTTAGTTCCATTCGGTTGCTTTTGATAATGGGAGCTTTAACTTATTGAATTGTGTTAACAGGAGTCCAAAAGCTAGCATTAATGTTATCAACTATCCAAAAACATCTTACGAAACAAATGTTATGGGCTTCTAGCTAATGTATAATTTCTGCATGAGTGTTTGCATTTGTGTGTGTGTGTGTGTGTGTGTGTGTGTGTGTGTGTATCTGTGTGTGTGTGTGTGTGTGTGTGTGTGTGTGTGTGTGTGTGTCCCTCTGCACGCATGTGTGTGTGTGTGCATGCATGTCTCTCCACATCTTGTCTCTTGTCTGATGATATGAGCAAGCTGTGCAAATAAAGTTATTTATTTATTCATATGTTTGGTTGCATGGCTACTTGGCTTGTAACCGAGTCTGTCAACAAACCTAAAGAAATGTGCTTGGGACAGTTTTAGGAAGGTGGTGAAAAAGCTAGTTAGAGCCATGTCCTATAACTCTCTTGCATTCTGCTGTTTTTTTATTACCTGTAGACAAAAAACAAAAATATATATCGGCATTATATATCAGCCATCCATCAACTTTGTCTCTAATTATTGGCATCGGTCATTAATAAAGCCTTATTGTCACGGTTGGCCAGTCTTCCAGCAGGAGGGACTCACCCTCTCCTGCTCAGGATCCCAGTAAACACCTGCCCCACTCCCAGTCACCTACCTACTAATCCCACTCACCTGTTCCTTGTTTCTCTCCCTCGCTATTTCAACCCACAGGTCCCTGAGGGCAGCTGCACATTAGTAACAAGACTGAGCTACACCAAGTCCATTCACCATTAGTTTTCTTCTGTCATTACTTATATGTAACTTTAGTTGTGGATAATAAAGAGCAGCTTCTTTCAGCACCTTCCTTTCTTGCTCCCTTTGTGCCGCCACCATCACTCTTATTGGTTGACCAGTAGAGATCAGGTAGGGCAGGTGCAAAGCAGAAGAGCAGAGCTCGGGTCAGGTGATTCATGGAAAACATTTAATAAAACCACATCGCTAGGGACATGGTGAATAATTACTAGTTGTATTCATGAACAGGAAGAGGAAGTATGGTGTACAACAGTTGCTTCACAGGGAAAACAGGTACTATGGCTTCTTTAGGAAAATTTAGAGAAACCGAGAATCATCTGGTTAGAGTTGTGAGCAATGGATATGAGTCATATTACATTTTTGCTTGGAGCAACTTACAAATCCTTCCAACTCTGCATAACATTAGAGAGTTTGTAGGTGAAGATCCTAGTTTTAAATTTTGTGTGCAGGGGTTGGGACACTGGAGCATAATTTATCAGCATGTAACGTCAGTTTGTTGCAGGGATGATGTATACGGAGACATAATTAGGTGCTTATCTCATTAGCATGTTTATTCAATAAGTGCACAGAAGTAAACTCATTGCCCAGTATTATGATTAGATTAATTTGGTTTGTGTGCAATGGTTTGTGTACAGAGTGAGTGTGGGCTATGAATATCAGAAGGTATGCTGCAACAGTAGATCGGAAATTGGTAGCAGATGTAGGAAAAAAAACTACAGGTCCTATTGTACATTGTTTCAACTACACTAAGGCTGGTGTTCCACCAACATTCGTGAACAATGAATTTTGTGAGGTCTGAATCTCTGGACCCCATGCCGCCACCCTCTATTGTTTTTCCCCTGGGGGATGTACCTTTGGCACAACCCTGGGATGACACCCCAAAAAAGCCTTCAGCCAAGTACTGCAATAAATGATCAGAATGAGAGACGTCAGGTTGATGTACTCTGGTTGGTTTACTCAAAAAACTACCAGGGAGTATAAAGTATAAAGGGGATAAACAGCTTATCCCAGAATTCAAGGCCTCACTGAAGTCATGGTATAACTGAAAAGTCTAAATGCATCACAAGGCGCTAGGACCAGGATTGGAGTGGTCTGTCATACCCACAATTTTCAATCAATTATCTGTATTATATAGAGTGACACAGTACAATCAAAGTGAGGAATTACTCACCCACATGCTGGTACCTAAAAAGCCTCAGGGAAATGCTTTTCCATGTGGCTCATAACAATCCCATCGCAGGACATTTAAGACAAGATAAGACACTAAACTGCCTAATGGCCCGATTCTATTGGCCAGGCATTCGAGGTGATGTATGCAGGTAATGTGTGTCATGTTGTGAATGTCAGCTGGTCAATCCCTCAGCCATGCAAAGAGCACCGTTGTGCCCCCTTCAGATGAATTGGCATCGACCTCGTTGGCCCATTGAAGCGAAGTGCACATGGGTACTGCTTTGTATTAGTCCTGGTGGATTATGCAACGTGATTCCTGGAAGCAGTACATTTTGTTGCAAAGGTACTCTTCTATCTGAACTTTAATACAATGGATGGCCCAGTAAGGGCTGGGATAAGTGTTAGGATGCCCTCCTGGAAGGGCTGGAATAAGTGTCAGGAAGGTCCAGTAAGGGCTGGGATAAGTGTCAGGATGCCCTCCTGGAAGGGCTGGAATAAGTGTTAGGAAGGTCCGGGAAGGGCTGGGATAAGTGTCAGGATGTCCTGCAGGTAAGATGAATCTCCAGAAAGGTTGCCCCTGTGCTCTTCTGTGCACTCCCATCATTAATTCCTTTTTTGGCTGAAAATGTAAAGGAATAATAATTCATTTGAAAAGATTTAGTTAGTGTTTCAGTATTATTTTTTTTGTAAACATATTCTTACAAGAGCTGTCAGAAATGGTGATCTCTCTGACATGGCTGCTCTGTACACTCCTGTCATGAACGTCTTTTTGACTGAAAAAGTAAAGGATGATGAAAAAAAGATTTGGACACTCGATTTCAGTTAAAAAAAATAATAAAATAAGAATTGAATAAGAATTCAGTAATTTATGTAAATATTATTTCCTACCCAATACATTGGTGTTCTGAAGCACTATAAACAAGAACAAACAAACAAAAAATAGGTGAGAAAATTAATTACAAATTGTTAAAAGGAGGCTAAAATATCATTCCGTTTTTCAGCATAAATTCCATGATATATGTGCCCCCTAAGCTCACAAAATTCGACGGTCACACATTTTGGTGTAACACCGGATATAGTGGTGTACTCTGAAAGTAAGCAGAGAATTCCATTTGGGGATGCAATGAATGAAGCATTCTAAAGGAAGAAATGATGCACAGACGTGGTGGCTGAGGTGAAAGAACATGGGTGGTGGGTGTATATAAGGCCAGTAGAGACAGGTGCTAGGGGATTTGTAGCCAAATCTGCCATATCCTTGCTTGTGGAATTTGATTTTAGAGGCTGTAAGCTAAGGGTCGCTGTGAAGGAATTATCTGAAGTAGCCGAAAGGACTAGTCTGTGTTTGTGGATAAGGAGAGCACAGGTTAGCTGGCAAAATGTATTACAGAGATGGAATGGCTGACTTGTTTGATGTCTCGGGTACGCAGAGGACCAGTGAGTGGATTGTTGTGTCATGTCATTGTCATATCTAGAGTTATAGACACCAAGCATACATTAATGGGGCCAGTGGTGTTGGATAAGGCAGTGAGCTAGTCAGTGAGGTGGGAGGGGTGGGGGTAGTATGGACCTGTTGTGTTGGGGAACGCTTGGAGTAGGTGAAATCCATATGGAACTAGTAGCGCTGAGTACTCATTAAAGCTGCAAGTGGAACTGGGTATGGTCTTAGTGGCTGGATGTGGAGTTCTGGAGGTGTTCAGGGTTTAATTCAGTGAAATATAGACACCTCCTGATGAAAGGAGGTGCCTGTCTGATGACAGCTGTGAAGAACTTGTGAGGTGGTAGTGTCTACTGTGTAGTGAGTGGGCTGGGCCCTGTGTGAAACTTTAATGGTCTGTCACAGCATGTTTGACATCTTATCCTGTGTATAATTACAACACAGAGGCGTTCCAAACACTGCTAAGCTTCACTAAGTCAAGAGTGGATATATTTATGCACATTTCATTTGAAATGGCTGCACATCTTAGGAGTGTCTCTGAAATTCAGGGGAGGTGTAAAATTCTAGTCCCAGGATTCCCGTTGACATTTATACTAGTAAAGGCTGCTGCAGATTTACAGCTGGTGCTGCTCAGTGCAAAATAAAAAAAAGTAACAGAAATTATTGGGTACTACTGGAAAACTAATCTCTGTGGTATAATATGATTATAAAGGTACTCAAAGCAGAGCTAATGGAAATCTCTTCAAGGCCTTTGCTCAAGGGTGGAAGTAAATCAGCTAAGGTTAATTTTTAATTAACTGATGTCTTGAGGGTTTTTGAAAGATTGCCAAATAAATGATTTGGAATGTGTTTCTTGGGTTTGAAAGTTTAATTTGCTCTTTCATATTTGATTTTATCCCAAACCTCAGGACATCCACAGCCCTTGTTCTTCAAGTAGTACATTTAGCCATGATAGCCAGGTAGCATTCCACCAGAATTTTTGTGCAACTATATTCAGACAAAACAATGAAACTGTTCTCCATTACAAATCGTTTTTCCCCCATTGCACTTATATGTGCCTGGTCTGACAGAATATTACATTTGTTTATGTTATGGCTGTGACTGTTGTTGTTTTCCTGAATACAACTGAACTGAACATTCCTAATAAAATTATATATTGTTGTTTTATGCCTGACAGCAAAGCTACACAGATTAAAACACGGTTCGAGAATGTAAAAATGACATCAGCAGACGTTTGTGCCTCTGTGTTTTGAAGTGCAGCTGCTCAGAATAGAGACATTAGGCTGTGTTTGGTCCATCATCTTCCCTGCTGTTTTATCTTATTGCCTGTAGTGAGAGAGAGGGAAAGACACACGCCTGCATTTTGAACAGGTTGGATTCCTCACCAGGGTAGGGAGGACTCCTGATAAAAAAAAAAAAAAAAAAAAAAGTATTAACTTTGAAATATCTGATTGCATCTACAAAACAGCATTTACTAACTGCTTTTTAAAACAATTTCCTATTTAAAGGTCATATGCTACTGTATAAATTAAATGTAGTTGAATTTCTCTGATGAAGCTAATCTAAGAGTTGCTTGTGCTTCTCTTCAGTCTGTCTGTTCTTTTTTCATGTGTTTATGTGTTTTTTACACTTCATCTGAGCATCACCACTTTGTTGCCTTCTGTAACTGTAGGGATCTAATTCATTGGGGCCCAACTAAGGAAAATAAAATGTAGAGCAGTTCACTGATACCATGTGACTCATGGGGAGAAAAACTACCTGATGGATGAATAGCTTTACAATCTAGACAACAGAAATATCACCTGCATACAAAGAATGACCACTCTGGAATTGGCCTTCCATCCTGAGGGTCTCGTCTTTTTCTTTGGACATTGCACGGCTTTTAGGGTGTGATCATAGACATGTGGCATACATTCATGTTCTTTGGGTTGTAGGACCATGTGGCTTATTTCTGACAATTCAGTTTTTCACTGTAACCCAGTAGTAAGCACATTAAATAGTCTGTGCCTCCTTTGGAAATCAGTAATATTAAACAAAGTCACTGAGTCTGTATATAGTTCACCTATAAATATTATATGACTCAAGGGACAGAGTCAAATTCATCCTTTAAAATCCATTGTCATTAAGATAATAATACTTTATTCTGACTGTTAAATCCTTAGCTAGTTGGCTAACACTGCTTTTTATAGGATAATTTGAATAACTTTAAAGGTGAGGCCTTTTTCATGACAGACAGCCAAAGGGAATCAGGAGTTATCAGTTATAAATAGGAAGTTAAAAAGTAGTAAACAGAACAAATTATATTGACATGTGTTTTAGTACTGTGGCCTATTTGAAATAATAAATAAGGTCTGACAATCAGAACTTTCATATTTGAATTTTCATAGCAACAGTAAAGGATTAACAGAGGCTCAAAGAGGCCAAATATTTAGTGCCAGAAGCACAGGTGTATAAGTTGTGAAAATTGTTCAAAATCACAACATGCCAAACTGCAAAGAAATTGCATAAGCCCCTTGGTCACTGTGATATCCGGGCAGATGAACATATTATGATAGATACTAAATTGGCCAAAAACTACAGCTTCAGAAACCACCAAACTGAGCACCTCTGTGACCCAATCTCAACAATCACTGTAATGTTGTGAGCTTCAAAATGTGAATTGGCAGGGATGGCATTTGGAAACTTCTGAAATCTGAAGCTAATATGGTCTAATGATTTTTTCATACATACAAACAGAATTTGAAGAAAGCTAAAGCTTTCAGCCCACCTAGTAAACCTGTAATGGTATGGGATATACTATACCATTATGGAAGTCAGCATGTGCAATGATTGCTCTGTGTGGTCATATATACCCAGGGGATATGAGAACATTTCACAGCCAAGACCATGTACATACACTGGTGTAAACACCACTCCCTTAATATTTCCCCTAATTGCTAGATGGCAATGCCACCATGCATACTACTAAATAAATTTGAGAAGGCTTTCATAAACACCAGGATGAAGTCAAATTCCTTCTATGGATTACCCAATTTCCCTCTCCTTTGAACATCAAAGAACCTTCTCTTCTTGAAAAATATCGTATAACCAAGAATGGTCCTATCCCATTTTGAGTATCTAATATTAATATGACTAGGTGTTTCCATTGTTTTTCCATGCATAATTAACTATTCACAGGTCATTCACTCAGAACCAACTTTTTATATTTGGCTAATGGAACATGTTGGATTTATTCAGTTTGAGCTTTCCTCTAACAAAGCAACGTCTCTATGGTAATTACTTTAAGTGGTTGTTACGCAGAAGCCTTCATACTTTGCTGCAGAATGACTTGCTTTGTTTTTCTGCACTATGAAGGTTTTCTGTCTTTTACAGTATACAGCATATTCTGTGGTGTGAATGTGCTGTTATAGTCCAGTCCTTGCATCAGGCTTAAGGAGTTTAATAATAATGCAGGCTAATTGGATTTTCACCTGGCTTTCCAAAAACCAAATTTTGCCAGATGAATTATGACTTATTGATGCATTGCTTATTGATGCATCATGGACTTGGTATGCAGTTGATCTAGCCAGCTATAGTCCAAGAACACTGTAAGACTGTATTGGAATAGTAAGTGTTGCTAAGAGTTCAAAAGCAATTTTAATTACACTGTCAAAAAACATTGTCAAGTTTAATATGTATGCTGACATGTTGAAAATCCAAATATACAGTGTTCATTTAAGTTAGCTGTACATGAATTCCTTGATGTACTGTAATTTCTTTCATTTGAATTCATGGCCTTCTTGAAATGTAAGACACTTTTAATATACCTTTTAATATAATTCTTTCACATCTTTTATTATGAATTTTAGTTAGTTTGGTAGTGGCAAACTAGCAAATACATTAATGTTTAATTTGTAATTTGTTCTTTGGTACTGGGGGAAAAAAAATTATGGAGAGTCTTGTTCACTTACCTCTTCAGTACAAATGTTTTAGCACTGCTATCTAAATGTAGTCTTATCATGCTCTATAGCAAAGCCAAGATTTTTAAGTGCAGCAATAACTTTAATTGGCTTAATGTTGTGTGATGTACATTGTGCCAAAGGCACAGCTTTTTAAACAGTAGGAGTAAAATATTTATGGGACTGAAAAAGAGACTTCTTTGTAAAATTCAGCTTAGTAACATAGACTCAGATGCACTAGACGTGTTCTCACCATAATAGCTCTTCTACAAGTAATCGTCTATCAATATTACCATAAACTAGGCTGTATACAAACTAAGCTGTGTTAAAAAGTGGCCCTGTAGGACAAATAGGTAGTTACTGGGTTTGCAGAGTTTACAGAGGCTAGCAGTGTATTGGTACTATGCTCAAAATGTATCCAAACAATGTTTTTGTTAGGCTATATAAAATTAACAGTATTGTAAGATGACAGTTTTTGTGGTACAGAACTATTGCATCATAAATTTCCAGTGTCCTTGACACAAAGTCTTCAAAAGAGCATCTGGGCCTTTTGGGACACATAATCACACATCTCCATCATGATTCCTTAAACCCTTCTTGCATTGTTGAAGGTTAGCCGCAAACCTGTCATCCACAGGTGCTCCGATTTCCAAGTTCGCCAATCCAACCATGATCCCAGTACAAAACCTTGTGAAATGCACCAAACCCAAGGGGAAATGAGAGTCCAAACAGCGACCTAATCACTGTCTGCTCGAGGGAGGATATAACATGGGAAGGGAAATCCAATTTTACCCCATTCCTTTGTGCAGGTTACTGCTACCCAAATAAATCATTTGTCAGAGCCTGAAAGAAAGCAGAAGCCTCGAAGCTCATTTGAAATGCAATTATATGGGTCTTTTCACAAATGTACAGTACATCTGGCCTATCTGTAGGCCTGGAAGAGTCTTGCTCTGGGTGAGAACAGTATGCCTGTTCTCTTTTATCAGACCTTTATGCCTCTGCAGGTGTATGCACACAATCTTTACAATATGTGCCAAACAGGCAGTAATAGAGGAATTTTTTGCTGTCATTTTAGCTTAGCTGTTCTGATGCATATCAAGGATATATTAACCATCACAATTTCAGAATTTATGTCTAACACACACTAATCTACCCTTGTTTGAATCATAACCTTCCCTGGTTCTAAAGTTCAGAGAGTACAGTATATAATGCATTATTTGGCACTTATCAAAAATAGACTTCAGTAAAATTATTTTGACATTTTATTATTATGAATTGTTCAAAACAGAATAGGACAACATGTCAATTGAAGGAAAAGACACATTAATAAGTGAGGAATTCATGACATTTTAAAGTTGAGAATGTGGTGTTCCAATTCAAGCTTTAAAGTACAGAGACAAGGGATGAAAAGCATCACTTTCAAAGTCAAAGTCAGCTTTATTGTCATTCAGACTATACAACAAGTAGTGCACAGCTGAACGAGATTGCGTTTCTTCAAACTCCGATGTACAAATACACAAGAAATATATAAAAAAAAATATATAGTACAAGTGTGTGTGTAAATATATATACTGTTTGTATATATATATATATATATATATATATATATATATATATATATATATATATATATATATATATATATATACACTGCACCTAGGAATAAAATACTGCACATTGTGTATAGAAACTATTGACATTGTTCCAGTGATTAATACACATTGTAACTGGTATTGTAACTTAGCACTGGAAAATGTTGATAAGGTGCTCACAGATAGAACATTGAAATTATTGCAAAAGTAGCTACACTTGAAGATGGGGTGTGGGTTATAAACAGTGATCATAATAGTTCTGTTTCTAGATATGAAGTAAAATAAAATAAATGTGGTGTGTATTGTTAAAAAACTCTAAAGTGAGAACAAAAGATTCTTCAGCACTTTTTAATGTATGCATAACAAATTTGACAATGGTCTCTTTTTCTCTTTCCTCTCTCTCTCTCTCTGTATATGTGTGTATATGTGTATGTATATATATATATATATATATAAAATCTCCATCCAGAGGAGTGCAGTTCTGTCCTGGGTATAATAGACTGCCTGGAGGAGGGAATATAAAATATATAAATATATATATATATATATATATATATATATATATATATATATATATATATATATATATATATATATATATATATATATATATATATATTCCTCTCCTATTTGTGTTTGTTTGTTTGTTTTGAATGCATCTGTAGATAAATAATCATTATAGCCTTTCTTTTTCCTTTTCTTTCCCCCAACCCCCCCCGCAGACACTCACACAAGATTGATTGTTCTAATGAACTTTGAATTTCCAAATTTCATAGCATAAATAAAACCAGCCAGCCCAATTAATAAACCAATGATAGGTTTCTTTTGATGTCATCATTACAGAGCTTTTACCATGAAAAAGAAGGTTCAAAGTAAATTGCCATCATATTTCTTTTTCAGCACATTCACTCCTATATCAGATGATTTTCAAAGGATAGTGAGATGACTGATTTTCAATTTCGAGAGTTACTGGTGTGTTGGATTACAATTATCTTGAACAAAGCCAAGATTGGTTTGGGAAGATGATATTGCCAAACATAAAAATTGTGGGGTGATATATGATAATGAAACTATTGGGCCATAATGGGTAAAACTGCAGACAGATGCCTTCCATGTGTGCCAGAGAACACCTAGCTACCAACAGCCACTAGACTGATTCTGTGAACTATAGTTAAAATGTTATTCTGAATATATAAATGCAGTCAAAACAGTAAATTATATAAATCTTTTTATAAATCAAAACAGTAAATTGTATTATCTTTTTTGTCAGTCATTTTCCGTCATTTTTTTCAGGTGTGATCAGAAATATTAAAAAAATTAACTTCTAAACAACAGGGAGTATCTCTCCACACCATGCCCGACTATTCTGGGTTTTCACCCTGTCCAATCGCAGAACAATATACAGACAGAGCAAATGTATGAGACGTCAGTTATTTTAAGTGAAATTGAAAATCATCTCTCTTTGTTCCTGCACCACACCCAAGGGAAACTGAAAATGAAGGAGCTTTGTGGTTAGTATGAAATTGTGCCTTGCTTAGAATGGGCTTTGTTATCTTATTAACAGGATTAGAACCATCCATGCCAGGGTTTTTTACCCGGATAATGTCACCTCAAATGAGGATTAATGTGTTATCCACAGCAAGGAGAAAAAGACAGAAAAATTATGCACTGTCACTGCTTTTCATAGTCTGTGCAAATAAGGCACCTAAAGAACATGGATGCTGTTTTTTGGGGGGGTTTTTTTTGGAACCATAAAACCATTTTACAAAGGAAATGACCTGAAAAGTTACAACATAGCATACATTATGTATTCTTCACACTACAGTATAATAAGAAAATACATTATTAGTTTTAATGTCATATTATTTTTATTTGACCACCTTTTTGAGAATTGGCCTTGTGACAGTGTATTTTTATGCATTAGGTTGCCTGTGGAAATGCTACTTTAACATAACCAACATGTACTAAAGACCAAATGGCAATACATCAATTTGACAAACAATTAAAAGGTAAAATTAGCAAGCCTGTCCTCGACTTGCTAGTATGACAGCTGGCCAGCCAGAGAGTGCTATGGCAAGTTAACAAACCAGTGAAGTTGCTGTGTATCTAGATTATTTAATGGGAAAATTACAAACCTATTTATTAATACCAGTTTTTACCTGTGTATAGCCAAGTTTATATACTTACAAAATACTTTCTGCTTGTAATAAGTGCAGGAGGCAAAATTATATTTGTATGAAAATGGGCCTGCTTAATGTCCATACCACCTTCCTTTTGCTTTTGAGGTCCATGTGATGCCCAGCATTACAGGGGCCTTCCTGATGAAGTGTGGGACCATTGTTTATTTGCCCACATAGGCTGGTGTTTATGATGTGGCAGGAAGTAAGAATGCGGATTTAGAATCAAGACTCCTTAATGGTTGATTTACAGGGCACACAATCAATCCCCACAGCTAATTTAAGGCTTTGTGAACAGTGGCCCTGGGCACAGATACAGCCTACTAAATAAACACATCTCCTGCTATGATCATTCATACTCTTTCCTTCTGTTTCTGACTGTACTATTGTGGTGTTTGGCACTTTGGAAGCAAGCCTATTAACTAGGCTTTTATTTGCCATAAATGGGAATTATGACACATCACCAGTCTTGGAGTTTTGTTGAAATACATGTAAAAGATGAGGGCCAATTCCCAGGTGCATTTAACTGATGTAATCATGATTTTTAAAGATGAGTCATTTACATTAGGGCTCCACACATTCTTGACAAGTGTAATCTTAAGGTTGGAGAAAGAGAAGTAATGGCTCACTTTACTGTACTGCAGGAAACTATGCATTGTGGTAAATAAAATAAATAATCGCATTCCGAGGACAGTCAGAAATATAGTGTTCTATGTTGAAAAGCGCATACCCCTAAAGCTAGATCTTCTGATTGAAATGGGGTCATTTTTTCAGACAGGTAACAGAAGGCATACATTATATTTTCTTTAAAATAACAAATAACATTACATTCTGTCACAGTTGCCCCTCCTCTCATGGTAAAATCTTTTTATCTGCTTTGTGGTTTTTTTTTTTTGACATGTGCTTTAGATTTGTTTTGGTTCTGTGCCCCTCACTATCTTTACCTTTTTTATCTGTTTCTATGTCATGTCTCTTGTTTTGTTTTTTTTTTGGTAAAGTTCTTTTGATAAGTTCCTTGTTCCCATATGCTGGTTTGGCTAGTTTTTGTGTTCCCTCGTTCCTCATGTTCTGTGTTTGCTTTAGTTTGGTTTTGTTGTTGTCCCTGTTTATGTTTTGTTGGGTTTCATTGCTTTTTAAAAAAAAACGCCTCCTTGTGCATGCATCCTGCCTCTCGCTTTGTCTCTGCCAGAGTGTTACACTTACTACATCCATACTTCATGCATTGTTCATGGCTTGGTTATTGTAAGATGTTTTTGTTTGTTTGTTTGTTTTGTTTTTTAATACATTGCTCAACTTAAACACAAATCATCACCCAGAGAGAAGTTGAAATGGAAATAAAATGCCTTTATTTTATATTGATTCATTTTTTTTATATAAAAAGTACTTACATTTAATACATTTTTTTTCCAAAATACGAGCAGCTGACTAACATATAAATCAAATACAAAATTATAAAATCTGTTGTACTGTATCTTATTAATGTCCCTTTCTTAAAGTAACAGACAAAAGGATTTCATTCATAGTACTGTAAACTTTCCATACCAGTAAAGTTAGATTAAATCCTCTGTCACATCCTGTATGACAAGCGCCACCCACTGGTAACTTAATTCAAGTGTCACTACTGTTGATCAATATCAATCCATTTTGGGTGAGTTTTAGTTGCCTTTTGATAAGAAAGACTTCAAACAAGATGAATTACTGCGTGTCCTTTATCTATTAGACACTTTTAGACAACGTTTAATTAAGTACACCAGATGGATAGCAGTTTCTTACCACCAGGCTAAATTCACCTCATAATAAGGTGTTGTCAAAGATAGATAGGGATGTATTCTCTCAAACTTCCCAATATGTCCTGGGCCCCTCCTACATGTGGTTGAGCTGGATGACCAAACAGCATTTCATATTTGCAGCATTATCTTCAGTGATGAAAAGCAATATCACTCAAAAGAAATGTGACAAATATAACAGGGCAGTTTGTTATTTTAAGCACACAATATATAACCAAAGACAAGAAGTCATGAATTAAGTTCTAATGCAGATGATATCAGTAGCCCTCTGTAGAGACAAAGATGAACAAAACGTACATCTAACAAAGAAGAAAACACTCCCTCTAGAACCGACTCAAAGAAAATATGCATTTTTAAAACATCCTTTATGTATAAATGAGTTGAATGTTGAAAGGAAATGGAAATATCATGGTCAGGTGACATTAAGTAAATAACATGATAAAACAAAGCAAAAAAACGTTTGTGCCACATGGTCACTGACCCAACGTAATAAAGCAAATACATAGTTATAGGAGGCGCATATATATATATATATATATATATATATATATATATATATATATATATATATATATATATATATATATAATGTGTGTGTGTGTGTGTATGTGTGCTACTGTAATTTTCTTGTTATGGATAAGTAATTTCCAAATCAGCAGCTCTATATATAGTGCAGTGCAGTATATGTATGTATAACACATACAAACAAACAAAAAAGACAAACAACAAAAACAAAAACCAAAACAATGGAATACACAAGTATGAACTCTGAAGTTCATAGCACAGATACAGAGAGGTAACGCTGCCGCCAAACATAGAAGCAAACCTAACAGAGTTAGCAGGTCCTGAAATAGAAAATCCTTTTTCTCCATGTGTTTTATACATTTTGTACATTGACGTAAAAATAAAAAAAAAAGAAAAGAGAAAAGTGTACAAAGTGTAAAGTCAGGCTATGCGGCGGTTTCTCGAATCGTCCCTTCTAGTTTCTTTGGGAGTAGCTCTCTCCGTTCATCAATGCTGATGACGGGCTTCCGACAGGTCTGTCCATCAATGTATATCTTGGCATACATCGGGTTGGAGTAATTCATTGGCTGCATGGAGAGAGGTTGACAAACACATTTGACTGAATTCTAAATATATATTGTAAGGTTTATGTTATTCGTACACTGACTGAAAATGAATTCTGCTATTTTCTTGTGTTTAGTAAAATAAATAAAGGTAAAATAAAATGTTTGTTTTATGTCTAAAGGTAAAACAGAATGTTTGCTTTATAAGAAAAGGTAAAAAAGAATGTTGAAAAATGAACATGAAAATGTGAGCAGCATGCATGCACAAACACTGACAGTGAGGGAAGTAGTGTCATTCATGCAATGGTTAATGTCCATAATTGGGACCGTGGACTTCACCTGTCCTGGTATAACTTCTTTAGGAACAGAGTGTATGTTCAGAGTGCGAGGGTCACTGGATTTTACACACCACCCCTGGAACACACACACTCTGCCTTCAAAACTATCCAAACATGCAACCTATCCTAAGACCATAAACATTTCTCATCTCTGCATAGCATGTAAAAGATACTTCAGAAAGTATTCAGAAAATAACTTGCTAACGCTTGTGACTGAGGAAAAGAGAAAGACAATAAACAGCACTGGAGGCGTGAGTTTTGTATTTGTCAACACAGCAGCCCCAATGAACTGCTAAGTTTTGACAGCACATCCCCAATTTGGCAGAAATAATCATGTTATTTTGAAGCTCACTTCGCAGGGAAAATAGACTTGATCAATAAAGATTTTAAAATGTACTTGATGTCATGTGTATTAATGCTACCCTGGATGAAAATGTGCAAAGAATGTCAAGGAAGTCTTTAGCGTCAAGTCTGACAGTGAATTCCTGTACTCACTTTCCTCCTGAGCAGTAAAGCATCACACTGTCATTTTAAGATGTAAACCTGTGGTTCCTGAGAGATTTGTGGTTCCTAAGTTAATCATTTTCAGCCTCCACAATAATATGACCATAATCACTTCACACACACAAACCTTGTGTGGATCCAGCGTGAAATTTGGTTTGAGGAGGCTTCCAGCATCTGCGTGGTTGTCATGGTCCACCTCGTACATATTGTAAGATGGGTTTCCTATTTCTACATTAATGCCCCCGTTGGTCATGGGTTGCCGCTGCACTCTCTTACCCCTAGGACCATAAAGGCATTTTCAAGTTATGTCAAAGAGGCAGACAGTTCACACTCATGTAAGGAATTTGGCTTAATGCTTTGTACTATACATGGCAGTCCAAATATGTTTTTTACAGTACTCTTTCACATATTCAAGTATTTTACTCACACTACACTGACATTAACAGCTCATCCACCCACATGATCATCTTCAACTGCAATTTTCAGCAATTTCTGGATGTTATGTGACCATGTTAACTTCTTCATATTGCAATTGCAATTCAAATGTGTTTATTTCAAGGACTTTAGTTAAATATGACATTCAGTATTGGTGTAGTTCAACTTTATTTTGGTATAATGTGGTACTCAATTTTTGCAAAATATACTTGCAGGCTAGAGCGTGTTACACATTTTATTGTCAGTATCCTACAGTGATGATCATTTCCAAGCTTAGCATCTGTTAGGTTTGTGGCACCCTATGTCTACTGTGAGATGCTGGAGAAAGACCAGTTGCTAGCAACTGTAAATGTTTATGACGTGGTGAACCTGACTGCACCCCAGGATACAGCTATTGGATTTTAAACTAATGTGTTTGCCCATAAGAGGGCTGTAAAGCCCGCCGCATGCTCAACCTATCGACCATACTCCGTGTCCCTGTATTACCTCTGACGTCGCCTGCAGACGAAGACCCCAGCCACTACCGAGGTTATCAAAATGACCAGCAGGACCAGTGGCACAATGATGGCTATGCTGCCTGTGGCGAACGAGAACAAAAAGCAGGGCTTAAGCCTGTGTGATCACTAGGGACCCATTTCTTCTCTAAAGACGACGTGTCTATTTGTTTGCACTGTGTGTAAAAAAAAAAAAGTATGCTTATCATAATTCAGTGTGTTAATTTGTAACAAAATGTGTGTTTTTCTTTTTTGTTTTGTTTTACATAAACATAAATTAACACTTTCCTAGAAAAACATCACAACGTGATCCAATGTAATACACTGACAAATAGCACATTAAAACAAATTCAAATGTAACTGAAAACAGCAGATGTCTTCATATGTACTTAGCCATGGCTGTAATGTATGTTAAAGGAAAGCCAGAAGCACCTTTCTGCAAACAGGGCACTGTGTTAAATCTCCTACATCATAAATCAGTTTTGTCTGTTCTTTGAAGTCTGTGCCAGGTTCACTGTCGGAGTGAGCGGTATGCATCACTGCACACTCGTGGGCCTGAGCTTTAGGGGTGCTCCGAGTGTGCAGTGATGTAGGGCGACCCCAGCACTCACCTCCTGCTGTGTTGTCGGAACGGCTGCTCTTTGGGGCGGGCCTCTCACACTGCGTCCCTGACCAGTTGGCTGAGCACCTGGGGAATAAACATCCACAAGCCGGGGTTTGATCAGATAACCGACACAAACTTTAATCAGTTCAGCTGGAGCATGGTGAATTATGCAGCGAACAGACAGCACAGCCTGTGCACATGAAAGGAGATGTGTATGTTAAAGGATATGAATTCACACGGTGGAAAATGAACATCTTTGCTTTGTGTAAACAGACAGCGAAAGGAGTCGTCTCATTTGGAAATGAGAAATGTTAAATTGGTGGCATGTATGTGGCTAACCAGATGGTTGATGACTGAAGTTAGTATATCTGTGGATGATAACAGAGCAGAATCACATTAAAAGGAGAGAAAGTTGAAAATCATAAGTTCTACCAATAACAGAGTAGGAATAGTATTACATAGTTTTTTACACCAGTCCAAAAGTGCTTAAATGTAAAAGTTAGACAATTAATAATATACAGCAAGCAAAGTTTTAAAATGAATTTGAAATGAACTCACACATGCAAATCAAAATACAGAGGAAAAAAGGTTAACTTAATATACTATATAGTAATCAGTATACTTTAATAGACTGTATGCACACAGCTGTGAAACCTCTACAGTGGTCTGGGCATGGGGAGTACAACTAAGACAGACGGATGCCTCTGTGTCCAGGAGTGGGGTGCTGGCATGGTGCTGACAGGCGGATGGAGCAGGGTGGAGATGAGGTCTTTGGCCAGGATGGGATGGGTGTTGATGCGGGACCTACTTGCAGCGGGGTTTGTTAAGGAAGGTTATCGTGCATATCCCCTCATTCTGACAGTAGTAATCACAGGGGTTGGCCAGCTCATCACATCGCTGGTTCTTGAACCCAGCTGTGCAGCTGCAAGAAATTGCACTGGTTTGAGGGATATAACCAAGAGACGAGTCAGACGCATGTGGCACAAGCTCCTGTCCCCATCAAACTAAAATTTGAATATTAAGTACATGTTTTGCCAAAGGGTAGAATCAGATGCTGTCCACTTGCCATTGTACTTGGAGCTTGGGTCAGTTAAATAGCCATGTCTGCAATGAAGTCTGAAAATCATTTCTAGGTGCAATAAAGGCAATCTTCAACAGTACCTCAGCAGTGTTATTTGTAACATAATGGTCAGCAACAAAAGATGAGCGATTCTTACACAAATTAGTCAAACCCTAAAAAAAAGATGAACTAAAATAAATCTTGTTAATACCCAAATGGCTGCCTAAAAGAATCGTAACATCTCATAAACTGTGCACAGAATAAATTACTTTTCCTTTGATCTCATATTCATGCAGAACCCCCCCCCCCACCCATTAATGCATCCAATTTGGTGATGTAAATATTTGCAACAAACATCTTTATTTAGTCAATTTATTTAGTCAATTTAGCATTGATATGAAACATGGTTTGCTAAAAAGCGAAAAAATAAGACATGCAGAAAGCAAAAGTAAAAGAAACCATGTAGGTTAAGACGTAGGAACAGCATGAAGTCAAGAGAATTCATTAAAGTTTAATTTAAGATATTAAAGAGTTCTAAATGGGTTAGCATTTCATCCCTCATGGGCGTTTCCCTTTAGTTACTGTCCATTTACATGGGAACTGTAACATTAATACAGATTTGCCTTGCTTTGGAGAACAAGTTGTTTGGTTCATTGCTTAAAAATGAGACTTTGATAAGGATTACAAATTCATTTACACTGATAGCATTTAATGTCAACTATTTTGATTTCTCCATGCAGGAACATAAATCAATGCACATTTTTGGACCTGGGAGCCAGTGAATAAATCCCACATTATTGGGATCTTTTACCCTCACAGAAAATCATTTGCAAGAAATTGATTTTATCTTCTGTTATGTCAAACATCGCCATAAATGTCATTTAAATCTCGAAGACAATTTGATAAAATTGCAAAGCTTTTCGGCATGAATATAAACATCCTGTTTCGGCTTGGTGTCTGAATGGAACTGAGTGTAATTTAATTTAATTCTTGCTAACCACCAGGCCTACAGGGACACTTTCTCTTGCTTGTCTGCTGTCATATGCTTTGTCAGGAACTTGCCAGTAACATTACCTGATGTTCTGGGCAAGAAAGATGACTGCATGTTGTAAAAAAAAAAATCATATATCATGTAACAGGTCAGTTAAAGGGAGAGATCTGCTGCTACTTTCAGAACTGTGACTTTAAGAAAGTGTACACTGGCACACATGCTCTGTAAGACTCTTGATTTAAAGTCCATGAGTGTTCAGTGTTTTTGCATTAAATGCAAACATTTCATGTAGAAAATGAGCTTTAAAGCAGTCTCTTAAACTCGAGGGGCCATCACGCCGAGCTGTTCTGCTCCCCAGAGATGAGAAAAGCATCAGTCTGTTTTATGGCATCTGTGAGGCGTTGCACAAGTGAATGGCGAGGCTCTCTGAAGCATTGTGCCGTGTGTGTCTAATTGGTAGAATTTGGACACAGACAAAAGATTGTTATTTAGTCATTACTCACTGGCAGAAGGGCAGGTTGGTGTCCGGGTCCAGATGACAGGTGCCACCATTATAGCAGTAGCCATCACACAGCTGGCAGCTGGATGCTATTCTACCACTGGTGCAACTGCAAGACACAGAGGGTGTGTAGTCATTTTAAACGGGCAGTTTGAAATAAATAAAATGAAACTGTGTATTAACATTCAATAATCAAGCAAAATGCAATGTAAAAAAAATCATGACTTTGTAGTCTTCATAATATCATATGCATGAACAAGGTGTAAATGGAGAGAAAGTGTTCTTGGTAGGATCTGGTGCATGGACTACTTTTCTTGAATTCATAAGTCTAATACCTTGTGAATTATATTCTGTATAAATGCACCATATAACACTGTGCTCTTAAACAAGTGGAAAATAAACAGTTAACCCAGTCCTGGACTCCTGGGCCGGGTATGAAGCGTACTTGCAGGCTATGTCTCCTGTCTCCCCCTCAATAATACACGGAGCACCATGGCATCGTTGGCACTTGTCAACATCACATTTGATCCCCTCATATCGAGCTGGACACACACACTCCACGTGACCTGAGCTGGACAGCGTGCAGGCCTTGGAGTTTACACAATAATGGTGACAGATGTCTGTCATGGGAAAAATATACAGAACAATCATTTGTGAGTGTGTGTAATTAGGATTCCAGAGCAAAGTCCTTCTATATCATCTGCCAGTTTAATTGGAATTTTACAGAGCTTTAATGAGACTCAATTATCCGCATCAAATATCTAGTACTGAGATGAAATTGTATCAGCCCTTGGGTGCACAACAGTGGGAATGCATTAATGGGTGTCAGATAAAATTGTTTCTTACAAATTACAATAACAATTACTCTATAAGAGAGGAAATGTCTTATCAGTAGAGTTCAGAAACACCTCAAGGTCGATTCAGTGGTGTTTAGAATCTTCTTTGGGAACAAACTGCAAATGCTGTCTTTACTAGAAATTGCCCTTTCTGTTTTTCTACATTGTTCCTGTTATCTGCTTCAAAGAGAGAAACTATACTTGTAAATTTATAACCTAAAAATAGGGATTGGGTTGAATATTAAAATAACAGAACAGCTAAGGAAAAGGACAGCTAACAGATGCCTTTTAAGATTATTAATTCACTCATAAGAGGTTTGTGAGGTTTTTTTTTTTTCTTTTTTTCTGAAAAATACCATCTACACCCAGGCACCTGAGTGTGGTTGCTCCAGTGAGCATTTCTTCACAGAACTGTGACTAGTTAGGAATCATTCACAAACTTATCCAATACATAAATAAAGTAACCTATAACAGTTCTTGCAGAGGGCAGAGACAGTCTGGGTAAAGCAGAGTAAAGTTAAAGTGGCCTAATTCTCACACTTACGGTAGAGGCAGCGATCACCCGTGTACTCTGCCAAGCATCGGCACACGGGCTGGTTCCCCTGGCTAACTTCACATGTCCCTCCATTTAGGCAGTAATTATCACAGACCTGCCGCTCACAGTTGGGACCAGTGAATCCCATGGCACAGCGGCACGTGGGTTTCCCTTTGACAAAGACAGAGACGGATCATTCACTCATATGAGCACATTAGTGTTAGGAGGCACCCTTTTGTCATCACATGTAGCTTGTAACCATTTATCTAAAGAACACAGTTTAAATGGGTGAGTTGTCAATTTGCTTTAGTTCCTTTTTAAGGAAATATTGATATTATGGTTCAATGGTTATCATTTCCTTTCATAAAAGACATAAATATTTGAATAGAATAATAATTATAGACTGCTTAATGAAAGGACCTTCAAGGCAAGGCAAACATATTGGTATAGACCTTTTCATACACATTGGCAATTCAAGTGCATCATGTACACAAAGAATAACAAAGCATATTACGTCCTGAGATCTATCATACTGAGGTGTTTGCCCCCCCCCCCCAAATAAATGTCACAAAATTAATGTATTAAAATAAAAATAGTTTATTTAAATTGAAAACTAAAGTTAATTTAATAAATAAATAAATAAAATTAATATTAAATTAATTAAAATAAGTATGATTAATAAAAAATATAAAGTGCATAAAATCAAATTAAACATTGTTGAGATAAAAGATGAAAATAAAGACAGAATGCATTAAGAATTAAAAGAAATAAACCATGCATTATAGTGCTTAAAACTGCTACAGGACATTTTATAAATGTATTTCCTGTGTCTGCACATTATCAGTACTATTGAGGAATTTACCGCTTCACTTATATTTGCTACTGACCAATCAGTCTCCTGTGGTCAATTTTGCACTTGTGTAGTTAATTCAAATAAATACCTGTTTTTTAACGCTAAAATTAACCAAGTGCGAGCTGTTACATAATTAAATCACAAAATCCATTAAATATTACTGACTAAAGGATGTATGGATAATTGCATTCTTGTTTGCTAAATGTAGCGTGTGACTTTAGATATAAAATGACAATTAACCAATTTTAATTCAGCCACAACCAAACACTGATTTTGTCATTAGTAATATTTCTAGAGGTGGGACACATACCTCTCATTCTAAATGAATCCTTTCTTGAATGCCCAAAATAAATTGTATATACAGCCTTGGAAAAAAATCTAACCATGTAATATACATCTTGGATACTCCAGATCATATCAGCAAATTTCCAGTTTTTTTTTAGATAACCTGCTATATGGCTTCTAAAGTGATTCTTAATAAGATTTATTGGACAAAATGCCTCAATACTGTAGACCTGAAAGTAAAGATCTGAATGTAAAGACCTGAATGTAAAGTCCTGAATGTAAAGCCATGATTGTAAAGTCCTGAATGTAAAGTCCTGAATTAAAGCTCTAAATGCTTATGACTATGCAAGAGAAAAACAGACCTGTCAGTCAAATAAATTAGTCGCCCATGAACACGCTTGGCATATATTTGAGGCGAAAGTAATACTTACTTGGATGGTGCAGCCCATCTGGGGACCAGAGCAGAGATCTTTGAATGAAGGCAAAGCAGAATCCTAATAAGCCAAAGCAAAGGTGTTTTGCCTACCTAGAGGAGACCCTGTGCAGGTGCCCCCATTTAAGCAGTAGTCTGTGCAGTGGTTGACTTCACAGCGCTCTCCAGAGAAATCGGGCCAGCAGTAACATCGCCAGTCCCCTTTCTCATTGGCCACGCAGCGGCCTCCGTTCTCACAGGGGGGTCGGCACAGCTCACCTTGAGGACAACAGAGCAAAAGCCACTGAAGCGCAGCGCTGCACACTGAACCTCTGGACACAGCTGATTTTTATCCTTTTATAGTGCTCTGCGGGAGCACTCTAAATGGAGAGGAAAAGGCGTCTGAATGTTTTTTGGACTTAAAAAGTAAACTGAGGCCATTTAAGGGTGGGTTTTCCAATGCTTTTCAGCAGAGCATGCAGGAAGATAAGTCCAGAAAAATAGCTCAATCTGAATATTCATTGTGTTGTGGCTAACCTGATATGTTAGGGTCAGTACAAGAGCCATTAACCAGAGCCTTTCCTTCAGGACAGGAACAACTGGCTCCACTTGGGTTGAGCAGGCACAGGAAGTCACAGGTTATCTTCAGACATGGGTTGGCCACTGACAATACAGCAAAAAACAAGCAAAAAAAAAAACTGTCAGTGATTCTTCATTCCCATCCCTGCACACAGTGACATATGTTTCTTTTCACCTGTTCAATTTTTCACCCCCCCCCCTCCATAAAGAAGCAACAATGCCTGTGTGAACATATACAAATATGATGAGACCCTCTAAATTCTCCATATACACAAAGCATACATTACATTTGAAAAAGTGCTTTGGAGAAAAAAAAAATGTTCTGAGTTCCGTTTGATGCTAGATCATCCACACATCTGTGTCACATCTGCGAACATCCGAAACATCTGTGAAAAATTCTTAAGATATAATTTGACTGGACATCAATTGAGGGAGTGGACAGAACCTAAATACTATCCTTAACATGTATTACTTAAAATGTATTGCTTAAGAATACTCCTTTATCTCACCTGTTAGACCAGTTCATTCCCCAGGAGAACACATACTGTCATACTGATAAATATTTATGTTGCTCTGCTAAGAGCATCAGCCAAATGCTGGAAATGCAAGTACTTAGTGAATGATTAAGAAGAGATGGATCATGAGGCAAGTTTGTCAGGAGATGTTTAGTTTTAACATGTAATAAAGATGGTTGTGATGTATTTTAAAATATATGGATAATATTCTTTCTTTTGTAATGATCAACACCAGAAACCGATTTCTTGAAAGTGTTTCTATGTCAAATCATCCAACCATCTATATAGTGGACTGCTGTGGAAATGCTACAGTGTGATGGGAAATTTCAGTTCTTTGGAAAACATATTTCAGTTATTAGATAAAACATTTTGTTTTTAAAAGCTTAAAAAGGTCTCTATATATTTGACTGGGCTTCTTTTATATTTAGCTTTGTTTTTCTTGGCGATCCAGCAGTAAAACATGAACTTGCCAACAAAACCCATGAGTCACACCAGGTGCACATTCTGGTAATGTATCTCCAACCCATTGGTTTCAAATTTCTCAGAGGTGTCTCTGAACTCACCAGAGGCATGGGGCTAAAGGTTGGTCAGGGTTTCAATAGAACATCAGCATCAAAGTAACTTGAGAAAGAGCAGAGAATGGCAAAAGGGTATCTTGTATGTTTTGCTGAAGGCATCAAACCTCAGCTTCCTGGCTTTTGCTAGCAGCATAAGTTTCTTCTTCAGACCAGAGCTGTAGCTTTAATGAGTCAGTGGGGAGGGACACAGCTGCCTCACACTCTAATATCCAGACCAGCAAACGCTCTCTCTTTGGCTCTGAGGCCATTAACAACACCCAGAGAACAAATAGAAACCAGGGTCCTTGCCCATGGATTGGGGTTTCTGATCAAGGCTAGATGTAGCAGAATGAATGAGTTCATGGGTACGAATATTCAAAGTCTTGAAATCCAGGTATATCAACACTGGGCAGAGAACAGCAATGCAGTGGAACTGTAGGGACGAGAAGCCTTTCAACTACAAGTCAGATTTTATTTATTCTAGTGAATCGAAAAAAAAAAAAAGATAAAGACATGATAAAATAAAAAGCATTATTTCAATAACAATTGCTTCAAATGCAAACATTAATGTGGAATTTACAATGACTGCAACTCATTAAGATTAGATTATGTATACAAGTATTTCAACTCTTCTGTATGTTCAAAAACTAAAGAGCAGTATATAGAGACAAGCATGCACTTAGAAATCCTGGTTTAAAGTGAAATGCATGGAGAGGCAGTGGATGTTAGAGGAGAGACCTCTGAAACACATCTGAAATAAATGAGGACAGACATATTTCAATCTTCGAGGGCAATAAAACTCTACAGCATATGTAACTATGGTCAGTGGAATGCCATATGCAGCTTTTGGTCTGGACATGTCAAGACATGTTAGGATACTGTGAACATGATTTGAATCAGCATCACCTTCGGCTTCTTTGGAGAGTGCTGTTCATCTAAACTCAGTGAATAGCTGTGAGCTGGAATTTAAAGAACACTCCATCCTCTTGACAAACTCAAGGCTCATTTTAAACTGGCACCACTCACAACTCAAACATTACTAGTGAGAAAATATGAAACTACCATCTTATCATCTACCATCCAGATGCAGTAAAATTAAAGTAGAAAAAAAAAATCTCTTACCATCTTGCTGCTTGAAACGATGGGCAATCATTACATTTGTAGCTTTTTCTATGCCAAGATCCAGAATCTCAGCAGACTGCTTGCCATACTTGTGTATCCTGAACACCTCATGTTTCAGACCAGTTCCATAAATCAGATCCTCAAAGATGTCTATCCTGTATGGCTGTGGTATACCTGGATATTGTTTATAAACAATAAAAATTCAATTCATTAACTTATTTGCAAAGCTTTTCTACACATTTCCATCAATATCTTTGATTTTTTGGATGAAAGGTGGAGGAAATTCTGTCCAAAAGCATGCACAAATAATTGGTAAATGACCAGGGTTAATAGCCATTGCAGTAATTACATTAATTAAGACATTAAATGTGTACTACAGAGGAGAGTTCCATAGTAATGATTTTGCAATGTTACTGGATGGATGAAGTGACGCAACATAAGTTTTCATTTGATTGTTGATCTTACCATGTTTGCCACTGAGCACCACCAATGCATCTGAACCATCGAAACGCACACTCCCTATGACTGAGAGCTCTGCATCAACCCAGTACAGGCGCTGGCTGAAGAAATCAATTGCTAATCCTAAGGATGAATAATAGCGACAGATTTATTTCCTTTATGAACTGGACTCAAATCAATAAAGAGGTCTCCCATCATATCACAGAATCAAGTTGATTAAGACAGGTCATTTAAGAGCATGGCTGCTTATTACGGTATGGTTCTCTGTTACTCTATATTGCTCTGACTCAGCAACTTTACTGAGTCTGCAATACTTGGCTCATAATGTTTCCTATTTTGATTTTACAGGTAAGGTGCATCTTCAGGTTTGCTTTTCAAAAGAATATGAATTTCTAAAGCTACATTCAAGGCAGAACAAATGGGCTTCATGTTAAAGTACACCAAATTCAAGTCAAGCAGAGCTTATTATTTCCCCAAGGACACGACTGAAGCTGTTCAGAGTTACTCTTTCTCACTGTACCTCCATATTTTTGTGTTTTAAATCAGGAAAGAATTGTGAAGCAGTGATTTCCACTATAGAATGATATGACATGTCTCAATGGAAGTGCACTCAGGGCTTGACCTTGGACCTCTCTTGTGAACAGAGGCTGAAGTCTTACAAGTAACATTCAAGGGCTGACAGTATGAACACCGCATAAAAAGAGTGTTATACTTTGAAGTGACTAAATCTCAGTAAAAAGAAAATCAATATATAGTTGTTATGTACTTTACTGACAAAGAATTTCTAATATAAGATGTCTAGCAAGAGAGGATGAATATCTCAGTGTTTGTAAGTTACTTAAGCAGTAAACATGTCATATGAAACATTTGCAGGACTGTGACATTATATTTCTAACCAGGAAATACCTCAGGAAGGCAAAACAGGAAGAGGAAAGTTGAATGTCACAGATATTTATATGCCCCCCCCCCCAAAAAAAAAAAAAAAAAAAAGCTATGCGACTACTCTGTGTGTTACTAAAGATTTGGTTGTAGTGGCTTATTTTCTAAAAAGCATCATTGCACTAATCCCATCATAATCTCTTGTGTGTTATCTTTGTTGTTATTTAAATTAAGTGTTAATCATACCGTACTGCCTATGCTCTACTTGTGATGACAGACATCACCATGCACCCTTAAAATATTTGCTTGAAATTGTGCTTTTGTGATGCTCATTAAAAGGGGTGTTTTACTGTTTTGGCCCACACCCAGCCAAACACACACACACACACACACACACACACACACACACACACACACAGACAATCACCCCCCCCCCCCCAATCAGTCCCTATCTCCCAGCCAATCAGACACCTCTAACTAGTCACTCGCCAGCCACCAGCCCCTTTACCAATCTCAACACTCATCCACTTCCACATTCCCAATCATCCACTTCATGATTATCACTCACATCTGCACCTTGTTATACCCTCCTTATTTAAACCCACAGGTTCTACCAGTCTTGGCTTCACATTGACTGGTTCTACTCTGAGTGCATGTCTATTAAGCCCTAAGGACTTGCTGTTGCATTATGTCCTGTTTTGTTGTCTTAATAAGTTAATAAGTTCTTCATAAAAAGAATATTTTCTTACATTGTACTTGTGTCGTGCTCTTAAGATCAAATGGTCAAAGCAACAGTGCACTACGTATTTTATTTTATTGCTGCAAATGTTGTACAGTAGCCTATGCAGTTCTACCTCATGGTTCATGCGATGTAAACACATACAAACATTCACAGTCCACAAAGTCAAACCATTCTCACCTTATCCACATTATGTACTGTAAGGCACACGGGAAGTCTAGACAGCAGTCAATAAGATCAGGTAAGCTGAAACATTGCAGAGGTTCACAGGAGTTCTGCACTTAAATCTGCTGTGTTTCGCCCTCACAGCCAAGCACCACTGAATGCCTGCTGTTGTACAGGCTAATTTACGTCCTCTGGACCTCCTTACTGATAAGGCCATAAGTCGCTTTCCAGGGTTAAAATTCTGTCTCCTCTATATTTGGAGGAAGTGGATGTGGCAAGAAGCATCCACCAAAGTTATGTGCTTAATCCAATTGAGCAGTTCCACATATTATTGTTAAATGATATAAGAGGAGGATTCCAGCAGACCACCGGCAATGCCCATGGCCCGAGCAAGGTTGTAGACATCTTTTACAGCATTCGCAACATACAATTTTCCATCAAACAGGGAAACCAAACTGGTCAAATCCCATGAGTTGCTGCAGAACATGGCAATCATGTGGATTCATACTGCCAACCTATTTGAGCCAAGCTACACAAGGCCATTTCTGCTTTCAAACATGCAGGTGATCTGGGATCAGGACCTCAATTACAGAGTCTGTAGGTAAGTGGCTATGGTGCATACATGATGCATTCGTTTGGCCTATAACTCAGCCGTGTGTTACAAGGCAAGAAACAGTGAATATGATGGCAGTTGGTTATTGGGTTGTAGTGGGTATCATCTCACAGCAAGTAACCCAAGTAAGTTTCCAAGTCACTGGGGTGTATCTGATTTATGCCCAATTGCAGTTGCACTATGATCATTGTCTGTGCAATGCTACATAACATCACACTGAAATCTAGATGCCCAATGCAAGATAAACAGAGGCAAAATGTAGGCGAAAGATAAGAGGAGTTACCAGTGTCACAAATGGGCTCCCTGTCTGCATTCAGTTTCATGTATTTTTAATCTCAAATAAGGTGTTATAACTAAATGCCTTTACGAATGGTCGACAGCAACATGTGAAGATGTGATATAAATATAATTTTCTATTTAATCTTATTTGAGATATCAAATTATACATTTACTGTCAAATGTTTTGGAACAGAAGGAACTGCATTTCTTATAAAAAAGCCATACAACCATCTCAACCATCCCAAACCTGTGTGTTGGACATAATGAATGGTCACAGCCCAACATTATAACACATTTCCTGTTTTTTGTTAGGTTACTCAGCACGTCAGTACAGCGTTTCTTTTATGATGTCCACTTATGTTAACATCTCATACCTTATCAGGTCCAGGCAGTATTATAGGGACTTAGATGGAGGGTCTAGTGTAATGTGCCTGCAGCTGACCTGGCCATCGGGTCATGACACCTCCATACATAACCACCATACTTTCTGCCACTTATAGCTCTGATCTCGCTCCTCTCCTTCTCTTTTGAGCTAAGCATATTCTCTCTCTCTCTCTCTCTCTCTCTCTCTCTCTCTCTCTCTCTCTCTCTCTCTTTCTCTCTCTCTCTCTCTCTCTCTCTCTCTCTCTCTCTCTCTCTCTCATATGTCTTTGCCCTGACCAGTCACGAGCCTGCTACATCTTCAAGCATTTCTTTCCCACAAGCTCATGTGCTGCTGTTTTCCTGGAGCTGGTGTGAAAGGCACCCCACATGGATCAGTAGGAAGGGTTTCCATGGGAGGCAGGCAGTGGACAAGCAGATGGAAACTCAAAGCAACAGACATCAGCCCCTCCAAATTCTTCCCCAGAGGCACATGAACCAAGTACCGCTAACACTCACTTTACTTGGGAGTGAGTGGTACTGGTGGCAGCTGCCTTTCCACAGTCTTGGCCTTCTCTCCTTTCAAGTCTGCCACTCTTACCTTTGACTGATGAAATCTTTCCATTTTTTTCTGCACATCAGGGCCTGATCTGGGTTGAGTACCTCTGTGCACAGGCAGCCCTGCTTTCTTTCTTTTTTCCCGCACAGAATTCAAGGAACTGGTGCTAGCTTTATACAATAGGACATCTTTATTGATTTCTACATCTCTCAAAATAAATTTTTATTTTTTTTCTCTTTTGAACGGTGCTGACATTTCTATTGTTTTGGGCTTGGTAACGTGGTAGTCTATACATGTATTTTTCTCACTAATGAAATTATATTACAATATATTTTGTATTTTAGTTACTTTCAATTTATAATATCCTCACAATTGTGACCATAGAGTCACATTTTTGAAGTGTTTGAGATTATTTGTAGACAGTGCTTTTTACCTTTCTAGTGTTAGGGTGGTGTTAACAAAGAACTTTGGGCTTGCTCATAAATTCACTAAAGAAATCACATTAAAGCTTTTAGGAAACACTCAGAAAAGTAGAATATATTTTATCAGAAAAACCATCTGTGTACTTTGGCTTAATACATTCAGTGTTAAAGAATAATACCTGTGGGTCTTCGGAGATTCTTGTCCAGTAGCACTCTACGCATGGAGCCATCCATTGCCGACTCCTCAATATGCGAGTGGTCGCCAATAACGGACCAGTACATCATCCTTTAACAAATGCCATATGGACAATCTTGTGATGACCACAAGCTATTTTCTGATGACTGTAGAATATATATTGATAGAAGAGCAATATCTTCTCATAACTATGTAGCTGACTTTATTCAGAAACCAGTTAGTTATTGGCCACTAACCTCTTTAATTATATTTGTATAAATATAAGCTTTGCAATTTTTAAGCTACACCTTTTGAGATAAAAAAGCAAGATTTTGAAAGATGTGCTAAGAAGCTCACCCTTTGACAGGATTGATGGCAATGGCATATGGTTCCCCTGCAATATCAGTTATCAGACGAGTGCAGTTGGGTCCCTTTAGCTGGCCAACATTAATGGAGTATCTCAGCTTGGTCCAGTGGGCTGTGTAATAGCTGAACCAGTGCATTCTAGAGTGGTCTGTCCAGTAGATATTTCCAGTGATCCAGTCAGCCGTCACGTCTCTAGGCCGGCGGAAGTCTGGACACTATGAAGGGCAGTCAGATAAAATGAGGCTTCACACATCAGTCAAGCCATCTGCTTAATTTAAATAGGTATAATTCATAAAAAAATTAATCAGCAACTACAGCCATAATTCATGAGTGTGTATCATGAAGTCTTATCTAACCCATAAGAAAATTAGATTTACGACAGGATGTATACACTCACCACTCACGTATTTCGAAGCATTGACTAATTAGAAACATCATGTATTTGAGCTGTTAAAGACCATCTCTCACCATGTGCAATTTGTGTTAGCTATCTTCCAAGTCTTCCATTTAGTGGTAGACACTCAACGCATCAGTGACATATTAAAAAAAAAAGCACTGTTGTGCCTGACAAAGTCACAGCAGTGCAACATCAACACCATGTCAATGTCATTAATGTGTTGAGAATGGTCTGCCATCCAAATAACACTTGGTAAATGGTTGTCCTGTGGTAAGAAACTGACCATTGATAAATGCAGTTGAAGGCAGCTGGCAAATTGTGCATACCAGCATATGGTTTATAGTATTGAGCTATACATATAAAATGCATCTATAGGAAAGGTATACCTTAGAAAGTGCCTGGTCAGTGTCAGTGCAAGGTAAGTATTTTATTAAAGTGTGTGGTGAGTATACATATTAGCACGGACATTTATTGAAGGTATTACAATTTAACTATAATGTTCTGTTAAAAATAGTATGACGAGTCAACAGTATTCTTAGTTTTTAATGTTTTTAGAAAACATTTCAGAGCTGCCCTGATTGTATGTTATGAACAAGAATGAAAATGATTTGAAGAGGATATTTTTGGAAGAACATGTAAACAGATATTGCTTCCATTAATGCTAACACTGACATTACGCTGTATGTAGAGATAAGGAAACAGAGGAGCTACACAGTTTAAAAGCACGTACAAATATACCTCAAGGATTGTGGCACACACACACGCTCGCACACACACACCTAAAGGACTATGACAGATACGTGCATACATGCACACACCAACCTTCACCCTCAGACTGTTACCACAGATACCAATCAGAAATACAGTATATACCTATTTATTTGTCTTTAATACACCCGATCCCTTACAAATATATACGTTTAGTTATGCATATTTAGATAGTAAATTTTATTTTGTAACTTGTACATCACTTTTAACAGTATTACTGCTGCTTGCTTTTTCTCCACTCTCTACTGCGTTTCTGACGTCTAGAGAAGAAATGCCATTTCAAATTTCTCTGTACTAGTGGATGCTGACAAATATTCTATTCTATAAAAGGAACACAAAATATTAAGGTACAAAATCAGTTATTTGTTATACAGCAGAATATTCCCAAGGACACTTGATGGCATGCGTCCCACAGTTAGCAATACTTACTATGACTCCCACATTTGTTTTAGTTTGACTCCTGTCTAGGATTTCTTTGTAAAAAAGTCCACCCGGATTAAACTGGGTAGCCCAGATAAACTTTTGTTGGTGTAAGAGAGTATCCATCCCAACGATGCGGGCATTTTCCTCGATGCGAGCAAGTACTTTGTGTCCATGGCTCTGGTTAAATGGATACACAAAACTTCGGATTTCAGTGTCATTAGCTATGTAGAGCACTCGATCTTCTGGTCCTGCCCGTTGAGTTATTAATATGCAAAAAAAATAAGAAGTGGCTAAATTCCATTTTGGGTTTAAGACAGCAGTTTGACAATTACAGAGGCACAGTAATTATTCTACAACATCAATGCACAAGTGAACAATCTAAAACAGTCTACTGTTAACTATGTAATTTTATGAACACTGCTATGCTAAAGCATTAACAAATGTAATGGTAAACTACAATAAATGAAAAAAAAAAACCAACAACACATTTTTACTGATTAATGGTGAGATGCATTACAGTGTTAACCTACATCATGTACTATTAAATAAATGCAACTAGAATGCGATTTAAAATATATCCTTAAAGGATAGGTTCATTATTTTTATATATATATATATATATATATATATATATATATATATATATATATATATATATATATATATATATATATATTTTTTTTTTTTTTTTTTTTTTTTTTTCCTTTCTCACTACTACACATTGTCGTTGGTATGAAGCACTTATTTCAATGATCTGGTCTGTAAGCTTTAATAGAGCAAGTTGACACATATGAACAAAGCTTTGAAATTTCTTACATATACCCATTTCAAAAGAGCAAAGGTTCCCTGTTTAGTTCTTGAAATAGCATGGTGCAAACATGAAATAATTACATTAATACTACAGGACAATATAGTGCACTATAAAAGTACTGCTGTAAGAGGATTACTATTCTAATACGTTTGTGAACAGAAGTTGTGCAGTTGGTCATAAAGTTTGCATTTATGAACACTTGGGCTTTGTTCATATGGAGAATCCTGCCTAAGTAATTTGATTCCTTTTTAGGAAACTCATTGTTGTGGTAAATTACTTAAAACACCCGTAGTCACCGAAATAAGCGTTTTGGACAAAAACTAGCATACCATAGACATCGTGAAAAGAGAACTTATCAAAAATATTGAACTTATCCATTTAAGTTATAATTTGAAGTGTCCTCACATGCTTGGCAGACTATCAGATAATAATGTCTTGGCAATATTAAATTAGATTAATGCATTCAAAAATTGTCTGTCTGATACCACCATTTGTTTATGATAAAAGCACTTTTGTCAGTGAAATATAAGAAGAATAAATATGTAAAAATGGAGCTAAACTCCAAATCAATGGAAGACATGGATCCTTACCTTTAGCTACACAATTGCCATTGACATCCTTATAGTTTTTGTCACATGTACATTTGTATGATCCTTTAGTGTTTGTGCAATAATGAGAGCAAGTGCCAAAATAAAGACACTCATTGATTTCTGGAAAAGACAAAAGCAAGATATCAGCCTTATTGTGGAGTTTCTTTCCTCCTTTTTCTCCTGTTTTATTCAAATTTTGACTTGTGATACCACCACAGCGAATTTCCTCACATACTGTGAGAAAGGAAACACCATCTTCACAGCTGAGGTTCTACACTTCATCGTGTGTGTGTGCTCTTTTATCATCTTGCTTTTTCCCTGAGTACAACCCTCATGCTGAGAATGTTCTCAAACTCAGGCATCACAGGTGGCTCAATTAGACTCTGGTAACACATGCCTCTGTATTTAAAATATTGTTAAAACAGTGATCCACACCTACAGTTAATTATTCACAATATTTCCCTGGGTGTATTCTTTTGTTGTATACTAGCCAGCTAGAATGTAATATACACTATTAGTCCACAAATATCTAATATGTCCACAGTGCATTAGCAAAAACAATACCTTCACACTGTTTAGTCTTGAGATTCCTCTGAAATCCAGATTTGCAATGACAAATCGCGTTGATATTTGTCTGATTGCACACCGCATCCTCTCCGCATGGATTCGTCCTCTGTCCACATATATCTCCATTGGAGGCTGGTATGAAAGAGAACTTTGAAATGTCACACTTTATAAATGCAACCATCCCTTGACAGCACGTGATATTTTTGTTTTGATGTTTGCTGATGAGCAGCAAAGAACAAATATAAATGGAAATCAAATATTTATTGTGACTAGAAGATATTAAAACACTCCCCCCCCCCCAGATTCTTTATAAATGCCTTCAGTACCGACCTTTGTCCCATTCACATATGGTACACCTTTGATGATCTCCACTGAACCCTATTTTCCAATCAAATCAAATGAACACATCACTGAGGCAGTACGGAGATGCTCACGGGCTTTGCAGTCCTGTTCATCTGACCCTCCGTCTCCGCAGTCGTCAAACATGTCACACTGCAGTGGAGCAGGTATGCAGTGCCTGTTCTTGCACGTAAACTCAGTCTTTCCACAGGGCTTGGGCCTGGCCGAAATAGCCTCTGGTTTGGGGCAGAGTTACAATTTTTACAATTTAGTTTCAAAGTAGAAGAGGAGCAAAAGTCCTTTCTTTTAAGTCTAAAGCATACATTTTCTCGCAACAAGCAAATAATTAACATGACACCAAAAACAAAACAAAAGAAAACAAACAAACAAAAAAAACCCAATCAAAAATAACTTGCTAGATTGAAATAATTTACACGCAAAGTGACTAAATTTCAAAGCAATCTTCACACACATTGGTACCACCTTCGCAGTTCAAAACTGTAGTGTTTTTACTGGAATTTTATTTGCTCACCGCATTCCTCTTCATCAGAGTTGTCGCCACAGTCATTCACGTTGTTACAGATTTGATCAAGCCGCAGACATACTTTATCATTTCTACAGTGATGTGGCCTTGTAGGGGGGCAAGCTAGCTTAGCTGAAGAAAGAAGTGGATAATAGTCACTTGTTTTACCACTATCAACCTTGTATAGTCCTATACAAATAACACTGACACAATGCACACAAAGTTAAATCAAAAATGTATTACAATCCTTCAATTCACACAGATTTGGAACTGGGTGGTATAGTTTTCCATTAAGTTGAAGTAACTGAAAGCATTCTAACCTTATGGAGACTAATTTTCAATATCCAGTCAATGGACACACATTCTAATCAAGAACTTAGATTAAATAAAGTTTTTTGGATGGAATTAAATTGTTCACAGAACATAGTGGCTTGCTAAATTAAGGTTACAGTTACTATCTTACCGCACATCTCGGCATCTTCATCAGAGTTGTCACCACAGTCATCCTCACCATCACAGACCCAGGAGTGCAACTTACACAGGGTATTGTTGCACATGAACTCATCGGGACGACAGAAGAATGCTCCTGCAGTGAAGAGTTTGAATTGTATGTTACAGTACAATGCAATAAAGTATTCATTACATATGAGATTAAACATGAAACCATTGCTGATATGCAATGAATAGTACTTTGGGAGGTACTTCAAAGAATGAGGACTTTGGGAAGTCTTGAAATCAAAATCTCAGTCAAACAAACAGTTTTAAACGGTAATATAATTGTTTTAATATCTGAAATCAGAAACTTCCTTTACACATATTATACGAGACATACTAGTTCAGGACTCTTATTCTCAAGGTCACAGCTTTAATAAATATCAACGGCAACAATGCATATTTCTCTGTACCATGGTCACAGTTCTCCTCATCACTGTGGTCGACGCAGTCGAACACGTAATCGCAGCGCCATCGTTTCGCGATGCAGTGGGCATGGTTCCTGCAAAGGAACTCATCCTCTCGGCATTCTTTCACACAGTCCATCTGGCAAGAGCCCAGAAGAGAGAGACTCACATAATCAGACAGACACCCTCCGTGGGTGGAGTTCACCTTACTGTGGAGAAGGCAGGGGAAACGGAGCAGTGTTTCCATGGAAACGGTGAGCTGCACACACCGTATGATCTAAATGATTTTAAAAGTGTGAGCACGTAATGTAATTTACATTTTCTGCTTCCTTTCTGTTGAATATATGATACTTTACCATCTAGGGACACTTTTTTTGTTTTGTTTATGCTGTCTACATATCGCTGTTTTCCAGCTTATTCTTCAAATATCCATTTTCACATTTGTATATTGTGCCAGTTATAAATTGAAACTCTGTGTTTGTCACACACTTTGGTGCTAAGGCCCGTGCAGGAGGACATACCTCATCAGAGCTATCCAGACAGTTGTCATGTCCGTCACACCGCAGGCTAGCCGACACACACCCCCCACCGGCACACACATACTCGTTTAGAGCACAGGATGGGAGCACTAAAAGATAGAGAAACAACATACACACACAACAAAGTACACAAACAGAGCTGACTTTAGCTTGACGGCTACAAAAGAGATTACACACAGGAGACAAAGTCTACTGTGGACGTTCCCTCCCATTTTAGGCCAAATCAAAATAAAAAGAGAGGAATAACTGATTTGTAAAAACACTGCAATGTTAAAACATGTCTGAAGATTTCTGAATCTAATAGAATACTCCTAGTACCACACATCTTAAATGATTCTTTAATATTAAGCCTTGAATATAAAACCTATTAAGAATATGCCATCTGCTCCAGATTACTGAAACCTGCCAGCAATGAAAATGTCACATTCAAACGTCAAGGCCAGAAAGCACTGCCAGAGCATGAGCAGAGCTTGTCCGATATACAGGTTCCAAAGGTCAGACATCTGCGATGAGAAGCTCACATGGGCACTTAAAAATCACAGAGACCTACCTGTTCCAAGGCAGTTCACCTCATCCTCCCCAGTCTTGCAGTCTTCCTGACCATCACACAACCACTTGGCTGAGATGCAGAGGTTGTTGTGGCATTGAAACTGGTCCTCTGTACAGCGCACCTCGCAGTCCTTCTGGAAAAGCACAGAGCACATGGGGGTTGACACTCACTGTCAGATGTTAGTGAGGGCAAAGCCCAGTTACAAAACACAGCTGCAGAACTTAGTGCAGCCACATCAGAGGTGTAAATTCTGCCTTGCAGAAGAAGGATATACTGTTGAATGTTATGCTGAGCATCACGTTTCCAAGTGAATTAACTTGTGATGATCCTATTTTCTATTACAACCTGAGATCACGATCTCTTTATTGTTTCTGATTAAAAATAATTAATATAATAAAATTAAATAAAAAGAACAATACATTTTGTATGTATATACATATACATACAATTAAATAATTACACATTAATAAATATATTAAGCAAACTATACATATGCATTCAGTAAATTATAAAAACCTGACAGTAGAAAAGTATATGTATACAGTATTGATACTTGCAGTGTTTATAAAAAGTTTAAACATTCTACATCTGAACAGTCACCAACACCAGTATCTGGGGTGAACAGAACTGTCCTGTACTTGTGGCAAAAGTAGTTTGGCTAAAAAAGCTCCAGAGATTCCCATGAAAACTCAAAATATTTATTTATTTCATCACACACCAAGAACATATATTTCACCCACACCTTTATTTCATTTGCTTTCATCAACACAAACCCTACAGGAATCCGTGGCACTGCACAATCTCTCCACCAATAGTAACTGAAGTTCCGAACATACACTCTTTCACACTCTCTCCATATCTCACCATCGTCTTCCTCTTGTTGACAGAGTTGTAAATAATTCCTCTCCAGTTGCGTGGAGGGAGGATGCAGTTTTGTGCCAGGAGCCTGAAGTGTGGAGGAGTGCACGAGAAGTGGAAGAGCATTGCACAGCCCAGCAACTCCTCTGGCTCACTGGGGAGTCTGACAACAGGCCTGCCAGGATGCAGCCCAACCTCCAGGTCATAATTGGTATGTTGAGCTGCTTTTCTTTTCTTTTTCTCAACCAAGTACCCAGGCTGTATGGTGTCAAATGAAATGAAAAATCAACCAGTATCCTAACCACATCTTGACTGAGCGTAATAAGCTTTATACTGCACATATGGCTTCGTCTATATTTACAGCATGTGAGGTATCTAACAGTACCTGTAGGACAAACTGGATTTAATGTAATTTCCAAGTTTCCATGACATGTGATCTCACCAGATGGTGTCTGGCCTGTCAAATCATTTAAAAAAATAAGTACATATTGTTAGCTGAGGTTGTGCTACTATTCGATGGGCACTGGTTATTGGACAACCTGAATCCAGTTTAAGCTCAAAAGCCTTTTTTGTGCTCCGTGCATCCTAGCTATTCTTTGCAACCCAAGGCTTGTTGTGTGAGCAATGGATAGATTCACCATGCAGAGATGGAGTGATACAAACAATGTAATCTTTTAGGATTTAAGCAACTTCATCGATATCATCATTACTATCAGCACAGAAGACATTTCTTCACCTTCCAGTTCAACAGCTCCTCTCTAGCTACAGGTAATCACTCAGACATTGTCCTCATGGGACCTAATGCCTCTAAACAACGGGCTTGTATTTGGCGAGAAGGTGAAATAAACGCTTGTGTACAGATGGTCTAGAGCTCTGTTCTTCCTGTCGAGCAGTTTCATTAAACTGGGCAGCGATAAAGCTCATCTAATATTCCAGTCCTAGTGGATTCAATAAGATGTTAACCAAAAGGATGTTAACTGAGTGGATCACATCATCTGTGAAATACGCAGCAGTACTTAGCCATGGATATGAGACTCATCAGGTCAGGTTAAGAAATTAGAAGTCATCTATGACAGTGGCAAGTGATAAAGGCGTAGCAGCTTTGGGTGAAAGGGGCGGACTAGCACAGCACATCCTGGATGTCACCAGTATCTTGTTTCTTATATCCTGCAAGTCATCAATTGCAAAGGGCATTTCCTTTTTTTTTTTTTTTTTTTAAATGCATATGCACATTAAAGTCAAGTGGAAAACTAGGCATACAGTACACCAAAAAAGAGGAGGCACTTTAAACACAAATCAATGCTCATTTAAGCAAAGCTTACTGCTGTCAGCTTGGGCTGGCAACATGTCAAGTGGGCAAGCAATTGACATACTGCTTCTAGGGCAACAACACAATCCACAATCCACAACATCCTTTATCATTTATTATAATATTTAGATTATATAAAATTTAGATTTTGTTTGTCTAACACTGCAAATAACAAGCAATTCTAGACAAAATCTGAGGGAGGGGCTTCAGCCCCCCCACCTTTCATCTCACTTACAAAGAGAACGGTAAGACATTATTTTTCAAATCTACTTAAAGCCTTCATATCTTATGATCTGTCCTTGATCAGCCTGAGCTGTTTTGTTGGCTGACAAAAGAGGTAGCGCAATGGTAAACAATCAGGAACATTCCAAACTTATCCCCTTCATTTTGCCTAAGATTCTTACCTTATATTCTGACGTGAAGCATTCAAGAACCTTTATTTTGAACCACAGAGAAGAAAACTCCTCCGAGCACATTTGTACAGAGGCCGGACAAACTTCTAGATAAATACTTCTTAAAATTAGACAGAAAGTGTTGACTAATTATGTGGTGATTTGGTGGTGTCATTGCATGTCATTGCACATAGAAGCTGGGTAGCTAATACAATCCCCTAGATGACTGCAACTTATCAATGTTGGTCAACATCAGTGTTAGTCAACATAATTTGTTTTAACGTTATATAGCAGGCCAAGCAGGTGAGCAGTTCATCTAATAAAGACTTCATAAAACTAATGCAGGAAACAGTAGGCTGAACCAGCCAATGTGAAGAGGGAAAGAACACAGTAGTCATGTGAACATTCCCTTATTTCCACCACACCCACTTTGTACAAGATACAAGTATCTATTATAGCTGAATGGTTGACTGGTATACATCCAGAGAGTATACCATGGATAAAAAAGTATTTGCTTCATAGCTCTTCAAAATAAATAAATAAAATGCTTTCTTGTAAACATGTCTGTTTGCACTGGAAAGGAGGAGGCGGGACTGACAACGAGCAAAATGGGAGTGAGCCAAAAACAGGCAGATCGAGAATGCCAGAAAAAGAGCAAGCAGGTGAGAAAGTGAGCAGATCAAGACCATATATCTGAATTGCCAGCTACTACTCTAAGCAAAGTAATCTTAATATGTCCAGTACAGAGAGGAACTCTAATGCTCACATTGATTGCAGTGCATCCTGTATAATGCTCTCGATTATAGTCTGATTACACTTCACTTCAGCACAGTATTGTTCATTTTACATTTTTGGTTTGTTTTGTTCATGATGGCTGCGGTTTTTTAAGTTTTACAATCTTTATAGATGTCACGGTACAGCCCCTCCCCGAAACGTCTCCTTGTGTGAGTGTGTGTGTGTGTGCGTGTGTGCGTGTGTTTGTGTCTGTATGGCCATGCCCTCCCTGTGTTTCACACCTGCTCCTTATTGTGTGTCGTCAGTCCGCATGTATATAAGTCTTGTGTCTGAGTATAGGTGTTGTCGATGTTTGAACCATGTTAGTTCGCTAACCACATTGTCGTATCTGTACTAAATAAATGTTCGTTGTGTTAGACATGGCTCGTCCCCGCATCCTGCTTTGCCTCCGCACGTCACAATAGACACATTTTAAACCCCTTTTAGACCATTTGGAGTGCCAGTGCTGTTAGTGTGCCAGTCTTAGAGCCTTGTGCTGTATTTGTTTTGGGTAATGTAGCCATAATTGATTCATTTAACCCTATGGGGTGAAGCCTCTTTCAACAACAATTTACCCTGGGAACTTCAATTCAAACCTCTTACATACAGGACTTTTCAAACAACCATGTTAGCTAGCATTGAATATTTGATATTTGCTGATGGAAAGAGAGGTACACACACACATACACATACACACACACACACACACACACACACACACACACATGCACACACACACGCACACACACATGCACACACACATGCACAAACAAAAACCTGTCACTGAGGTTCATCCTGATTCATATTCATATTAGGGATGTGCAGAGATCCCTGTATTTGTATTTGCATCTGTATTTGTTGAGGCAGCAAAGTTATTTGTATTTGTATTCGAATAAAAGGGCATCCATGATGGAAAATGGTGTAGGGGTGGGGGACAGCAAATCCACTGATAACTATGGAGAGTTAGTAGACAATGAAGCTAACAGTGATGGTAACTAGCTATAGTTAACTACATCTTGCTGTCTGCTTAAAGGAAAGTAGTCAAACGGACTATACATATATCTCAGTCTTTGTCAAGAGTAGATGCAATTCGAAATAACCACAAAAAGGTAAACCTACTCCTACAGTGCTCACAACATAGACCAGTGGTGATTGTACACTACCTGTTGGACTGGAAAACACATAGAATTAAAGGGAGCACAGACCAACCCCTTTGTCTTGGCAGTCAGTCAAAAGGACATAATTATGCTTTTTCAAAAGAAGGCGCATTCCTTCCCCCTGTTCAGCATCTGCTCTCAGTTTCTCTGTGTTCTTCTCGTCAATCCTGTTCCCTGCTCATTTTCTGACTACTTTTTCACTTCTTTCATGAAAAAGACATTTTTGTGTAACAATTTACATTTGATTTTAATACAATTCTTACATATGTTCATGTGAAACTACAACTACGTGAGAATTATGTGATTTTGTTTTTTGCTACATTAGTGCATGTTAACTAGACAATATAAGTTTGCAAAAGGAGAATTTTACTGGTTATATATTTCATTTTACAAGCATATTAACTAGTTATCAATGCCACCTTTTGCTAATATAACAAATGCCTAACTTACGTAGCGAATGCCTTTGTTTTAGCAGTCTAATGTGTGTTTTTGTTAGGCTACATTTTTAAGTGGCCAGCCTTCAAATATATGCATTCTCAATACCTTGTGTACTGCATGGCTGACTTTTAAATATCAGCGTAGGTCATTTCTACTGCTAGCTCTGAAAGAAACTGCGACTGAAATGGTAAACCACTCAAGTGTTTGGTAAGATGCTGCATCATTATGGGAAATGTAGCACCTGTAGTTAATTCACATGTTGCTAATGTTTGAGTTGTGTAGTTCTGCTCAACAGTCCAGGTTAAAACATAAAGGATTTTGACTTTTGTATTGACATTTTACCACCAAGATTATAGTGGGTCATGGAAATATTTTACTGCGAGGATGAATGATTTGTCATTTCCAGTGGTAAGGTATTTTACTGGTAATGGACATTGCATTAACGAGACATCTGCTTGCATTGCCAAATGTTGCTATGGCAGCAATGAAGTTGCTGAAAAAAGTCAAAGAAAAAGAACTTGGACCAGATTCACAAAAGTGCCTTAAGAAAGCAAATTTTCTTAAACATTATTTTACTTCTTACTTTCATATTTAGGAAAAATGTTTAAAAAATGTATTCCTCATAAGAATCCCAAAAAATCAATTCTAAGAACAAGTGGTATTCTTGAAAAAACATTTTCTCAATTAGAAAAGTTGTGTAGCTCCATCCAAGATAACAAACTGACAACATATGCTGTAGGTACGTGAAGTAAATAGTAGAATGTCCACTAAAATAAGTATGTAGCCAGCACAGTGCCAAAAAAGGATCGTGAGAGTCCAACAGAGGTTTTGATCAGTTTTATTCCATTAGTATGGTATGATGTGCATACTAATGGAATAAAACTGATCAAAACCTCTGTTGGACTCTCACGATCCTTTTTTTGGTACTGTGCTGGCTACATTCTTTATTTTTGTGAAAAAAACAACAACAACAACAAACTCTTAACCATGCGATAGCGTCACACTTTTCTTAGACTGTAAGCATTGACAAGGTACGCTCTAATTTTATCAATTTAAATCGTTTACTTACTCAAATTAAGGTCCACATGACTCTCATTACATTACTTAATTACTTTCCAGAGAGTATATTTTTTCCTGTTGCCTATTCCTCCATCATCATTCTAAGTACCGTTTGTTTTTTTTGAATACCAGGTTTGGTGGTTTTCATCATCTGTTCTAAACAGATTAAATTCTAAATTTGATTTTTGGAAATAACAGTTAATAAAAGTTCAAAATGTATTTCATACTGCTTATGATAAGCTGGAAAATAGGTTAGGTGACAATTTTTAGATAGCATTGTCTATATAAGAAACTTAAGATTTTCATATGACTGTTTTTTTTTTTGTTTTGTTTTTTTGAGAACTGCATTTAACATTCTTATGAACTTCATTTTGTTTATCTTAAGATTCTTTGTATGTTTTTATGAAAACGTTCATGAATCCAATCCCGGATCTACACTCCCTCATCTGTAGAATCCCTTGGAATGAATGTTACCTTTTACCTTTTCTAACATAAACCTGCTACCTTTCTTACATAAACTTGTTTCACTTCCTAGAACTTTAGAAGTACTTTGCACTTTTCCAGGGCTTCCAAAGAAGCAGGGCATTCCTACTTCTACAGTAATGGGTAAGAAAAGGGTTGGCTGTAAAAGTGTGATTTCCACTCCTTCCACTTGATCACTGACCTCATCTGAGTTGTCGATGCAGTCGTAGTCGCCATCACAGCGAAAGCGTGCAGAGATGCAGTCCCCATTGGTACAGGCAAAGTCTTTATGATTACAGGTCACTGGCTCTGAATGGGAAAAGGGCATAATGGCACGGCTGAAACAGTGCACAATGGGACAGTTCACAATAGGACAGCTGAAACGATTCACAATAGGACAGTTCACAGTCAGATATCTGAAACAGTTCACAATAGGACAGCTTATAATAGTGTAGCTAAAATAGTTCAGACATAAACCTATGAACAGCTCCGAGTTCTGAGTTCTAGAAAAGGCCATAAGTGAAAGAAAGGGGAGAGAGAATAACAGGGAAAAAGCAAGCAGCCATCGTTTTTTGATATAAAGTGTCATGGTACCATCTGTTTCCATCTTCATTGTGAGTTTTGAGATGAGCTACTGCAGGCTAATTAACTATGAAGACTTCTTAAAGTGTCAGAGTACATTCAGGTTCTAATTCTGCCAAACAATGAGCATGTGCTATCAGATATCAGTAGCTGACAGGTCATTAAAAACTGCTCAGCTGATTAGTGTAGTATAGCATTTATTATATTGTACATGATTAGTATTTAGTGTGAGCACTAACTGACTGCGCTGATAGTAAAGACACTGCAAGAATGGACAAACCCTCTGAGGTAATACAACAATGAAATGCAAATTCCGACCATGTAGGGATGGATTTAAACCCATTAACTGACTGATTGATTGATTGATTGATTGATTCTTTATTTATCCCCAGGGGATACATTCAACATTTCTCCTCATTGTAATGCAAATATCTCCTTTGTGCACATCACTTATTTGATTCCAATCATCTCTGAGTCCTCAAAGGGTATGTAAGCATGTGAAAGCACATGGGCTGATGAAAAGCTCTAAAGGATCCTTCATCTTTGATTGCAAAAACTTTGGCTGAAATTAACTATGCACCAAGGTAAACAAACAGAGATGCAAAATAAAAACGTAATAAATTATTTTAAATCAGCTTCAAAGGAACCTGCACAATGTTCCAGATAAAACAAAGTACATGCAAACAGCAGCCTCCTAACAGCTGTAATGTGAACAAAGAGTAAGACGACTCACTGCAGTTCTCTTCATCTGAGTTGTCTCCACAGTCATTCTGGCTGTCACATCTCCAGTGGTCTGGGATGCAGTTGTTGTTCGCACACCGAAATTCATGAGGTCCGCAGGTCTTTTCATCTTTTGCATCAGCCGCAAACAAACACACAGACGAAAAGGGCTTCAGAAGTGCATGAATATTAATGTACCAACACGGCCTTTCATAGCATAGTCGTCGTTTCCTCAGGGTGTTCCTCTGCATGTTTGACACCAAGTTCAAAACAGGCCCACACCCATGAGGCTAATCCAGTGGAACATGAAATACCTGAGTATATTGACACCGTGTAGTCCCCCACCCCCTGTTAGCTACAAAACTTGGAACTTGCTATCAAAAACTGTTACCTGAACTCAGTTGTCTCCAGAAATGATATCTTCTGTTTACTTCTTATGCTTGTGTTATGCAATACTTTTTTTTTCCAGAGTGCATGAGCTAGAGTCAAGATCAATTTTTGATACAGCAAGGCAAAAAGGATTAGCAGCATGGTAGGCACACTGTAGTTGTAAAGGTCTAAATGCCACCTGTGGCAACCAAAAATTGCTTTTATTCCACAGGATCAAATCTCTTACCGTCTCTGTCATTACTGGGAGAAAATAAAGTTTTTGGCAGATTATGCTATTTAAATGCTGCTTAATGGGTTTCAGTGGCACAGAAAGGTGAAAGGAAGCTCCTGAAAAACTCAAAAGAAAACAAAATAACAGTCCATCAAAGCAAAAGCAGTGAGTTACAATGAAACAACTTCTAATTAAAAGCACCAGCTTTCAGATGTTGGAAGGAGGAATTTGTCATACTATTATTAACTTCAGCAGAATTCCAAACTGCTGACACTGCAAGCAGTGTTTTAAATCCATAAATTTCCTTCTAATAATTTCAGTCTTACTAATAACTGAATTATTTCAATGCCATTGTAAAACTATGGAGCCCAACAAGTTCACTAACTGATATAAAAATCTACAATTACAGGTAGGTTTTTCTAGTTAAAGTGTCAAAAGAGAGAAAACCATTAAGCCAGAGAGATACTGATACACCAGGTGCAGAGTTTCCTGCTCACTGCCTTATCTTTGCAATTCACGAGCAGGATGTGTGTTTTGGCACACATTGTGTTGCTGATATCCATAATGAATCCACAAAACTCACTTATGATCAGACATAGAGAGTACACAAGCTTTGAATCAAGCCAGTAGACAAACCATTTGTATTGCAAAATGACCTAGTTACTAACCTAGTTAGCCAGTCAAAAGCAGAACAATACAGGTGTATTATATACTTTATAATGAGCATGTTTGTACATGCTATAAGAAAAACCATTTATAGTAGGTTTTTTTAGGGAACCTTAGGGATTTTTTTCACTTCAACTATACAAAAAGGAAAACACTGAATAGACTGAGAAATAAATTTGGAAAAAAGCAAAGTTTCTTTTAAAAGCTTTTCAAGCTTTTGTGGATTGCATTTTTGGCTACACAGAAAACCCAAAACCGATGGGCTTTATAAATTTAAAGTTGAGAAGCTTTAAACAGACTGATGGGGAATATTTGTAGCAAAGCGAGGATAGATCATAGCATAACGCAACATGGAAAGTGTCTGTTCTGTAGGAATGTACTGAAAGCTGAAAAATAAAAAACTTAAAAAGATGCATTCTTGATGTGCCCTTAGGATTAGTACATTTTTAGATTACACAGCTTCACATTTACCTCCACTGCATTTCATTTGTTTATTTTGTGAATTACTGATGGATGATATTTGCAGCTAAATATAATACTGTATAGCCTAAATTTTTACACACACACACACATACACACACACACACACACACACACACACACACACACACACGCGCGTGTGTGTGTGTGTGCGTGTGTGTGTAACTGAGTATATACCCAATACATAAGATATTTATGTGGGCAGTAAATGTTTATTTGCATTTGAAAAATAATGTGTTAATACAAAGCAAAAAATAAATAAACTAAACTGTAAATTAAACAATTATACAATTCAAGTGCATAATGTCAGCTTTCGAGGAAATTTACATCATCCTGTGTGAGTAATATTACTGAGTAATATATGATCCTGTATGAATCCCAGTGCTGTCTTCACTTAGTCTTCTTATTTTAGGGCACCATAAGTAACTAGACAAATTGCCAATCTCAAAAAAGGCTTGCTTTGTTAAATATTTGGTTGTAACCTTTTGTGATTAATGATGTTCTGTCAGGTGTGCTGTGCAGACATTTCCACTTTCTGCTTGTTTTGAAGCATTTGGATGGAACTGAGCACTTAGACATTTCATGTACCACCTGCATCCTAAGCACCATGTTTGAGTTGTTGTAGTTCCACAACTATATTATGCACAAGCTCTGTGCATTTAGTTTCAAAGTAGGTTAATCTTTATATTTCCCTTTGCCCCAAATATGAAGTCTTTATCAAACTGTAACCTGCCCTTTCCATTCTTGAGTCTTTTTGGTAGTTTTCATCTTACGGTAAAACCTCTCAGATTATACAGTTCTTCTCTTTATGATTATCTTTGGTCAATACATGCCTACCTCCAGATTAGTTTCTTCTCAGCAGTTTTTCATCATGATTGAAGAAACCCCAGACCTTTTATTATCTCTGTTGTGCATCAACTACTGATGCAGCACAAACAGCTGGCCTAGAAACAGTGGTTCCCTAAAATTCTGAGCCTACATCTGAACAGAGATGCGATTCCTTTATGGTTCACACAACACAGATGTAGTGAGACTGCAAGGTGTTCTCTGCTGCAGCTTTTTTTTTTTTTTTTTAACAAGAACCACTACCTCAGAGAAGTGGCACTGTTAGTGACTCAGCATTTTCGGTGAACAGAATGCACAGCAACGGAAGAATGTAATCTGTAAAGCTACTGTCCAACTAAATCAGACGATTTAGGCAACGACACAGGCCCTGGAGAATTGTTACAAGCCCACAGCTAATAAAAGCCTCGAGTGGCTCTTGATTAAAGCTGGCCGCGCTCCATCAGTGAGTGCACAGACCGTGCAGGCATGCAGAATTCACATTAGTCCCAATCAGAATCTCCCGGCGGCCTTGTGAGGTCAAATGAGGTTCCGGGTTGTGAATAATACAGGCTCACTCACCACAGTTGGCCTCATCCGAACCGTCGGCGCAGTCTGGGTCCTCGTCACACACCCACAGCTTGGAGATGCAGTGCATCGTGGCTTTGCACTGGAACTGGTCTGGCGAGCACGTGCTCTCAGCTGGCATTGGTTCAGAAGAAGAGAACAGAATAGGTTCACATACAAACAGTAGCAGGAACCGATAAGTATAATAATACACATCACGAGTTAATGTGTAAAAATGTGATGCAATAAATAATGTTTGAAAGAGACAGCCCCTCATTTTTATGTAGGACAGGGAAAGTTTGGAGCATAACTCATCAATAAACATCAACAAACCACTTACATGTGTAACAGTCACATTAATACCCAATTATAATGGAATAAACACAGGAGGCAAAGGGAATCTTGATAAGTCCTATTACAATTATCATTGTCAGGCTGTAGGGCTTGACAGGGAAATATTAGTAAAAGCTTTAATATGCTAAGAGTGAGGGATACATCTGGAGAGTGAAATACACCAACCCACAATCAGCCACTTTATTCTTCAGTGACATCTAATTCTACCTCTGGCAGGAAAGGCCTTTGGTGTCCACCACTCAAGCCCCTGAATACCTAATCAGTGCTTGGCTATGCTGCTAGCTCCTGCCCAACTGAGACTCATTCAGTGGGATAAAAGCTACTTTGAGTTCTGTCAGTCTGGATCATTAATATTCCTGGGGGAATAGTGAAATTGGGACAGCCTGTCTCATCCTGTCATAGCACCTCTCAACTTAAAACTGTGGTCAATGATTGTGCGTGTTTAGGAGTGGAAGGAAAAACAAGGGCTGGGGGCTTACGACAGTCGGTTTCGTCCTCTCCATCCCCACAGTCATCCTGTCCATTGCAACGCAGGTTTAATGGGATGCACTTCTGTTTCCTGGTGCACTTGAACTGGCCCGACAGACAGATATATGTATCTGCAAAGAGACATGGATTTTCACAAGTGCTGAGAGAATCAGGTTTCACTATGAGAACTGCAGCCCTAAGACTCATAGGATGTTCCTGGGGAAAAAAAGGAGCTCTATTACATAAATCAGAAACCTTCAAAGGTTAAATAAGGGAGCCAAGATCCTGGTACTGATACTGTATATCGCCTGCCTGGAAATACTGATGATGAAAAATACTAAACAACTTTATTCACTGTTAGGGTTGAAGTCTGTTCCAAAGCATATTAAATACTGCTGTAACACATCCACGTGTAATCTTTCTGATGCCTCTGCAGTCGTGAAGGTGGAAGACACACTGCTCCGCTCACCGCAGTTGGCCTCATCTGAGTTGTCCCCACAGTCATTCTCTCCATCACAGATGAAAGGAGGCAGCGCACACAAGCCTGTGCCGCACTGGAAGCGCCCAGGCTGACATTTGAATTCCGCTGAGAAAGAAAAAAAAAAAAAAAAAAAAAGATGATTAACAGGAATGTCACAGGGATATCCAGTGATTTGGGCATTGGTGTGTTTTTTAAAAGGCAGGGTAGCAAGGTCACCTGGAATTAATCATTCAGTCATGAATAAATTATTTCCCTAAATACTGCTCTCAGATTTAATGCTACCGCCCCTCTTAAGAGTAGCAGCAGCAGCTTTGTTTATTAATCAGCAACTGACAGTCATCTTTTGTTGTACCATCCAGATGCAATGTATGTAACATGCAGCCCTTCATCATCAGGCTTTTAAATCAAGTCAGTAAAAAGAAATACATTTAGAACCATGAAACATTTATTTTCCTCAACACTATAAAAGACTGTAACATATCACAGTAATAAAGATCTCGGATGAGGTGCAGTTAATTTCAATTTGTGTCAAGGCAGCAAATGTTGTATAATAGCATTCTCCAAGGGGGGTAAAAGTGTTTGGAGGCTAGAATAACCATTACTGACAATTAGTGCTAATGATCTGTGTGGTCCATATGGCAAGGCTGTGTAATGCTATGGGTCACCCACTCACGACAATCTGAAGGCTCATCAGAACCATCCCCACAGTCGTCCACTGTGTCGCACTTCCACCAGAACGGTATACACTCGTCCGTGCCACAGCGGAACTGCAGCACAAACCCGACCACATGCACACAGTTAGCCAATGGGATCATGTTAAATTAATGATCGAAAGCAGTTCACTGCAAATGTGGCTGATCGGATGAGCCAGAGCTTCCTGACCTGGCTGGCTGTGCAGTTGGAAAGGCAGGTCTTGTTATCGGCAGCCAGGTAAAAGTTAGTGGGACAGGCACACTTATGACCTCCACCAGGGGACAAAAGGCACAGGTGACTGCAACCTCCATTAGCCACCTGACACTGGTGTTTGGGTACTGGAGGAATCATTTTTAAAAATTGTATTGAAAGGGAAAAACGCTGCACATTTAGAAGCATAGTAAATTTAAATATAAGAGATCCATACCCTCAGGCTGGCGCAGAGGGTGATACACTGTTATGGATTTTATGGCTTGCCAGGAATTGAGAAGTTCTACTGCATGAGCACCAGAGGTTTTGTGTGCACGGCGTAGAGACTTTGATTTGCCATCTGTCCAGTAGATGAAGTCCTCAAACAAGGTCAGCCCCATCACGCCCTGGATATGGTCGTGAGGAACTAATGTGGAAGGTATCGGTCAAAACTTCAGCAAAAATCTAATTCCCATATTAACGGTTTTGCATAAGATCACCTATTTATGGTACAGTTACATAGGAATAGTTTAATTGCTGCAATCGTTCACTTAGCACACTTTTTTTTCTCTCAGTCCTCAGCTCACCTCATAGTTCACACAGTTTTCATTCTCCTATCATCTAGTACTCACCAAGCTACACAGTCAAACAAAGACGCAACACATATGCACATAGATATATAAAAGAAGAGCAAACAGGTACTAGCATACACTGGTTATCTATCTCTCTGTACCTTTGTGCTTTTGGGAGCCATCCATATTGGCAAAAAAGATGTGACTGTCATCAGCCCAGTAGATTCTCTTGTTGGTGTAGTCAACAGTAAGGGCGGAGGGGCTGTAGATTTCCTTGTCCACAATCACAGTCTGGCCCTGACCGTCCATGCTTGCACGGCCCACGTATGGGTGTTCACAGCAGTCAATCCAGAACACATACCTGAGGAGAGCTATAATGTATTAGCTCAGAACTGACATGCTGTCATACTGAATCTTGTATAAAATGAATCATGTTTGCTTCGTACCCTAACTGGGCATCCAGAGCCAGATCGGTGGGGTTCTTAAGGCCGGAGCTCAGTAGCACAGTGGGATATAGTCCATTGGATTTGGATACTTCAAGGCTCTTTCTCTCTATATCACACCAGTACAAGTTCTTCCCGATCCAGTCAACAGCCAGTGCGCTGGGCACAGCTGTTCTGTGAACAACCTAAGAGAAGAAAATGCAGATTTTCAGGCCCTACTACACATATCCAACGTAACATGTAAGGAATAGTCATGTTCAATATGAAGTTTGACATGCAAATCCAGGGAAATGTGTTTTGAAAATGAACGGTAAGGCAAAATGCAAATAAGCAGCCTACAGTTTAAGGAAAGACATGTATGAAAATCAGTACGATGAGAATGGAACAAAGTGATAAACTGTGTTGCGATGCTTAAATGAGCCTCATCTGCTCGTGGGCTAAACAAGTGCGCCACTTGGCAGAAGATACTTTGGAACTGCAGCCTGTGCAGGCTGCCATTATGACATATGATTTACTTTGATGTTTTCACTATCATCATCTAACATGTTGGGCAGGGGGAGGGGGTGTCTGATTGTATAGCTGTACCAGTTGACAAGGCTGTCCCTTTAGCTATAATTTCATCAGAGCTGAGCTTGAAGCATTTTTTGAAAACACAGTAATGCCTCCATGCCTGCTGATCAGGAGAGGCAACATTAATATTCTAAGAGGAAAAGAAAAGCCTGTGGTATTCTGGTGATCTCATCTAGCATTGATTTGAAGGACTGCCTTCCATGGAAATGAAGGTTAACTAATTTAAAATGTCAGTATTTGAATACATATGCATGGAAAGGAGTGAAGACTCTCAACTGTGTCCCTTGCTTGCAGTATCTTTAGTAACACATTCCTTTCTTGGTGCCTTGTGAATATGGACTAAATGATAACAAGAAATATATATATATATATATATATATATATATATATATATATATATATATATATATATATATATATATATATATATATCTTAAATAACATCTAAATCTGAAGTAGCCTGTTGAATATTAATCTATAAATTTCTTTCAAAGGCCAATTTTGTAATGAAGCATGATATCAACACTAACTCTTAACACTATCACTAACCATTAATTCGGCACTGATTTCCTAATTAAACTGCCCCAAAGGCATTATCTAAGGTATAACTTGTTTTATGATGGCTAGCACAAAGGCAGGTCTGATAGAACCTCTGTCACACATGAATATTTATATTGCAAGATTACAGCAATGAAACCAGAACATCTCATTATGTAGACCTGCTGGTGAGGTCCATCTACATGTTTGAGCTTTAGTGTGATAGAGATGAGGGCAAAAACTGGATATCATTATGGACATACATATTCAGGCCTTATGATGATTTTATTTTTTCCTCATATTATAAAGGTCAAGCCGTATATATTAAATGTCAAGCACTACATGTACTCATTTAAACTGTCTTTTCTAAAATAGTAATGCTGATTGGTGGGATAGATCTGTGGTTGGAAGAGTAACAGAATTAGTTTGGACAGTTGTGCCCTTTAAGCCCACACATTTGTGAATTCCACATGTAAATCAGGAACAGCCAAACAGGGTTTTTTGAGTTTAAAGTACTTCTTTGTTGACTCCTCTCCTGTATCACAATAGGAGAAAGCATCACTAGTTAAAAATTGATCCATCTGTGTCTTCTCTTTTACAACTAGAAAAAATTTAAACATCATAAAAGGAATATTGTTACACCTACTAAACTATGATTAACAGAACCAAGTTCAAAGTTGAAAACATAGAAGAAAAAAACAATATACTTTTGATAGACCAAACACACTGATTAAACCTTGTATCATTTAGTTAACACTTTTATCCAAAGCAACTTACAACTGAGTACAACTTGAGCATTGCTCAGGAGCCCACGAGTAGTAACGTGGCAGTGATGGAGCTTGAACCAGCAACATTCCAAATATAAGTCAAGTACCTTAACCACTGAGATACCTCTGCCCACTCAGCCCAGCTTAAAGTAATTAAACAGACACACAAAATCATTTAGACAATCAGTGAATTAGTAGCTATTCTATAAATATACTCCAATTAAATATCACATCCTTGCATAGATGTGGGAGAATGGCCAACAAGGATGATAAAAGACCATAACACCTTTCAAGAACCATATGTTGGAGGATGTTGAAAAAAAACAAATTGCTGTTTGGCTAAGCTCAAGGTAGTCTCACAGTTGATAAAGATTAATAATAATAAGCACGTTACTATTATTCTTAGTATTTTTACTAAATTACCAGGCTCTGGATATTTGGCGCTAAACTACAGGTTAAAATCTTCTTAAGATCAAGTTAATGAAGTGCCTAGTGTTATGAAACCTTTGGCAAACATACCCCAGGTTGGTTATAGAAGTGGTTAGTGCAACCATTCATATATCTGCATTTTGGGGACTTATGTCCAATGGACTCTGGTGTGAATCCCAGGCTTTCCAGGATATGAGAAAGCCTTTTGACCTACACTAGAGTTCCTTAATACAGAAGGATTAAAGTCCCTTCTCCAGTGGCATGCTGATGCAATAGCCTTTCGAACTGAACATATCACAGTTTGCATTATTTCCCATTTTCAGTGTTCTGGTAATCATTCCCCTACATTCTAATGAGTTTGAGATGGCTTCAGTCCATGCTGAGAAGGAGAGATGAGAAAGTTGGGTATGGGGGTCTCTGGGTGCAATGAAGCCAAATGAGGTCTTGGCCCTGCACTGAAACTAACGAGATAGTGGAAAGGGCGGCTCTGCAGGTGCACTGTAAAGGTTTACATTTGAGCACCAGCTGTGTGAACCTTAATAGGTACTTGCCCAATACATGAGGAAGAACTGTTAGCTACATGACTTTTAGCATCCTAGCACATTGATAGCTAATGCCAACAGTTTTACTGCCAATGGTCACGCTGGGTATATTTTCCAAAAGCTTAGAAAGCCGTAGGATCTCTTGAGAATTTCATGTAGCATGTTGCAAAGGTAACATTCAAAACCTAGACATATTCTGTCTAGTGGGTCACATGAACACTAGAATCGGATGTTAGGGTACAGACAATTATGCAGTTAATTTGTTCTTAGGCTTTAATTACTAAAAATTCTAGTCACAGTTAAAGGAATTGTTCAGCTAATGTTCCTCTACAAGGCTAATGTGGCTTGATAATGAACCTTAACAATATTGGCAGGAATCTTTATCTTTTATTGAGCATACAGGAAACAGTCATGTAGAGAGAGAAGAAAGGAAAGGAAGAGAAAGCGAAGAACACTAAAGAAAACCATACCTTAAGGTCGCTACCATTCAGCCGGATTCGGTTTATCCTTCGACCACTGGGTCTACTAGAGTCAACCCAGTAGATGAACTCCTTCCTGTAGTCAAAATCTAAGCTGATAATGTGGTTCAGACCCTTTTGAAGTAAACAGAAAAGGTGTTAGAAACTGAAGAGATGAATCACAGCACAAATATCTCCACCATGGGTTGTTACCCTGTTTTTTCAGTAGCGATCTGTGCCACAAACTCCAGAAAGCACATTTTTGATAATCCAAATGAAACAGCTCTTCAGAAAGACAAAGGAGCATTCAGCTTTGTTCCCTTACTCTAATTAACTCAAGGGTTGAATTAGCCACTTCAGATGCAGTTTTCCCTCAGTCTCTCAGACCAAATCTGTCAGGAATGTAGATGAGAAACATAGTGCACATACATTCCATTTGATACCTAATCAGTGTATTGATTTTGGAAGAGGAGGCTGCGAGATGGGCGCCTCAGGTGGGGCTAGGAATGTTCAGAAAGCCTTCCAACAGGATGCTGAGGTACATCCATTACTGTCATGTTGGCATCAGTCTGCTGTCAGTCAGCGGAGGCCTTCACCGACCCCCCCCCCCCCTTCCACTCACCTCAGCACAGTTGCTGAGATTCGGCGACAGCACTGATGACAAGTGAAAGCAGACCCGACACCTTCATCAGATCATCAGCACTCCCATAGACAAGTCACAAAGTGTCTTCCGGGACTCACAGTAAGACCAACTATGAGCTAGTTATTTTATGGAGAGACTGAGAGAAAAAGATGTTTAGTCTAGGCATTGAAAAAAAATCGGAGCTGTGCTTTGACAACACAATACAATGTTTTCAGCGTTTCAATAGATGCATACCTGCCACCAAATTTATTAGGATGTTAATTAATATCTAATGGCCATCCTTTGCCAAGCACAGTTTGTGTTGAATGACCATATTTGGCTGGATTTTTGGATAACACATCCACTCTCAACCTACCCACCACAGTGATTAATTCGCTGTGCCTGATAAACTTGTACCAGCTCAGTACCCACAACCATGAAAGGACACTGTTTGTGTTTGTGTTTTGTTGAGAATGGTTCACCACCCAAAAAATATATTCTTCTGTGGTCAGAAACTGACCAATGATAAATGGGCTAGAGGGTGGCTGATCAGTTGTGCTTGGTAATTGTACACTTATTAAATGCACATATATAGTTAAGACAGTAAGTGTACGTATTGTCTAACGCCGGAGTCAGACTGCATGAACTCAGCCTGACTTTGACAAGATTTTATCGTAGCCGGCAAATTTACAGTGTCTGGCCTGATCATGACCATTGAAAATGAGAAACAGGTCTTGTAGCGTGACATAATCAAAGAACAGCAATGTGGCGCACAATACTGCAACAAAAAGTCCAGCATGTCAGAATTTTTTGTATTTTCTTGCCTAATCTGATGCTGCGATGTGTTCCTTCACCTTTGATGAGGATCAATAGGATGACATTACATATACGGACCTTATTGGTTAGAGATACAGTATATGAAGAGAAAGATGGATGCTGTTAATGCTGATTTCACCTTATTAGAACATTATTATTATTATTAATAAACATATCTTTGTAATCAGAGTATGCAGTTTCAAAAACCTCCATGACAACCTCAGTTTACATACAGTGAACCTGGTAGTTAGACACATGTATGTGGTGTTGAGTTGAAGGACAGCCCTTACTGTCCAGAACCCAGTTTTCTTTCTTTTCCTTTCCTTTCCCTAACTCAAAACCACCAGCATCACACACAGTGCTTCTGTAGTCATGATGGACACATTTCTGACCCATCTCCCCAATGACCTATGAACTTTCACAAGAGTATGAACGATGCTTGGTCAGCATCAAACTTGCAGTGTTGCCAGTCTCCTAACTAAAACATGGCAAGAATTTATGTCACTACGATAATCATAGTGGCATAAATCCTTGCCATGGCTGACACAGGGAAACACAAAAACATTGTGTAGTCTGATCCCAGCATGTGTTTCTAAGAAAGTGGCTGATGCATGTATAATCTACAAAGACAATAAAATACTAAATTACTACTGTAGACAGGTTTCAAACTGATTTAATCTTTCAGATGAATGTTATTCATAAATAATAAATGACTTACAGTGAACATTCAGCAGCACAGTAGTTTAGTATGAAGTCAACTACATTAGATATTGAAAGGTCCACTAATATATTCATTGTACATTCATTAAGTCAAAATAGTGATTAATGTGACTACTACTAAAACCCCTGGATAAAGGGGGATTTATTCAGAGCCCTTACAGACACCATCAACTGCAATGCATAATATAATGAGTGCAATTTGCAGATTTGGAAACAACTGCAATTAAGACACTAATTCTGGAACCTAAATAAATCGACTTTATGCTCAGATACAATAATGGGAAAATCTAAAAACATGGTCAGTGATGGTAGTGAACAAAAGGAGTTGTAAAGCCATCAGATATTATTTAGGCCAATACAAAGAAAAATACATTCCAGTCATACCACAAGAAAACTGCTCAACATGAAAAGTTGAATGCACCAGGACAGAGACAGATATAGTAAGAGCTAATCATCACAATGCTAGATGGGTAGGGAAAGGGGAAAATATAATGAAAAGGGAAAAAAAAATGTCAATGAGGTATTGCTACTTGTCCTTACAGACCAGGGACACACAATGTGTTTTCACTCGGTTAACGTGAAGCGTCACCAAGAAAGTGCATAGTAAATGACTTCAATTAGTCTTTTCAAAGGAGAGAGCCAGCAATTGCCAGCATGTTGTTATCGTACCCCCATCACCATGGCTCTTAATTGGTACTCTATTAAGCTTTCAGCAGTTCTGTTTTGTGGCCTGCTCTATGAATCACCACTGGGATTTGGAGTAGCACATTCTGTTGGACAAAGGTCTGGCCATGTGTTTTTACACAAACACTGATTAAACAAGAGGGGGACTGCTACAGTACAATAAAGAATGCAAAGAGTAAGCAAGTGAGAGAAAAGTTTACCTGTTTCAGTAGTGTGTAATTAGACCCATCAACACTTAGTTTTCTAATTTCATGATGGTCGGCAAGTATAAGAAATGGCTCTTCAGCTAAATAAAGTAGAAAAAAGCATCATTAGCAATGATTTTAACCTGCTTACTCAAAGCCACTGTCAGACAACCTTTGACATTAAGGCAAGTTTACATGTGTTTTATTTCTTGATAAGCAGTGAAATAAATCCAGAGTAACCACGTTTCAGCAAGTTTATTACTACATAGGGTAGAATAATTCTCTTAGAAACAAACTAAAAGCTATGGCTATAAAGAACTGTGCAACACAAGGCAAACTACCCATTAAAGCACTCGGTGAGCTAACCCTTCGGCGACAGAACAGACTGAATTACCTGAGAGAGATCTGCAACTATCTGGGTTATGTTCTGAAGCTTCGTAACCATCCACACACAAGCACTTGTAAGAGCCATAAGTGTTGATACAAGTTTGACTGCAGGGGAGACTGGAGGAGCATTCGTCAATGTCTACACAGCTTTTCCCATCATCCTTCAGGCGGAACCCCGGCCAACACGTACACTAGATACATCCATGACAAATAACAGGAGATCATTAGAATATACAGTTTTTGAATAAATGCACTAACATGCCAAAATTATTAGTTTGGATTCATTCTGCAATTAATTAACTCAACATGTGCAAGGGGCTTATAAATCAAATTTCAAGTCAGCATATCCATAATTTCTTGATAAATTATCAAGAAAAACCCCAAATGGCAGATGTTCGAAACAAGCTACTATAATAACTAATGCTTTGGCGAGACAAGCCCATATGTAGCTTTCACCATCATATGCTTTGGGTCTTACAGACATTGTCATGTGGAAAAAATATGGCTTGCTGGTTCCAGCTGGTCCAAGTCTTAATGTTCCCTGCTCTTTGCACATCCCATGGCCCCAGTGGCATTGTGCAGATCCTTCAATTTATACTGCATTGCCTGAAGGTCCTATGTCCTCTGGCATAAGTTCTGTTCCAATGGAATCTTTATTGATTCAGAATAGGAGATATTTGAAAGGATTCAGCCTTAGACCAATAGCCAGACTCTCCATGCTGACAGCTCTGATGACCACAGGTCACATGGAAAAGATGCTTGTGGACCGGGCATGATCCAGACCAGTGAGACAGCCCATTCGCCCTTCAGAAACGCAGCAGAACTGTCGATCACAATGACAGGACCGAGGGATCCTTCTTACAATTAATGGTACCAGACAGTTCCTTTATGCCCTAGCATGTATAGCAAGCAAAAATTGTCTGGAAAAAGTTCAGTCTTATAAAGAAAAACTTAAATCTTTGAGAATTATAGCCCACAGAATGAAAAATTTCAAAATGAGTTTTGACAATTCCTTTTCAAAATTAAGAGAAAAAAAGCAAAAATAATAATTCTTGGTACCCTCCCTTTTACCCTCATTCCTCACTTTCAGTATGAAAAATTTGCTTACTTGTTTTGAGAACCAGAATCTGTTGGTGGAGTCATTCAAAGTTATATTCTCTTTCTCAGGCATTACCACTTTTATTTTGTTACCACTTTTAACTAGCACCACAGATGAAACACAGATGAGTGGTTCTGAACCTCAAGCTGGGAGAATAAACATATATCTTTCTATCTATTAGTTAATCACTTAATATTCTGCTTTTGATCACATCACGAACTTTGTTTCAAAAGACATTTATCAATACAAGGCTAAATACAATTTGAAAAAGCCATGAACATCTGTATAAAGTTCTTGCTTTCTCAGACTTTGTGCTTAGCTCTAAAGCTCAGCTATGTATCTAATCTCTCGTCTCTGCCTTAAGGTATATAGTTTACATAAATGCATGTGTTTGGACAAACCACAACAGCTACAGTAGTCATGCATACATCATATTTGGAAAACTCCAGTCATTGAGCTATTTTTTACATAGCCTATACAGCTCTAATAGCGGTTTGTAAGTGCTCAGTTCGGTCCCCTGGAATGCTCTGCTGGGTCTGCATCTAGGACTGTGCTATGTCAGGTAACGACCCCTAATCTAAAATATAGAATATAACTATAACCTGTTTCTAATTTATTTTTCTTGGCTCTCAACTAGTAAGCCAGCATGATAGTTTTGTCTCAATATGGATTGCTCACAAAAGATTCACAACAGCAGCAGCATGAACTAATTTAGACATTCAACATTAAGGTCCTAGGTAAGGGTATGACTGCTCACAAACCTTGTATCCCACTAGTAAGTCTTGGCAGTCTTGGGTACAGCCACTGACACGTCGATTTAAGCACTCGTTAATGTTGCAGTTCTTCTCGTCTGAGCGGTCTCCACAGTCATCTCTCTGGTCACACAGGCTGGTCTCCGATATACAGCGGCCGTTGGTGCACATGAAAAAAGAGCCATTGCACAGGCTCTCTGGAAGAAGAACAGCCACAAGTAGAATAAAAACCCTGTTTTCTGACACAATATAAATTGGAGTATATTATACGCACTTCTATCATGCGGCAAAGCCACCATATAGGCCAAAAAACCCTGAATAAATGAATAAACCAATAAGACAGAAGACCAAATAGTATTCAGAAGCTTTATGCAAGTGGCAGCAAGCTCAAAGGCTTTTTACAGATGGTGGTTCCACTCAGCCAAAATTCACATCCCCCCCCCCCCCCCGAGGTCTGCCTCCGTCCGTGGCTTTCACTAGTGGTGTTCCCTCTGCTGCTTGTATTCTGTCAGATGCTGGGTGAGCCCTGTTTCCATTGGAAATAAACCCTTGAGAGGCAGGCTGTGCAGGACCCTTACCAGCAGCCAGGCATTTGAGGTTACGAGGGAGCTCGTCGGAACGGTCCGGGCAGTCCGGATAACCGTCGCACTCCCACTGCGTACTGAGCAGGCAGCGTCCATCGGCGCAGCGGAATTCATCCGGCCCACATGAGCGGTACACTGCAGGAGACAGGAAGCCATGAGCCCCCTGACATGTACATCCTCCCTCAAATGGCGTTTCAATGCTCGACAAACTAAACTGTGCACCATTCCTTCCAGAGTTAAAAACCACAACTTGGCAAATGGGATCAGGTTGTTTTCCTACTGCCGATCGGCTGTGTCCTTATATTAAGAGGACAGTTCAAGCAACCTTTGCGAGAATGACCAATCCTAAAAAGCAGAACCAGGAACATGTCTAGGGATCCGTGTGACAGATACATCAGAACATTACTATGAGAACAGAATAGCTGTAGATCCTATGCAGGATGAGCAGATATGTGCCAGAGCGACATGATTAGCGCCAAGTTTGCTAACAGTCCTCTAAATGCCTCTGCTGGCCTTTAACTTTCATGTAGCAGTTTTTAACTAAGACTTTAAAATACCACTTTTTATCTCCTTAAAACATGTCCATAACCAAACATTTACTACCTAATTTTATTTTTAACTGACACCGAAGTAGCTTTCTCAGCTTAGAGTAATGACTGCTAGTTGGCTGGGAAACTGCTACATTCATGCCCCCCACTGAAGGGTTGCCCTTTCTCGTTCAACCCCAATTTTCCAATCAAATAAAGTTCATATAATGTACATTTACAAATACATACATTATTTCATGAAAAAGACAGAACTCCTTTCTTTATAACATTTTTTAAATCTTTTTTTTTTGCAATTCAATGCAATTCAAGAACGGATTCTTCAAGAATTCAAGAACGGAAACGGAAAATGAGCTGAAAGCTTAAGGTTTCATTGAAGGTTAAATTAAATTTTTACACTTTTTTAAAGAAGACATTTAAAGGTTTTGCTTTACACTTACACTATATGGTGGCCCTAGTTGATGGCCCTATTTTTTCTTACACAGAAATGAAATGAAGGACTTCTCTATGTCCCATAGACTTTACAGCAGCACACAGCGTATTTACTGCAGCGAAGTAATAAAGAGAAAGAAAGCTATCGCTTACCACATTCCACTGACTCATCGGACCCATCCCCACAGTCATTGTCATGGTCACACACAAAGCGTTTTGGGATGCAGGCCTTGTTAAGACATCTGAAGGCATTTTCATCACATGTGATATTAGGTGCTGTGGGTAAAAACCAGGAGCTGGAGTTACAGCAAAGACCTCAGCGATATTTACCACATTATTGAACAAAACCACAATAAACAGTTAGTCTACATGTCAGATCAGTGCACTACACGTTGAAGATGATCATTTCAAATCAAATAAGGGAAAAAAAATTCTTTGTCATTTATAGTCAATACATCTGCCCATATTCTTTATAATAAAAAAAATATATGTTTACACACTAAATTGACACTCCTGTGTGGCAGTTCCAATAGCACTGACATGAAAAAGGCACTGGCTGGAAGAATATGGATCTTTACCACAGCCAGCTGCTGACAGTTCATCGCTGCCATCGGGGCAGTCTCGTTCACCGTCACAGAGCCAGCGCCTGGGCACACAGGCATAGGACCCCGGGCAACTGAACAATCCAGGGCTGCAGGTCACAGAGCCTGAGTAAGAATTGATCATGTTAGTGAAGGAGTGCGAACTGCAGCTCACATCTGTTCAGACTGATAGACTTTAATGCACCAAGACGGCTTACATGACCAGCATCGGGGCTTGAACATCCATTCTGGAAATGATTTTATAAGAGAATATGGTGCATTTAAGTTAGCAAGGTCTATTTTACTGGTCTGACCGTTTTTTCTCTGTTTAATTGTATCTGTATGATAATATGTAATATGTCTCTGACATTCCATTACAACTTCATAACCTTTACCACTAATGTCTATTAATACGTTTGACACCTCTGGATCTCCACTATCAGGATATTTTTATAAGGCTACATCTAATTTGAACTCTCTGTTAATTTTCTCTGAAATGGATTCAAAACCGTGCCTATAGGTAGGCTTTGACAGTACTCATCTAGCACTGTAGGGATGTGTGTCATAATGCTTACCGCAGAGATCTTTGCTTTCATCCACTCCATCGCCACAGTCGTCCTCCCCATCACACAGCCACTGCTTGGCTATACACTTGTTCTTGGAGCAGGCAAACTGGTTCCACAGACAGGAGGAATCTATCAGCAGCAAAAGTTCAAAAATGGTGGGCAATGATAACTCTTAAGCAAGATAATTCACATGACTAACCACCTTCCCAGTGGTTTTAGAGAGGTTTGCTTTTCCGAGGATGTCTATAAACAGTGATTGTTCAGTTTTCTTTGGCTTTCCATGAGCTTTTGAATTCAAAATACCTAAAGGCATTATTTTGAAAACAAAGAAAGTAGCTCCAAAGATACTGTGAAAATGTAGCTCTTTTCGTGAAATCTATAACAATGTTAATCTCAAGCATAAACATCAGAGAGGTATTGTGCTGGTAATAAAAAATACTGGAGGAGTCTATCTACAGCAAAAGTAACAGTAATGATAACTCCAGCAGAGACAACTCACATAACTATCCACCTTCACCGTGCTTGTAAAGAGGTTTTCCAAGGCTGTGTTATCAATGGTGATGGTTCAGTTTGCTCTGGCTTTCAAAGTCTTTTGAATATAGACTACATCATCATGTGCCTTCTAACTCCCATTTTGAAAGTGTAGTGTTTTTGTAGCTGTCGCTATCAATGTTAATGACAAGCACCAACACTGGAGATCTATTGTGTTGGTAATATCTAAAAATATATGAGTACTGTTTCCATTTAATGATGAATACTAAACACCTTATACTGTCTGCATATTTGTACTGACAATTGCACTAGGACTCAGAAGACTGATTTTGTTTCCTGATTAAAAGATATGTTTGAAGATAAGCCCATATAGGTGGTTATCCCATAATTTTTAACAGAGAAATGGACAATGCAGAAAAAAAAGAAAGAATACACTTCTCAGACCTCATTGCAGATGTGTCCTGGTATTATCTTTCAGAACATAACCTCCATCTCACTGTGGTTTTTCAGTAGATTGTATCATGAATAAGTCTGGTCTGAGCTTTGAAAATATGCCAATAGAGGCAGAAAGATTCTCTCCAGGGGTCACACCATGGAGAATGGAATTATGGGTCACAGCAGGAGAGACTGGTCTCAAATTCTCATGTACCTCTGTGACTGGCTGATGCACTCACACCAAATCTTCAGATTTCCTATCTGCCTTTGAAGTGCTGACAGCGAGCAAAGATCATGTTAAAAAAATAAAAATGTTATCTTTCCAATTACTGTAGCTGTGTTAGTGGCAGAGTGGATACCTTTCTTTTAGAATGCTGGTCAGGGGAAAATCTGCTCTAATAAAAAAATCAGAATAGGCCTACTGCTTTTCAGACCATACCTTAGTACAATACCTGGAAATCTGTTGTTTCCATTCATTTACAACTGATTATAGCACAACCTTTCTGACAGCTTAAATAAAAAGAAATGTTTAAATAAATAGATACATACATAATACTCTCACAAAACATGATTTAAATGAAATTTTACAGTGAGGCCGTTTATAAATGATTGCAGGAACAGCAAGGCTTAACAATCATCTCACTGAATTTAACCTCAGTGAGAAACTGCAGTGGAGCAGTAGGTTTCTCAATACAAAAGGTCTATCACAGAGCTCCCCCACTGCACATTTACAAATGATGGGAAACAATAGTTTTAGTAAGCTATCATCAAAAAGAGAATCTATCTTTAAGGTGGCTTAGAAGTTGAGTTGCATATTTTCTGATCTGAATGTGTTTTTACTTTTTCTACCATAATTGCATGCTGTCTGTTAAAACTGGCAGCAATTTCAATGATAGAGGGATTATTAAGCAATTTTCTACCATTACAAGTATCCCCAGGAGCCTTACAATGGAGGCAAATGGGGCATGAGAGTAAAGTTTTAAAACTTTCCAATATATCAATTTAAAAAATGCCAAGGTATCACAAATCATGCTCTCTGGATGCACTACTTACTGCATTTATCTCATTAAAATGTTTTGGAAAAAAGTAATATGTAAGAGATATGGCATTTTATTTATCAAGTTTTTTAACAATTGCAGAAAACTCAAAATAAACAAATAAATAAGCAAAACCCAAATAAGACTGGAAAGCTAGTTAGACCTATTTAAGATGCACACAGTATGAGATCATCTGAAGACATGAATCACCGAGTTTTGATTTTAATAAATTTAAACCATCACTGCAAGGGTTTAAGGCCTGTGCATCCATGATTCATTAACTCTGACTGGAAGTTTCTGGGGAACATTCACTGTTGAATATATTTTGAAAATATGTCACAGTTTAGTTTGTCATCTATCATTTCCACAATTTAAGATGTTAATATTGTTTGTAAAATATTGCTTAGAATTATGAAACTCAGAATACCCTTCAAAGAAAAAAATGATGGGAACAAAATGCTCCCTTCATAAATATATACCTTCACACCATCTAAATTAAGGATTTGTCATTTCCAGTGGCAAGCCGTTTTAATACTAATGGACATTGCATTAATGACAGATCTGTTTGCACTGATAGTTGTTTCTATGGCAGCAATAAAAGTAGGAAACTCAAAGAAAAATTACTGATCTACACTCATGCAATTTTAGATTTTTAGATGGAATGATTTAAACATCTACTTTTTCATACATAAACTAATTTTTAGTCCTTTGTTTTCATAGCTGATGAGAGACCTCTGTCCAAAACAGAAACCTTGTGTACTTCACTACAATTTTTAATCTCTATCTTTATATATACAGTGATATCAAGACTGATTATATGGTGTAAATAACTGAAACAATTATACATAATAAAAATTTAAAACATACAGCTAAATAAGAGTAAAGAAATAAGTGTGGGAAAGCTAAATAACAGTTCAGGTGTGTTTGTGCTGCAGTGTGGAAGCTTGCATTATTGTGTGAATGGGAAAATCGTGGTACACATTTGATTTTGGTTTTGCTCTGTATATACAAATAAGGCTGGCTGGTCCTGGAATATCTTGCTGATCCCATGAATCATTATAGTTTATTTCACGGCTAAGGATGTTTTAATGCTAATCCTCAAGATTGCTTTCAATACTGCTGCTCTCTTTTTCTGATATTGCTCCTAAACACTGGAACAGTGTTCCAGAAAATCTTATCATCATCATCATCATCATCATCATCATCATCATCATCATCATCATCATCATCATCATCATCTTCTTCTTCATCATCATCATCTTCTTCATCTTCTTCTTCATCATCATCTTCATCATCATCTTCATCACCATCATCTTCATCTTCATCATCTTCATCATCATCTTCGTCATCATCTTCGTCATCTTTATTTTATAATTTTAAAATGAATATGAATAAAATGCAGCCTTTATAATATAATAAAGGCACTATAAAAAAGATAACAATGCATCCTTAATTTATAAATGTAATATTAACTTGTTTGTGACATAAAAGAGATTGACCTGTATTTTAACTTCCTTATTTACAATCGATCTTTTCAAATTTGGCGGCTGTGTTCTCAGAACTTGGATATTTGGCAAAATTCTCACATTGAAGGTACATAATATGACGTATCTTTGGAAGGTCACGCAGGAGAAAGATAATACAGCGGTTCTTGCAAGGAATGGATGATAATATGGAAATTTGCTGGAGTGGGTTTTGGAGTGAGGATTTTTGTTAACAACTTTACAAGAGCTTCAGGAATTAAAGAGAGTTTCGATAGAGACGACGTGAAACCAGATTTTAGAATGGCTTTCAGAATTTGAGGAGTTTGTTTGATGAAGATATTGCCTTGTAAAATGACATGTTAAAAAAATCAATTATCAATTAACTGAGTAATCTTCCATGCAATGTAATCTTCTAAACATATGCCTTTGCAGTGTAGCAGCAGGTTCTATCACTTCAAGTATAGAACCCTAGCCTGGACATTCTGTTCTTCATGTTTACCTAGTTTTCTCCAAATTTAGTCATTGCTAGTTCCCCCAGCCATCTAGGTCAACGCACGCAGACTGACACATTCTTTTCTCATCCACAACATCACAGGCCACCTGAACGTAACCAACTCTGTATAAGTGGCTATATATAATTATTTGATACTCAGTTTGGAAATGTTTACATTCTCTTATTTGAAATGATTTTTCATTTGTCACATGAAAAAACCTGAGATTATACCCTATAATACTTTAACCTGCTTTGATTAGTCTTTTGACTGACATGCAACAACCCACCACAGATGAGACAAAAAGCCTTTCAGATGTTGTGGACTGACCTTGCCTGAAGTACCGCATACATTAAACTTTTTATAATGCATACATGCAAGGCTAATAATAATAAAAAAAAAACAAAAACAAAAAGAAAAAAAACAACAACATGTGAACATACAAGGCTACCTTAATTATTAGCTATTAGTCTGACTGTATCAAACTAAATTCTGGCACATCTTTTAGTGATGCGATGTCATGGCCTTTCTCTGATCAAGCAACTGGATCCTGGTCTGAACCCAGTCTCATTTTATTGTACTGCGTGAAATACTGTTGGCAAACTAGCTAGTTAGCTTGTTTAAAAAATAAGCTTGTTTTTCCAGCAGATTGAAGTTTTCAGATTCCTAAGGCTGACATTGAGGACTGCCCCTGAGAGTGGAGTTTTTAGATTCCCAAAGACTAAGTGTTTTTATTACTCTAAATGGCTTACATTACTGTCTCTGTGGGAGGACGTCTGTAAAGCAAAGAGCTCAATTATTTTAAAAAAGTGAAAAGAATATTTGAAATGTGGTTTCAAGAAAGATAAAATCTCAGCTGACGATGTTGAAGTGATGTTAACATTATGGTCAAAGATGGGTCAATAACCAGCAGGCTGGCAGGTTTAGATCCAGCACTAGAGAGGGGATGGTGCAAGCCAGCAGTCAGGGGATTACTGGTGTCAAGAGTTCTAATTCAGCCTGCAATGTTTTGGCCCTGGAGTACTGCACTGAAGCAGGAGCTCTGCAGCACGGCTGATTCTGATTAAGACAGTAACCGCTATCTCTGTTTCTGGGAGTGTGTAGAATAGATGTTAGAATAACATTTTTAGCAATGCAATTGCTAAAAAAATGCTAAAATGCTAAAAAAAATGTAGGATTGCTGTTATATTCTCAGATTGACAGTGCCTTTAGGCATATGCATAGTGCATCAATATGTGCTAAGTGTGGGCATAGAGGAAAAGAAAAATTATGGAGGATGTTAATAATTAATGATTGCCTTGGGAGTAGCAAACAGATTGGACAAGTATTGACTAACACATGATAAATTCCTCCATCATTATACTTGTATTACTAACCTTCTAAATTAGGATATCATAATAGCATCACAGTGTTTAAAAGCAAAAAAATCTGTGGCCCTAGTTGAAAGGAAACTGTGTTCCTTTTGTAAAATCAAATGAAAATGACTGATATGTGGCTTAACACTGACTCTGGGCATTCATTTGTTTCCATCCATCCAAGGACATAAATAAAACTTTTCTTCCATAGCCTTTAGTTATGGCTGCCATATGAGCTGCTAAACTGGGTTTTGCAATCAGGGTTAGTGCCTAGAGGTGGCCCGTTATCTCTCAACACATGAGAAATCAGACTGAGAGAGCCAAAGATTGGTGGGCTGGAAGAAGCCATGCTTACCACACTGGAACTCATCTGCACCATCTTCACAATCCTTCTGCCCATCACAGAGCCACACGCTGGAGATGCAGTTCCCACTGGGACAGGCAAAGTGTCCCTCCTCACACCTGTGCCCATGGGAAACTATGACAAAAGAGGGCAGAAGATTGGTTCTGGGGGTGAGCAAAGTGGGAGGGATGTTGTGAGGCTGCTGTGGTCAATATCTCTGTGTTAGTAGATGTCGCACTGCAGGAATTTAATGATAGACCAACTGTTTTCCATTTGCAGCCAAATAAATGAAAACCAGCTTACTGCAAACAATTGTGTCTGAGACTACATCACTATTTTCTTCTCTGTGTTAAAGATACGGTGTATCATGTCAAAACCTGATCAATTAACCAGTTCTCTGTTTCTCTGACACATATTGAACTCTGAAGTCGGTTGAAATCACAGTCGAGACACGTGTGTCTGAGACATTTTGAATTAAGCTCTCACTAGCAGAGTGCTTAAAATTCCTCTGCCCTTGGTGAGTGTTGACAATTACCAGACATTATTCACCCCTTTAAGCACTTTTGGTGATTGCCGAAGCATGTAGAGAAAGACAGAGGCTTGTCTCTGCTTCATTAGACTCTTCATAAATAGTGTTTAGACAAAATTAATTTGGTTTTAATAGAACCTGACTTCTTCAAGCTGCAAAGCATAGACAGGAGAGAATTACCCTGACAGTTCATCTCATCTGCATAATCTCCACAGTCATTGGCTCCATCACAGAGCCAGGAAGGATGGATACACAATGATGTAGAGTTGCAACTGATGAAGCCCTTTTCTGACACCCCCATTTTGTAGAAATCTGAACAGTCTTTGTTACCTAAAAACAAAAACAACAAAGATACATTCTTAAGCATAATGATTTGAATAAAATGTACCCACTGGTAGTTATTCAACTGAAAATTCAGGACTCATTTATCTGATAAACTAACCTTATTTGTAAGTCATTAGTAAAAGTAAATCATTCTAGATAAGCAAAGAAAAGCCAACAACAACAAACACATAGTAGTGATATACACAAGTAATATACTGAGGAGGCAGCTAATCGCTAATTTAGCTGGGCAACATTTACAAAAAAAGCTAACTGTTAATCAAGTTAGCTGACATTTACAAGGTACCACAGTGCTGTTGTGTGTACAGAAAAGCAGTTATATAACCCTAACCATTACACAAGAGAAAATAAGCAACTCTGAAAAAATTGTGCCTACATCAGAATATAAAATGATTCTCATCAAAGGTTAATCTTATTAATATTGCCCCAGGAAAGATGACTTTGGCTCATACTGGCTGTGCTGTCATGAATGTTAAGCGATTTTGTTTAGCTCTTTACTTTCTTTTTATTCTTTAAATAATTTTTGGCCCTGAGGCTTTGTCAAACTTGATCGATAAAGACCTGCTGGCAAAATCAGGAAGTGCAACAGAACAGCACTTATACTCCAGCAACATGTTTCAATTGAATGTAATATTTTTACCGTGTTGCATAGCAACAAGTCACTAGAGGTAGAATAATATCAAATATTAAGACATATTTTTACACAGTTGTTCTGGGTTTCTTTACTTAGTAAAACTGTTGCATAAGCACTTTTTATAAATATTGTTAAGCTTTTATTAAAAATGTTAATTTGTAATTAAAATAAAAGCATTACTCCACAATCCTGAATTGGATTAAATGGGTTTAGAAGATGGGTGGATGGATGGCTATATAGATAAAAGCAATATCAATTATTGTCAGGCTAAAGCACACATGCAGTCATTTTTCTTTCCTTACTACAGTTCTTTTCATCAGAGGCATCAGCACAGTCGATGGCCTGGTTGCACCAAGAGGATATTGGTATGCAAGCGCCATCTTGGCATGATGACTCAGAGGCAGCACATGTGACATCTGGAATAGAAACATTTCATTTACACTGAGGAGAAGTCTTTATTTCTACAGGGAGAAGGAACTAATATGCTGGGACCTGAGATTATAGCAGGGCACGTGTGGGGCTGTTGGTTTGATATGCAAAGAAATTCATTTTGGTCAACCTGCTTTATTCCATGACACTCATGAACCGTATTGCACTGCATGAACTGGAACATATTTTCACAATCTCCAAGAGAACTGGCATGTATTATTTATAATACAAGCATGTCTCAAAATGAGAATAAATATGCATAGTAATTAACTATTTTTTCATTATTACACTAGATTTCCACAAAATATTCATTAAATAATAATTAAATCATTAAAATAATAATTAAAGACCTCGAATCTCAGATGAACTTCATACTCACTATTACAATAAGATTCATCTGAGTTGTCTCCACAGTCATCAATTCCATCACAAAAGCGACTGTTGGCAATGCATCGCCGGTTGTAGCAAGGTCTGTATCCTCTTCTGCAGCTCCTGTTGTCTAGCAATATAATAAGCAATAGCCAAGGAAAGCCTTAACAACAAAAAAGAAGCACGGCTTTGAAGCACAATCCTTTATTTACAGTTTCCTTTTGACTTCTGTTTGCTGTCTGGGTTGCAGGCACTGAAACAGCAGCGATGTTTTATTAAGCTAGTGCTTCGGATGATGGGGCTTATGGGGTGGAAGTGCACAGGGCTGAGGAGAAGAGATCATTCACTTACCACAGTACTGCATTTTCTCATCAGACTTGTCTTTGCAGTGAGGTAGCCCATCGCAAGTCAGCTGGTAGTCGACACACTCGCCGTTTCCACACTCAAACTGGGTGTGGATGCTACAAGAGGAGTTCACGGCTACAGGAGCAAAAAAGAAATGCTGTCAACCGGATGTTCTGTAAATGGAGTGTTTTATTATAGAGATTATAGTAATTGAGGTTTCATAAAGCATAGAAGTGATTATAATAGGCTCATAAAGAAGGAAGTTCCTCCTCTGTAGAAAATAAAACTGCAAAGGGAAATTAGATATGAGCGTAAGTGACATGCACTAAAAAGTAAACCCTTGTTCTTTGGGATATAAAACTCTAATACAAAATTACTGTAAAGGTTACTCTGCTATAAAGGTTTACCTTGCAAAGAGCAAGGTAAATATCGCAGTAAAACTTTACATTACACCACCACTGTTACAGTGTAATTATCATACTACTGAGTAACAATGTATTCTGTACTCTGCGCAATGATATTTTGTCTTCCATTATGTAATACTGGGTATTAGTCGGTTGTTCCACATTATTACTGTTGGTTCTATATGGCAATTAACGGTATAGGTACACTGTGTCAGTAAAGTTGTAAACCCTCAAGAGTTCATGACATACTGTTGGTGGAAGTGCAGAACTTTATATTCCGAGAGCACTTGAAAGACAGAACTTAAGTGAGTGCGAGCTTTGTGTGGAAGCGCAGGAGGCATACAAACACATCTGTTGTCATCGAGCAGGATTCGCTCCCCGCGGCAACTGCAGTTGACCGTGCCGTCTGGAGTCAGAACGCACAAGTCGCTGCAGCCTCCGTTATGCACCCTGCACGGGGACTGCTCGCCTGGTGAGCACCAGCAGGAGGTCGTCAGGTATCGCACGCAGCGCAGCCACGCATGCACCGTGACATTTCAAGAGAAAACACAGCGATGATAACTCCGCCTGAGCTGCTATCAGGGGGCCGTTACGTTTTTATGCTTAAAGGCCATTGCATTTATTTTTGTTTACATTAAATACAAGAAGACCTGTCTTCTGCTACTAACAGGATAAGACAGTTGAATTGAATAAGAGATAAACTTAATATAGGCAATGTAATGCGGAAAACAAACCGTGGAATAAGACTATGGGCTTAGTATATTACAGCAATGCAAGATTAGGGTCAACAAAATACTTGAAGGAACACACATGGTAAAAAATGAGTCTCGTGGCTTACACTGCATGCTACAGTCATTTCACTCTCCTAGGAAACACTGATATTTCAGTAAGACAGCTGAAGTACTATGGCATGGTACAACCCTGCAACTATGATCGCGGTATCAGTAATTCATTGCACAATGACAATTATGTAAATGGATTTTGGCACTATGGTTTGCCTCTCATCTTATTACTGCACTCTTAAAAAGCAAATCATCTCAGATGAATCCCAGGACAGAAAAATGGTGAACCTAAAAAAAATCCAGATATACACCCTACTTTTAAAACCAACAGCACACTGACACCATGCCTGTTAAAGTCCCTGTCTCCCCAGTGCTGATGAGTGTTACTTTGCCATGGCAGGCATAGTCGATGGCAGTCAGCTGCAATTATTTGCTATGATGAAATAAATGAGAAGCAAAAATCCCTCCCAGTAGGCTCACCAGTGCCAGCCACTGGGAACCTCTTAAACCCATTTCCCAATGTCCTACTTTTCACATTTGTGTCAGTTCAGAGATGTCCTTTGCAACTTGAGGATACTTTTTATTAATTACATCTCCCTGCATAAGGTTTTGCTTATGAGCAAAATAAGACCAAACGAATTATCATTCCCACTATTCCGAACAGACCAACGCTGCTATCAGTAGTTGATACCCTGCTGATAGTTTACAGAGAAACCACAGGGCCAAGCGCCAGCAGGTCACTGAAGCAAATTAATGTACAGCTATTGCAGATCCAGTTTCCCGTAGAACGAGGCAGAACTGCATGTTGTGAATACTTACAGTCATTTGTGTCCTTGGCTACTGCAATAATCCCCATAGGCTGATGAGGTATATCAGCCCGCAGCACTTTGGTGTCACCGCCTGTGAACTTGTTCGTTCGGAGCACAGCCCGCCGGGCCCAGTCAGACCAGAAGATGTAATTCCCATGAATTGCCAGGCCAAAAAAGGTCCCCGACCCTGACCTTACAATTACCTGTAATCACACAGCATCAGTTTCTTGACAATCACAAGTATGATGCTTTGTATAATATGAAAATACGATAGAAATAAGAGCATATACTATTAGTTTATAATGGCAGCAAAGAAAACTCCCCCATGGAAGGCGGGTGTAAAGTATGTTTGAGAAGGCTAAAATTAATGCATGAGCGGAGGACATGTACAGTACACACTCCCCCAGCAACCAGTTTAGCCCAGATCCTGTGAGTGTTAATGCAAGTGTCATGGCGACGGACACAGATATACATCACAGGGCACCTTGTGGGAGCTCCTGGACCAGAGACAGGAGGATGTCCTGTGGCTCGAGAGCACCGCCATTAGCAGGAACACGCTTGTAGCCGTGATCACATTAGCCCTGCCACTGTGGCAGGATTAATAGGACAGGTGTTGATTAAGAGAGCCCAGCTTGAGCAAACAACAACTGGTGATCAGAGGAGAAAAGACGGGGAGTGTGCCAGATGGCTTTTGATAGAGCATATTGGGTAGAAATTAAATTTGTGGGTTGCAAGCTTTCTACTCCAACACCAATTATCTGTGTTTATAGAACATAAGAGTTGTCAAATACATTTGTGAGCTAACTACAATATATGGGCATGGGTGTTTGCAACTACCCAGCTCATGAGGTATGTGAGAGATTATGAAATCACAAATGAAAGGAAGAGCGGTTCGCACTGACCACAATCAAACTGCACTTCTGAAGTTTTGGTGAGGCTGTTTGAGGCCAGCACAAGCTGCCCACTGACTGATTCTAGCAGCTGCCAGTTGGAGCTCGATACACAAGCAGGAACGCAGCACAGAAAGGTCGAGACTCTAGTGCCACCAGTCCATACCCCATCCTCACGACAGGCGGCCGATTCCCGCCGAGGTGTCAGTATCCCGGAGCTGTGCTGACAATCAGCTTCACTTAATTTTTCACATTTTAATTGGCTGGATGACAGGCCAATCCTGTAGGGGTCTTAAAGTAAGCCTTCATTAGCAACCAGGGGCTTTGGAAGGGAGCCTGAGGGAGGCCAAAGGGTAAGACACTTGAGTAGTATGACCCAAACCAGGCTGTCTCATGTGTAACTAATTGAGGTGGACCAAGAACCTGACTTGCGGAGGGCATGCCAAGCAGAAATTGAAAACTGAAGCCTAGCAAAATCACAGCAGGGAAGATTACTGCAGAGGCTGCAGGATCTCATGGCTGAGCCGGCAGGGATATGCATATTCCAGCCATCACAATTAAAACAGTTAAAACTTTTTTTTTTTCGAGAGGGATAATTAATCACAATTAAACAGATGCTGGCTGTACTGCATAAGCAAATGCTAATGAGTAACTGCAATGTGGTCGTTAAGTCTCCACAACCTCGATTATCTGACCCTCGATCACATCATCATGCTTTAGGTGCCAGCCCACAAAACACCACTACATATTTAAAACCCCACAAGGAGAAAAAAAAGGCTCTAAATCTAGTCCACTCCTTGTTTTTCAGAGAGGATAATTATTTACTGCAGTAGCATAATTATTAATCGTCTTAGCATTATAGCATCAGAATGATGTGACCCTTTGCAAGGGCACGTTTTTCTCCATTTGGTGCAGCATTTTTCTGGGTTTAAAGTGGCATGTTGTTTTCATCGGGTGTTGAATCACATAGCAAAAAAATAAAGAAATAGGATAATGAGTTTGAAGAAAATGGGGGAAAGAAGGACAATGCATTAATTTGCTGGAGAATGAAGAAGAGAACATGAGTCCCACTCACATGCCTGCTGGAGCCATCATATTCACATCGCTCAATTTTGCCAAGGCTCCCATCAGAGAAGTAGAGCTTCTCTGCTTTATGGTCAATAGTGAGTCCATTAGGAGTGAACACGTCTGTGCTAATGACGACTCTGATGTTGTTCCCGGACAGCGTGGCACGCATGATGCTTGGTCGCTGCTCGTTCCAGTTGGTCCAGAACAACAGGCTATGAAATACAAATGAACCACAGTGTCAGAGCTACAGCAGCTGAAGGAAGTTATGAAATTCAAATTATCAGTTAGGGTTCAAATGGCCTGTTCTCTTGACAGCAATCCAAGGCAGATACTACACTGTAGACAGACTGAAACCTCTCAGAACAGTGAATAAAGAAACCCTCAGTGATTTTACAGCCTTCTTTCCAAATAGTCCCTTGACAAAAGTCCAACTTCTGCCAACTAAGAGAAAACTAGTACAACACATTGTGCAGTGTGCCAATTACTCATTTCAGGTTACACTCTAATTAATACCACTCTGTAGTCCATCTGAAATTGAGCCAAATTATGAACTAAGGACAGTCTCTCCGAGGCTGAAAATTTAATTTAGCCAACAAACACAGGGTCAGCAAATTCTCTGAATACAACTACAACTCTGTGCTCTACCCTAATACTATGCTAGTGCTATGGCTGTCAATCAATAGTCTGAATTTTTTTTCAGGTCAAACCAATTGAAAATGTCAAAACAATTATATTGTTTTTTTCCCCTGAACATGATTCTGTTTCACTGCCTAAATAAAATATTTTTTTTTTCATATCAAAATAATACATAAAAGCAATTTTTGTTATATTACAGTGGGAATGAAGTTGAACATACTTATTTGTGAAGTAAAATTATGTAACTTGCACATGTTTTCTGAACCGGACCAGTTAATGCCTCATTTAGGTAATGAAGGTAATCTCCTTGGTTTGTTTGTGTTGCAAGTAGCCTACATAATGGTATATTACAAGAACTCTGGCTAACTGGGAACCCTTGAGTCGTGTGTTGAAGCATTCAAGAGACAGTGGTGAAAAAATCTGTTAAATAAAAAAAGGCTTCTTTTAGAGTCTAATGCTAGTATAACATGTCTTAGCCTGCTTAGTGTTCATTTAATGTGAATGAAGTACTTGGAGCGTTTGGGGTAGGAACACTTATACAAACAAGAAGAAGAATGCAATTTTATTAGGAGTAGTAGTAATATTAGTAGTAGCAGCAGTAGAAGTAAAATATGAATACAGTATGGTCGCAATACAAGAAATCTATGTATCTAGCTAAAATCTTTCACTGACCTTTGACACTCATCTAGGGCTAGGACATGTGGATGGTCATCTTCAGACATGGTAACTACAGCCTGTCTGTTGAAGGCTCCGTGTCGGCTCTGGTCAACTGTGTGTCTGCTGATGCTGGACGTAGTAGAGCTGGTCCAGAACACAGTGTCCCAGGCCCGGTGATAAGCCAGGCCCTCTACAGAGCCCACATCTGTAGGGAAGGTGATGGGTAGTACAGACAGACACCAGGAATAAATAAACCAAATGTTGATTCAAACCAAGCACCAAACACTGAAAAGTACTGTGAACTGAAGTACTGTGTGTTTACAGTAAGTATACAGACTGCCTGGTGTTATTCTCTGTAAAGAATGGTTGCTTTTTTCAAATACAAAAAAAAAAAGCTAAAGTTCTCGCAAACAGAAATAAGTGAGTAGTAAAAGACGAAACCCACAAATGAGAAACTATTTAAAATATTTTACATGAGTGTCTTTAGGAGTCTATGTCTGATTAGTTGTTCACAATAAAAGATGCCTGACAGCATGTTTCTCTGGAAATAGCCAGGGAGTAATTAATAGGGTTCATGTGGCTTAATTAGGCGAATATGGATGGATGATTAACATCTTTGCTCCTTTCCAGTGACAGCGCATGTGTTTATCTATGCATTTGTATTTGTGTGTGTGTGTGTTTGTGTGTGTATATGTTTGTAAACCCTTTGTAGTTACTTGGATTACATAAGTGCACCTAAAACAGGATCTTATCTTTTGAGATATAATGATAAATACATCTTATTTAACATTCAAGACACGCAATGTTTCTCTGTGTAATGTTGGTATACCTCTCTGTGTTTTTTTGTTTTCTGAGTGCCATCACTCAGAGTTTTCTGAGTGATGTGATGGTCTCTCAACTCTGCCCCTCTAATGGCACACCTGGGGATCATTTTCAGTGCAGGAGAAAGAAGCTGCTTCCCCAGCTTAGTGAGGAGAGACTCTGTGCTACACCGTGCCTGTCTACTTGTACATGCCTGGACACTTTTAAACCAGCACTGCCTTCTGTATATTTTAGGCAGCTTAGGTTTGTTTGTCTTTTGTATTTTATATTGACTTTGGTCTTGTGTTCGATAGTTTAGTTAGAGCAGTCTAGTCAGCTGTTGGAAGACTTCTTTTCTTTATATATATTTTTGAATGGTCCATTTTGTTCCTGTCATGGAGATAGTACAGTTAGCTTGCATTTCCCCACCCTTGTAACTGGTGGAATTTTTTTTACTGGCAATAAATTCTTCCAAATGCTATCTATAGCTGCTAAGTTCAGCACTGAGGTTGGGGGCTATTTTGACCCATTTCTTCATACAAAACTGTATCAGTTTATGTGTAGTTTTTGGGAAGTCTTGCTTGAAAAATGCCATTCTAAAAATATTTTTCATTCTAAAATTTCAAGCCACTGTTGCTGATTTGTGCCAGTGCTCTGTTTTAGTGTCATGCTATGTAACCCAGCCACTTATTTGTTTTAGATTGTAAACTGCAAGTCCAAAACCTAAGGTAGCATAGCAGTCATGTGCTCTTTTACAGCTCAGACAACGCTTCAATGGTTATTTGTATGCAGTGTTTTGCAGCAAGTACAGTGTCTTCAAACACAAAGTTGTGCACATCAATAAGTTTTTATCAAATTTGAGATTGCATGTTTGAAGAACAACAGTTTCCTCTGTGATAACCTCCCACTAAATACACTTCTGTGGCTTCTCTGGCCATACTGCACCATTTTACACATATTGCACATAACCAAAGTTACCATACTTTTTCCATCAATGACTTATCTTCAAAAAACCTTATATTCAAAAAATATTTGGCACTGCTGTGTGGCTTGTTGAACCATGAATTATTATTATTATTATTATTATTATTATTATTATACATTATCACATTTTAGGAGCCACTCATGCAGACATCCAAGTAATTTAAAATCCTTTCCTTCAACCGTAGAGAAAAGAGTTCAGGGGTGAAGACATTAAAGTGAACAGGCTATCCATCAGCTAACATCAACAGACAAGTAGACAACAACATGAAGTAGACAATAGTGCTTCTTCTCGCAGCTGTGCTACTCATATAAAAATGATAAATGATCATTGGTTAGCCTACAAATGCTGTAATATATAACCCAATCACTGCAACATTGTGGTGAAACCAGGAGACTTTATTTCAGTGTTATATAATGCTAACAGTCAAAACCAGAGTAATTTGCTTGTTCCGTTTTCTTTTATTCTTCTTCAGCACTAACAGTTGGTAAAGCCATCAACCATTTGTGATGTAATTCATCAAGTGATTAAGGACAATTTCATGCTGATATATGTTTCAAAAAATTGCCAAGATTATGCAACAGGTTTAGTATAATAATGCCCTCAGGATCAGCTCAGTTAAATCTGATTTCTGATTATGTTTGAACATTTGTAATAATACTTAACAATTTGTTGGTTTCCAAAGAAACAAACCAGAAATGAATTATCCAGTGTGAGCTGAGATAATCAAGTAAAATTAAAGGGTAAATGGAGATCACTGTCAAGATACAGATCGCTGTCCAAGGTATAGCTGGACTGGGTTGTACTGTGATCCTGCTTAACTGTAATGTAACAGCTCTTTATTTTATGGCAACTCCATGCTGTGTACTACACAATTAGACATACAGCCTGCTGCTGTCCTGTAATTGCACAATTAGACACACAAGCTGCTGTTGTCCTGTTATGTACACCCTGTCAAGAACGAAGACCAAGGTGATTTTTTTGTCGAGTGTGGATAAAGGTCACAAACCTCACGCAATCTGTACTACATCATCAACTGGACACTCAAACCTATTTCTGTGCAGTTGCAGGAACAGAAGGCAACAGTGCGAATCACTCAAGGTTAATGAGGACCTTCTGTTCAGTGGGAAAAGTGGAGCTTATAGAGTGCATGCTGCAAACCACCTTGTTTAGGCAACAATTAGATAAATGATTGTTTTGCATGTAGATGAGAACGTGTGGCACAACTGGCTCATTAGACCCATAATTTGTAATAAGGTGCCATTAGGCACTGAACTTTTTCTTTGTGTGCTACCATCAGAAACAGATATTGATTGCTACTAAAATGCCTCCCATGCTGTATATATTACACTGAAAAATCAATAACCATGACAGTCAGGATCCTAAAATATATCACCCCTCCTCCAGCCTTATTTGTGCTATACTTTTGAGGAGGGTGGAAACAAGACAAGCGATTTTAATCCATCAATAGTGGGAGCAACGAGAGAGATGCAATGTTTTAAACATCATTTTTGACAGTTAAATTGCTTTCGTTTAGTTGAAGAAAAATGGAGGTGGCCATTATAACACTCTTACTGGGCGTAGCATACAGCGGGACCCAGCAATACATCATGGGTCCCGCCACTTAAGGTTTCCAGCAAATGGCTTTTCACAAAATGGTTGCTAAGAGGCCAGAATGAATATAGTAGCAAAACATCTAACAGCATGTGGGTCACTGCACTGACAACTTGACATCATGATGAAAACAAATCCCTCAGTGCATGCATACTGCCCACCAGTCTTGAGCTATCCTCTGGAGATTCAAGATTTTATGTCTGAGCAGCAGAAGTCCAACTCCTAGTCTAAATTAAGTGATCTAACTGGCACCCATTTTCAAATGTCAGCTCCAGCTTTCACCATGTGCCACATGAAGATAAATAGGGAACGTTAAACTTACTGTCAACTATGATTTGCCTTCCAGTCCAGTCATCGTTAATCATCTGAATATTCCCATAATGGATGTCACTGAAGAATATGCGACTGGGCTCTGAGGTGTGTTGCCGATAGTGAAAAGCGAGTGCTATGACGTTCTTGAAGAAGTCGGGGTTCTCGAAAGGCTGGAGGGGGGAGTTGAGGTCGCTCTCATCCGAGAGGTGGATGCTTTTCAGGATGGTGCGCTCCGAGTACAGCAGGTAGCCCTCATACCTCTGGCAGGCAAAGCCGTCCTCCGCTAGGTAACCATGCGCGCACGAGCATGTCCTTCTGCCGCTGCCCAGGTGGAAGCAGAGCTGCTGACAACCGCCATTGCTCCTGGCACAGGGGTTTGTGCCTAGAGGGCACATGCAGACAAAGCACGTTACTACCATCATAGAAATGTGTCACCGAAAGCTGATTTGAATGACATCCAAGGGTTGACATAGCAATGGCCACAAGTACACTAACAGGGTGATGTGAGTTTCGGAGTGACTCAGCGAAACAAAGAGGTGACAAAGAAATGTCGCGCAGTGCAAAATAACAAGAACATTAAGTTGAAACCTCAACCTTTCTCCCGGCCTTTGTTAAAGACTTTCACATCTTTCAGATTGACACCAAGGCCGCTCCTCATCGTCACAGCCTCTGTGGCATCGCTCTTGAGCCCGCGGCGGATGGAACCATTGGCATGGGCTCTGCAGAGAACAGAGCCGGGGGTCAGTGTAATCACTGACACTTATCTAATTAAAAGCACTGGGGCTCATCTGAACACACTAGACAGCTGCTGCAAGTGTGCTATCCAATCACACTCCATTCATGACAATGGTGCAGAGTTTTTCATAAAGTCACTGATCTTCCTGAGGAACCCTATGCCTGGTCTTGTAGCTTCCTAGTGTGGAAAGGGTTAATTCTCCAAGACTGTAGCATCTGGCTTTGTGGACCACTTTGGAAAGCACAGCATTTAGTAAAAATAATATATTACCTGTCAGACCAGTAGATGTAAGCCCCGAACACAGCCACGGAGAACAAGTCCACGTTGGCGGCTGACAGTACAATCTCTCGGCTCTCCCCAGTCTCAAGGTTGATCCTTTCTATCTTGTCGGTTCGAGCGTCGCACCAGTATAATCTATTTTCCTGGAAAGCAATTTGAAAATGCACATCAGCGCATCCCCTTTTGAGCAGGCCCATTTTATCAGTAGCCTGAGAAAAGGGATGGGGAGAACGGGACTCGCACAGCTCCAGGGCCAGAGAGTGCCTTGGTGTACCTCGTAGTCAATGGAGATCCCATTGGGCCAGGCAATACCAGAGCTAACAAGCATGACCTGATCTGAACCATCCAGCCGTGCCCGGCCTATGCAGGGATTCTTCCCCCACTCCGTCCAGAATAAGTACCTGTTAAATGAAATATGGAGAACACAGCAATATGAAACCTGGCCAGCAACCACAAAGCCTTCAGCCTGATCCATTACACATGCCTGGACCATTTCTGTGTTTCAAACATAGACTGTATATACAAGTGGACTTGATTACAACAGTGAAAAGTGAAGCCACTAAGTGTCTGATGCCCTCTAGTGGCTGGCAGCAATCTCTAACCCCACCCATACCCATGTAAGTGAACTCTCATTTCAAATGACACATCTAATATTTTGTGTGTGTGTGTGTGTGTGTGTGTTCTGTCAATTGTGTTTTGTCAATTCTGTAAACTCCCCTTACCTTAATATCTCTCCTAATATTTTTATTTACAATGAGCAGGTATAGAAGTTATTTGGTGATACTTAGTGATATTTGGTCTGGAACTGATATGATTGACAGTGACTGGCTGCATTGACTTCCAGCTAAGACTGATGGTCAAACATCATGAACACACAGGCAGCTGACTTGTGAACAACTGTATTAAGCTTTGTTCAACATCTTTTTCTTACCTTTGACTATAGTAATAACTTATTTTGATATTTTTGAAGTAAAGATATGTTTTGTTCAGCAGTAAACTGTTCTAACAGACCCTCAGGGTTAAGTTCTTTGTAGTTGTTTTGGTAGCAAAGTGACTACCTGGTAGCATTAATATCCCCAACTTTTGCATAATAGCTAGCTAGCTAACATTAGCTAGTTTGTCGAAATGGCACTGAAGCACTTCACATCAAATGGGTGTGGGTTGAGTATTAAAATATTTTTCATGTCAGGTTACATTAAATTAATCGTTAAGATGCTTCATGTAAGGTTGTCTTAAATTTTCAATCATCTTGGTGGCTTTAAAAATTCACAATAGGCATCAACAGAGACATAGTGTCCATTCATATATACAGTCTGTGGTTTCAATGGACACTGTAAATCACCTATTGGTGATGCTATTAAGAGGCAAAAGGGAAAATTGTCATATTCTTTTGTAGTTATTCACTCCATGGGTGTCATTTCTGGGAAGAAACAACTCAGTCCATATGGGAAGCAAAAAGCATCATTGAAGGAAAACAGACATACTATAATCCACCACAAAGAAAACCACATCTGTTTGATTCCTTTTACACATTGTTTAATATACATACAGAAACCTTCACTTACAACTATGAGATACAAAGTGGGCCTGAAACAGGAGATGCACCTGGTAAATTAGTTATCTTAGATTAGATGGCACAATGATCTAAAGAGCACCATGATCTAAACTAGCTGATGTTAATGGAGTCAGGAATCTATTTTACCCTTAAGCAGATGGCAAAACAAGCTCACTTTTGTTTCACTTCTGCTGTCGTATGGGTTTTGACCATTCTAGAAGTCAGACTGTTCATCTCAGTCTGCGCTCAGCTCTCTGAACTGAGAACTAAGTTAAACAAAAATCTGTTTTAAAAAAAAGGGAGGGGAGATAACACTGTGGACCTGTCTGTCATTGTTTTGTGATTATAATAATGATTTGTATGAAAGCAAACAATGAGTGACCTTTGTTGTAATGTTTCCTGGTATGACATACCCTCGCTGTGGATGCACTGCAATGGCTCTGGGCTGGTCCAGACCTTCAGAGATCACCACAGACCGGTACATGCCATTCAGACGTGCAATTTCAATGAGGTTGAGACCATGATCTGTCCAGTATAGGTTGCCTTTATGGGAAATAATTTCAGTATGTGACAAAGCAACAAGACCATGCTGAAAGAAACACATTAGTCAGCCATGAGTTCTCATTATGATAGACGGCAACCTGTCCTGAAAATCACATAACATTTTTAAATGTCTGACCAGCGATCCAGTCCACAGCGATGCCCTCCACTCTGCTGATGCCAGTGGTAATAATGTGCTCTCTCCATGTCTGGTCCCTCTTGGCCCTGGAAATTCGGTTCAGGCCCATGTCTGTCCAGTAGACTGTGTCATTGCCTGTAGACAGGGGGCCATATTTCAAAACCAGAGCCAAAACACTGAGCACAGGGTGCTTTTCATGCCCCATGTACTGCATGTCTAACAACTCCACAGCATGGAACAGCAGGTACACCATAGTTGGACAAAGGAAAGGTTTGCATGCAATGCCATTACTCTTGTTGATTTATTCAACACACCATTTGCATAATCTCAAAAGAGCATTTAAACGTCTTGCAAACCTGATGAGACATCTGAGAGCCTACAATCACAGATCATTTACATAAAACATTGAATATGCTGATCTCTTGCACTAACAGGTTATCACTGGGGGTTGAATGCATAATTTGACAGCAGAGAGCGACCCAGTTTACTGTTTATGCACTATAAATGGCCTTGGCAGAGTCTACACTATGGTGGTGTTTGGTTTATTTGCACCCAGCTAACAGATCTCTTACATGTGATTGGAGCTGGCTGGAAGGCCTCCATCCGTTTTGCACTCCAACAAGCTGGCTCATAATGGCATGCAAACTGTATGCAAATACAATCAGCTGTCGTGGGCTGAGCCTGTGTTGAGCTCAGCCCGCTCACCTGAGTCCCTGCAGCGTGCTAGCTTGTGTAGTGGAGGGAACAAGAGAGTGTAGGAGACAAGTGTAGAGACTCTCTGACCATCTGCCCATTCTGCCATTAAACCGAGGTCAGCAATTACAGAAATTACAGACATTTATGGAAATTAGGGGTGTGTCAGGGTGGGGGGATGGATATGGTTTCACAGCTCAGTGTTGCGCTTCCAACTTGTTATTTATGGCAAAAAAATTAAACCTGTTCAATTGTACGCTACATAATGGACACACAGCACACTGTTCTTTCCTTTATTTGCACCAGAGCATAAACAATTATGCAATTTCATTGTACTTTTGTTCGGAAAGGCAAAGGAAGGAGATGCAGAGGCATGGACAGACCACAATACATCGTGAGACTTTAGTACATGTGGGTGTTTGAGTGAATGCATTTATGGAAATCAGGGCCTGTTCCATGTGACTGGCTTTTAATATGATAATTTGGTGGCATAACACAAAGACTTCTTCCTCTATGCTCACTTTTGCTGGCACTTGTCACTACTGAATTCTCCTATAAACGGGCTGAATCATCTTACATCTGAGCAATGACATACTCACATCAGAACAGTCCATCCATGGCATGAATAATGCAAAGGCTGACAAAACCTCCTGCACGCCACCGGGCTGCTACACAGCCCTCCCTCCTGGTAACTACCTCCATTTGATGGATTGTCCAATATATTACTCTGTGTCCCTTATGATGCTGGCTTTAGGAGATATGAGGCATTTATCTGTGGTGCCTCCAGCATCAACTCACTTAACCCATCTCAACCCTTTATCACTACCTGATGTGATGCACAGGCTTGTACAGTCCCCTTTAATCAGGTAAGAAACTGTGCAGCTAATATTAGATTGCATGTCTGACAGTAATCGACATGAAAAATGTGATGTGGGGAACGTGGCGCAGGCTTTATGGCTGATCAAAGACGAAGAAAGTGTATGAAGTCAGAGCAGTTAGAGAGAGCGAGAGAGAGAGAGAGAGAGAGAGAGAGAGGAGGGTGAGGAGTGGCACAGGGATGGATAAAATGGTGGACATGTACCTGCATGGAAGTCCACTCCCACAGCAAACAGGGTTCCACCTATTGGCATGAGAGTCTCTGTGTGTTCAGTGGGGTCGAGAGACATTCCACGCACCCCCTCATGGACAGAGTAAATCAGAAAGGAGCTCAGGCCTTCCAAAGAGAACATCAAAAAGCACACGTGAAAAACAAAATCAAGGACACTTGCTGCCACTCCAAAATAACACAAAATAAGATTATTTATTAAGAAATGCAAATGGTCTACAGCCTCACTGTAAACATGAGTGCTTATCTGACAAGTGGCAAATTAAAGAAAAAAGGCCACATTTATCAAAAATACTTAACACATTTTATCAAATAGTTGGAACATGTCAAGTATCCTAGCCAATCATTGGATGCCTCCTTTATTTTAATTTTTCATCAAAATAGATTTAAATGTACTAAATGCCAAGGGCTAGGAAAGCCCCATTTGGACAAAAGATAACCTGCATCTGGTCCAACGTTTGCTGTCCAATCCCTGTGTTTATCTGTGCTGGCATACCTTCACAGGAGAGGCGGTCGCTGCGTAGGTGGTAACCCACAGTGCAGGCGCAGCTACGTGTGTTCTCGGACGTCGGCAGGCAGAGCTGCGAGCAGCCGCCGTTGTTCAGCTGGCAGGCGTTCCTCCCTGTACAATATGACGGCGACAGGCACGTCAGTAAGGACTCTGGTGGTAGGGCACCGCATGCCTCAGGGAACTGAAGGCGTTTGTCCTGCTGCGTGCTCAAGGGTTGGGCAGACAGTAATGAGACGGGTCCGAATATGAATAGAGGAGCTAATTGCTGCTTGAGAAGTTTAGATGCCAGATAGATTTACATCTGAGCCTGCCTAATGGTAATTCTTTATTCAAGTGGACAGTTTAGTCCATAGCGATGCTGTTAATGGAGCTGCCATTACCCTGAATTATTTGCCTAATAACTCACAAAATGGAAAAGTGATTCTCCAGTAAATCTCAACTCTGGAAGGCACTTTTACAGATTGAAAAGAAGGAGAGGGTATATTTGTGTTATCAAGCGTTATGCAATATTCAGATGATAAACTGCAATAGTTGCTCAGTATAATCTATGCATGAGTAAATCAACAGCAGATTAAAGTCTTTGAAAGAAACAGTCAACCATTTCTTTTTTTTTAATTATTTACATCTCATTTTACAGGACATTTTAATTTACATTACATACGACTACTCATTTTGACAGACCACAACAAAGTAACACCCTTATGCAGATGCTGCGTGCTTACAGGCTGCTTGTTTGGTGCCTCACCTCTCTGGCCGTCTCTGTCGTACACTTTCATGTGCACCACACCGCTGGTTTTGTTGCGCAGCACCACGGGATGGCGGCCATCCCGCTTGGCCACTGTCCCCAGCTGGGCCAGATCCTCATCTGCCCACCACAACTTGCCACCTGTTAAAGCAGATGAATCATTCATTTCCCAGAGCCACAGCCAATATGCTATGGCCCAAAGCCGACCGTTTCCGCACAGCGCGTGGGTACACAGCGGTACACGCCACTGCCACTCTAGCAGGTGAAGTCTGTGTAGGTGAGCCTGAGGGCTGACTCATCCTCGCCCAAGCAGTGAACTCCAACAGTGCAGGAGCTCATGGGGAGGGGCAGAGCCTGAGCAAGAGGGATCGTTGCCTTTCCTGTGTGAGCCAATGAGGTGGCCTGGGACTAGGCAGCCTAGGACGAGGTCCCTCCGTTTACTGAGCCGTTGAAGCAGGGAAGAGGTTGAAGTGGAGCTGCAGATAGCAGGTCCTTCTTTCGTTTCCACTCGGGAGGCTCGAGCACACCATGAAGCGTTGCCGAGATATTTCTTGGCTTCAAGCCTAGACTACACCTGGGTGCTGCAGAGAGGCAGTTAGACCCCAGAGAGCAGAAGTGCTGGGACAGGAGACTAAAAGCAATACAACATGAATGCATGGGAGGCAGGGAAAAGGTAACCTTCATCTTTTGAGAAGAAAGCTAAAAAGTGATCAGGGAAATTATTTTAACAAATGTACATCAGTGGAAAGATGAGGGTTTCAATATTTATTACATAGCTATAGTATGATTCTGGTTACCTTTTTATTGCATGACTAAGGTAAATATAATACTAGAAGGCATTCAAGGCATGAAAGGAATGCAAATAAATTAAATAAATGCAGTGGTTATATAGAACTGAAATGGGATACTGAGTATAGAGATGTAATAAGGGTATCAAACAGAGTCTGAGAACCTGCATTCAAACTTTGGCATGGGGCCATTTACCCTCCTTGTTTCATAGTTGTGGGAGACAGTAAGATTAATATCTTTATGAAAAATGTAATATTTGCTGTGAGTAACTATATAGTTATGCAGCAGGCTTATTATTTATTTTACTTTATTTTATTTTATTTATTGTTATTTATCCTCATTTATTGAAAATAGAAAAGTTTCAGAGAGATCTAGTTATTAAAGTGTAAAGAAATCTAGAGTCTCAGTCTTGCAACTTGTGCAAAACTGTTAAAGATTCCAGATTCCAAGAATATAGATATATTTGGCTAGAACAAGTGTAGTGGGCACATGCATCTTATCGATGACATATATCAGTTTTCTGGTGTGATCAATTGGTCAGAATGAAAATGATGACCTGCAATCCGCCCCCAAAATATTCAACCCTCCAAATTGCCTACAATTGGTCACCAGCACTGTCAGTGTTAATTTGCTGCTATCTGAAGTGGAGGCTCACTCTGATTGCTTTAGCATTTCTCATCAGGAACAATTTTCACTTTAACTATCTGATGTGAAGACAGACATACCAGTCAAATAGACTAAACCTGCCATAGCATAGACAGCACACCAGCCTCAGGTCAGTAAAATTGCTTTAATTTTGTAAGTCATCATCCACTTCGATTTCCTCTTTGTTTCTTGATTAGGGCTGTGCTTTGATGTGAGTCAGTCATTGGATTTTTTTAAAGCATCAATCACATAACCAGCATTAACATCGACCCCACATTACGCAGGGGCTTCTGCTAAGTACATATTCCCTCTACATCTCTCTGCAACCTGCCTGTCACAACTTGCTACTTTACACTTGACCAGTATGTTGGAACCCAAAATCTGTATGACAGATGGCTACAGTCAGATAGCATTTTCACCACAGTGCAGACAAAGAGGCATTAAAGGGGCATAAACTGATAACATGGCATGATGGTTAACCTTGGAACATGCCTTTAAATAAACAGCCCTCATTTGGAAAGAGATGACGAAGATACAGGCCAAAGATCTTAGATCGCAATCTCATCCAATCTGCGGACGGCATTGGCTTAGGATGACCCTTGATGCAGTGTCCCAAATAGCTAATCAATTACACCAATTTTGGAAATCAGAGGGCTAGGAAGGAGTTGTTTGCTCCATACCAGTTCAATAGCTTTGATTAACCTTGAATGAGCTAAACATAAACTACAGAATTCTAATAGACTTGGAACTTTCCACACTTTTAGCAGATAACCAAAGAACAAGAGATCAATATGGCTTAAAATGACATTACAGATTTCACTATGCCATATGTATGATGAAAGCCAGCTGTGGGACTGTCAGTAGTCTTACCATGGGGAACAAACTTGCAGCACTACATTACCATCACCCATTCAAAGGAGATTACATGAAACACAGGTTTACTTTTTAATGATGCGCTACATCTTCACACAAGTGGGCTTATTCTGTACGCAACCTTTATGCTCATTTACCTTTTTACCTTTTATTCGAATCATTGTATTAAGAAAGAAAAAGCTCTTAAGAAAGAAAATGTATTGTCTCCAAGAAAAAGCTCTCTCATCCATGGATTTAAGTTTGCAGGCACAGTACTGTAGAATAAGAGAACTAATAGAGCAAAAAGAACAAGGATGAGTAAAAAAACTTCACCAGATCACATAGGTAAACTGGGGCTCAACCATGAACTGTTTTATATGTTAAAATGTTAAAACTGTTTTATATGTTAATATAAGCAGTTTATGGTCAGAAAAGCCCATCTAGGTAACATCTAAATTTTCACTACCAATCCCTGATGTGCAAATAAAATCCAAAATGTAATCTTTATTATGAGTGGGAAATGTAAGTAAAGTTGAGTAAAGTTTAGTCAGTGATCTCAATGAAATTTGCTACAAAACGATATGAAGGTTTCTCTACATCAATATTAATTAAATCACCAATTAGTAGTATTGTCTAGCAAGTATGGCTTAAGTGAGTTGAACTTCAAGTTCAACAAAATCTGAGCGGAACACAGGATTGTAATTAAATTAAAATGAAAAAACAGGAGAGGTACAAGCAATTTTGAAAAGCTAAGCATTCAAAATATGATATTTCAACAATTGGCAAGTCAGATCAGCAAATGACTGGTTAAGGATTAAGTAGGGTAGTCACGCATGCAGAATTTTCCTAAGGTTCTCCAAAAGTGCAGCAGAACCCACAAGACTTGAGTACATGCCATCCCTCCTAAAGAACCCAGGGTGCTGCCAGAAAGTGTCAAAATGATCCTTGAAGTGATGCAATGCTAGAGTTGCTACACACTAAGGACAAGAGAAAATCCTTTCCCTCAAAATACTACCCACAGAAACACCCACACACATGACTGCATGGGCATCTATCCACCCACCAGAATACCTTCACATGGACAGAGGTGCGCGAGCACACACACATACATACACGCACACACACATACACATACACAAACACACACACACATACACACACATACACACACACACACACACACACACACACACACACACATACATACACACACACACACACACACACACACACACACACACACACACACACACACACACACACACACACACACACACACATCTTTCAGCTGTGCACTTTCAATTGTGCACTTTCAATTGATCACTAAAGAACCAAATAAATAGAAGTCTTGGAAAAGGCCTTACGGGGTACAAATAATCACCTCACCTTTCAGCAAGAGCCATCTGCCATGAAAAGTTTCACAAGAAAAATAGCCTACTAAAGTCCTTTTAAAAGTTTCCCATGTAATTAGACATAGAATGACTCCAACCTAAAGTTAAGCAACATCTCTAGTCCTGCAGATCAAAACAAATGAGTGCAGAACTCTGTCAGTAAAAAGCTACTTGCTGCAGTTCTCTAATAGCCTGTGCCTTTGCCTTAACAAATTTGATAATGTGTGGTACAAGGGAAGAATGCCCAGTTAAAATGACAGAAAATATATGACCAAAGCTTCAGTGACAAACCAAAATACAGGCCACTGCATGCCCCATTAGTTCTCCAGACTAACGCCCTGCTAAAAGCAAGTGCCAGACTTCTGAACACTCACATGTCCCTGGAAGAGCAAAAGAAAGCATTTCTCAGCACATCCAAAGCATTTCCAAAGACACACTAATTGTGATGGATAGCACATAGTGAAAGCAACATTTTGCCATTTTGCTGTAGCCTATTACTTTTTAGAAAGTGTGCCATTAGTCTTTCTGGTGGCCTCTGTTCTGCTTTACTTTATTAACAACTTCAAACCCAAGACTGGAGCACCAGTGATAACCAAGACGGTTTTTAGGTCTCTGTAAATGGGGTGCATCAAACCACCACACCACACCTGCTAAAATATCCTACAGTTACTTTGATCTTGTTCTTTGTTAGTAAACTCAGAATGAGCCCTGGGGTAGCTTTTGTACTGTTCAGGAGGTCCCTGATTGAGCGTTTGAACTTGTTCACCTGAGCTGGTATTGCAATTAACTGCCTGTTCACTTTTTCTTAGGGGATTATACTTTCTGCTTAAAATGCAATATGAATATAGAGGCTTCATAAACATCTTTTACAGAATATCTCTATAATTATATAAAATTACAGTTTAGGGAGACACAGCACTTATTAGATTATTGAATCATTAATGTTCTTCATTATTGTTCTTCCATTTTTAAGATTTTAAGGAAAGATTTTTAAGATTTTAAGGAAAATGTTGCAGGTAACAGTAAATTATTTTAAACCACAACCAGTAACTTATTTTGTAAAAATATATGCAAAAAAAGCAGACACTTAATGACAGCAGTCTCCGCATTCACCACACTTATATAAACTGACATGGTCGTCTCTTATTTGGTCACCATCAACATGAATATGCTCCCTCTGCAGGAGTTGTCTCTAATCCCCTCAGGTAATGTTTCTGTGTTAAGGAAAGATTCATATTTTGTTTTAAACGTGGTCTAATGTGAATGGTGAGATTAAAAAGCAGATGCTCTGCCTCAGTTGGGTGTCTGCTCAGACAGCTAGCTCTCATTATCCTGCTCCATCTGGAGAAAAATGATAGCAGCTTCTTTTACAACATTGTGGTTTACTTTGAGGCCTAGATTTATTTTCCCACTTGATGAGCTATGCTATTTCCAGTAGAACAACTAAATGGAAAACAATTAAATCTCATTTATGTCCCATAATGTACTTTACTCTCAGCAAATCCACAATACAGTATTATACATTTTGGGAGAAACCTTTCAGTCCCTGTACACAATATCTCACATTCATGTGTCTTTCCTCCTTCTCATATCATGAAACATGACCTCTATGGTATCTGTCCCAATGCTGTGGAATAGCCAGAAATCAATGGAAGAGCATAGCAGCCAGCTACCTGTAGAACACTGCCTGCATACACTGGGTCATTGCAATTAAAGTGAAACAGTCAGTTTGTAGGAATAAATAACATAACAGCAGAAGTTTCCTCGACAAAAGTGCATGGATCAATAAAAGAACAGTTTGTTCAAATAGGATTCAAACAGAACAAACTGCCACCAGGGTGCAATACCAATACCACTGGGCTTGTTGATCATTGCACCCTGAGTTTGAACCTTGAAATAAACACCATTTATTAATTACCAGATTTTCATATGACATTGCACATACGTAATCTACGGCACTGGGTTGTTCAAATTGTTCATGTTGTAGTGTCAGGCCACATGCCCTAGCTGTAAATGCTGCTCCTCACTTACCCATGACTGCCAGAGCTGTGCCTTTGGTTAAGTCCCTCTTCATGGTCTCAATCACCTCAAAGCCACTGCCATCCAGATTACACCTGTTGATCGTGCCATTGGCTGAGCTGATCCAGTACAACTTGCTTGCAGGAAAGTCTATTGAGAGGCCTGAGGGGAGAGTTGAAGGTTAGGAGTGGGCCTGATAGATACATTATCTGCTTTCAAGATCATGGCCAGGGGTGCTAGCAGGGAGAGGAGTATGTAATCTCAAAATAATATGTTTTGTTTGTGATCTCAAGGAGAAATGTGAATAGCTCTCTTTTACTGCAGTCTCTTACTGTATTCTGTTACTTGACCACAAGAGGATTCAATCGACAAGATTTAAGAATGTAAATGAGTACATATCTTGACTGAAAGAAGTAAAGGATATTTAGCCAGTTACAGTTTTTCTGTGCTTATGGTCTCCAGGTCATCACTGTGAGAAAAAGATGTTTTGTTCTCAAATGAAAAAGAGCAAGAAAGAGGGGAAATAAAAATGGCATTATGCACTAATCACTGACCCACTGGCTCTCTTTGGTTCTGGTGAAGAACTTTTCTGTTACTCCCGTCCATGTTGGCTACATTAATAGTGTTGCCATCTGTCCAGTATATCTTCCTATGGTGTTACATTAAGTAAAATGGAAAAACAACAACAACAATGCATTAAATATATATATATATATATAATCATGGAATAAAAAACACAAAGAAAATAAAAATTCTTATCCTCATAAAAATTGCCTTTTTGGACTTTCTGCTCGAGACTAGAATATCCCAATGTCCACTAAAAATTACAGCATGCATCTTCTACTGGACATATTAACAACCATAATTGTATATCTTGGACTTCTTACCCTTTAGCTGGATGTACTGTCAGACACTTTGGTTTATCAATCCCATGAATGACTGAGGTTTTAAGAGATCCATCCAGTCGAGCCACATTGATCTGGGTCTCTTCGTTCTCAGAACTCAGCCAATACATATTCCTCGAGAGCCAATCTAACGCTAATCCACGGCAGTTCTGGATATCTGCAAATAGTGGAGGCCACACTGATTGTTGTCATCAACATGAGCACAAGGACAGCGAAGGACTGCAAGGCACTTCTGGAAGAGCCCTAGAGGGCACACTCAGACCTCTGTTTGATCCAGTCCTACTGTGCATATATTTGTCCAGCAACAGTTTAGATGTTAGGAAAAGGCAACTCTAGAAAGTATATTTCTAATATAAAGTGTAGACCATCACAGCATGAAGCAAAAAAAAAACGCAAATGGCTAAGACATAAAATGATGGTGACTGATTTGGTGCTTATCAAACCCAGTGAGGGTGAAAAGGGCTGTCTGACTTACCTCCTGATATGACTGTCTCAAGGCTTGTTCCATTGATAAAGGCCCGCTTTATGGTCTGAGTCTTCACATCTGCCCAGTAAATCCGCTCATCTAGAGCATCGTAATCCACGACTGTGACATCATCAATGTCAGGAACAGTCAAAGCGGTCATGATGTTCATGTAGGGATTATCGATATCCACACCTCGGATCTCAGACCGCCTCACATAGAGCAAAAACCTCTTCAGTGCTGAAGCGGCACACACACGCACACACACACACACACACACACACACACAAGCCCACCAATACATGCTCTGTCAAATGTACTGCATATGAAGCCCACACAGACACACAGATATGTACAGCACTGTGGGTGAATAACACTATATGGGGAAGTAAAACAGATTATTCTACCATTCAGAATGGTTATATTCTGACAAAAATAATTTTATCTGGAATATAAGTGAAGTTTTGTGACACTAAATAGCATTTCATTGTAAGTGGGTCAGGGAGGGTTGGCAGACCTTTGCAGGATGCAGAATCTGCCTCCTGATTTAGAATGTTATAGCATCAGTGACTTCAGCAACCCAGATGCTCAACAGTGAAACCATGTCAATTGAGAAGGCTTTCTGACGTAAAGACACTGCAAAGTGCTTTCCACTACCAGGGGGGTTGTGGGTTTCCCAAAAGCATTGTAACAAAGATCATCATTAAATGGTACAGCAAATCTCTCTCTCTCATTTCAAATGTTTTTAACACTATGATGCTTTTGGGAAATTGCAGCAGCTGCAGTACAGCGCAGGGGGCTTCACTCACCCACACAGGAACGGTTGTTGGGAGAGATCTTCATGAGGTGGGGACAGGAACAAGCTGCAGTGCGATTGTAATCGATGAGGCAGAGATGTGAGCAGGGCCCTCTCCCACCGTTCGCTCCACAAGGGTTGGATGCTGAATTACCAGCAGTGACACACATTCAGACAAGCCAAAGGAAAACATAACAAGGACAGAAATCAATACCATGTCAACTGGGTCTTGGTTCAAAAATGCAGCCATCTTTAATGAAATCTTAGCTAGCCTTCACAGACATCAACTGAACAAACCACGCTCAAATCTAACTTTCAACACAGAGAGACAATCAAAAGGCTGTGTAAAGCAGTTACAGTGAAATTTAAAGAATTGAATTATTCTTAATGAAACTAAAACCTTTCAGGCCTGAACTGGAGGCAACAAAATGTGCTTACACATAAGAAGAGTTAATCAATAAAGGATATAAAGCAAATAAAAAGCCCCCCTCCTTCAAGTTTGGATGTAACATGGTAAGGGTGTGGACATATCAGGACCACAACTAAAACCTCAAAGGCCAGTGCGGTACTCAGAGCAAAGAACCTCCTCTTCAGTTGCCTGCACAGTGCCACACACACCACTCTTACAAACTACCCATATCCTCATAACCTTTCTGTGCAGGAGCGCAGCAGTGTGAAAGAACTGTAGTCTTCCGGAACGGCGCTAGCACGTCTGTTTCATGAGAGCAACGGCCCATTCCTGCTATACTTCATCGGGGACTACTGCTGACCAGGCAGATCAAATGATAATGGCTAAGAGGTCACCAGAGAATAGTTAATTATCTCTCTACTCCTTCTCACTTTTGATGGCAACGCTCTCTCTGTCAGCACACCAGGGGAGCCATTGAAACATAAGCAAATGTGCAGTAGGAACAACTAGATGTTAACAGAGGGGTGTTTTGATATAACTGGCAGTGTTAACCATGATTATATATATATATATATATATATATATATATATATATATATATATCACTTAGTATTAAAATAAGTCCCGGGAAAATAACATACATGATCTAAAAGTTGTTTTTCCTTGAAAATTTGTCTAAAGTCTACATTTGTCCACTTTGCCTCATATTTTTATAGCTTGGCTTGAAGAGTTCAAGACCTGGCTGCTGTTCTCTGCAAATGGTCTGCTAATGGATTTATGACGTGATATGACTCTTCAACATGTTGTTGTTGTTTTGGAATGGACTGGGGTTTACAATTTGGCATGTCATATATATTTGCTGAATTATCTGTGAAGGTTGACATCTTCACAGCTCCCAAATAATACAACACTGTTCCCAGTTTAAATTCCTTTAACCTTTGAACATGAATCCAGAGCTACAGTGCAACTAGTTGCATCTTGTAAATAAATAATTGCTCTAACAGGATTTTGGAAATGGGCCCACTATTTTTTCCCCAATGCTGATCTAGTTTCTTACATGAAGTCAGCATATTTTACCATAAGTGAAAATAACTAATAATTTTAAGTGACTAAATTATAGACTAACATCGCAATGAATTAGTTATCCATTCAACTGGTCTTCGGGGGGAATCTAACTCGCTAAAAAATACTGGATAAATACCGGCAGTGCACTTGACTTGTGCTGGAAGGCAACACTCTACTGCCTCATTCTCACCATAAATGGTACAGAATGTAATGACACACTTTATCAGTCTGACCTGGCAAACATCATCAGTATAAGTTAAGAACTTATGAACTTATAAGTTCAAGATCAAGTCTTCTTGCTTTGCCTAGATTGAACATAAATCTAAAGTGATTTCCACTCTGTCAGCAAACTAACTAATATTCTGAAATGGGATGCTAAGCAGCCCAGAACAAGGGTAAAAAGTTCTTTAGACATTGAAGATCTGGCACATTTTCTCTAACCCCACGTTAAGGCACCTTCAGTCTTTCCGCCACACATTATGTATTTACAACCTGCATGTTGACGCCTGCAGTCTGGCCCCATTAGCCTGGTGTGCATTCCCCCATCTCACTCCCTACTGTTCTCCAGAGGTTCCTTGTTCTCCCCTGCCAGCACAGCAGGACTGAATGCAAAACCCGATTTCCCTGGCCTGTTAGTGGCCCGAGCCTGCATGTTGGACAGCGGTGATAGCCAGCGTTTCCCGATGGGCTCTTTAAGATTGGATTAGCTATACTTATTGGCTTCCTTGGCAACGCAGCACAATTTGTCAGCACTTATGAGGGTAAAACAGTCACTCGACTGCTGATACAATGGCAGAAGATCTGAATGTAGCCCAGGTGTTTTGGAAGGGTTTTATGCTTTTTGGGGTGGGCTGAACTGATGCAAATGAGATTACTTGGGATGATGAGCATACACAGACACACTACATTTATGGGGAACTGAGCACCTGGCACACTTTTAACATCAGTCGACTATAAACATTCTCTACACCCAAAGCCAAAGTTGACTTTACTATGTTCTTGTTACCATTACTACTGCATGTGTGACTGGGAGGGACGCAATGTATCATATTTAATGAAGCACAACAATACAGACTTATAGTATGTCTATAATAGAAAACATGCGTGCTCTGCATTTTATAACAAAATTTACTTCTACTTATCATTGATGGACGTTACCTATTTTTTCAATTATCAAACCTTTTATAGCTTATGAAGCTCTGGAAACCACTTATTACCTCTGCTGCCTTTTTTCTGAATTCATTATGCTGCTATATGTTGGAGTGGATAAAAGTCAAGGAGGACAAAATGTGCACTGTGAAGATAAATTGGGGTTGTCCCTACTGGCTAGGAAGGAAAAGAAAAGAAAAAAAAAACAAAACTCCTTAACACCACCATGACACAATTAAAATTAATTTAGGTAGAGTAGGGGAACTTATCCAAAGCCTGCATTAGGCTGGCCTGTTCTCTGCATGACCCCTTATTTAATTATTCAGCCACTTCAGCCACCTCCATTGAAGCTTCTCTCTGACTGGGGTAGAAATGAATGAACAGCAGAAACCAGTTCAAATGAATCTCTACCATATAGAGTGGCCAATGGACTAATTCACTCTGTGTCTCCCTCTTTAAAATTTAGAGCAAGGTGGATGAAATTTCCACCATAAAATCCCACATTGCATGGTAACAGTCATAAGAGAATTTGTGAGAGAAGCTTAATTGTAATTGCTCTGTTACTGGCTGCCTTTTTGGATCCCATGGGAGGTCTGAGTACCTCGTATGATGGGAATAGCAGTATGGAAACAAACCACAACACCAGAGTCCTCAACACCAGTGAAATTGCTGATTTAGAAACTAAGAATCTGCTCACATCTGTTTCATACATGGCCTTGAGTTTCTTGAAAGGTAAATAAAAAGTAATGTATTGTTATCATTATTATTAACAAGAAATTATGCTATTACTGAGCTAAACCACATCTCAGATGTTGTATTTCAGTTAACTGGACAGCAAAGAACCAAGCTCCATTGCAAGATTCCCAGTATATTACAATAGAAGAGAAGTATTTACCCTCTGGTTGTCTGCTGGGATGATAAATCTGTAGGTCAAAAGGCTGGGCACTAGTCTTCTGGATAACTGTCACATTGTGTCCAGTCCATTTATTGGCTCTAGCCAAAGTATTGGTCCTCCAGTCAGTCCAGTATACGCTTCCTCCAAAAAGAGAGACTGCAAAAGGGTGGGAGAGGTATTCATGTCCTCTGAGGATCTCAATCACCGCAGTACCATCATACAAGGCTGAGTAGATGGCATCCGATCTGTGGGAAAGATAAGAAATATCACGTCAGGTCTTCTCACCCACACAAGTCTGGTAATGCTCCGTTGACAAGGTGTGATACTGCTGACAGATGTGCTGGGGGAGTCGTCAGACAAGAAGCTTCAAGTGAAAGTTGGACTATGTCCGTATTTTTCTGCAAACACTGTTGCTTTCTGGAGGATAAAAGAACATGTATAGAGGAGAACTACGAGTATAATTTATAGGATACATATATGTATTTTTTTTCTTGCTCGCCTACCGAGCATCTGTCCATATTATGCGCCTTTCCAGATGGTCCAGTGTGAGTCCATTTGGCCAGGCTCCTATCTCCATGTCCTTAAAGACTACATGTCTTCCACCTCCACTCATCGATGCTGCCTCAATCCGTGGAAAACTGGCATCCCAGTCTGTCCAGAAAATAATTCTGCACCAAAAAATAAACAAATAAATAATTACCATTTATCCATGGCTGACTTCAGGTTCATAAGGGAGTTATTGCTGAGTAGATAGCATAACATATAAAGGAGCAGATGCCCAATTATGGACATTCATTTGCTATGTTTGTGAGTCTGAGAGACTTAACGAAGGGTTTTCTACAGTAGGCTAATACACTACCACAGATAACACACTCTGTGGTCTTAAAAGGCAACCAAAGCAGTTTTGCCCAGCTAATTTGCTAATGAAATGCATGAGTAATGTCCTGCATGCTGTCATAAACAAGCAAACTCTCACTCCTATATCTATTGATACAGTGATAAATTTACCAGCTGCTAAAGATTCAATAATAATCACTTAACACAGACAGTGCTACAAGCAGCCAGCCTCCTCATCATTAAAGGTCAGACTTTTTGGGAAGTAGCCAACAAATTAATAAACCAGCTCTTGACTGAGTGGTGGTACTGTTTCTAGTAGCAACAGTCCACTTGAAGACAACTTTCAAGATTTGCAGCATTTTCAGCATCTTAGGTGTCTCTACAAAGTATGCTTTCCATTTTCTGAATCTCCCTGCCCTTTTTAAAAGACTAGATTGTGAAATCAATGCTAGAGTTTTGTTTCAAAGTTTCAAAGGAACACTTCAGCATCCAACAAGACAGTTTACAGAACATCTCCCAGCTGGGCGCCAACACAAGATGCAGCTTGCGAGCTGAGATACTGCGTTTGTCCTCTCTACGTTGCCCATGACACTTGGCAGAAATTATTTCCGCTGCTTCCAATGGGCAACATAAGCCACCAGACTGTTTTCTATTCATTTCAATGCCAGCAAACATTCTCTAAGCGCAAGGGATTGGGATCAGCCTGTGACTATTTGGAGCCTGTGGTGTCATAGATGAGGCTCCCACTCATTCCCTAATGGTGCCTTAACAGACTTAGACTGGGACGAAGAACAGAAACAGGGCTGACAATAGAGAAAAGTTGAGGAGCAAAGAGGAAACAGCAAATATACAGCAAAAGACATAGCATGTTTTCCTTGATATGTCATTAAACAATTATGCCAGTCTATCCTCCTGAAATATGCTTACATGTTTTGTTAAGTCAATTTAAGCAAGAAAAAAAATGGTCTGCTTTCAATATATTTTAATGACGTTTGAGGTAGTTTGCTACCTCATTTGTTATCAGCTCATTACCAAAGTTTCCTTACCACATTACCAGTTTCCTTACAGGAGAACATGGCACTGTGAAGCACTACTCACCCTTGGCCTGGGTCCAGTGCTATAGCCCGAGGGTGCTCCATGCCACCTGCAATCAGGGTGGTTCTCATTTCTCCATTCAGCTTGGCCACCTCGATCTGGTCAAGGTTACTGTCAATCCAGTAAAGGTTTCCTGCAATCCAATCCACCGCCAGGCCCTCAGGAGTGGCCAAACCATGCTGAACCACCACCTCAATCCCAGTGACACCTGCGACAACACCCACACCAATATCACTAACAATGGCTGGATGGTGTGCTGAATTGACCACAACAAAGCATTCTACCTTTCAAGTGTGTGCTTTTGTGTGCCGATTTCCTCAAAATGCTATTTTGTGGAGATAACGGAAAGCTCTGAAGGAAAGCACACTCTCTTTAGACGAAAGGAGGCTTTCCCTTAGCTTCCTATTAAACATTAAAGGCTTTCCCAGACTGTCTATAATCCAGCTGTTTGCAGTTATCCTCGGCTGTGGAGGGCTTTATGAAATGCTAACAAAGGAGATGCAATAGCTGTGGTGAGAGCTGTGCAGAGAGGCATCAGGGCAGAGAAGGAATGACAGGGGTGGGTGATAAATGCAGCACTGGGGAGCAGAGTAGAACGGTCACCCAGAAAAAGAAGCATCCGTCAACTCCTTCCAAGATTTTGCAATTTACTTAAAGGTAGTCATGGCAGGCCTCAAAATGTGCCCCTGCTGTACTCTCAGGAACTAGGAGGACATCTGATCCATTTCTGCTATAGCGCAGACTAAAATTGGCCCAGTTTGGCCCACATCGGGATTCCACCATGGTTGGTTTCTGTGGTTCTGGGACTCAACACATACCTCCAGTGTCTGAGAGCTTGCCCGTGTAGATCTTGTCCTCCACCACGTCAGTCCAGTAGAGCAGGCTGAGGTTAAAGTGGAAGTCCAGCGCTATGGTGTTCCTCAGCCCCGGAACAAGTAGGCTGTAGTCACGCTTGTGGAGGTCTATCCTTCTGATCTCATGCCGGATGGAAAAGATAATGAAGGCTTCAAAGGGATCTGACACAGTGGAAAGAGACACACAGACAGCTAAACCCCTCACCTGTGCATCAAAATCAGGCAGCTGTTGGATATGAGCCTCACATCACTTACACCTATTCTACCTACACGTATGAGGAGTCTTCTCAAATAGAAAGCTGTTACACCTGATCCTATGGGAGCAATAATGTATAGTAGTCTTCTGAAATACGAGCCAGCTCAGTGCCGCATATGCTTTGCAAGCTCAGTGCACAGTATATCACACAGATGCTCATTGTCATCCTCGGACTAATGACCCAAATTTGATTCCCTGAAACAATTTAAAAGCATTTGGCAGGCATGCTGCTGTAAAGACATTAGCTTCTCACTGGGAGCCTCCTGATTGTGTATCCTGCTGTCATTGGATTATTGCTCCTTTTATTGCTCTGCACTCTGAGCTCATTCTCCACCTAAAGCCTGGAATGCATGTAGGTCCACTAAGAATTCATTACCCAGCGTGATATCAAGCAAGAATATTCAGTAAAATGTATTACTTAGCTAGATTTATGCAAGGAGGAAAAAGGGTTTTGTGATGTCACTTGCACTGCATTGTATGTTATATACGAACATCTAAAAGTGTTACAGAGTTGCCAAGACATAGTACCGTTTTGGCTTAGGCCCTCATATACATAGAAGTCTCTAAAAGCACCCTACCCATCTATGGTACTTATGTATTTCTTATGACCTACAAAAACTGCAAAAGTGCCCAAATTCTGTGGTTACCGGTACTGTGACAGCTCTCGCCATCTGGGCCAAGCCTCCAGCCGCTGTAACAGGAGCACTTGACAGCGGTCTTGAACTGCTCACACCTCTGACTGCACTTGAGGTGTCTGGTGCAGTAGTCCACCACCTCACATGTCCTGTTGTCCACGCCCAGGTGGAGGCCAGCAGGGCAGGAGCACACCACCCCTTTACTGGGAGCCACTGTACACTGGTGACTGCAACCCCCATTACCTTGCAGGCATTTGTCTGGAAAATTAGAGATAGGAAATTATTGAGAATAAGCACCCTTCTCAAAAAGGGTATCTTTTCTAAGCATCTTCTTTTGACATATGACAACTCTTCAGTAGCTGATGGTCTCTCTGTAAAGTTGCTTCTGGCCATTAGTGGATAACACGTGGGTGTAACCAGCTCAGAAACAACATTTTTCAAACTCATGTTCTCATGTCCATACATGAACGACTGCAGTGTGTTTTTGCCATAATCAAATAATGACACCAGGCTTTATCTGCAATCTTCTCTTCTAATTTACAGATGAAGTCAAATTAGTTTATTTTAATTGGACAGCTGTCAATCGTACCTATCTTAATTTGTGTATTATAAGTAATGTTAGGTAGACAAGTAGTGGTGACCCAATACATTTTGCAAGCCCTGTGAAATTTGTAATAAAAGGCTGATTTTGCATCGTACTCTTCAAGAGCAGAGTATCAAAATCCCAGACGGGCTAAATAATAGAGCATGGTGGCCTGTGCTAGAGTGCCTAGAGCTAACAGCTGAAATGCCGCATAAAAGTGTCAATAGGTAGATGGCAAAAAAAAAAAAAATGCAACCAAAGCTAAAAAAAAAAGAAAAGAAAAAAGTAAAAAAAGTAAAAACCATCTGCATCTAAATTGCACTGAGCTAATCAAGAGTGCTACCCAAGTGTGACAATACAACATTATGTGAGGTCACACACTATTCAAGACATGAGCCAGCTGCTTTATTACATTATAGAGACAGGCAGGGTGCAGAGTGCAAAGCAAACAAAATGAGCTCTGTCAAAGTGGAAGATGTCTTTATTACTCCTCGATCTTCAAGCCAAATGAAAACTGAGACTCAGCTACGTCATCTCCTTTCCAGACTGATAAGAAGCAAACTTTCTCATACTCCATTTCTCCCTCTCACATCTCTAATGGAAAACTCTTTTTTTCTTACTGAAGCACGTGGTTCTTGGTAAAAAAGAGAAGACCACTCTAAATGGGAAAAAGAGTAAAACTGACATTGTTCCAAGGACTTTAAGCTTCTAGTGATTAAGATGATCCCCTCTGCACTGACAAGAATTTAATGTTCTCCACAGGGAGCCCTGAGGTACCCAGTAGATCAGGGCAGCCTGCTCCTCCCACAGGCTGCAGAAAGAAACGGGCTCATGGCACTGTTCCAATCAATCGGCCCTTCAGGGTACTGCTGTACAATCTAATTGGCACTGAGGTGGCAGCACTGTGGTGGGTCCTTTCAGACTGATAATACACCTACTCTGCTTGGAGCAGGCAGCTCCCGTGGGCTTCTCCTGGCGACGTGTCGGAACGCAGCGAAAACGTTTGTCTTGTCCCATTCTAAAAGATTACACATTGCCAATCCTCCCAAGGTTCTTTCCCCCAGTGACTGCTGCCGAAGCAAACGCATCATCATATGTGATCTCAGTCAGCTAGTCGGCATGTCGGCCCCGCACACATGGAACATGCGCTGGTTTTCATTACACTACTTCAAGGATAAAGAGTGAAGCGGGAATGAAAGGAGCCCTCTGGGATATTGAGTGCTAACACAAACACAGTATCTTTAGGGTGTGTTCAGCCAAGAGGTGGTAAACACAATACATATTGATTTGCTCCAGTGTGTACCAATCTAGCCACACAGTGGGCATCAATCTTGAACATGAACAGGGTTTTTTTTTGGGGGGGGGGGGGGGGGGGGGGTTTGAGTATCCATTACTATTGTAATACCAGACTCTGCAAGTGCATAACACATGTAGCATTAGGTCTTTTAGTGGTAACTAAAGAGTAGAGCCTGATATATTAAGGAATGGTGATGCTTTTACTGAGATAGTCTCCTTCATAGCTATGAAATTAAAAACAAAGAGCCACCAATGAGATGTGACAAAATGAAACATAACCTTCTTCATTGTAGAGTATTGTGAGAAATGACAATGTCTAATGCAGGCATGCAAAAGTTAATCCATTTGACAAGGGTGTTTATGGCCACCTGCTGTTGATTCCTTTGTCAGTGGCGTTCAGACAGAGCTCACTCAGACACAGCATCTGACAATACCCAAAACCGATGACATTAAGCCCACGACAGGCTTTGTAAGCGCTCACCACAGAAGGTGCCTTCATCTGACTGGTCGGCACAATCGCTCATCCCATCGCAGATCTTGTGGGGCGGCAGGCAGGTGGAGGTGTCGTTGCCGCAGGGTTGCGTGGGGGGTTTACAGACAGACGACTGGCATGAGTCCTCGTCTGAGCGATCCTCGCAGTCGTTGTCGCCATCACAAACCCAGCTCTTACTGATGCACTTCCCTAGGGAGGCAACACTTAGTTAAACCCAGGAATAAATCAAGCTGTCACAGCTAACTGGGTATTTCCAGGAAGGCATACTGATATCTCTCATGCAAATAAAAGACTATGGAGAATATGAGTATCAAAACAAAACCAGATACACAGACAGATAAGAAGAGACAACACAAAGAACAGTGAAAGCAAATAACCCGAATAAAGCAGACCAAACTGAGAACACACTTAGTGTCCTAGATTGACCTTGATATTACATTCGAGTTCATTGCTATACGTCTGTATGAATATCACCTTTTCTTAGAGGTCTTTGAGGATAAACTGTTCAGTGTAGATTCTTTCAAGTCACAGCTTGTCAAACACCCTTATTTCATTGATCAAGCCATAATGTTTTGCAGCCTATTACAGAGCCTTAACTGAGTTTAATATTAATTCTTCCACTTCTATTACAGGGGACTGGACAGAGTTTAGGATTTTACAACACTGAACATCAGAAGGAGAAAACACAAAACGCTGGAAAGCAGAAAAAAAAAAAAAAAGGTTTTATGATGCTGCCCAGTGGTGCCTTTTTCAAAGCATTAATTCATAGTATTACAATTTAATATCAAAAAGTCTCCTTCTGACTGATTTCCAATGAGGCTGGTGTGATTTCCAATGAGGCGCAAAACGCCTTGGTATTCATGGCAGACTACAGTGCTATACGTTCTTTGTCTTTCTTTCTTTCTCTCCTTGCCATTCTCAGGCACATTATGACTAGAGCCCATTTTATGCAGCTGAAAATAGCGTGCTCTGCCTCGCAACTGGCAGAATGCAGCTCTGTGGTGTTTAGTATACACAACAATCCTAGTCGCCACATCAGTGAAGGGTCAGCGCCATCCTGGCTTTTCACCAACCTGAGTCTCGGCAGGTGAACTTGGCCTGAGGGTCGCACATCCTCTTGATGCCCACACAGTCACTTTCGTCGCTGCCATCCTCACAGTCTCTGTCGCCATCGCAGCGCCAACGCTCAGGGATGCACGTGCCGTCAGCACGGCAGTGGAACTCCTCGCCGCTGCATTCCACGGGGGGCAGGGCTACGGCAGACGGGACACACGATATTCTGGTTCCATCTCATCGTACGTTTACTGCAGAATCCTTTGCCTGCTCACTGGTGAAAAAACAGCTAAACTGGGAGCTGAACTTTTTTTTTTAATGACACCAATTTAGGTTATGGTCAAATAAAGTTTTCCAGAAGACTCTGGTTTGATACTGAAACAGGCATTAAAGGAGATTTCAACACCAAGGTCAGGGATAATGGTTCGGAAGAAAAATAAGATCAAGTACATAGTCCAATGTCGTTTGAGTATAATTCATTTATGCAGCCGGGTGGTCATTAGTGATTTATATTCCACACTGTTAATCCACAGGTGTTAAATAAATCTTACTAAACCGCTTTTACAGGTTTAACAAGCCAGTTGCTAAATGGTAGCCTGTGCTTTTCAGCTTCTCAGTTGTCCCACCAAATGAGACGGGTGGTAAAGCTGAAGTAAAGTGCAGCAAAGTGGCAGAGCGATTTGCTCAAGGCTTGATCCTGCACGTTCGCATTGTCTCCGGCATCTCACAGAGACAGAGAGAGCCAGAGAGGGGTGCTGTACTCGGATCACAGCCCAGCACTGGGAGGCGGTAAGCTGGGCAGGCCCAGGGAGACAGCCAGGGGCCGAAGGCCTCTACAAGGAGTTGGTTTGATGAATGGCCTCCTCATTTCTGTGACAAGCTGGTGAGCTGAAAGGATCGCAGCACCCGTCTCAGCTTTCAGAGGTAATTACAACAGATTAAAAGATTCAAATCTGCAGGGTCGTTCTCTAGCGGGTGCAGATAAGATGGGGATCCGTGGAACACGGGGGAGAGAGAGAGAAAGTTTCAAACTTATGTTCAGCAAATTAGGGACATTGCATCTAGCCAATTATAAGCAGCTGACGTGATGGTAATCTCCCGGCTCTTTATGTTGATTTGCTAATCACCCGTGTTAAACAGATGCTGTGGAAATGGAACATTCCATAGACTGGTTTAGCAGCTCATATGTAGCTAGTTTTAAATCGCTGAAAGAGCAACATCTTGACACTCTAACTGGTCTCATTAACAAATGCCATGATTGCAGTAAAACGTACAGGTTTCCATGGCATGCACATAACTGAATCATTTGCTTCTGGTTGCCAGGGCTACCAGCCACTCACCAGGGGCAACGGCTGTACAGGTTGTGTTCTCGTCACTGAAGTCACCACAGTCATTGTGCCCATCGCATGCCCAGTGGTCCGGGATGCACCTCCCAGTGGAGCACTGGTACTGGCCACTGGAGCAGGCATGGACACAGCCAACCTCATCACTGCCATCTCCGCAATCATCATCTGAGGGCACCGGGGTCATAGAGGTAGAGAGCCGATTATGAAATACTGGAGAGGCATTGGTGGGCCTCTTCTTTCTCGCAGCGATATTGCCTCCATTAAGATGAACTGACCTTGCAATAACCTCCACTCACGAAAAGAGATAGTTACGGGGGGTTACATGGTTTTGTCTGACTGCTTCAAACACTGCAATCCTGAATGTAACAGCTCAGCGCAAAAACAAATGACAGAGTGTGTATGCAGTTTGAACAATGCTAAGGGGGGGGTTAAGCTTCACATTAGGTATAATGTAGCTCCAGTATTAAAATAATAAAAATTGGCTGCTCATCTACATTTGAGGTAAGCAGAAACTTTTTACAGAACTATTCTTTTAACTCTCCTGTTGTCTTGTGGGTCAAAAATGTCCTATTTTGCCTTTTAACAAAACACCTATCTGCATGAAATGTAGTGACTTTTCCTGAAATGATCCTAATTTTAGAAAAAGTAAAAAATTGCTTTAGAAAAAAAATTCAAGAAAGGTGTTAGATGTTTGGGCTACAAAATTGTCTTTGCATTTTACCCATCATGAATTCATCGGTTTCAGTGCGCAACAAGTCAAAGATATTTTTTTTTTTCAAATGCACAGAAAAACAAGAGAACAGTGATTTAGAAGAGGATAAGATTTCTGAAGAAGAAGATGGGGAAGAAGAACCATAGCATGGTGCATCATCTTCAGGTGAAGAAGAAATCACAGAAGATAAGCGACATTTTTGTTGAAGCACAGCAAAATAAGATGATCCTTGTCACCATATGACAGTCAGGGCAAGATGCCAAAGAATATCATAAGGATGACACCATGGCCCACACCATATGTAGGTGCCTATGCCCAGGACATTGCATAAACATTCTACATGCTCATCACACATTTTGGAAGGTTTCTATAAATATGGAGACAGCTGAAAAAGGATTAATGATACTGACCTGCAGGCCTACATAGGGCTGCTAATCTTAGTGGTCGTGTATGGGTCCAGAGGCAAATATACACCTAGTTTCTGGGATGCAGTGAGTGGAAGAGCAATTTTCTGTGCCACAACACCACTGAAAGTCTTCCACATTTTCTCAAGAACGTGATGATTTGATAACCATGAGTTAAGACTTGTGAGATGTGTGAGAGGCAAACTGTGATATAAGAAAGGTCTGGAACTAGATAGTAGAGTGTTTGCCAAACCTCTTCAACCCAGAACCTGAAATAGTGGATGAGTAACCGGTTCCATTCAGAGGTACAGCTTTATTTTCATATCTGTAATATAAGCGATATTAGTTGTAATGTTATTATTCATTCCTGTAATATAATTGATTTATGTTCATGTTTCTGTTTTGTATCTATTATATTATTCTTATTTATTGTTGCTATTTATACACCTTGTGGGTGGGTGCAATGATTCACAAAATGGGAGAAGACTAGTATTTTGTAGTTGAATTGCTCATTGTACAGTATATAAGAATACAGTATATCACTATATTCACAACTGTTTCCCTACACACATTCAAAACTACTTGTGGGTGATACACGTGTTATGTGTCTGAGCAAGCTCAACATTCTATATTCCACTGTATGTATTTTTAATACTTATCAAGGACAAATTAAGCTGAGCCTCACCTCTTGCTAAAGAATGAATGTTTACACCTATGCAATAGCTTAATAATAATAATTAAAAATAAAATAAAATAAAAAAATAATAATAATAATGATCCTTGACTTTATTTAAGAAAATAATTATGATATGTGTGCTGTAATAAAAATGAGTGGTATGCACTGATTAAATGGAGTCTTTTTGCACTGTTACTGAGTAAAAACACAGATATTATATTTGTGATGAATGACAGGTTGGCTCTTCAGGTAAAATAGATCTGTGTTTTATAGTTCAATTAAACTGCTTGTTTTTATGGGTTTAGTGAAGGTGGGTCATTTTTGACCCTTAGGACAAGGGGAGTATACAGAATGTTAAGAAAACAGGAGGGCTTGACCCACAATAAATCATGGATCTTTGGTTTTTTTTGTGGCAACTTTAGGTATGTATCCAATGAAAGAATCTGAATCACAAATAATGCCAGTAAAATTAATTACATTTATAAGAGTGAACAACAGCAACAGTTCAAAACATTTCACTTGTCTACACTGTTATGAATTAACAGAAGGAACAATTTGATGCCGGGGACCCACCTGAGTCACAGTGCCAGTTGATGTTGATGCAGCGCCCGTTGGCACAGCTAAACTGGGTAAGTGGCTCACATGTTGGGAAGGCTGTGGGCAGACAGGAAGACCATGAGGATGGGCACTCCAAAACCACTGACACTCCCAAGCCAGGCCAATATATCACTGTCTCTTTGATACACTGGAGCAGAAAGCCCATTTTTCATTTTGCATTTAGCTTTGAAATATTGCAAAAGAAGTTTGTCATGGCACAAATTGCTTTGTCATGCTAATAGATTAAATTTAGAGGATTCTTTGTCCTCTGCTAGTATTTGCAGACTTGTGTGTGCCTGTGTGTATGTGTGTGTGTGTGTGTGTGTGTGTGTGTGTGTGTGTGTTTGGGAGGGCTCTTGCTTCAGTTTTTGGTCTTTACAAAAGCAAACAAGGATAAAAATCCCGGCAGTCACACATTTTTTTTTTTACTTTTACGTTAGTCTATGTGTATTGCTGAAGCCACAGAACCCTGAAGGTCATGCAAAATGTCAACGTGAATTATTGGTATTTTCTCTGTGAGGTTAATGAAAAATAAGTTGTGAGCAACTGGGGAAGCAGAGTGCACCTAGAGTGTGGAAACAGTCGGAGGCAATAAGAATATGCCAGAAGGCAATATGGAAGGAGCAATGGGACATGGTGGAGAATCAGTCTGAGAATGTGCCCTGAACTACAAATAAAAATACAATTTGTAGACCGTGCATTTCATTTTTAATTTTTTTTTAAACTCTGCTGGGTATAATCTTAATGGAGATATGCTCATGTTGGCATTGTAAGGGATAAGCAAAGGAACTCAGAACTGAAACACTTAATGGCTGATACAAAATCCCCACTTGCTGTTTATAGTGAATAGTACTTTCTGGTCAAAAGGAGTAAATACATGTTTTATGATGATGACTGAACAAGCTGTTACAGTAAAATGTTAATAATATTCAAGTTTAAAAGTTGCCACAATAAACAAAATATGCTTCTCTGCTGGATGTCTACGTCTCTGTGACATAATATTTAACCAAACATATCAGCATTCTGATGCTTTCAATAAGTAATATTTCTGTAATTAGTAAATGTGTGTATTAATCTTTGCAATAAAATCAGGAACCATGTCTATCGGTTCTAGTGAGAACTACACAATAAACCCCATTCTATTAACATTTCTACATAACGACTTCCACAAAAAAAATCCACATTAAATTTCCACATAAAAATTTTATGCACCACCATATTTCAGAAGCAAGTCTTACACACAATTATTTAACAGTCCAGCATCCATCCATCCATCCATCCAATCACTCATTACTAAATTACTAAACATTACTAAATATAAGTACAGTCAACTTAGCCTGGTACCACTTTCTTTTGCATGCTTTGTTTCACTAAAACTGTATACCCACTAAGAAGAACGTGTCCTCAGCTAACACAATAGAATTATTAATATTATTATTATCCCTTTTTTTTTCTGCTGACAATATCCTTATCACTGATTACACTTATATGTACTTCTGCTTCATAGCATAATTTTATGATAAAGTTGATGCATGATCATCATAATGTATAATAAAATCAAATTTTAGGATCATAAACAGTGACAGGAGCAATTAATCAAACAATGTCTTTAATTTTACGAATTCGTTTTTCTGCTTTGAGAAACATCTACAGCTCGGTCTACGCAACTCAAGACACAAATGAGTTTAAAATATATGCTTTTGGAACGGAGACACTGCTCAGGTCATCTCATCATGGAAAAGATTACTTATGGGGTTTTATGACATATCTCACACTCCTCTAGTCAAATCACAAGCCAATCAAGGGAGAGTGGAACCGAAAAGTGCCATGGTGAACATGAAAAGGTGTTGCTAATCTGAGAGAGCTCAATTAGTTTCCAAAGACAACTAGGTTGCAGTTAGAAAAAAGAATTTCAGAAAAGAAAATGTGTGTCAAAATGTGCAATCTAAAATGCAGGCAGCAGGTAACAGTATCTCAAGCAGATTTTTACAGTCCTTTGATTTTGCACATGGCTTTTTTGCTCCTATTTTCATGACAGGCTTGTCTCAAATAAAAGAATAGTGGGGATTGCAGAAATACTAACACTTGCTTGCACAGACCGTTTTACAGAGAAAAAAACAATAAATGGTGTCTCCCTAGCTGACAGTACCAGTTAATATACAATTAACAAACAAATTATAAGCAGACTACTGGCAAATGGTATTACTTACTATCAACCTAATAGGAGCATAAGAAAAGTTGTGGTAGTGTTTATTCAGGATGGTTTATTCAGGATGTTTATTCAGGATGGCCTTTCCTTTGACAAGAGACCCAATCTGAAAACATATTGTTACTCAGATAAACTTATTACATTTAAAAAAACACTGTTTAAACAATCACTTTTCTATGGGTTTGGTTGTGTGTGTGTGTGTGTGTGTGTGTGTGTGTGTACTATGGATGCATCTCTATTTTTCCTGGAAGTGCTTTGTTTACCATCCTCAAATTTTTGTCATTATCAAAAAAAAACAGAAACAAAATATATCTAGAAAAAAAACATTGCCTGAGCAACATGCCCCACTTAAACAATGCAGTAAGAAGAGGAAAACTGTTGAATTCCCAAAGCTCAGAAAAGGCCTAGAGAATTCTGAATAGAAATGATCAGGGAGGTAAAAGCCCAGGGTCCCAGGGCTCTTCGTGTGCACTCTAGCCGCAGTGCAGCATTGGCACTAGCTTAGCGCTTAGCGCACCCATGCACTAGAGCTCTATGCCTACAATATGCCTGCAAACACACTCCTTTCAGCCCAGCTTGATTATGATTAAGTGAAGCCAAGCGTGCACTCTAATTACTGCTTACGCAGGGTCTATTTGTGAGGGGGGGCACCGGGGCATCTTAAGACGCAGCAGAGGTAACAGGGACAACTGCACTTGGAGCAATTTGCAGCATTTGGTAAGGGAGCCTTAGAAAGCAGAATTTAACTCTTAGGGTGAGATGGCAGAGAGGAAAGTGCAATCTGAATTAAGGCCTAGCCCTGAGACCAGCTATTGGACTTATGGATTTGACTCCTGATATGACTGACCTAAGCAATGAACCAATGAAAAAGTGAATGTTCAGGATAAAATCCAAACCAGAAGCCAAAAAAGTTTTGGAAGGATAAACCTCCCCAGATTAGAATATGAATCAGGAGCAACAGGTGTGAAATCTAACTAGAAAAGTTCTCAAACAGCTGTCAGGTGTGACTCATAACCAAAACTCAAATGAGGAGTATGAAAAGAGGAAACCATGAGGTATATTTGACTCCGGAAACATATGCACATAGCCTTATAAGCCGATTTCCATGGTTAGTCAATTATTATACTCAATGACATGGTATAGCAAGATATGGGTGCTATTTAAAAACCTCCAACAGGCTTTTCTCCAGTCAGAGAGCACAGAAGTGTCTGGCTTTTGATAGTGACGTTTCCATAATCTAGCATGTGACTACCTCATGAGTCATTTAAGAAGACTCTTACTCAAGCATGCTGGCCCCTAAATATAGGCTTCTCCCCACTCCAACAAAACATTATTCAGAAAGAGATAAAATGATTTCAAGGTCTCTAGGAATAAAGGCTGACATTGAAACAGTGTACTGTACAGCTTTTTAAGAAACTGATTGAGAAAAACACCCTTAATACCAGAGGGACTTAAAGAGCCAAGCGTGCCCTGATCCTAATAACACTGTGCTGTCCTCCTCATTGTCCTCTCCCATGGTAAGATTGTTCACTTTCTGCATGATAACCAGAAAATGAGAGGCAAAATTATTAATTCATTCACCCAAAGCTGGTGCAGCATTGCAGCATGATAATTCTGGGGAAACAACATTCACTGAATTAATGCACAAAATCTTTCTCCCTGGAAAATGTTGTTACAAGATGAAAGCAGGCCGATGAGGAGTTACATTGAAAATACAAATACATATAATACCCATATGTCATATATCTTGTTCCAAAAGCCACTCTGATATCCATTTTGAAATAGATTGTGCTTTTTCAAGGGGCCCCAGCAAAGGGAAAGCCTCTTTATAGTTCATTTACCATGCGGCTCACAGGATATAGTTTAAAATGTCAGTTTACTATGGTAGTTCACAGCGGGAACATTTCCATACCACTTCCCCTGCCCAGCCCGTGTCATTTCCTCTTGTCCACTCCCAGGGTCGGGAATGCGGTCGCGGCAACTTTGGATCATAAGGATCACGGGCAGATTTGTATTACCAACGAACTCTTAAAAGCCCCCACATCTGATTTTACTCCCTATCCCCTCTCTGCTTGGACAAGCACAGACATGGAGTCTAGGGGGGAATGTGCTTGCCTGGCAAGTTCTGAATCCAGATATACGGCTCGTCTGTGGGAGAATGATCCAGGAGACAGCTGCAGCCATGCAGTGTGCTTAAGGCTCAGGGGCTAATGCTGGCACGTTTGACAGAAAAGCGGCGACACGCCACCAAGCCGAGCTCGGGCTCCTGCCCCCTTTATTTCCGAGGATTAGACCGGAAGGCAATGACTCACCACAGGAAGTGGACTCGTCAGACATGTCGCCACAGTCATCGTCGCGGTCGCAGCGCCAGGCCTCGGGTATGCACCGTCCGTTTCCACAGGAGAACTGACCAGACTGGCACTGCTTTGCTGAGTGAGAGAGAGCAAGCGAACACTGATGGGGCCACTCTGGTTGTCACCACTTTACAGATTATGTGAGCTTTCGCAAGGTTGAGCTTGCTGTCGCACAACCAAGCAGCATTTCCATATCGCGGTGAGATGCTGTAACCTGGGAATCACTGAAATTGCCATTAGCAGTCAATTAGCAAAAGCATTCACAAACCTGAGGGGATATGGGAATATGTTGAATGCTTCAGCCTGGTGTTTTGACAGTAAGAACCTGAGTTGTATTGGGGCATGTCAGAACATTGACAAGGGAGCATATGTCACACCTGTCCCAGGCTTCGATTGATCTTATAGCACTTATAACCTGAAGAGAGTTACAGCTGGCAACAGGCCAGGTGTTACTCCAATATGTAAAAATGAGGTTGGAGACAAGTGACTGACATACAGTAGTCAAAAAGCTGAAAATCATTTTATATACACCTGCTTGAAAACACTGATCTGTGTGCACTCCATTGGCTACAAGGTTTTGGTGCTTTGATGTATGAAAACACATATGATGAAATTCACAATGAACTCATGAGTGTTGGAGTATTACTTTTGAAGGTAGCAGTCTATGTGTCAGATTCAGGGATACACTGTAAACCTCACTGTGAAGAAAAATATAAGAATATTTATTGATTTGGTAAATGGAGCCCTACCTGAGCAGGTCTTGTTGGACTCATCTTCATTGTCTCCACAGTCGTTGGTTCCATCACAAAGCCAGCGTTTGGGAATGCAGCGATTATTGAGACATCTGAACTGGTCCATGGGGCAGCTGTGGTTAGCTGCACACAATTACACAAAAAACAAGATTCAGCCATGCTTTCTGCTAATGCTGAGTGGAGATTTTGAAGTTTTCCTTTGGTGGCTCTCTCTTTCCGAAAACTGTTTCGGCTAATAAAGTCATTTATATTACTGCACCTCGGAATGCTAAACACATCCCCAATAGAAAACAAGAAACAACTCATGAAACAGAATACTAGAAAATGGATCTAACAGTAACGTTTCAGGAGAATTATGGGACATCCCACCAGAGCAGAAAATTGATCTTGCAGTTCTGTCAGAAGATCACATTATAGCATTTCTCATGATGAAAAAACAGTTTAACTATTGCTCGTCTTATCGATTAACTCATGAGTTATTTGCAGTGGTGTGTTACTGGCAACATTTTTCTATTGACTGTGCTGTTTGTGTGTCTAGTGGATCTGTGTCTATGTGTCTCTGTTCATCTGTCTGCCTTGATTGCATCTGCATGTGTGTGTGTGTGTGTGTGTGTGTGTGTGTGTGTGTGTGTGTGATTTCCTGCCTGTTGGATACTTTTTTATTTTTTTCACCCACTAATTAAAATATCTAATGGCCCTTTACCTACAAATGTTTTGTAGTATTGTAAACTGAAGCAACAAGCCTTAGCATATTCATGTTAAATCGAGCTTGTGTTACAAGTGGACAAATGTCACATCCATGGAGAGGCAGGCAGTCGGGGGGTATCGGCACAAGCAGGGTGAAGACGCAGCGGGCACGCACCACAGACATGGGCCTCCTCATCACTGCCATCCAAGCAGTCGTCATCGCCATCACACATCCATGCTACCCGCACGCACCGCTGATTCCTGCACTGGAATTCCTCAAGCCTGCAACGTTGCGCCTCGCCATCGCCAAACGAGTCTGTGGGTGGGAGGGGGCGGGGGGTACAAACCAAAATAGCTTGGCAAAGTATGTTGCTGGGGAAGAGACAGGATCCGCTGCCCTTCAAACATTTTGCCAATACTGGTTCTGACAGAGGATGCTGTGGCGTCTGTTGCTTAAAGAGAATGTAGAGAGTCAAGTCATGTTCTATCGCATGTTTCAGAGTGGGCTTAAAATGGCCTACCTGAGCAGGTGATATTGTTTCTGTCCAGGTGTTGGTTGTCAGCACAAGCGCACACTCGGCCCCCTGGGACAGACAGGCAGAGGGTACCGCAGCCTCCATAATTCACCCTGCAGGCGTTGTCACCTAAAGAATAAATATAGGCCTAAACAACTGATATCCACAAATCTCCTTTTTAATGATGTTTCCGCCTGCATGTGTATTTATTGCTTTTGGGCTTTTAGCAGCGTTTCTCCTAGTGGCACTGGGGTTCAACAGCAAGTATAAAGTCTCTACCCATCTTTCTTTCACTCCATCCACAACCAATCTGCTACTGTTGAGGGATGCGGGAGACACGTGTCACATCCTTTACAATCACATGCCAAGTGAATTATGAGGAACATCACTAAAGGGAGCTATCTAACACTACTGTGCTTTCAGCAGAATAATTTGTCTTGTGCACAGTGGCGATCAGGGCACTGAGGAGGAAAGCGGCAGTTTTGTGAGAAAACTGTCACTAAGTTGAGGCTTGAGATCTATTGTAAGGTTCCATTTTGGGAGAAGTGCCTGGTCCAATGAGATAAAAGCCAGTGTTTTGCAAGCGCCAATCCATGCTATTCCAAAGAGAAGGAACACAATTAATCTCGCTGGCGACAAGAGCTTCGGAAGAAAGGGGCTGTTGAAATCCTTGCCCGGGTGATAGTGCAGATTGGCAAGAAAAGTATAATTTTCTTCTGTCATTTATATTAAAGGTTTTGTGGCTAAAATAATGAAACAAATGAAGACCTCTTCTGCAGCTGAACCCTCCAAGTAGTGGTTAAAAAACATCACAAGCTTTCCTTCCCAGCATACATCTGAACTAGTTCCTCTTTAGGATTTCCACATCTGAACCATACTGGCAACTGCTTCTGCACTCCAGACGGCATGCCATTTTGGTTTTTTTTGTTGGTTTTTTTTGGAAATGGTGATCGAGTCTTTTTGATAGCAACAGATCGGTCGCTTTGCTAAAGCACATCTCCTGCAGGTGGTGAGGGATGGAGTGCAGGGAAGGGAAAAGCATGGCTGCGTTCTCAGTGGCCCGCTGCACTAAGTCCCTCCCCCTGCGGCTGCGTTCTCAGTGGCCCGCTGCACTAAGTCCCTCCCCCTGCGGCTGCGTTCTCAGTGGCCCGCTGTGCTAAGTCCCTCCCCCTATGGCTGCGTTCCCCAGTGGCCCACTGTGCTAAGTCCCTCCACCTGTGAGCTGGTCCTGACACCCGGGTGAACAGATGAACAGATGACAGCAATCATCGCATGGAGTTGAACAGCCTAAAGAAAGCTGTGGGCCACACCTCCCAGGGTTCTCACCATGCTCCCCATCATGCAGGTCCAGGCCTTTACCTGTAGATGCCTTAATCACTGTCACTGTAATAATTTTATTTTGTAATAGTGGTCCCCACAGAATATCTAAAAAAATACCCTTTACTGCTAAACCATGGGTGGCGGTGTTTTAACACATTTATCACTAACCTGTTTATCATCATCACATTCTTGGAGTCTGTACAGAAGAATACTACTCATATCTGGGAGAAAGATTCCTTTGGTGATTCAACTGTGCAAAAAGAATGTGAAGTTTGGGTGGTTATTTTGGAAAGTGTCTCTTTGAGGGTGCTTACCCTGCTGACTCTGCGCATCAAACACTTTGAGTCCAAAGAGAGGAGGTCTCTCACTCCTCAGCAGGGTGACCTCACCAGACAGCACATCCAGCTGGAAGATGGAGGCGTTCATGTACTCCGTCCAGAAGATGGAGGTGTGATAGTGTGAAATACCAAAGGGGTGATTCAGCTCTTTACCATTGTAGACCACCTAGTTCACACAGAACAGCATGGATGTTAGAAGGAACTGTAAGAGTGGATCGAGGTAGTAAAAAAAAATAAAAAGCAAAAAAATAAATAAATATCTTTAAAAAATAAACTGGATCAATCAACCAAGAACATGCTGAAAGCTTCTTATATAGCTGAATCCAAAAAGGCTTATATGGCTGACCTTAAAAACACCAACAATGGGTGCAAGCATTCATGTAAAAATAATGGACAACACAAATCCATTTTGTTCAATCTTTGACATCTACTTTGCATTTAGAGCTGCATTTAAAGGTGCAGTCTTTGTTTATTTACTATATTGAAATAATTATGGTTTTCATATTTTGTTTCAAATTTCATTTGTTTTTTTAAGACTTGCCTGATACAAGATGATCATAATTATGTTTATTACATATTATTATGGAAAATTAACGTATCATGAAACATCAAGCTTTGAAAAATACTAAGCAGCCACCTTATCAGAAATGTGCTGTACCACGTGACCAATCACCACGGGCTTCTTTTCCTATAAATGCACGCATGCGGATCTTGTAAGTGTTTCATATAGTTAAACACTGTATCTTATCAGCACGTCAACAGACTGCTGGCATGCCCAATTCATCAGCCACCCTTCAGCCCATTCTTTGCTGGTTACCTTCTGACCTCAGAACCATTGCTGGCTGAATATAATTTGGGTGGTGGACTATTTTCAACCTCGCATTAACAGTAAAATTGTCGTGGCATGGTTGTGGGCTTTAAGGTGGTGCATGTTGAGCCGGCACAGCCGGGCTGCTGGAGATGTAATATGTGGCATGGTCACGGCTGGGTTGAGAGGTGACCACCACCGAAACATCTCCAGGCAACAGTAGTCATCAGGTCAGAACCTGACTATCAGTGAAGCACTACATATTGGTTAATAAATTGTGCATGGCAAGTGACAGGCTATGCAATCTAATGGTACACCTACAAGGTGCACCTGCTTTGTAGGTGTTACTAACAAAGGGGCTGATGTGGGTTGACCTGTCCACCTACCATTCGACCAGTGCCATTGAGATAGATTCTCTCTATGTGATCGTAGTAAGCATCACACCAATACATGGTACTGGTTCCATGATCCAGGGTGAGTCCATTGGGCCACAGCATGTTAGAGGTGACAAATATCTTGCGGTTGGTGCCGTCCATCCAGGCTTTCTCTATTCTGCCAATGCTGTCGTTTACTTCGTCCTCCTCCCAGTCCGTCCAGTACATCCAGCTGAAACAAAAACGCCATTTAATACCCTGCTGGGCTCGCATACTCTCTCAAAGAGAAAACCACTGCCACAGCAGGTGGAGGAAATTCAGCTAAAAGTTCAGCTACAGCTAAAAAAAAAAAAAAAAACAGGCGACACTTTCCTCACACACGTGGATGGAGAAAAGGGGCTGTTCACATCTGCTGCTCCAGCACAGGAAAGAAACAAACATTGACTTAGATGGCTAATCTGTCATTAAGAACCGACATCTGAGGTAGCTTTCTTTATTCTCTTGTTGCTCTCCTTCAGAATGCCACCCACTCTGTGCAAACATGAACTGTCATTCTCGAGGGTCCTGTGATATTTGAGAAGTGATGGGGTCAGTGTTTGGGCATGATCCCTTCCTTAGTAAGTGTGCTTAAGGGATTTGTAGTTTCCAAGCAGGCCGTGTGAGCTTTTCTCCCTCATCAGTGAAGGAAGCATTGCTACATGTGGATCACATAAAAAAATGGCTTGGAGACTGAGCAGCCAAATAGCTATCACCAAAGCCTTCATCCTTACCGTGTACAGCTATATACACATCCACACATAGGGGCAAAACAGAAAAAAGGGAGACGGTGGAAGAAAAGAGAAAGCAAGAAAGACCGCAAGAGTGAATGAAGGAATGAGTGAGTGAGTAAGTGAGTGAAGACTTCAGTGATGTTGTATAACATGGATGTGTATGCCTAATTACAGTCACTAGTAAAAGGTCCACCTACATGTAGATGGAAAGGTATGAATTCAGAAATAATTATTGAAAATGACTGTCCACACAAATTACCATTATCAGGAAGAATTGATGATAATTACTGATGTCACCTTGTCTGACAAACCTGCTGAACGCCCTGGTATTTCATCTAACAAACACACTGAATGCCATGGTATTTCGCAAATTGCAGATCTTACAAATTAGCGTCGTAATAATTCAAGCGCTCAAAGAGTGTATTACAGTTATTGAGCGCGTTTCTCCCCTGCTGTGACTCAGTGGGAAGAGCTCCGTAGGGCCTGGGTGAGACAGAGAAGGAAAGATAACAAACAAAAAAAAGTAGCAAATGGATTGAGTTAAAATGAGAAAAAGAGAGATAGATAAAAAGAGGGGTAAGGGTGGGAGGTTACTGAGTCTGGCGAGGTAATCCTTATCATGTTAAGGCAGGCTAGCAGTGGCATGCCAAAAGTGAGAGAGAGATATATTGTAGGGAATATATATATATATATATATATATATATATATATATATATATATATATATATATATAGAGAGAGAGAGAGAGAGAGAGAGAGAGAGAGAGAGAGAGAGAGAGAGAAAGAGAGAGAGAGAGAGAGAGCGAGAGAGAGAGAGAGGGAGAGAGAGAGTGAGAGAGAGAGACAGTTGGGGCTTATTTCAGCGGGGGAATCCCATCCAACAGGGCAGATAGAGATCATCGTGCCACCTGTTTACCTGATGGATGGCCAGTTTCTAATGATAGGGCCTCCACCCCACTTCTAGAAATAGGATTGAGCCAACATGCAATGGATGGCACAGTTTCATATGCTTTACCCTGCAGGCAGAGGTTCATAGTGCTATGGTGTGGACAGACAGGAATCATCCATGTTGATGAAGGCAAGGAACTGAACTACATATACGGTCTTACTCTTCATGCTTTTCTGTGTGCAGACGTAAGCCAGCAATGAATACATGGAAACATTGTGAGTATTTCGTAGCGCACAGTGTATACAGATGGGTTATCTGAATGGGCACCTAATGAGACAACCCATCCGTACACACTGTACACTTCAGAAATTTTAACAATACGATAAAGAGCTGTTCTGACAGGCCACTCTTACATTGGGCGAACAAGAAACAGTAGCTGTAGCTACAGAGCAAGTGCTCTGCTTGCAGCTTTGATGTAGTGGAGAGAAATGTCAGGTCTCTCAGCGTCTGGGCTGAAGGTCTTGTTCTCAGATCACTACTATCTACTTCCATAGGTCAAACTTTACATGCAGTGGTCCGCTATACAGCAGAGCCTTGGCCTACAGCCGATGATAGGTCCAAGCACTCCTTACTGGCTGTCAAAGCCCTGCACATCAAGGCTTTGAGGGAGCCGCAGTCACGCTTCCCTGTTGCTGCCAGTGCGCCGGCTGGCTCCTGACGACCGCGCTTCACCCAGTGCCCACGGTGCCGGCGTGCAGACTTCAGAAAGGTCGTCAGCTTGGCAAAGCATGCACCCCAAGAAGATATGAATCATTGACACATTACCAAGCTCGTCCCAGGACGAACGCCACACGTGCTCATGATAGTAGGAGGAGAAAATGTGAGGAGTCTACTCTGCATTGCTCCCACAAATATGCACAGACTCTCACTTTGCACTGAACAAACACGCCTGCTCTCAAACTATCACTTTTGGTGCTGATCACTCAATCTACTGTTGATGTTGTCATTTAGGAGACATTAGTTACATTAAATGCAAGAGGGAGTTGCATAAATTACATGAGCTCAGAGTTTGAACGATGAACATTATTATGGCTCTGAGCTAATGAGCCTATTGTGCTTGTAAATAATGTATCTATCCCACTGTCACTTTCCTTGTCTGAACATCTTTAGAAAATTTGATTAATTCTTAAGTATAAGATGTATTCAGTGACAAGCGTATACCATCACAGACTAAGATGGCAGTTATTGGTTATCGCCAGCCTTGCCCTCTTGTCAACAGAAATAAGTAACAATATAATCATAGTGCCTACAGAACAGAAGCAATTACTGCATTTTTGCACCATATAGGGAACTGAGAGTCTAGCGGAACAGTCTGTTCCAATGAATATGGGCACCTCAGATGTGCAGTGCATGCGGAGTGAGCATTTGCTTGCTCAGTTCTGCAGCTCTGCCTGGGAGCTGCTCTTCAGGATTCACTACATTTCTCTCACACCCAGGGACGGTGATAATGAGATTGGCTGCAGGCCATCAAACTCACCTCTTTATTGCCAGTGCCCTGTCAGCTTACAGGTACACATTTGCACACACGCACACATACACACACTCACGCATGTACATACACATGCACACACACATACAAACACACACACACACACAGCTTATTTGCAACTGCTATCCTGTCAGTCACATCCGACGCCAAACACAGAGCAAACAAAGATTTCGCAATGAGGAAAAAGGGGTGCACTCAAGTGTGCCCAGAGTAAAACCTCCTAGTTGGCCTAGATTTAGAACACACACTGCTTATGCTATTTAGACTCTGCTCTCCTTGGCTTTCTGCTCATCACCTCAGGAAACAATAAAATGCACATTAAAACAACATATAGGGTGCATAATTTATGTGGCCTTGCATCAGGCAATGTAAAGCTGTTCAGGTGAGGGGGTTTTCTTTAAGGCGAGCTTCAGGATAAAAGCAGTGGTTTACTGCTTACACTGTACCTGCTGAGTGGATCAACAACTATGGCTCTGGGGTGCGACATATCTCCCTCTAACAGAGTCTTCCTCGTGTCAGCCGCCCTTTCCAGCCTGGCCACGCTAATAGTCTTCCTGTAGCCATCATTTGTCCAGTAGAGGTTATTTCCAATCCAGTCCACTGAAATGCCCTCCACATTATCAAGATCTACAACAGGAAACCAGACAGGCCAAAGCTTAATATGCATTCTATTTACAGCATACACAACATTTGGTTTGTGTTCTCAATGGTCTTAAATCGGAATGGTATCAACAAAATGCAAAATGATATTCAAGGGTGAGAAAAACAATCACCATCTTTGAGAATTGTCTCTCGGCTGGATCCATGAGTCTTTTGCCGCCCTATCAGAAAGCTTGTGGTGTCAGCAAAGTAAATATATCCAGTTTCAGCGTGGTAGTCCAGTGCCCTTGGATTCACCAAGTCCTCTACAGGCACCATGTGTTCATTGCTGGACTTCGCATTTATATCCAGGCCACGAATTATTCCAGGGCGGCCCTTCCCATAGAAAAGGAAGAGATCGTTCTTGGGCTCTGCAAAGGTAAAGATAGCAAAATTGGTCAATCAGCACTTTAATATTTCATAAGTCTCTAAAGTGCTATGTGCATTTAAAATGCCAAGCATCCAACATCTAGGGACACTAAGAGATGACCTCTTACTCTTATCCTCAACTGAATACTAAATGTATGTAATGATCTTCAACGGCATATTCTGGCATTAACCCTGGTGGGCTTAGCTAGTCAAAGCAATGAATGGTGCAATCAGCACCTCTGGGCATGATTTGTCTTGATTGAGTAAATGAATTAATTTACTTGTCAAGGCGGCAGCACTGCTTTTTGTTTACTTAGACCCTGCTAGGAGGACAGGTGTGTGTGTGTGTGTGTGTGTGTGTGTGTGTGTGTGTGTGTGTGTGTGTGTGTGTGAGTGAGTGTGTGTGAGTGTGTGTGTGAGAGTGTGTGTGTGTGTGTGTGTGTGTGTGTGTGTGTGTGTGTGTGTGCGAGTGTGTGTGTGAGAGTGTGTGTGTGAGAGTGTGTGTGTGTGTGTGCGTGTGTGCATGTGTGTATGGGTGTGGGTGTGTGTGTGTGTGTGTGAGAGTGTGTGTGTGTGTGAGAGTGTGTGTGTGCGTGTGTGTGTGTGCGTGTGTGTGTGAAAGTGTGTGTGTGTGTGTGTGTGTGTAAGAGTGTGTGTGTGTGCGTGTGTATATGGGTGTGGGTGTGTGTGTGAGTGTGTGTGTGTGAGAGTGTGTGTGTGCATGTGTGTGTGTGCGTTTGTGTGCGTGTGCACGCGTATGTGTGTAAGTGTGTGTGTGTGTGTGTGTGTGTGTAAGTGTGTGTGTGTGTGTGTGTGTGTGTGTGTGTGTGTGTGTGAGTAGCAGGGGTGCAGAAGGACCTTTTCTTTCTATCAGCCTTTTTCCTCTGGAAGCTCTCACAATTTATCATTCTGAGAAGGCGAACTTTGCGACCTTTAAGACAATCAAATGCTTTGAGGTCTAAACAACACAACAGCAGCACCTTGAGTACATCAGACAGTAATTTAGCACAGCATCTCATTAGACCTAGAGAAGGTGAGGGGATGCAGGTACCTGAAGAACATCTGGATATAAATATAAATCACACGTCACCGCAGGAAGCACTCTCTTCATCACTGATGGTGCATTACACAGCACTTCGGGTGGCATTATTAACTGACCCTAGATTTTCACACTTGGCTACAAAATGTCAATAGACCACCCTGAGCTACATGTGCAGGGCAGAGTCAGAATGACATTATCCACACATAATGAATCACGCCTACGGATCAGTCAATAGTGTAACAGTACAGCATCATTTGGAAGCACACCATTCCTTGATAAATGATTGTCTCCATCTCTGTCAATCAGAATTCGTGTTGAGACACAGCCTATGTGCGAACCATTTGTGTTTGGTTTGCTAATGAGAGAACCATACAGTACATGCACACTTCTCACTTCAATTTCTGTGATTATTCCCAGCTCATATAATAAGAGCAAAAATAAGATGACACCCTATTTTAGTGTATATTAGTAATTAGATATGAAAACGACCTAAGGTATATCACCACAGATGTTATAAATAATCAAATAAGCAGATATGTAAAACAGCAGGGATTGAAAGAAACCATGTCGGGTGCTGTCAAGCGTACTGACTTTTGCACGACTGGCCGTCACTTCCCAAGATGAAGCCCGTGCGGCAACGACAGCTCCTGGATTTGTAGCTCCCGCTGAGCAGGCAAATGTGCGAGCATCCGCCAGCCTTCCCGTAGGGGTTAACCTCACACGCATGGCCCCGGACTGAAGACAAGGACATTTATATTACACAAACCCCCACGCCGACAGCATCCAACACTCTTCTGCATGCATATGTGGCTTGTTCGCAGATCTTTATATGTTAGCGTATTTAGAGACGTTTAGCGTGTTTGGAAAGTGATTCACGGTAGCAAGTGGAGAAAATGCCTAAGAAGAGCTGTGTAAAAGTCATTCAAATCAGTCCCACAAGCAGTACAGCACGCACTTTACCTTTTGGTTGAGTGAGTTTGTGGTAAACGCGTATGGCCCTGGAGTTCCCCATGCTAGTTAGCATCTCCGGGTCTGTGACATTAAAACGATTTATCCGCAAGACGTCTGACACAGCTTCATCAAGGGATGCAGAGCGAGTCGCATACAAGTAGTCCTCGAAGACAGCTAATCCATGCAGGTAGGCCACCTAGAACCAAAGCACTCTGACTCAAATTCATTTAATTTTTTCTTTTTTTTTTTCTTTCTTTTTTTTTTTTTTTTTTTTTTTAAACCTTACTTAGGTTTAAGAACTTACTTAGCAGGGGTAAAAGCAGAATGCCATCTTTAAAAAATAAATAAATAAATCCACAGGAGGATAAAACAAAACAAAAACATCACAAGGGCAGCCCCTTATATTATAGTTGTAGCATTCACAGAAAGATTTGTACAATATTGTCAATCCCATATTGCAACAGCCTGCCCTAGCACATCTTGCTATGGACTCTAATAGTAAACCTATACCAGGTGGCCAATACCTCATCTGAGACCTAGCTCTTCCTAAAAACTGATTGTATATAAACTAGACAGCACAGGGTCACAGAGAGTGCACGGGTTTTCTCCAGGGACATCCTCTCCAGTGTGACCGTGTCCACATGGTACATCTCTACAGGTGACCATCCTGCTGACATGAGGTGACAGGAATGAATGAACCCTGCATACAGCAGGCACACACACACACACAAACACACACACACACACACACACACACACACACACACACATACACACATATATCCTGCAGGGCTTTTCCTGAGCCCAGAGGAGAGACAGCACAGACCAGACACACAGTCATACACAAAGCCATACACCAGACGCAAAGCCCTAAGCATTGGACCTGTTTTTGGCTACTTGTCATTTTCGCTCACAGCGAGGCAACAAATTACCTCCAATCCTGGGGACGTTTTTATAATCTAAATAACTAGTAAGAAAATGTTTTAAAAGTTTTTGTTATTCTTGTGTGGTATCAGACAATAAATGGCTTTGGATATAACTTCAAATTCTAAACCTTCGCTTGTATGATTAAAATTAATATTCATTTTAAATATAATATGAATATGATTTCTTTGTTTCATTAAGTCAGCATATGGGTTTGTTGTAATTGAAAACAAGAAAAATTATCATGCGCAACTAAAATCTAAATTACAGTGAGTGCTGAACGGTGCATAAGTATGTTGTGATGAAGCTGCGAGAATGCTGCTTCAGAACAACACAGCCACCAGGGTACTGCAGCCATGAGGAACACTGCCTTCATCTGCTATGAAAAAAAAATAAAATTGAAAACGTGTTAGAAACTCCTTAAAAGCACGTGGGGGGACGATATTTATGGTCACCGTTATTTGAGTACACCTGCACTTGCACTGCAGTCTGCATCTCTTTGGACATGCCCTTCTCCTCTCTTATGGGTTTGCTCACTGGGATTTTCTTTTGAACAATAATAATCCCTAATTATCAGTCTCAGAAGCACACTTCAGGTAAAATATTCTAATGGTGAATCCTTTTTAATACAATCACATCTCTGGCCTGTGCATTAATTTAGGTTAATTAATCCTTGGAATGTGTCTGTGAAATCAGCACTCTGAGGAAGCCACGCAGATACGGTAGGTGGTGGGAATGAATGTTATAACCATTATTTCATCTGAAATCTCTCTCTAATTCAGAGTTGCCCTGTTAGTCAGTATCAAAAGCAGGGTTGACCCTGTCACTCATTTGCACCCATGCCCCTTCATTGTTTGAGCTCTCCTTGTTAGCTACATTGCACATTGTAGACCCTTTCTGACAGCAATTTACAAAATATCAGACTAATTTTCTTATACAAGTGAGCACATTGCAATTATTTACACATATCTGCAGCTGGTCAAGACTCAAACTTTGTTCTTAATACAGACTTTTTTGAATTGCTTCCAGAGGACATTCTACAAGTTTGAGGAGGTGGTAGACCTCCTTAGACCCAGCCTCTTTATTCAGGTTCAAAGGTCATATGGGGTTGTACTAAAATGTCCTTTTAAGAAAACTGGTCTATAAAGCATCAGCATCATCTCTTTATACTGTTTATCAAGTAAACTCTGGGATTAATTTCAAGATGCTGTGTGGAAATGAAAACCTTTCAGAATAGTAATTAATTGAAGGCAATATAATGTTTTCATTAATTTAAAACATCTCACCAGGCAAATTCAGTGCCAGGTAGCTACTGCTTTTAAGATGCCCACATATTGCAAAAAAACAACAACAAAACAAAAAAAAAAAAGGAAAAGATAAAAAGTACTCCTTCATATCAGCATGACAACAAAATAGACTCATTTGTCATTCCAACTCAGGATGTCTGGCACTTACTTGATTCCCTTGGATGACAGTGTGTCTGTTCTTGCCATTGTAATCCACAACCTCAATGTAATCCAGATATGCATCTGCCCAGTAAACCAGTTTCTTCACTAGGTCCAGCACTACTGCGGTTGGCTGCTCAATCTTATAATCCACAATTCGCGTTCTGTTGGTGCCGTCCATATTGCAACGTTCCAGCTTTCCCATGTTTCCATAGTCGGTGAAGAATAGCATCCTGAGAAAGAGTGGGAGACGTGCACATTAAACAGCTCTGTAGCAGGCCAGACATTGCTTAAAAAAACAAAAAAAAACAAGTTACTGTTAATGCAAATGTGAATATCAAGCGTTAACTCCTGTGCAGTAAAATCCCTTTCTTATCCAATTGCTGGATGTAGACTACTATGTAAGTTAAATTACTTTGTCAATAGATCATTATAGGTAAACATCTGTGAATATCGATAGAAATATAGATGGAAAACTAGTGGAAAACACAATAACCACAAATACAAAAACACTAATGCATTTAAGTTACATCTACTTCTAGTGATTATATAGGCTTCCATGACTTTGACTTGTTAGTTAACCATTTCACACCTTCAAAGTATTATTCATTTTAAAAGTAAATAAATAATAATTCAGAAATTAAGGTTTAAAATGGCCTTAGTTCCAGGTAAACTGCATAAACTAATTAGGGTGACGATGCTTAAAATATAATTGAGTTCAGAGGACAGCACTATAATGGCTCACAGTTTGGTAGTATGGAGGAAAAAAAACCTCAAAACAAAATGTTACATTTCTACTGTTTCTAGAATCTAAAGGACAGATAGTTGAAACATAAATGTAATTAGCAGTTTAAACAGTGACTTTAAAAACAGGAGCAGTACTGACTCCAACAGTGTTTAATTGTACCCAGAAAATAAACACAGAACATAGCAAAGATGAAAAGCTTCATCAGCAACAGCTTTCATCAGTGGTCTTAAAAAGTCTTTACAGTCTTATTGGGGCTTTCTTTCTTTCGCTTGGGGACTACATCTGCAATGCTTATTAAATCTTGTAAACTATATATATATATATATATATATCTTGAGGGATGGTCCTATCAGGTAACATGGAGAGGATCCACAGCCAGTCCATGCAGACACTCCACTGGTGTCCCCCAGGGCTCAGTGTTAGGCCCTCTTCTGTTTGTTTACTCGCTCTCTTGGTGATATAATATCTTCTTATGGCTTCTCCTACCACTGCTATTCTGACAACACCCAATTCATTCTTTCTTTCCCACCCTTTGACACACAGGTTTCCAGGCATATATCAGCCTGCTTGACTGACAATGCATCATGGATGACAGCCCACCACTTGAAGCTCAACCCTAGTAAAACTGAGCTTCTGTACATCCCAGGAACTCCCAACCCTCACCATGACCTCACAATTTCTTTCAAGAACTCCCTGATATCACTGTCTGAAGCTGATCGTAGCTTGGGCATAACATTGGACAACCAGTTGTCATTCTCAACTTATGTTTCAAATCATACCCAGTCTTGCAGATTTCTCCTTTTTAACATAAAAAGGATTTAGCCCTTTCTCTCACAGGAAGTTACCCATGTGCCTGTGCACTCTCTTGTCATCTCAAAGATAGACTTACTGCAACCTCCTACTTGCTGCTCTTCCTCTGTGGGCCATCAGAGCTTAAAAACTTATCCAGAATGCAAAAGCGCAACTGGTCTTCAATATTCAAAAGTTCACACATCACACCACTGCTGCATTCCCATCATTGGCTTCCAGTACCACATCAAATTTAAAACCTTGATGCTCGCCTGCAAAGCCAAAAATGGACCAGCCCCTTCATACATGATGCCATTGGTCAAAGCTTGATCCATACCTCAAGTATGTCTCAGTTTGAAACACCATGCTTCAAGCCTCATGGAAAACAAACATCAAGACTTTTGTGTGTCCTGGCTCCCAGATGGTGAAATTAACTTCCACTGGTTGTCTGGACAGCAGAGTCCCTTGCAGTCTTTAAATGCAGATGGAAGACTTATCTGTTTGTGGAAGTTTTAGAATGACCACTGATCCTGCACCTACTGGGTAACTGTAAGTCTAGCACATCCAGTTTATATTGTTTGTTATTGCAATTATTGTTATCTGATATAGAGATTATACATGTTTCACACTTCTACATTTCAGCATTGATCCCTGTATTTCAACAGTATTCTAGTTCAATGTTATCTTGAACTCTAACCTACTGTACCAGCTAGAATACATTATATGAGTAAATGACAAAAGCATTTTTGTAAGTCGCTCTGGATAAGAGTGTCTGCTAAATGCCGAAATGTTTATTATATATCCTGTATATAAATACATCCTTTTCCTTAATATTACAAAAAGCATGTGATACCCCTTCAGTTTGAAGTCTGCATATGTGCAACTGATGGCAGGCAATGTCAGAGTAGTGGGAACAACTTAATCTAGAGTCGTCAAACAGTGATAGAGATATGGTGTCTTTTGAGTTAGTGGTAAAACCAGATTGACAAATCCCCTCTGTCAGGCAGCAGAGTTCTGTCTCTGAACAGGTGTAATATTTATTTGGAATACAAATGCTGCATTTCTGACATGCAGGTGCTGCTGAAGCAGTACTTTAAGTATTCAAACAACGTAGCATGCCAAAATAAGCACAGCTAAAAAGATGATAAGGGAGCCTATAGTCTGATTTTTTTTTACCCTGATGCAAGTGAGGATTTCCAACTAATGACCCTGAAAAACTCAAAGAAGAAAATCAGAATAGATGTAGTGATCTCCTTACAGCACATTAAGAAAATGGCTAGTTGGTCTAGACACATATCTTTGAATAACAATCCCAGTGTCTGTAACTAACCATAGTGACTGGCACACACTGATAACACTTGATAAAATGTGAAATGAATGGAAAGCCTATGAATCATTATAACAGGCTGGATTGTAATCCAAGGGCATAAAATGGCCTATACTGCCTTACATACTTAAGGCAGTCATCCTGAATTATTATTGTGAATTATACACAGAGTAAACTCCTCTCTAACCAAATCATATTGGAATGACAGGTGGACAACAAGGTCCTAGGAATGGATGCTGGAAGATTTGCATGAAAATAAGGAAATAAAATGCACCTGAAATGGAACTTAAACATTCAGAAACATTTATTAGCACCACATGGTTCAGAGTGTATTAGCTTCACATGTACGTCAGTGTACAGTCTAAGTTTTACAGTATAGTACACATGATTCAGTGACCGTACAGTTCATGTGCTCGGCTTTTTGTAAAAATAAATAAATAAATATAATGATAGCTCACATGCACATATTTGAATATACTCTACAACACTATCAACCAGATAAAAATCTAAATTATTATTCTGTCAGTAAAAATGATATGGACAATGGAATGGAAATTTACAACTGGCTGTTCTTGACCTGGTCACATTGTATCCCAAATACTTCCAGATTTTTGAGCAATCCTGAGATTCTGCCTCCAGCAACACACCATTTTTGCAAAAGAAAATTAGGTCAACCCAGTAGTACAATCCTGAGCACAACTCAGGTTTATGCATAAATGAAACTAGCAATGCCTCTCATCTGCACCCTTAAACATTTGGCATTAGTCAGTCACTATAAAAGGCTATAAAGAAAATGCAATGCAGTCACCACAGACACACAGATTTTTGCTTCTGTAGACTTTGATTATTGTTGAAAAGAAACTAAAAAAAGTCTCAGTTCTCCAATAAGATAGATTACCAGAGAAACAAACAGAGAGGGGAGAGATTGGTTATGTACAAAAATCAGCATAGCTTGACTTTCATTCCCCTCACAATTGAATTTCAGTCACACCCACTCCACTTATAATGGCACAACATCTCTCACTATTTTGCGCTGCATTTGTTTCAAGCAAGTTAAACTATCTGAAGTGGGGGTAAACAAACTTTATAGCCACATACACTGCGTGAGTGGAATATTCATCGAAACACGATACGTTCCATCAAAGCCCACCCCCTTGCCAGCAGCAAAGTTGAATAGTGATTTTTGAGCTAGCCCCATAAACGCTGCCACCATCATAAGCCATCCCAAGTCATCTCAATTTCTTTTGCTTGTATGCCATTGCTCTGGGCTCACAAACCACCTCCGCTCACACTGCCTCTCCCACAAACATGCAGCTGGGTCTCGCACCTTGCCAGCTATAGGACAGCATGCGAAGCAAAGCTCATCTGGTAGGCAGTTGCTACGTAAAGGCTCAAATCTGCATGCTATGTACTCAGACCTGCATGCTTTCATCTGCACGGAAGCTGCACACCGTATCCCGTTGACCTGCCCTCAGCACACTGAGTGCTTAGCAGAGGCCTCCTGCTGACCTTCAGAGAGTTTCACAAAGAGAGCCTTAGGAAAGGAAATCCTGATGGATTACTCTTAGACGAACCCACTACACCTAATAAATACCATTTCATAAGGTAAGCATATCTGTTGCTAAAATATTATGTTCATTACCAAATGTATTAAAAAGACACAAGGAAGTAATCCCAAGAGACTATACAAGGAGTGCCTTTGTGTTTGTTGGATACAGGAATAACAGTGTAAGCAAAAAGCCCTTGCAGAAGCGGATTTCCCTTCTAGGATAAAACTGCAGAGAGAAAAGGAACATAGCAAAGGGACCAGAGCCTGTATTCATGAAACAACTTCTAAGGTGAATAGTAGGTGAGGAATGAGGAATGCTACCATTTTAAAGGATATTTTAACATGTTAGAAATGAATCCCCTTTTTCTCACCCATGTGTGTGTGTGGGGGGGGGGGCACAGAACCCTTTAGCTTAGCATAGGATTTAGGTCTACAAGACTCATATCTACCTCTTCTACATGTAACTATTTTCAACAAAACCATCCATTTGTTCATGTTCTTGTTACACACAAGGTTTGTGGATGTGGAACGTAATGATGACACAGCTGCATGAAGCAGCTTTAAAGACAGGAGCTGGATAAGCACTTTGTCCTCTAAAATACTTGAGTTGAGGCATCTAAGGGAAGAAGTGCTGTTTCAGGTTTGACTCTGGAGGTCAGCTAAGATGGAACTTGGCTCTGGAGTTCCAGGGCACACATCACTGTGTGTTACTGCCCATTGCTACATTACAATGGCAAAGAATAGACCACATTAGTAGTTCTGAAATTGCAATTGCATGAAATTATATGAAGCGTGTGAACTGTTTGACAGACTTCAGAATGTGAGTTCCCTTTAAACTTTGTTCAGTAAAACTGCCAAGGCCATATTAATGAGTTTCAGTTTTAAATATCCTGTTTATAATCCACAATAAGACAGTGTACTTTACATGCTCTGTTGTAGCATGACTTGAAAATTAAAAAAAAAAAAAGAAAGAAAAGATTTTGGAGTGTGCTCAAGGCCACTGAAAAGAAAAACATGGGGTATACAGATGCCACAAGCAGAACGACTGCCAGTTATTTTAGCATCAATCTTTTTTACACCAAGTAACAAAGAGCAAGATGGGCTTGCATTCACTCCAAGGCTGGACTGGTTTCATTTGATGGCCTCAGCTCTCTCTGTGGTCCTCTCTATAGCCTTACACACTGGTGCAAAGATTCAGCTTTACTTAGGGGAGCCTCATTAAAAACCTACACAGAGTCTCAATGCTCTGTCTGCCCTTGTGCTCTCATGAATATAATAGTACCCAGAGTCTGTTCAGTGCCTGCTTTCAGCTCACTGGGAATATTACAGCCGAGCCCCTTTTAGCTGGTGATAACTGGAATAATCACTCTGCCCTTCCCCCATCTGAGGTGCCTTTGTGTTCCTTCAGACATTTCTCCCCACCAAACACTTCTACAATTACCACTCAGTGTGAAGATTCCATGGACCTGTTTTGGCAATGTGTCCATGGTGTTGCAACAAACAAAGATAGAATCGTGATAGGGGTGGGGTCATAGGTAATGCCATAATAAGCTGCTGGACATGTAACAGAGTCGCAAAGAAACTTTTGACAGGATGAGCTGTCACCGAATTACACAGTCAGATATGAGTAGAGGTGAGATCAAATGTTTAGTGCAGGGCCAGTTACACTCAGGGCAAATTTATATCAGTGTCTAAAAGCTTGGAATCATGGACTGTGTGTGAGTTTAAACATTTAGACAGTTAATAATGATCTAGGCTCAGAATGGTGCTGCTTCATTGTATGTGACACACCTCATGCATAATTCACCCACCCCATGAGAGGATCCACAGCTGTTCCTTTTGGATTCAACAGGTCCAGATCTATTATAGTGACACAAGTGTCACCGTTCCGGCTGCAAGCGAATATCCTGGCGCTTGCTCGGTCCACAAAGTAGAAGTTTCCTGTAAGCCAGTCAACTGTCATTTGCTCGACATCTAAATTAGAAAAAAAGTTGAAGAAAAACGGCATTAAACACGTCATGTTGGTGACAACATTACGGCTTGCCTCATGAATGGTGCATCGCAAATAAACTATAGTGTGTCACAAGCTTTTAGAATGAATGACCAAGTAAGACACATGACTCCATCCAGAATCAAACATAATGGCTGTTTGTCATGGCTAGCCATGTGTGAACAATCACCACAGCAAACCAAATCAAATCATGAACAGTTAAAATGGCAGCTTATGCATGGCTTCCCATTTCCCATAGTTTGGAGTGGAGCTTTGATTTGGCGAGTGAGAAGGTCTCAGGTGGCAATCAGCTACAGTAACGAATTGAACAGATTCAAACAGAGCTCCTGTGTCATATTTCAAAACTGAGTTTACATTAATATTTAATTCACTCTGTATTAGAGACACAGACGGGTCTTGGTGTCAGTTGTGCAAAATGCTTTGTGAAACAAGCGATGCAATTCCCTGCAAAGTCTGGAATGATAATTCATTTGTTAAGACTTTTATGACTTTTAATATGAAAAAAATGCCCCAGTTTAACATGAAATTAAAGTTAATGAAATGTGTTTGAAATTACATATATTGCGCTATAATTCACAATAAATTGTAGATTAAACTTATTTCATAAATAAACAGTAGTATGTTTTATGGAAAATGGTTAAACCACACATTATTTATCAGATATAATAAATAAAGTTATTAGTAAAGCAAACGCTAAGTACATTAAAAAGCACCTTTGCGAATGCAGTATATTTATTCTATAAATACAACAGAACATTATATGAATGAGCAACATGCATTTGAGTTTAAATACCTCCTTCAATTTAAGCATGGCAAAATGTGGTCATGGTCTTTGAGGCCAAAAGTGAGTGCAAAGAAATGTTATATGAAAGGTAAAAACATTTTTCTATGACTGCATATGCTTATGCATTTCCAGATCTTGCATTATCACATTGTCTAATTATCACATTAACATATTTATGTTTATATCTGCCACAAGTATAAATAGCTTACTGTGAAGATTCAGCACTGTCTTTATTTCCCGTTCCTTGGAAAATCCACTTGGCTTCCTCATCTTGGTGCACCAGAGCTGTCCAGCGGACTCGGAGGATGTGACCCAGCAAGCAGATTCCTCATTGTGGTTAAAGTCCAAGGCATGGGTCCAATTTGTGTCCAGGAGTTTCAAATTCTGCAGGCTGGACCCATTTAGAGCTGTGATTACAATATTATCCGAGCTTCCAATCATCAGAACGGCAGGGCTCTCACCAGGCTCTGAGATAAAAGTGAAGGCAAAAGTGGTGACAAATCAGCATGAGGTCAAATATTGCGCAGGCATTTGAAACATTCAGCACGGTGAGCTATTGCCCGTCTGGTCTCTCTTAGTGGGAGCAGAGATTAGGGGCAATATTTTGCGGGTCATAATATTGTTGTCACCAATTACGAGGAGTAACTGCTTAAACTACTGCATTGGGGCATCTCTGTTGCCATTCCAAATTTCTTATAATGCCAGGGTGACAGCAGTGTTGCAGAAAAGGTGGGCTGATGACAGCACTATACAGTGGGTTTTTTAAGCCACATGGGCTGGCCAAGATTTCAGAACACAGCGAGACCAGCAAAGACTTTGTTTTAAATAGCTGTTAATGTTCTTCAGTGCTGTGTTTGTCAATGAAATAACTGTAATGAAGTCATTCACTGATGACAGGCTCAAATCAGAGAATGGCAGATAAAATGATTATATGTCACAGACACCATTACTAATAAATACCATTACCATGGTTTATTTTAGTGCGTATAATCAGAATTTAGCTATCTTCTTTCAATTGCAGGGTTCAAGAGACTATTATTTAATCTACATATAACTGTTATTATTATCACATCAGATTATTTACATTTTGTGGCTTTCAAACTTTCAAAATGTCTGGCCAAATGTTTTTATTTCATTTTTAATTTCGCCAAACATTTGTCGAGATCATTGACAAGTTTTATATGTTATCCGGAAAATAAGTTCATGGTCACAACTCTAATAAATGCTATAAATCGACTTGTCCATTTTCACTACTAAAACTGAATACCATCCCTCAATATCACATAGCAGAAGCTGGCAATTTCTCTCTGAGATAAGTCTACAACACCCTGAACAGCTGCCTTAACATCTCTCATTAGGATGGCTGTGTGGTACAATAAAGAACACTGTATCCAAATGATAGCCAGACATACACAGGCCATGCCAGTACATGCTTCAATCCTGAATGGAAAAAGAAAAATGGCTTGTTATCTGATTCCCTTTCTAACTTACAGTTACAGTTTGAATGGTCGGTGCAACATTAGGCATAAAATAAAGCTCATGGCAGAGACTTGCAGTGAGACATACTAAGAAATGTGAAATAAATGTGAGAAAATGGAACCACTGGTGACTAAATGATGGGAAAGTAATTCGGCTGCACTGAATTGTATGCACAGGACAAACTGATGAAACTTATTTTATATTTTATTTTCATACAGAGAAAAAACTCATATTAAACATCCACTTTCTTAATGGGTTTTTCATACTCTGCCAGTCCCCATCTGATGGCCAGAGAGTAGGGGGTGCTGTGGAATTTATATGCATGAGCTTTTACAACTAATGGAAACCCCATAGTTATCCTTGCGCTACAACCTCTTTCTGCTAAATTAATATTAATGTGGGTGAGCTGTGAGTTCAGTTAAGTTTATGGGTAATGATATTCAGTTTATTCCTCCTAGGAAAGCAGTCACATTGATTAAAAGCAGGCCTGATGGTACATCTACCAGCAAGGTTTGCTGTGCCTCGCAGCTATTTCCTACTGAGCACACTGTACCTTAATCCCCATTCAATTTCCAGAACATGTGCAAACTGGTGCCATTGCACTGCACAAATAAATATACAACAACACTTCATGTTTTTAAGCCACATGCTTCTGAGCACTGCAGAGCCTTTAGGGTCTCACGCCCAACACATATTTTGACATATTGTTCATGATTTGTGCCGTTCTTAGAATTATTCATTTATTTGAATTTGCTTGCTTAAATTCTAAAAATAAATGTGGCACCTGAAAATGAAAGACTTTTCTTTGTGGAACTGATAAAAAACAATGCATGTGAATCCAGGACCATGCATCAGGCAGCTCCATAATCACAGTAATTAGCTTATTTTCTATAACCTTTACGAAAGCCCAGCACTAATAATGTTAGCCGGTAAGAGACAAAACAGGCCACTAAGTTCCATTCACCTAAGCACACAGAAATTCTCCTGGCAGCCAGAATCCGACAATCCATCAGCGCCCTAAACAACAATTGGTTGTCTGATTAAAAACTACCACCAGATATTAGCTGAACTGACTTGTGAATCCATTTAGAATTGCTATCATTGGTTTTGTCGTGAAACCCCTATTACAAAGCAGCAGATTTAATGATAAAGTTGATTGGATTCCTGACTCACAAGGACACACGCTCCCCGGCAGGTGCCATTAGGCATGTAAGCACTAGGAGGGTTTAATAGAGATCGAGCAAAGCTATCCTTGAGACTCTCCTCTTCATAAAATCACTCTGGACTTAATCCTTGATGTCTGTCTTATCACCACCCAAAGGACCCATTATTTGTTATTCAACATAGTAAACCGATGAGAGGAAGCCAAAATTGAGGACACTGTTATTAAAACTGAGGAAGCTGTTATTAAAACTGTGAAAGTTATTATTAAAACTGAGAATGTTATTATTAAAACTGTGAAAGTTATTAAAACTGTGAATGTTATTATTAAAACTGAGAATGTTATTCTTAAAACTGTGAAAGGTATTAATAAAACTGAGAATGTTATTATTAAAACTGAGGATGTCATTATTAAAACTGAGAATGTTATTATTAAAACTGAGAACACTATTCTTAAACTCCAAATATTTTTTTCATGAGAATGCTGGAATACACTGCATGTTCAGAATGTGTTTTCAAAAATATCCTCTTCATCAACCAAATGAAACATACAGCATATGCTAGTTTCTTGTGTCTGTTGAATCTGGTTCAGTAGTTTTCTATAAAGGTATCTTGTCTGTTGAGAGGCTTTTCAATGTAAATGTGAAAGTTTCACAGATGTTTCAAAAACAAGAGATAAGAAAGTACTGAAAATATTGTTTGTAAAAAGTGGCAGTCATCTATAACTTTTCACATAATTTCCAGAAAACATTCAAATCCATTCACTGCTGTATTACTGGGTTACAGTTAAGTTACATCAGTGTTGCATTGCTGGTTTTCCGTTTCTGTTACAGCAAGGCGCAAGTGTGTGTGCATTCATTGTACATCACTAATACTGACACATAATGTGGCACAAAGCAAACTCGTTAAATAAAAGGAGTGTATGCATACATTTAAGCACCATGCAGCATGCCAGTCATTAATTCATCATGCTCTTACCTTGTTTGGCTTTGCAGGAGTGTCTGTTAGGCTGCAGGCTGTACCCATCTGTGCAGCCACAGTGATATGACCCATAGGTGTTCACGCAACTCTGGCTGCATATCCCATACACGGCACATTCATCATGATCTGCACACAGAGGAAGAGTCATTTATGACAAATTAGGTATGCTCAAACATGACCCAAATACATAAAACCCACTTAATGCAGCCTTGCTGTGGTTTTTGTAAGTGCCATCTCACATTGGTGGACTTGTCCTACTGTGCACTGGTCTCCAGAGTTTTAGCCTGTTTAGAAGGGAGCATAATATAATCTACCAATAGTGGTGTGCTGATTAGTCTCTCCTGATTTGTAAGGCTTGAGGAGCAGAGAGGAAATGGCACGCTGTTATAAAGTGAATGTTTGACCCCTGATAAGCACCTTCTTGTGTAATCACATTTCTTTCATAGTAGAAAATATGTTACAAAATATCTGTTGGTTATGCACTATATAAACAATAAGCAACATTGTAACTATACTCTGGAGTAATCATTTAGACCAAAACTGCACTTCCAAAGAAAATATTTTAACTTCTGACAAGTCAGTCCCATGTGTCAAATAAAGCCAGACAGAAAGTGAAAAAGACACCCAAGAGACAGACAGCCTTCGTTCCATCTTCTTCAGACAATCTTTCACTGGACCAAATGGCCACAGGCAAAGGTCAGAGCAGGCTGACCTGGCGAGGCCTACCTCTGCAGCTGCGCCCATCCTCGCCCACCTCGAAGCCATCTGCGCAGAAGCAGAAGGTGCCGTTCCTGGTCATGATGCAGCCATAACGGCAGTGCAGCTCGTGACAGGCTGACAGGAGCTCTGCAGGGTGAAAGGAATGGAGCAAACACAGAGGAGCCAGAGAGAGGAGAGAGAGAAAGAAAGACAGAGAGAGAGCGAGGGGGACAGACAGATAGAGAGAGACAGCAGAGAGAGTGAGAGAAAGAGAGAGAGAGAGAGCGAAAGAGACAGGGACAGAGAGACAGAGAGGGGAAGAGAAAGAGAGAGACAAAGGAAGAGATGTAAATTGCTTTTTGATTTCACTCTTCCTCAGTCATCAGCACCGCCAAGTGTAGGCGCATGCTGACAATCCCAGGTCAGAGGCAGTGATCAATGGAGCCGCATGCAGGAAAATCAGAGAGGTGCTTCCCACAGAAACAAGGCAGTGAAATTACTACAACACTTGTAAATGTTCATTTGAAAACTCAGAAAAAGCAGAGAAGCAAAGCATTACCTGTTAAATTGCTTCTCAGCTCTCAAAAACATTCAAAAGCATATGTTCTATTACTTAATATAGCAACTTGGATGTACAAGAAATGTGTTGTTTTAGAATCAACATAAGGAGCATGAACAGATTTCTGTTCAATATGCCATAGTATTATTGTTCAGTTTTTGTTGCAGATACTATGCAGGAGACGGAACATCATCTATTGTTCTTTTACCCATGTAACTGTGTACCACCTAGGTATAACAGGCTGCTCACACTCAGAAACTCAGAGGGAATCTCAATACACAAGCTCGATAACTGATTATGCAATGGCAGTACTGCCTGGAGGAGAAAAAATAGCTGGTTTTCAAGTGCTTAAGCCACCTATGAGCTTTGATATTGTGAGAGCAAAACTTAATATGTGATAATATGTAATCAAACCAATAAACTACAGGAACAGGAAGAGCTATAAGTACCTAAGCCATAAAGGAAAATTGCATTCCGCTAAATGTGAGTTGCCTCCTCAATGTGAGCACTTCAGTATAATCTTCTGTTACTATTTTTAGCTATGATCAACGGAGCACCCGAGTCTCAAAAAAAACAAACTAAGGGGCAGATTCATAAAACTTACTACCAGATTTAATGTGATGTAAACAGCAAATAGCACCACGGTAACACCGTTCCTCAATTGTGCACTGCCGGTGAATTTTACCGTTTGCTTGATAAATGCATTTTGCCCTAATTTGCATATATTTATACCAAAAAAAAAACTTAACCTGTCCGCTGATATGTCCCGGTAAGAAGTCGATGTGGACTGAATGAAAAATATTTGTTCACAAATGCAAGTCATCAACATTTTGGCAGACACACCCATTGGACTCCACTGCTTGGAGTTAGCACGATGGCAACCTTTGCAACAGCGACAGCTAATAGGAGTACACAAAGAGGAAAATGATGTGCTTGGGCAGAATCACAAAATGCCACAAACTTTGGCAGATACGAACTGAGAAGTGATGCTCTGGCATGATCTAGGTTCTAGAAGGACTGGGCTCATCAACTCGGTGCAACCATACAGTTTCCGTCTTGGTGAAAGTTACAAATGCGTTACATTTGTATATCATGGTGGCATATGCTGTTATAGTCTCATGAGGGCAAGGCAGCTGCAGGTCTCAGAGCTGGCGCCTGCTTTTGCTCTTCACCTGGCTGCGCAAGCCGAGAGATGGCTTGACGACATAGCCGCACTGGCTAGATTCTCTGTTGACAAATATGTACCCAGATACCGTAGTTAATATAGAACGAAGGCTATTAAAGCATTTAGTGGGTGTGGATGTTATGTGCTCAAGAGAAGTTTTATATTCTACAAAGGAATGTCATATGTTTGTATGAATTGTGTGAGAGCTAGAAGCTCACTTGGGGTGTGTCAGGTAAATCCATCCAGGATATACTTTGGTCCTCACCCTGAATGCTGTCAGCTATGTTCAAAATAGCAAACGACATACTGTATACTGCATATTGGTCCCCATAGTAGTGTGCAGTATAGTATCCAGTATACTATGTGGTCAAACAAAAGTATGAACGTTTCGCCCACTTGTAAAAGATTTTCGACAACCGTAGCATGATGGGATGCAGTACACCATGAAAATAGCTCTGGTCGCAGAGCTCAGAAAATAGCTCTGACCCGAACAGTACGTCATCTGGGTATCTTTCTCATTCTGGAAAGAAAAAATACTGTATGCATACTTCATACAGCATACTGATTTGGGACCCATCAATATGTGAGTAGTATGTAGTAGGCTATTTCGAACACAACCTCTCACTGACCACTACGGAGAGTGGTCAAACAAGCCTAAAGCCTGATTCATACTTACTGCAGACATACCAAACTGACATGATTGTGGTCGAAGCTGTTGTGCACAGAGAACGCTTTCAAGGGCCGCGAGTAAGGGCGTTTACCACTCAAAAGTTAAAACCACACAGCCAGTGTATTTGGTGATACATATGCACCTTAATCATTCATTGTCCAGGGAAAAAGTATGAAAAAGGGGTATGTAAACGCCTTGACTTTTGGAAGACCCGGAATCGAGTTTCCTTGTTAATGTTGCATATTTTTTGGTCAGTCATACTAAATTTACCCTGCTGCCTTTGTGTAGTGTTAAAAGAGCATACATGCCACCGCCTTCTCTGTCTGTCAGCCGATCTCAACAAAAGTTCCTCTTCACTGATCAGCAGCAGCCACCTTCTAACTAGCTCCATGATGTTTGACTGTGTGTGATCAGTGTGTGTGTTTACATTGGGATCTGTTTCTATCGTTCCTCGTTTACTGTGCAGGAGATACAAGCTTTGGGTTTCCTGCTTGAGTAGCTGCTTGAATAACTTTGTCTTACACACACTGATCATGCACTGGTGTAAAAGTATGTGCTTGCCAGGGACATTGGTGCGAGACGTTTGAACATTGAGCACTGTGGACAGTCTGGAGCCATGGTGTCTACAATATGGTGTTGACACATATGTAGTAGGGGTGAACCAGGCCTAAAGGCTGTCCCATTGCATGGGATCCTACAGCTGTGGTTGAGATATGCATCTGTCGGTTATGAGAATTCGATGGACTCAACTGCTGTATGCTTTCAGTTATTCAATCACCCACAAATCACCATTTGGATTCTTGAAAAATTGAAGAAGATGCGAGAAAAAGTTGAATGTTCCAGGGGATTTAAATGTGTCGCACTGCTTGCGTCAGTAAACTGCGACTTGTTACAGCCTAACTAAGGCCGCCACAAATGTGCATGAGCAAATACTCAAGAGGATCATTTGTACTATATACTAGCACTAGCAAGGCCTCCACTAACTTGGCTGCATCCTAGGCTTTGGAGACACGTCTTCTGTGAACAGGCATTAAATACCATGTTGCACATCTTGTGTGGTGTAGTGTGGTTGCTAACAAGTTTTCTGACTCTGCCCCTTTACATACACACACACACACACACACACACACACACACACACACTATATATATATATATATATATATATATATATATATATATATATATATATATATATATATATATATATATATATATATAAAAACCTGTAGCCATGGCCCCTTGCTTTCGCAAATCAAACTTGAAAAATGTTCTCTGAAAATTCTAAATTACACTTTTGGTTCTTTTGTAAGACGTCTGATGTGAAGATTACAAGGGCTACACACTGACGTAAAACATCCAACTGTACATTTTCTCCACTTTATGTACAGCACATTTGACTCAATAAACATAGCAATTTTCTAATAAAACAACCCAAAAATACACTTTTGGGCTGGTGATTTTTTTGCTATCCATGTGGCAGCTGTCACTCTCTTGGTATGGTCTCTGTGGAACAGAAGTGCAGCAACCCACAATTATTTTCACACGGAGCTGGCAACAAAGGACACATCAACCCATTTGTGAAATGACTACTTGGCATACTCTGGAATGTGTGGCAGGTCTAGAGAAAAGCAGTTGCTCAGCCAAATACTGAAGCTATTGTTCACTGAAGTGTTATTGTGGGTGTGGATTTAAATGTGCACTTACAATTATAACAGGCTACCAATTTATCAGTTTCAGAAAACCGGTGAAGACGTGTTCAAGACAACCTCAAATGGGCAAACTTTTCCTCATTATAATTTTTTACAAGAACTACACATTAATTATTTCTAACAAAATGTATAAAAATATGTCCACATTTTGTTCCATATAATAAGAACATGTAATCTGACAAATGCTAAATTATTGAAATTACAGTATTTCTGGCATGACACCCTGGAGTTGAGGGTGGAAGGGTGGATGCTGTTATAATATGATGTAATCAGAAATTCCTTTTTAATAGTCACTGTTTCAGTGAATTTCAGATTAAGAAGATGAAAGTATTCAGTGTGCATTTTTACCAAAGTATCTGGTATGGGTGCTTTTATCCCCCTATTCAAAATAAAGCAAATGTCAGTAAGGTCCAGCATTAATCACATCTATTCTTGTCAGTAATATATATTATATAAAATTGTAATTTTGTCAACCACAACGTCTAGCCATGCCTAATTCAATTATTTACATGCTGATGAAATAAATGTTCAGATTCAATATAAAGGCAGCTTGCCCTTTGCTAGGCCTGTAGAAATTATCAGTGCTTTCCTTGATCCTGCTATCTGTGCCTCACAAGACTTCAGGCCACCATGTTCAGGACTATTTTAATTAGTATGCATCTCACCCTGAAGAGGAACTGCATCCACAATGCAAAGATGCAGTGAGCAGACAGATATGCAGGATTAATCCTCATATCTGCCACCAAACAACAGGTGCCCAGTCTCCTGGCCAGACATGGAATGATTCTGATAAACATCTGCACCAGGTTGTTTAGCACAGGCTGTTTGACTATGTTGAAGTACTGCCACAAGATGGAATACAAATGGGCCAACAGAAAATATTATAGAGTAAATATGTGAAGTGGACTTGAGGGAATATTATACTGTACATAATATTGTGGTATATAAATTAGCTGTGTGTGAACTTCAGAATGAATGAGTAAAAATACACTAAATTCTAAATCAAGGCCACAAAGTCTTGGAGAATGACAATCCTATGCTATATCTATTATTTCCTCAGCACAGAGCACATACTGTCACACAACATCAAACATATCCAATATCTTGAGGCTTTTAAACAAAACCTAAAAACAGTACTTCTGGTTTTATGAACTATCAAATGACAGATTTTCAGGAATGCAAACATTCCTAGCAATATTTTCAGGTTTTATAAATAAGACCCACTGCCTTCAGTAGTGCCACTTGAGATCATTGACAATACACATGAACAATACACATGAAGAGAAATCCATGTGCTTTTTTCTGACTCTTTCTTCCCATGTTTGTCAAAGACAAAACCCATCATGCAGGACATCTCCCCTATTGCCTGATAGCCAACAGCCTGAGAGGATGGGTGATGACTCATGTGTCCTCTGTAGCATGTGAAGCCTTGTAGGCTTGCAGACAAAGATAAAGCGGCTTGGCTAGAAACGTAATTCTGCACTCTGAAAACAGTTGCTTAGTTGACTGAGATGTCAGCCATTGTTCACTAAGAGATTGCTTTTTTTGTTTTACATTAGTAAGTACACTACACTGCTCACTACATGCCCACATAGTCCTATAGAAAAAAGGCCAAGTGAAAAAAAAAAAAAAAGAATAAATATGAACCAAAGAAATTATTAATAAAGTATTACTCATGAATAAAAATTATCAAAAGAGCTAGACTTTCATGGACTCATTTTAAACCTTTGGTAAAGTAAATCTGATAAAACACTAGTTGCAACCTGCAGAGCACATTAATGGCAAAATAGTAACAAGATCCTTTTATTTTTCAGCTTCTATTTACTCAAGTTTAAATATACTGATGAACAGATGGAGCACAGCACCACAACACTTTAAAGGACTATAGATCTGAAGTTGCTTTTCATCACAGACACGGCATGTCCCTTTAATGCACTTCTGAAGGTGGTCGTTTGAGCCCGGTGCCAAGATGCGGTGAAAAAGAGGAGACTGTCTGTCTGTCCTGCAGAAACAGTAAGGCCATTTCTTCATCAGACAGAGGATGAGGGCGGGCAGACTAGGAGCACATCTCGAGTTGATTTCTTCACACCCTCTTCTGTATGTAGTCTTTCTTTAAAAGATTTTTTTTTGTTACAGAAAAGCAAAATTGTTTTCCAGATTCAATAATGCATTTCATTTTTATTTGCCAACTGGAAACAAAGAACAAAGTGTAGAAAGTACAAAGATCAGAGCGGAATACTTCAAGAAGGCCCTTGGAAATGGTATAACTGCAGTGTACAATTTTATGTATAGTGTATAACGTTTCTAGCACAGCTTAGGAAGGACTTCAGTCCAAAAACATACATAGCACACTGCTTTTTTACTACAACCCAATGTACATGTATTTGTAGTGTACATATCTACCTGCAAAGGAGTGGTCAAATCTTTAGATGAAGAAGGGTCAAATGCCAGAGCAATAGAGGTAGGTTAGGAGTGCAAGGATTTTTACTGTTATTAGTACAATATGGAGCACTTTTCCAGACAGGGCATTGAACACCGCCAGTGGGAAAGGCAGCATTGCTTACCACAACACTATACAGAGAAGTGGTCTTGCCAGGTATTGTAGTCCTTCAAATTAGAAATTACAGTTACCCATGTCTTAACAGTGTTTCTACCTGTTCCCTTTAACTGCAAAGATAACATCTCAAACAACAGGAATCAATAGGTTAGAAAGCCTTGAGTTCAACAAAGTTCGATCAGGATTAAACTGAGAGTCACAAGCCCACCACTCCTGTACAGAAACAGCATTTACTCACCAAACAACCGAACCTTACTAACTGCTCCCATACTAATTACTCTTGTATATGGCAATAAAGATTTGCAGGATATTTTGAAGCATCACAAGGGTGATACATGCTTCTTGAACAATTTGTTCTGCTGGGTTTAGTAAGGAAAAGAGGTCGTCCATATCCTTTCTCAATCTGGAACATACTTGAATAATGATTTCATCTTACATAATTAGTGTGTAAGTCCTGATATCACCCTTATCTCCCTGTGGTGATAGTGGGAGACAAACAAACGTCATATAGCCCTATATATTTATCAGTGGTTTGCAAGTTTTAATTAATAAATGACCAGATAATAAATAACAAATGTATGACAAAAATGCGTAGGTATAATCACTCTGTATACCAAAAGCCATAATTATTTTAGCACTTTCGCCCAAACAACTTTAATATAACTTCAACAATAACCTTCAGGCCCTAGGGAACTCTCCAGTAACTTCAACATATGCCTGCAATGGAACCCTGCATCCATTTCACTCGGCTGAACAGACAGTGATAGTGTCATTCCAACATTCCAGGGACCCACACAGATGGCCCGGCCAATGCATGGATAGGAGTGGTGATACTCTTCCCACTCCAACACACTGCTTGACCCCAAACTGCCCCTCTCCATATGGACTAGTTCCAGGCTCTGGGGACCTCTGCGGCCTTTCTCCATGGTCGGCCTTTGACCAGCTCTTTTGCTTGCTCCTCAAGATCTCTAATTAATGTGATTCCAAATTAAGATGCTGACCTGAACACATGCAGCAGCCAGTGGAGATGGGGGAGTGTTTAGTAAACATGCTGTGGATGTGCTTCCTGCCAAAGCTTGTTACAGGTGCATCTCTCTGGACAGTTCACAAAGAAAGCTCAAAGTACAAAGTTCAATTCTGAATATAACATTTAAGGACAAACTGACACTTTAGGAACTTGAACATTTAATGTGACATTATTTCTGTGTGTCATTATGCAATGTGTGACTTTTTCATGACAAAGGCATGATTAATTCAAGTCACAATTAAAAAAAACCCCAATTCATTCTGCCAAGAAAAACCTTCCTGCAAAAGATTGGATATTTCCAGATGATTTCCTCACATTAGAGGAAGAGGTGAAGATTTGACAGACGATACCAGCTAACCAGCTGCTAGAGTACAGAATAAGCAAAAGAAGACATCAAATAGAGGTTTGTCACTTCTTAAATGCTCTGGGTCTGGGACACAATCCCCTACTGCATGAGCAAAAGATATCAAACTTCATGTCTGCCAAACTTCTTTTCAACATGTCAGCAGCTTTTGAATTAGAATAGGTAAAAGCCACTTGTGCACTGTGGAGATTCAGCTAACTTATCTGACAGACTCACAGTTCTCAGTTGCATCATTCTACTGAGCTTTAAACAGATCTTTTTGAAAAGAAATGAAACTGCAGTAACAAAAAAGGTTGTGATTGAACAAGTATTTTATTTATTTGTGTGTGTGTGTGTGTGTGTGTGTGTGTGTGTGTGTGTGTGTGTGTGTGTGTGTGTGTGTGTGTGGGTATGGGTGTGTGTGTGTGGTTACTATGACAAGGTTAACAAAATATGACAGACTGTAAACTGCCACACTGGACGCAAATATTTGATTTTCTTTTTTAACTGGGAGAAATCTTTTTTTTTCCCAGCTCTCCCAGCATGGATTATGATACGTTCATATGCAGGGATGGAGTTTGAGAAAGGATGAGGTGTTATTATTGGTGAATAAACTGGACTGACATATTACTGTCAGTCCAGTTCACTCCTCAACTGCAACATATGTATGTGGTAATACAGAATAAGAATTAAACTCTACCACCATAAAAACAGAAATACAAAGACAACATGGAATTTTCCAGGTAAAAGCATTTAAAGACTTCAAAGCCCATGAGCTATTGATTCTCCCCATTATGTAATTTTCCCAAGTTATATTAAAATACGAAGTTTAGTCCAACTTTAAGTCCGTAATGAATTCAGAGTGGTCACAGAGCAGTCATTTAGTGTGCCTTTTAGTGGGATTTGCACCACTGAAGACAGTTTGGCTGTTTATTTCATGAATGTATGATGCAACCCATAATCTCAATAAAAATAAAATCCATGATGAACTAAGCACAAAGACATCAGAAAATGAGCAATGACGGGAGCTCTAAATGCATTCTAAATGGCATTCCATTTCATTACATGAATATGAGGACAAGAAATAGGAGCTGATTTTTGTCTTATTTATTTACATATTTATTCACTTATTTTTGTTTATCCATATTTATTAGAATAGTAAATGGGTCAGGACATTATTTGAACAGTATTCAAGGGTTTTCATATTTGAATCAGAGACAATTCTTATCACTGTTGCCCCTGCCTTAGAGAACACTGTTTGTTTGTTTGTTTGAATTGGCGGTAATGAAAAGTTAATCAAGTGAGATAATTGAATGCTGTAGAGAGCAGAGAGAGTACATGAGCAACATTGTTTTTCATTACGTTGCAAGGGTGGTATTATCTATTAACAACTACATCTCACCCAAATATAAACGGCAATTCGTATCACTATGAAAACATGAAAATTATTTAATAGGTTTTCTCATGATAATGTACTTGTGAGTCTTATAAACAAGCTAACATATGGAAACAGGTCGGCTAGCTAGTATGTGTCACTGATTTAAAATCTGCTAAAGGATGTGTTCGTTAGCCATTGACTATGCCTGGGTGTTGCTCTGTACTGACCAAATCATAGTGTTCTGATGAAACTCTAATGTTTTAGTAGATTTTTTTTTTTTTTTCCCATTAGTGGAACTTTACAGTGTGATTCTTCTTTTAGCTACAATAAGAAGCCATGTGCTAAAAAAAAAATGAGATGAAGTCATGACTAGAGGCATATTTTGTTTTGCTAAATGTAAATACAATGAATACGTCTGCACACATTTTGACACCCAATAATGTGTTCACTCAACAAGCATATTATAAACTGAAGAACTTTCCCCATGACTAGATAAATCTAGAGATGGAACTACATTATAAATGGTGCAGCTGCATAACTACATGCATTAAAAGCCTTCACTATATGCTGTTAGAGAGTGCAGGAGGTGCAGGGTAAAACCATGGTGTGGGCATTCTCAGCACTTCACGTCACAGTTTCAGTTTAAGCTTGCCAGTGAGGGTCGCTGTCATCTGTAATATATATTCAGACCTCTCCACCTCTTCAGCATGAGTATTGGTGTTGAAAACAGACTAGGAGCACTATAAGCAAAGCAGGTGTCAATTTGGAACAAAAGTTTAACATTCTTGCTTAAAAAACATTCTGCTCTCCTTCATGGCACCCATGATTAAAACGTGACAGACTAGAGTTTGCTGAAGGTGAAGTAGAATTACTTTCTTTGATTTTCATATGGGCCCAATTCTGTGGAATGTCTATTTGAGATTCATTAATGCAAAAACTGCAAAACCCCCAGCTTGCCTGAAATGACCCCAATTCCTTCAATCAGAGTGTGTATTCTGAAGGTGTGTGTGTGTGTGTGTAGTGAGAAACATATGCTGTATGCACCAGACCAAACTGCACCGTGGCGCTGACTTACTCATTCAATTATCACACTTCATTAAATCCAACCTGACACTTGCATTACTGCACGCTTGAGGCACCAAAACAAGCACTGGCCACTAGCAACCTTCACAGTATACAGTGACATTTCAAATAGCCTGAAAGCACAGTGCCATAAGCGCACTGTTTGCCCTGCGTATAAAGTACTGGAACACTCAATGAAAGACCAAAGGTTTCCAGTGGCTTTGGTGTGAAGGTAAAAGACAGCAAGATTGGCATCAAAAGAAAAGAAAAGCAGGTGTCTTTAAAAGTGGGGACTTTCAGAGTGGGGTTAGGGCAGATGCTGGCAGAAGGAACAAGCTGAGAGAGGATTTACTGCCCATAATGCTCCTTGCTTAATTAGCTGTGTCTAAAAACAAACAAACAGAGGAGCGGGACAGTGAATATAATGTTGTGTAATGTTTCCTAACACCCTCTGAAAACTTTTGTTGATTTATTACTGTAGTGTACAAGCAACACTCACTTAATTTCCCATGCAGACCAAGCCCAAACTTTATCCTTCTCTCCCTCCTTCTCTGCTGTTCTGGATCAATTGCTCAGTGCACTGGGAGATTATTAGTTGTTTTGGAGTAAACGATGTTTGGAGGCGAGATCTGGCTTCAGGGGATATTACTGTTAGTGGGTGTTGGGCTTATAAAATGAGAGATACAATGCTGCAAAATAACAATGGCAGGGTGATTGTTCTTTTCAGTCTGCAGAAGCCTACAGCAAAAGCCAGTCAAATTCGACCAAACTGTCTTCAAAATAAAGAATAAACAATAAATTATAGATTTTGGAGCAGAATGTACCTTCAAGTAAGGAAAAAATTGCTCATGAGTGCCAAGTATGCAACAATATGTTGCTCTCACCACCAGACAAAACCAAAATTCATCCTCACACAATAGTCCTTTCTGTATCGCATGGATCACTGGCTTCTTTTCAGGGAGGCCTTTGATCACAGGGTGGCTGGTGTCCCACCGCTGATTGAAGCCACGCCCCTCCAGGACACCAAAGGTCACAGCGCCAGCCAGCCCGAGGTGGGTAGACCTTGCTAATGGGCACCCATCCAGAGCAGCCTGCTGAGTCTGCTTTATTATGCCACAAAGGGCAGGTGGTTTCACGTGCTTGTGACTGTGAGTTAGATGGTTATGACCAACAGTGGGTCGTGTCCAACATCACTCCTGTGGATCTCAACCCACCGCACTATTCAGTTGTCCAGTGGCTGTAAGTGTAAACTTGGCTATTCGTGTACCAATACACATCATTCACCTACCAGTATGAAGACAAACTGGAAGCAGCTCAAAAGATTGGGCATATTAACAGAAAAACGAGGACATATTAGCATAATGAATACAGAGGCATTGCTTTACCTCTACAGTGGACTCCTTCATCAAAGCCATCCTCGCAGTCCTTGGCCCCATTGCAGAGTTTATTGAAGTGAATGCACTTCCTGGAGCCAGTGCACTGGATGTGATTTAGGGGGCATCTGACTGTCACTTCTGCAGCACCTGGTGTGGAGGTAATAAAAGTCGTGAGCTCTAACAAGATTATGAGCCCATGTCACATTAATATTGGAGCACATGTCACATTAATATTGTTTTAGAACACATCCTATAGATATCCATGAACTTTAAAAAATATTTTTGAAACATTTTTTTTTTTTTTTTTAAAAATTAGCAGTAAGCTGCCAGGAAGTCTGTCATAGTGCAAACAAAGTCTATACTTAGATTCTGCCATACTGTTATGCTACATGTGTATTGCCAAGTATGTGGGAATAAATAAAAGATGGGCAGTTTCACAATTACAGTTGGGTTTTTTGCTAAAAAATATCAGAATTATGTATTTCAGTAAATAAGTTATTCAGTTGCAGTTGTCAGTATTGTCTTCCTTCTCTGTTGCTGTTGGTTGATGGGTAATGAGAATGGGTTTCTTATTTACTGAGTTGTCTTTTCTCTTTCTCATGTGGATTCATCTTGATTTTGCATTATCTACTGTAGAATGGTTGTTGTTACTACTTTTGGCAAGCTTTGATTCCAAGAAGATGAGACTTAACATTTTTAAACCATAATAATTTTTGGGAGATGATGGATTTTTATGACTGCATTTACATCTAGGCTGTGAAATACAAACTACGAAATTAAACATTTACACTGAATGCACATTAATTTATAGTTATCCAATGTTAAAGCAAGCACAAAATACTGTACAGGTGCACACACCATTTGACCAAACAAATATACAAAACAAAAAAAAACAAAAAATGACACCAATATATATATATATATATATATATATAAAAGAGACACTAATATATAAATACATAGTACATAGTACATATGCTGAATGGTAAACGGCAAATGTATATATTTGTGTAAATAAACATGGAATATATTTATTTGTTTTGTTCATATAACTGGCTTTAAAACAAATTTAAAAAGCACCTGTGATAGTACAAAAGTGTGAGAGAAAGATGCAAGATGAAAAGAGGTCAGATGAATCTTTTATATGAAGCAGTTAGCTACGTATGAGCTCCTGTGACCCAGGCTGTCATGCTCAAGGTTAAAATGCAACTTGCACACTCGACCTATATTTCAGCATACCTGAAAATACATGAACGTCAGTTTACAGTAAGTAATGTGCAAATAGTCTGACCTTAGTTTTATTCACATAACTGGGAGGCTGCACTGAAAGTTGTACAGCACTGAGCAAAATGGGTTTTTCTGCTGTTGTCTTTAGTTACGGCACTGTGTCCTAGACATCAGGTGACACATCACTGAACGCTTTAAGAAACATTAGTGCATTAGGCTCTAAATTTGCACCAATTAATGCGTTAACATTGACAGCCCAAGTTCATTTCGTAGCTTTTGTGCTTTGCACACCCAGAAGCTATGAGGATATGCTGGCGAACATGGAGTGATGAAGAGACAGAGAAAAAGAGAGAAAATGAGAGAGAGAGAGAGAGTGAGAGAGCGAGAGAGAGAAAGAGAAAACAGTTTCAGTGAGCTCCTCATTGACACTCCAGCACCCAGCAGCTGTTTAAAGATTCATAAGGCACATAGGTGACCCTCATCTGCTGAGCAGACACGCAAGCACATAAAACATGTCTAAGCGAAACATCGGCTTCCATCTCGCATGCTGTGAATGTGTCACATTGCACCTTAACTACACTGGTATCAATTACCATAACTGCAACACAGCCACTTAGCATGAGATTTATGGTCCACGTGACAGGGCCTCTTACAAATCTCTCGAGTCCCTGCGACATCAAAGCCCTGATCCTAGGCCAAGCAAGGCATTCGTAGTGGGTAGTGAATTATTCTGCAGTGTTCATTTATGCTTCAAGAGATAAAAAGATGCTACAATTAAGGTAATCAAATGAAGGTAGTCATCCATATTACATTGCATGGATTGGATGGTTCTGCTTTCCTATTACCAAGGTAACATAAAATATGAGCCTTTTCCCCCCTCCCACATTTTCATCAAGTAACTTTTTTCCTAAGCCCTAAGGATATGCTATATTAAGGAAAGTCAAGCGTAAGTGACCTCTACTCCAGCTGCCCATATTTCAAGCATGAGCACAATGGCAGTGTAATCAACCTTACAGGCATCTGTATCATAGCTATTCTATAGGGAGCAAGGCAGAAAGATATAGTAATGGCTTTTCTATTAGAATGTTATTTGTTTCAAACCGCATCCCTTTGGGTACACAACAGGTTATGAGGTATTTAAGGATACAAAATGTGTCTATTAATAACCCTACTAATTTTCAATTACAAACTATATATACAGCTCGACGTCGATTTAATTATGCATTCATGGAACAATTTCCTTTTATCCATGAATAAATACAGCATGAAGCCCATAACGCATGAGGAAAGCATGAGGTCTTACACAAGAGGTCATAAACTACTGCATCAAGCATGCACCTCAAAGTTAAGACAATGGAGTGTGGAACTATGACAAACAGTGATTATCTTAATAAAACAGAATTGTCGATTACAGAATCATTTCCAGTTGTAAAGTGATTGAGGACTAATCTAATCAGTTGAGAGGAAAAATGAATATTCTGCAGTGTAAGACGCACCAGGCATAATAACACAGATGGTGCCTGTGCAGCTGAAGCATGATGGGAAATAATTTCTTGTGCCGAAATATTCATCATGATACAGGTCATGTTGAAATATTACACAACACAGAGAACTCTGCAAAATGTAAGAGAACGAAATGCATGAAAATCTATATAAACCTCTCATATCAAGTGGCGAGTTATACATAATAGTCAAATAGGTATTTTGAGGATGGAAATCTACACATAGTGATAACTAATAATTATTAAATAAATTGCATAGCAGCAGAAGATCAAACACCCCTTTTGTACTGAGAGAACAAAAGGATGTGATGATTGCCAGTGCAGAGGAACTTGCATAAGCCAACTTGTAAAAGAAGTTATGGATGGTTTGCATAGTGCCAGCGGTGGATTTAGCGTGCACAGCTTTTTGTATGTCATCATTTGTAGAGTTTTAACAAAACTCCCCTCACTTGCTATAATTCTTGCAATCTGAGGGGATATAAGGCTGTCATGGCAAAATTTAAAACTTGCCGCTTGGCTATGTCCAGACACGAAAAAGTAAATGTTAAGAAGATTATTGCCTCATCGATAGAGTCTCACTGCAATAGTTCCTGAATTTTCAGTTACAGATAGGAGGACAAGTCTATGAGTGCATTTAAGCTGTGGGGAGTGACAGAGCACAAGGT